>NC_090935.1:744081413-744706413 GCF_040938575.1 Ambystoma mexicanum
TCCATCTTTGCCGATCACTACCTTAAAAGGTATGTATCGCTGATGAAATCTTATCTAAAAGACACTAAAGACGTTATCAACAAGTTTGAAGATATAGAATTCAACCAAGAAACTCAATTTATGTTGACCCTCGATATAGTGTCTTTATACACTAATATTCCACAACAGGATACTCTGGGGAAAATTGAAGAACTTCTCCTGACTCGACTTGATGCTGATCCAGTCCCCACATCTTTCATAATGTGGTGCATCTCTTTGGCTCTTACAAAAAACTTTTTTGAGTTTGCTGGTGTTTTTTTTCAACAAATAGAGGGGACCGCTATGGGGGCCACTATGGCCCCCAGTTTGGCAAACCTCTATTTTGAATTTTTTGAGAAACAATTTATTATTCCAGTTAACCCTTTAAGTAATAACATCAAAGCCTGGTCACGCTATATTGACGATGTACTCGTTATATGGGAAGGTACACATGAAACTGCTGTTGCCTTTTTAAACTGGCTTAATAGTCTCAATAGACATCTTCAGTTTACTTTAACCATTGAACAAGAGGCAATGAACTTTCTTGACTTGACCCTATACCATGAAAATGGCAAAATTAGAGTTTGGCCTTTCCATAAAGAGACTGAGAAGAATTCTCTCTTGCACTACCAGTCACACCACATTAAACACCTGAGAGATAACTTGCCCTTTGGGCAATTTCTCAGGTTAAAACGTAATAGTTCCAGCAGAGAGTCTTATGAACAAGAAGCTCAACGTCTTAAAGGTAAACTCTCGAATAGAGGTTACCCGAAGAGACTTATTAAAAAAGCGGCTAAACGTGCCTTCAGCAACAACAGATCAGCTCTCCTGGAGGAAAAACCCCAAAAGAATTTGGGTGATCGAATTGTGTGTGTGAACACCTTTACCAACCATAGTTTAGCCATTCGCAGGATTATCTCTAAACAATGGAAAGTGCTTAAAACTACTAAGTCTGATCCCCGTTTACCTCTTTTTGCCTATACTAAATCTACTTCTATAGGAAATCTAGTTAGCCAAAGCAGATTTCGCAACCCTTCTGTGCCGAAGACCAGTATTACTAGTCAATGGGGCCTTCCCCCCATCACAGGTCATTATCCTTGTGGACAATGTGTGGCTTGTAAAACTACATCCAAATCCCATGAAGTCAACATAGGCTGCGATATAATCTGGACTCAGAAATCTTTTTCTAATTGCATTACTGACCATGTAGTATACATGGTCACATGCCCTTGTGGTCACATGCCCTTGTGGCCCTTGTGTAACATCTCTTGCAGCGACTGTGAGATTAATGTCCCCATTGCTAAAGAACTAAGGGGGCAGTTGCCTCTTTTGCCACCTCGGCACCTTTGTGTGTTATCTGATCCGTTAAACAAACTGCCTTTGACTACCTATCATTTGGAACTGAGCGAGGGGTGGTATCTCTTCTATAAAACAGACTGTTTTTTGACAACATATTATTAGAGTTGAGTTGGGAGTGCTAAACAGCATCTCTAACTACATGGTATTTGAAGCTGAACCCGGAGTGATGTCTGTTTTAGTTAAAAGCACACAGTCTCATGCTGAGTGCATTCAACTAGGTGAAGTATAAGCATTGTTTTCTGCTGAAATGTATCCTGTCTCTTGCTTGAATGCACATCATACATATAGCAACAAGCTGCAGGCCTTCATGAAACGACAACTAAGTGCAGGTGACTATCACATGCATAACTCAGCGGGAAGATTAAAGACATCTCAAATTAGAGCATGTAAGGTGTGAGATGGTAAACCAGTTGTTATCATCACATAGCATTCTTGTACTCATAAACTGGGCTTTACGTCTGAAACCAAAACTACAATGGCAGTACAAAAATACTGCATGAAGTGTGCCGAAAGCCAGGACTTGAACATCTGAGCACTTACAGGACACAACTCAAGAGCTTTTTGCCTGGTAAACAAGCAGCAGTGGGTTCGTGCACATAGCCATTCATCCATATTTTTGGTATATTTCCAGGACTAAAAAGGGGCTGGACAAAGGTGTCTCAGTGACATTTTGTTATGTGGTCACTCTAGTCATCCCACCCCCTCCGCTGAAATATGTTCTAACAATCAATATACACATAAAAAGCCAGATAACAAAATCTAATATGTATTGCTGCATGGGAACGGTTATTGCAAGTACTCCTGCCCAAACTTGCAACAGAAAACATCTGGTTTAGTGCAGCACAGGCAACATGAGTGCATGGGTTTACGCCCCATCGCACCTAACCACCACCTTAACATGGAACCCAGGACAGTAATAAGACCTCATCAAGATGGATACGTAACAAACTTGAGGTGTACCGATTCAATATAACCCTAAATCTCTAATAGGACTCCTGAGAGCCTCAAAGCACCTGCCGCTTCCAAGACCTTTCAGTATAGTAGAACCTTCAAACCACACACAAAGCAGGGCTCCAGTCCTGAATAAAATAGTGCGGGGACTGTGACACACTCATTGAGAAGTGACTTGATAGGAAGTGAACATGAGACATTTTTCTGTGGTATGACACAGACCTCATTTAGTCTTGCTAGGTTTAGTGGTGCTGCCTTTCAACTGCGCAACCTCGGTTCAAGTCCTGCTCTCGGTTCAAGCCCTGCTCTCGGAACTGCACATTTTAAGTGTGTTCAGGAAATGTATATACTTTTTTTAAAATCGTTAAACACACAGGGGGGGGCGCATGCCCTGTCTCGAAAAAGTAGGCAGACGCCATCCACCCGCATGGTCCCTCGACTTGTGGCTGGATAATGCAAATGGCAGATTTATCCCCACTAGCACCATCCCAACCACAGGAACCTTGGGAAGCAGCTCAGGGCTAATCACACCTTTATCTCTATCATATATTGTGCCCTGTCAGGGGCTCTCCCAGTCCTGTCATCTACGAAATCTTCTGTTTTTCCCTTTAGTTAGAACACATACTCAAGTGTTAATGCAACAAACAACATAGAACCATACGATCACGCAATACTCTGGTACGTTTGGCCCACACTCATCAACGCCACATGTTTAGTACCTGCCTCTCCCTTATAACCGTCCCCCTCTTTTGTTTTCGCAAAACCATATGCCACAAAGTCATCACAAACTTCGAGATGCACTACACAAGATCAGTTTATATTATATTACATTACTATTAATTTGGATAATTACAGCACTTATTACAGTACATAGATGGGGGAGGTATCTGCAATGAAGCACTAGCTAAACATTTGATTATTATAATTAAACTTGAAATCATGGAGAACGGTTGGTTTGAACATTGTTATGGGTTCTCGCCTCAGAGCATTGAGTGGGCACTTTAAGGACGTCCAATGAACTGTCATGTTGGCGCTGTAATATGTAGGTTTGGTAGGTGGGGGTGCCATTCAAGGTTTCTGTGGGTTTGAACCTTGAAGGTAGAGTGGGGGGTGATTTCATTTGTTTGATTCATCTTAAAGCTATAGCAAGAAATTATGAAATATGTTCAATGAAAAACACGCAGAAAAAAACGTGTAGAGCATGTGTCTGGAATTTCTGTTTAGGGCCTGTTTGCAACTGTTGAACATATTACCTTGATTGTTTTATCTTCAACCTACTCTGAACTTGCACAATGTCACCTTTTTAACCAGCTTGGTAAAACAAATGTTTCCTTAAACCAGTTTGGCCTGTTAGACCCTATTGTTGTGCCACGACCCTGCACCCGCTTGTTCTATTTGTGCCCACTGGTTTCCCCCTTATTGACTTCTAAAGACGCCACTCTTCAGCATTGACTTCCAAAAACATCTATGAACAGCCGCTCACTACCCCCGGGCTTTTTGTAAGTGCCTGTCTGAATTTCCTAACGCTTAGCTACTCCTCTTAAATTTCATTTTCGCTATTGAAGCTCTTGCCTGTGTGCGTTGCTATTCCCAAGTACAGCCTCAAGTCACATTTCCTACGAAATGGCCGTCTACTCTGGATTTTCTGTCAGCACAGTCACGCCTTGTGGTCTATTTGCGATGGGGTCACGTCAAAGGCAAGCCTTGCGACAGACATTCCTACGGTGTCTGGGCTTCCTGGCTGCTGCAGAGAAGTTTTTGCTGAGTTGTAATGTCATCAAGTTCACCGTGAGGGTCCGCCGCTAAAAATAGAAAGCCAGCCATGCAGTGGGATTCAAAATGGCAGGACTACTCGGAAAACGAGGGGCTTACTTTCCATGCTTCGTGTGCGGTCTCGTGGTCATCAAATTCAGACGATGATTATAATGCATGGTCAAACTTATTTCACATCTAATTCCATCCACTCCAAGCTTTTCCTATTGTACTCGTTCCACAGTTAATTTTCTGGCATTATGAGTTATGGCTTCCGCTGACATGTATTCCAATTTGTATGTTTCCCAAAGTTATCATTTGAAAATATTGCAGGATTAGCTTTCTTGCCTTTGGCCACAACAAAGGCCATCACATTTCAATTTATACAAATAGGCATGCATCCATGTGGCTTTGAAGCTAAGCACCTTCTGTTTTGTGTGGAATGTGAAACATTGTCTGCAGCCACATGCTCATTCCAGCTGAACAAGAGCAAAAGGAACCTAAAAACTGAAGTGGTCTTAAAAAATAATGGACCCCAGTGTAGTGTCTGGTCATGTGTACGATAACCAGGAAGTAATAGCATTCTTCAGTTCACTGCCACCTTTAGCACTACTACTCTGTGTAATAACAGAACTCGCTTGGCCCACAGAAGACACAACTCTTCTGCACCTAGGATGCTTATCCTCTCACAAGATGCTAAATGCATTGTGATCTACTGAACATGCCACCTAACATCCACAATCAAAGTAAATACCTAGAAGCGCCACAAAAACAAAGCAAATAATAAGCATTCACATGTACTATCTCAGCTCATCATGCTTTCATTATGAGAAAACAATGCCTAATGGTTCATATTTCCAACAAACCCACTTTAGGGGACACAATAGGAGCTTTGTTGGTGTGAAGGATTGCCATCTGACAAGGGCGTAGATGCCTTTGCTTTGTTGGTTTTCATAATAAAAAAATGATGCAGGTAATTCTGTCTAAGAAAGGGCAGGCTGCAAACCAGGACCCCTTTCAACCAACTCCATGCCAAAAAGCATAGCGTACACCTGTGCCCTCCAGAATCAGTATCCTGATCTGCGGTGCCAGCTCTCCAGAGGCACAGAGCAGGCTCAGGGGTTACAGGTGACAACTGGACAGCTAAGTCACCTCAGGGCAGGGGCTGCATTTAAGATATGCACCTCTGTTCCTGAAGCAAATGACTATGAGAGTTACTACCCTGATGGCAGTTGTACATTTTAATATAAGCCATTCCTGATTTAGGGTATGGCCGCTAGTATCTCTCATACTAATTAAATACGCATGAAATTGATATCATGCATGTGTCAGCACTGTGAGCCCAGCTGAGCTTTGGAAGGGTCATGTGTATTCTGGTAAAACGGCTTGGCCCTGCCAGCTTGCAAAGGAGGGGCCTGAATGGACAGGCTTCTCCTTTGAACCTTTGTGAGGTCTTGTAACACCTCTCTCCAGCAGGAGCTTGTCATTGGAAGCACCCATCATAGGGCAAACACATCCCAAAAGCACTAGCCTCAAGCCAGGGTGCTGAATACCAAAAGGGCCTTTGATGCTATAAACAAAGGAAGGGGGAATAGCTAGTCTAGACAGGGGAGCTCATCATAGTTGGATGAAGATTCCGCCATCTTGTGTTTCTCTATATCTCTCTTTCCTTCCTGTCTCAACTTCCTTTAGCACAAAGCACATTGGGTATGATGTCAGAAGGTAAGGACCACTGCTCTCAAGGACAGGTTTTGAACCATTAAAGCAGGCTTGCTTTACTCCAATCACCTGTGGGCTTTTGCTTATAAAAGAGGGAGTCTCCAGCTACTTTAATTCACTTTCGGACTTCAAGACGCAAGGAAGAATTAATTTAGACCTCTTTTGAGAGGGTTGGTCTTTTCAAAGCCTTCCGTCAGTGAGGTTATGGAGCAGTCCAAGGCAGAGGCAAGCTCTGCTTCCTATCCACTCCCAGGGCACGTTGGGGGTGACTCTTGCTGAAGATCAGGACCTGCCACACTACACCAAATCTCCCTTGGCTGGAAGAGCAGAACGTGAACAGACTCATCCTGTCCCAGACCTCCTGGAGTGGGTCTCACAACATCTGGAGGGCCAGATCAGCCAAGTCTCCCTGTGCTGCCACATTGAACTGCATTCAAACTGTTTTCACCGTGATCAAAACAGATGTACTCGCCGGTGTGGCTTTTTGCACTCCATCAAACTGTAACTAACACTTCATTGCACCTGTTGAACTGGCTCGCTGAAGCATCATGCCAGGTGGAGTATGCCATCTGCTAGTCTCGAACAACCTGCTCGCCACTGCAGACCAAACTCGAACCGTTGCCTCTTTGAAGGAAATATCTCATACGAGCGTGTGAAACACAGCTCTTGGGCACAGAAATGGCAGTGGCCATCTTAACTTGGTCTTCTCTTAATACAAAGTATTCACCCCCCATCTCAAACACCTTCTCCATTACCTATTTGAACTAACCTGGCAGTTTAATTTGTATTATCTCTAATTTAAAGATATTAGAGATTGCTTTAAAAACAGAAACCACTCCTGCCGACGGCAACAGAAGCCACTGTTCACACTCTAAAGTGAACCCTAATCAATCCTCAGACTAACAGTAGTCAATTTAAGAACATTCACAATTCCTAAACATCATTAATAAATTGTAAATCTAGCCACAAACGGCAAATAATTCCCCAATAATCTCACAGCCATCCTAAAATGAATAGATGTTATGCAAAAGATAATCCATCAGACATTAATCCCGCATGGAAGATAAAACAAGCTTCACCCCTCGTACAGTTAGGAACATCTAATCAACTTTAGTCATTATTTATGTGAACACAAGAGAAAAGACCACAGCAGGACCCATATTAGAAAGCCAAAGGGGGCTTAATTCCTATCAGTTTTCGTGCCGCTCACAGTCTGATTCAGTTCAAGTATAGTTAATTACTTAAGTATAAGTTAAGTATAGTTAGTTACTGTTAATCATTGATGATGGTGATTTTTAATAGGTTAAAAAAATTCCCCTATTTCAAAAATCTCCTATCTCTACCATCAGGGTCAAGGCATTCATGTACATTACAAAAAGAGATAGGTCCAATATTATTAAAATAAATCCTAGTATTCTCATAGAACAGGTCTCCCTCTCCAATTGATGATCTGGCACTAGTATCCTGAAATAATGTATCCAGTGCAATGTGTAACAGTATTTATCACTGATAATGTATTAATAATCATAAACATATATACATTCTATATAGACCCTTACATCACACAAAGTGGCTGTGTCTAATGCATATAAATCACTTCATTTTTCTTAAAACCACCAACATTGAATCAATAAACAGACACTGATGACAATACATTACAACATCACACAATAAACGTGTCATAAAACCACATGTTCCCAACATGTTTCAGTTCTTCTTGCCCTTAAATGGCTGAACATTTTTCAGGGGAAACAATTTTTTTCTAAAATGATTTCTTCAACGCCGTGTAGTAGGGGTCAAAAAGCATCAACCATCGGATGCCCTAAAAACCTTCAAATGGTACTCCATCAATAACAAACTTTTTGTATAGATTCGCCTGTAGCCCCTTCAATCAGGCTATTATTTATCTTAATGGTCCATTAGTCACCACAGATATTTTGATAACTGTTAGGTCCTAAGGATGACAACAGCAACACCGGTGGAATTTTCGGATAGACACCTTCCTATGCCCACATGGAAAGTTCCAATTGCACTGATGGATTACATCTGCTGGCTTAGTCTCTGATGCCCATGTGTGCGTTTACATATGATTCCAACTTCTATAGTCATCACGTGGGACATAAACGACCCAAACAGGGTACAGCACCATCTGTGTCTCGATGTACAGGCTGTCAAAGTACAACACTGCCCGAGAGCGTATGCAAACTGTCTAACGGTTGCTACTTACAACAATGCCAACGTATGCGTTGATCATTGATGTTAACACATTTATAACTCCCTGTAACAGCCACGACTTGAGTTCCGTCCACCTTATTTTAGCCTTCCGTAAGGTGATACCTATGTAGAATAGGTGACAGGGGCATTTCAGATGATATACAACATTGGTCGAATCACAAATACATTAATGTTTTAGTGGAATCTTAGACCAGAGTATGGATGGGATTAATAATGCTGGCACAATGCTGGCAATTATAACACGTCACTGTACTTCTATATGACTCCTTTGATTTAGAGCTTGGGCCAAATTCTGCTCTTAAAAGTAAACTCCTAAGTGATCTACTCTTTTGATATGAAAATAAAGGCAAATCAATGAAAAGCTTCTCAAGTGTCGGATCAAACTGCATCAGTTGCCAATTCGTTTTGATGATGTTCTTAACCTTAAAACGTTGCAAAGAGTATGTAGTCACGTACACCACCGAAGGATTAGATTTATTTTCTTTTACAGTCAATGCTGCATTATGTAGAGTCTGTGCTCTTTGGCTTACTTTCTCAATTAGTTCTGGTTCATATTGTCGGTCAAAGAATGCATATTTTAACACTTCTGTTTGTGCCAAAATGTCCTCATTGCTCGAAATGTTCCTACAATACCTCAAAAGTTGACTCAGAGGTACACTATCTAAGGTACACCTCGGATAAAAGCTGGTAGCTAGCAACAGACTATTGCAATCTGTGTCGTTGGGGAAATTGTGGGTCTTAACAAGTCATCTTCGCTGTACACATCTACATTTAAAACAGTATCCAGTTAATATGTCGAAATCTTTTTTTCGAATGCCATTTCGTCGAAAAAAATGTTGCCAAAAAAAAGTCGAATGTATTTTTTGTATGTTATGTTTTTTGTTGTTTTGCTAGTAAAAACAAAAGTGTAACTTACAAAGAAAACAGGAGTTTGGGGGGGAAACCCCCCCCTTTTAAAAAAAAGAAAAAAAAACATTTGATGTTTTTTTTCTGCATTTTGGCTTCGACAAAATGGCATTCAAAAAATGACATTCGAAATACTCACTATAAACCATCTAAAACATGTATCCTTGTAAAATTCTGATTAGTCATGAATTGTATCCTAGGTTTTAAATTATTCATATACTCTAAGAAATTCTTAAATTCAGTTATTGATCCATTCCATATAACAAAAATATAATCTATGTACCAAACGTACATAGATAAGTGCTGTGCCCATCTCTCAACTTTTAACATATGCTCTGTGTCTAGGTAAAGCATAAACGTGTTTGCAATAACTTTGGGCCATTGCGGCACCCATAGAGGTCACAGAGACATGATATGATATGATATGGCATTTGTAACGCGCCTATACACAAGTGTTTCAAGGCGCGACATGCTGAAAGAAACGATCATCTCATCTGAAGAAATTATTTTGTAACACAATTTTAGGAAGTTTCAAAACAAAACATTTTCAGCTTGACAAGTACCCGTTGTTAGTAAGAACCACTCCATTGCCTCCAGTCCTGCCTCGTGGAAGATGATTGCAATCTAACATGTCTCAATTTCTCAAGAAAATGTCCGGTTTATTCTGGATAAGTAGTTGTATCGCTTATCAAGATACTGAGCGAGAGCTTCCAGAATGCTGCTTGTAGCTGCAATGATGAAAACAAACACTGCCAAGTACCTGCTCTTCTCCCCGCTTTCTATCTATTTATTTAATTGTTATATTGTGTCACTCGCCCAAAGGCCTTGTGGCGCTCACAAGACGGAAAAAAAAAGAAACAAGGGGGGGTCAACCAGGAAGTGGAGTAGAGTGGCAATCAGACATTTAACCTATTTCTCTGTCAAAGAGGAACGTCTTTAGATGTTTTTTTTTTTAAATGAGCAGTTGACACACATTCTCCAAGGTCCGGAGGAAGTGCATTCCACAGGGCTGGTTCCCAAGCATTGAAATTGGCACCACCAATTTATTTGAGATTGACCCGCGGTTGGTGAAGTCTAATAGTGTTGTTAGAATGTAAAATAAGACTAAATGGAATCTTATTTACTCTAGAAGAAACATAAGAAGGTGCTTCATCCTGTAGACACTTAAGGACCATAACCAGGCCTTTAAACTGAATTCTTCAATCAACCAGAAGCCAATGCAGTTTCCTCCGGTCCACTGACACCTGAGATTGGCGCTTCAAACCACAAACTGCCTGTACTGCACCAGTTTGTGTTATCTGAAACGTACCTATGTTAGTCTGGGAAGTCCCTACCAAAAAGCTGTTGCAATAATCTGGCTTTGTGTTAACAATGGAACCAGCCATCAAGAATCGATTTATCTCAGAGAGGTAGGGGCCAATCTGCCACATCAAATGGACAAAATAGGAACAAGAGGATTTTAGATAAGAAAGATGTTTCTTGGAGGATAAATGGGAGTCGGAAAAAACTCCCTGTGTTTTAACAGAGTCAGAGACTTCAATTGCATTACCAGCAATTATGAAGCTTTTATATTGGTAGTCTAGTTTTTTAATTCGTTTGTTGTGTGCCAAGAATGAGCAGCTTTATTTTCGAATTATTCAGGGCTAAAGAATTGATGGCCTTCAATGTTTGTATGGCTAAAAAGACTTCATTGACTCTTTTCGAATTGTTGATATAAGAAACAGAGAGCTTCAAAACAATCTGGCTATCATCTGCATAATTTGAAAATTGTACCTCCAAAGAAACAAGAAGATCACATAGAGGTCTAGAGTGTATTTTAAAAAGTAATGGCGATAGACAGGAACCCTGTGGGATTCCACGTGCGAGAGACATTCTTCGTGATTGAGCATTCCTTTTGACCACATTCGCATCAGTTGGATCAGGGTTCTCCTTTATGAACAACGATGTGATCCATGCCTCTTTAATATTGTCTGGAACAAGAGCTCCCAAAAAGAACGGTTAATGAATCTAGTAACCCCGGTACAAGGGTCCTAGAAAAGTTCTTAAAGAAGCAGGAAAGATGCCCTCCTTACAAGATGTTGGTTTCAACTTATTTACCACATCCATGGCCTCCTTTCCGATACCTCTTTCAAAGTAAAGAGCAGAGCCACAGGATTACTTCTATTACTAAAAGAAGGCATTACATCAGCTGTAATCTGTGCTGTTTTCACTTGATCAAAAATGAGTTGTTGATGTTTTAATGTTTTCTGGCAAAACCATTGTGAATGCACTGCCACCAGTCATTGTCAATAATCATCGAAGATTCGACCAAAGTCCCCTTCAACTCCTATTTGCCAATTCTATCCCGGAGTTAAAATGTGTTTCTTTCGCTTGGACTTGAAAGACTTAGCTGCGTGTTTATACATTGTAACATTTCACCAGATGCGCTCACCTTTATGTTTCACCAATCAGGCACTCAAAACCTCTGGTGTATACCATAAGTTAAATATGACAGACCTCTTCTGACTCACAGACCTCATTGGCGCTAATATATCAAAAGCTTGATTTGTTGCTGTTCTGAAAAGATTAATAAACTCTTCAAGAGGAATATTATCTTCCAAAGAAGGTAAAAGTGGTATCACTAAAGCCTTAAAAGACTTGTGCATCACATTATTACAAACAGAATCGGTAATTTATTTGGATGAGACTTTTTGTCAAGAAGTTAAGGGAGACATACCTCAAAGGACAGGCAGCAGTGGTCTAACCAGATACAGTCCTCCACTAATATAGGAGACAACTTTTGATTTTTTGATAAAACCCAATCCAAGATGTTGCTGCCCTTATGGGTAGGAAGATTAACATGCTGACCAAAACCCACGGATGGAAGCATTTGCAATAAAGATGCCACATCAGAGTCCATTGGATTATTAGCCCACAAGTTAAAATCACCCAGCACTAAGAGAGTCAATTGGTGTTTGGAAATGCTGCCCAAAAATGCAAGAAATTGTTCCTCAAACCTCAGCGTCATCATAGGTGGTCTATATAATAATAGTAAATTGAATGTACTGACAGAGTTAATATTAAGCTTTAGAATCATGGTACAGTGATCAAATGTGGTCTCCCTACTTAACTCTTCTCCGATCACTGGCCAAGTCTCCCAGTCAAGGACCCGTCTATCCCAGCAAATGATTGTCCGCCCGTTCTTCCTGCCCCTGCAAAAATGGTTGATGCTCACATCACCTACCAGTATCAATCTTATCCTGAAACACAAATACTCCCTTTTCTGGCTTTGTTTGGCTCTAGACAGCACATAATCCTTCCCTGTTGCAGCCATTGATTATCCTTTTGATCCTTTTGGACCGAGCTGCAGCTCTAACATGTCTTAATTCTATTGGTGTGCATGACATGGCACTTCATTGGTTAACTTCTTTCTTCAGTGGCTTTCATTAATATTTTGCAAATATCCTCCTGATCAAACTCCAGTGACCAGGAATCCTTACTTGGATCTGCTGCAGTTACAGACAAGAAGGTACAGGAGTCGCCACTTGAATACATAGATTCAAAATGTTGTATCCACACTGTTTCCGGGATTGGGTTTGTTTGATTAATAGCTTGATTACTTTCCAGCTACTTAATCATAGTCCAAAGATTAGAGTCCCTTCTTTTCAAGATTTCAAGCATTTGCTCCCCATCTCTTTGCACCAAACCTATTGATGTTTAACCCAGTCTTTGTACACTTGGAGAACCTTTTTAATCTCAGTGTTATGGAGAGTAACATCAGTTACCCGTCTTTTTGAATTGTTAATAGCCTATCTCATTACTTTTTTTTCTTCTCAAATACCAGAGTACCAAATACATAGACGTGTTGTTTTGGCTTCTTAATGTCCCATTTGGTGATCTTAACATTTATAAACACATCATTTATTTCATCTTCAATAAAGGAGTTAAGGTTACCAAGACTAAAAGTATCTAAAATATTCTTCTGATGAGGAACTTTATAGGGGATATCAACCTAGGGACCACTGCGACCAGATTTTCTAGAGTTTGTTTCTAACGAAACACAATGTCGCATTGGTGTTGGAAGCTAGGAGACATTGAGTTCCTCTACTCCGTTGGAAAAACCTAATTATATTGAGTTTCTCACACCCCTTTTACTGCGCCATACGGAATTGGGTGATACCAATGGCATAGCAACGAGCGAGAGACATAGAACAAGACATTCTTTTCAAGCAGGATTTAACCCCAGAATATTTTCGATTAGCAAAGCAACGCAAAACCATTGGACATCAGATACAGGACTTGCCCTGATTTGAAAAAGACACAGAAGTGTCCGAACACGTGTTATAACAAATGGCCACTTTCAATAAATTCTTTCAACCACCATTACGGATGTGTGCTTTTCAATTCATGTAATCATAATGTTTATGCAGTATCACCCAATTCCATATGGCGCAGTAAAAGGTGTGTGAGAAACTCAAGATAACTACAAGTATCTAATTTCCACTCAAGTGTGTTTTCCCCAAGAACTTCCACAATGTTGTCATTAAATGTGTTAACACGCTTATCATACCACTTTATTCTGATATTTCCAGAGTTAATGACCAAATTGATGAGACCAACTCCCTCATTCATTTTTACATCATTATCAACATTTCCAGAGAGCATACCATGATCAATAAATTGAGTTTTTATGACTTTCAGGTACTTGCAACGATTGCATAGATTATTATCAATAAAGATTTAGTCCAAAACAAATTATTTTTCCCCCTCTATGCCAAACCGCTCGCCTCAGGATATCTCCTGGCAAATTACAATTCAGCATTAATAATCCAAAGGCTGATGGGAATGATAACAACCTTTGACCATGAAAGATATTATGGGAATAGGTGCTAGTGAGTTGAAGGCATTTCAGTTTATCATTACAGAGGGTTGCATTTAAAGGCATGGTCTAGTAAAAAATGTTATTGTCCCTACGGGTCGGCCATGTTTTTTTAAGCCTAAGTGGCTCGATTTTAGAAAACTTTCCCATGGACCTTACCTGAGTTTTCATCCATTAAACGCACGCGAAAACAAGCACCAGGGAGCTGCCATTTTCTGATAATCCTATCTTTTCCCCCATCGCCCGGCTGACCTGCTTTTGCGGCACTAAATCAAATCCCCCGCCCCAGAGCCTGTCATCAGCAGACTCGTACCGCCCATTTCCCAACGCCAAAGCACGTCTTGTGTCAACATTCGCTGCGCTTCAGCTAATGACGTGTCGCCATCAAATGGCAGGACGCCTCTTTCCTCAATAAGTATAAACAGACCGTTTCACAACACACAGCAGCAGATTTTCGATTCCATTCCTCTCTCTGTGTTACTTTGAGTATTCTGTGACTCGTTTCTGTGCTCTGGTCAGCTACCTTCATTGCTTGTAGCCCGTGTGAACAGATACCAGTACCACCGCTATAAATTATTTTAGTTTGTTTAACACACAATGGCTACAATAATGCCCTACATGTACGAGCCCGAGTATACCGAGGAGGAACTACTGGAAAGGGAAGCACGCGAAAACGATGGGGATTCGGACGGCAGTTGGCAGGACGAATCAACAGATGAAGAGCATGGGCCTAGACGAATGGACGTGGTCTCCACCTGGTGCACATGCAATCGGTGCGAGCTAATGCCAACTGAGGACGAGAACTGCTGCTGCCGAGAAAACTCGGGATGCCTGGCATACATTTCGGAAGGCGAGCCACGACCGCAATGCATCACCGAGCTGCCAGACTTCAGGGCAGCCTGCCTCACACGAGCCGTGTTGAGAATAATGATCGTGCTTATGCACGAACTTCGCACAACTGTTTGTCCTCGTAATCCGAGTAACGAGTAAGTATACTCTGCTTGTCATGCCACTCCTATTTCATGTTCTTCTACTATATCCAAAATTACATCTACATATCATTGTAACGCATGTAAGTCGTTCAATAGTGTGCATTGTCTAGATAGCATTTGTCTGTGCAGAATGCCATTAGTTACAAGAATTGTCATTGACAACAAACGTTTATTAAAGTTATCTTGGTCATTTAAAAACAGTTTGTTTCATTCCTTTTCACAGGTGGTAAAGGCTGGTGGCCTATTGTTCCTTTACATGGTGGCTCCACGGGAGGCTCCACGGGAGGCTTGGACACCGCGTTCGAAGAGTGATACCCGCCTGTGCCGTTCGTGCCATTAGAGGAAACGTTCCCGAGTGACAGCGGTCAGTACAGGGGATTTTCTCTCGCTGTGCTGCAACCTGACCTGTATAATCTTTAAAGTCTTGTATTTTTGTGTCATGAAAATAAGATACAAAATAAAACACCACATATATTTTAACAACGGTTGTTTCGATTTTTTAAATGAATCAAGTGTGTCTCCATTCAAGGATGGACGTCAGACATCTGTGCTCCGAATGGGTGAAGGTCTGGTCGCTGTGAAGCAGGGTGTTCACTATCTATCTAAGCTAACATAACATATTCTCGATAATGCATGCACTAAATAACACTTGTTCAAAGTCTTTCAGTAGGTTATGTCTCTATAAAAGTCACACATATATCTATACTAACAATTACCATTGGATTATACAGGTTTTAGGGTCTTGACCACTATAATACACCGGTTGAAGTGTGGGTCTGTGCTCACAAGAATCTCTGGTATGTGGCATTTGTTATTGATAAGCAACCATATACTATCATTGATATAAAGGCGATATACTATATATTGATATAAAGGCGGTTCGTGCCAGTGGATGCGCGCTGGCATGGGGGGCTGTCAGGGGCGCGAAAGGCCAAGGTGCCAAACTACAAGCACACTTCAAAAGGTATCCCACGCCCAGGGGCCATCGCTCACATGGCCTCCTCAGACCCCGTGTCTCCAGCCAGGCCTCCCCTTGAAGCAGGCCGCCCCCCTAAAACCACGACATACATACGTCATTCATTCACAAACACACCCCTGTTTCTAATACTTTATAAACCACTTGATATGTCTCATGAGAACATCTTTGTGCTTTGCAAGTCACCTCCTGAACGTGTTACCTGGCAACCACTGAGATCTACGCTAATCTGCTCGTCGTCGTGCTATCCGTGAACTTCTGTGACCGCTTAGAGCAAACCCATCAGTGTGCTACCTCTGGCCACCCACCTATTCTCCTGCAACATACTGCTCTGCTTGCTGAATCCAACTGTTTGTTGGTCAAGGTAAGGCCATGTATCCTAGTCATATTTCGCAGATTTTTAAATTTCTATCTATTTGCGAGTAGAGTACACAATAGTGCTATGTTCATTGGTCTCATTGCTATTGACTTGAGTTTCCATTGCTATGCTATCAATAGATCTATTTATTTTCATCTGTGTCTATTGTCATCGAATTGCATTCTTCGGGGGTCCAGTCTATAATGTAAGCATGTTTCCTTCTCGTGCAAGACAGAACATCCAAGGGACGAGTCACATGTTCAGATTTTAGACACATCATTTATACATTTATGCAATTTATGCAAATACTAAGCCGCACATAATGAACTGGTATAGTTCCTGCGACCAAAACAAACCTTGCATTGATCATTGTATGATTCATTTACTTTTGTATCAAATCTTTATTCTTGAAGATTGTATAATAATGTTGATATTTACTTTTCAGATTTATCAACAATGCCTGCCTGTTCGATTAGCAGTTGCCCTTCGAAGACCCATGCGAAATCTGAAGGCACTACAATGCATGTATTCCCGAAAACTGTTGATCGAATAGGACAATGGGTCAGACATTGCTTTCCAGCTCATCCAGTGGATATCAGCAGAGTCCAACAAGTCTTACAGGACAAGAGGGGTGATTGATACCGCATCTGCAGCCGACACTTTTCCTTGGACATGTACACAACATCTTGGGTAACAAAGAAGAATAAATGGCGAACGACACGGAAATTGCTCGAAGACGCTATTCCTACTCTATTCGTCCACATTCCGCCACCGGTGAATCAAGTGTCCGGATTTAGCTTTAGGCCTTGCGGTAGTGTGTAGGTAGCCGAACGGATTAATTGATATTGTAGGTGTTCTATCCCTTGTAATAATTTCGATATTGATATGAGTGTATAGTTTTTTGAATAATGACATTTATCAATATATTCTTTTTCGATTTCATAACCCACAAACGCAATGTATATATATGGGAACAGAGAACTGTGCTGTATTGAGCATTTTCCAAGTATTCTGTCGCCTTACATGGCTATTTTTAATATTGGCATTTCATTATCAATCATTAATTTACCTTTACAACTTCTTGACTATCCCTTGAATCTGAAGCAAGAACATTCTACATCCTTGACGTGGTCGCAGTTATCAACCACTTCTAGCGCGTATCAGGTAATCTTACTAGGTTAATCTTCTACAGACTTGTTTTATGCATGTCAAGTAATAGTTTTATTTTATCGTGTAATTATTTTACCAAATGTTTGGTTAGTGCTTTCCAATTGATATACACCTTAGTTATCGTCCACTGGTGTTTGTTTTCAGTTATAATTAGTGTTATCCATACTAATGCAAGTACTTTCTTTCAGGGAGATGCTGAAGCGTCCGCCACATCTACAACATTTCTAGATGTTCTTCACCAGCAGGAGGTATGGATACTGACAGCTCCATCGAGCGTCATCATCAGAGCTGGAATTCTTGTCGTTTGATTGTTCTACACAATGTTTCATTCGTGGTTAGCCGTTGATATGTACCTGTGCTGTCGACCCCAGGTGTGTGTTATGTTTTCACTATTGTAATCCTCACTAATGCAAGTACTATGTTTCAGGCAGTTGATGGAGCATCAACCCCTGCACTTGATGCAGAGCCTGACATTCAAGTAATTCCAGGGGAAGTGGAAGCGGGACCATGCGTATACGAATCAGCGCAACAGCTTTCGGAAGTGCGCACTACATTTGCAACATCCATAGATATTCTTCAGCAGCACGAGGTATGGATAATGACAGCTCCATCATGCATGATCATATAACGTGATTCCATTTGCTATACTTTCTTCCCTATTAACTCAAGTGCTGTGTTTCAGGGAGACGACGAAGCTTCCCCTACAATCACAACATCCAATTTAGACGATGCAGATGTAAATAAATCGGAGAAATAAGTCGATGAAATGTGATCATATTTAGATTTTCCTTGATTCTTTTGGACAATGCATCATTTGTGGTTATCTCTTTATATGTACCTGTGCGTTCGACACCAAGTGTGTGTTGTGTTTCCAATATTGAAAAGCATACTAATGCAAGTACTGTGTTTCAGGGAGATGCGGATGCCTCCTCTCCAATACAACCATTCATGGCAGTCCATGCAGAGCCAGAGGTATGGATACTGACAGTTCCATCGAAATAGATCATCACTGGTTGAATACTTGTCGTTTGATTGTTGCACACAATGTTTAAATCATGTTTGGCTATTGAGATGTACCTGTGTGTTCGTCCTCACGTGTGTTTTATGCTAACAATATTTTGACACAATATTTTGATACATAGAAATGAAAGTACTATGTTTCAGGGAGACGATGGAGCCTCATTCCGTGCTGCCGATGCGGATACAGAAAATATAGTCGTTGCAGCGCAAGAGGAAGGGAGGACATGCAGAAACGAATCGGAGCTACAGAGTGCAGATGTTGAAGGTCGAGTCAAAAAAGTTGCAAAGAAAAAAAAACAAAAAAAAGGTTAGTTACAAACAGTTCATAACTTTAAAAAAATGTTTGTGCTGGGGACTATTTTATGTTTTTTTCCAGTCAATTCCACTACACTCCAGCTTGTGTTTAAACTGAACATCCATTTTCCAATCTCTCCTCCAGTTACCCGTGGGTGTCAGAACTATACATACACAGACAGTGAAGCGAATGAGAGATGTGGCTTGCCAGACCGTGTACACTATGGAGGAACTATTAATTGAGGCGAGGCGTGTTCAGGCTCGAGATGCTCATGTCCAATGGCCAGAACATGAATTAACTGTGTTTGGAGACTACAGCAAAGTTGCATTGGACCATAGTTACAATGCGGCCGCACCACCACAAGAAGATGTTATTGAATGTATTGAAGTAGTTGCAGATCAATTCACACAATCTACACCCGCCAAAAATTTGCCACCAAAAAACCTGTCGACATTGTTGTGTTCTCCCTTCAATGTTGGAAGTAATAGATGTCGAAATGACAGAGAATGAACCGGCCGCAGCCTCCATAGACGCATCAGAACTTGATATCAGCGATATTACTTTCCAATGTGTTGAAATCTCCACAACGTCACAGGCCGAAACAACGTTAACACAGGATGACAGTCTAATGAAAGAGAGCAAATACATTGTATTCGACAGTTGTTTGATGGAAATTATAAGTATGCTGAAATGTGTGCATTCCATTAGAGGGAAAGTATGTGGGAAGCCATTGATTAATGTGACTCGTCAAATAAAAGGCAGTAACGTCAAAATAAATGCCGCCTGCAGATTAAATCATAGGTTCTCATGGTCTGCACAACCGATGCTGGGGAAACTGCCAGCAGGCAATCTACTGTGTGCAGCTGCATCACTTTTTAGTGGCTCCAGTCTTAGAAAGTTAGAGGCTTTCTTTCAGTTTGTGGGACTCCATTTAATTTCTAAAGCGCTGTACTAAATATACCAACGTGATTATCTGTTTCCGGCCATTAGTGATACTTGGAAAATTGAACAATTGTCTCTAGCAAGTACATTCGAAGGTAAACGATTCAGGCTAGCCGGCGATGGACAGTGAACAGCCCTGGATTTTCTGTCAAGTACTGCACCTACCACTTTCAGGACATGGATAGTAAGAAAATTGTGAGTTCGGTGGTCGTGCAGGTAACACAATGTACATCGTCAGTGGCCATGGAGAAACTAGGATTTATAAAATCAGTGGAATATCTACAATCAAGGGGAATGCACATCGACCTCATAGCCATGGATAGACACGTTTCAATTGCCAAGACAATGAGAGCAGTTCCCACATATTAAACATCAATTTGACGTATGGCATCTTGCTAAATCAATCAATAAGAAAATCTCGGCTGCAGGGGAAAAAAAAGGTTTTGAAAGTATTTTGCAGTGGTCACATTCTATCACCAACCATCTTTGGTGGAGCTCAAAAACTTGTGAAGGGTCAGTGGAAATACTACTTGAAAAATGGCAGTCACTGATGCACCACTGTACCAACGTTCACCGCTGGACAGCAAATCAACATATCCACCAATGTGAACATGGCCCTTTGTCCCCAGAGGAGGCACGGAAGAAGAAGTGGTTGATTCCATCTTCACCGACACACAAAGCCATTGAGAAGATTGTTTTCGACAAAACTCTATCACGAGATTTGAGAGGACTGACAGAATTCTGTCACACAGGAGATTTGGAGGTGTTCCACAATATGTGCCTAAAGTACAGGCCAAAGCGCTTGCATTTTAGCTTTCGGGGCATGAAACATCGCACTCTACTAGCGGTCTTGGCCCATAACAGCAATGTCGGACGTGAACAATCTAGGACTAGGGGTAAAGTAAGGATGCCTCGCTACACTAAGGTGTTTTCAAAACAAAGTAAGCAATGGGTGATCAAACCAGTCTATGATGAAATGCAGTTCGCCTTTGTGAAAGGCCTTATTGTTGCTGTGTTAGGGAAGCACAGATATGGAATTTTGGATGTTTCTGTGCAGAGCAGTGATCCATTGCCACCGAACATTGCGACTGTGCCATGCCCACCCGAAGCACAGCTGATTGTGAAGTACAAATCCCGGTTTAAATAATGCAATACGATTGTCTTTTTGTAAATAAATGTTATTGTACAGTGTACCTGTAACCCTAACCCCTACCTTCACCATCATGGGTGGCGAACAAGCTGGGTGTCATCTTTGAATTCTCTCTATTCACCTCATATGTGTATGTATATATTTTTCTCATGTCTCATCTCATGTAAATGTAAATGCTGCGCACTGTTAACGGAGGGGAGGCTTGCGTATTGCAAATAATAAAACAAACAAACAAACAATAAATCTCACTTTTAACTCAACTCCTGTGGTACTTTATACTTTCCCTGACCTTCCGCCAAAAATTAAATGTCTCAATTTGGGCTGCAAAGCTCGCAGACAACGGGGACAACATTGGGGCACTTAGAACGCGCCAGCCAAGCGGAGCGTGGCATTTGGGAGAGAAGCCAGTTCGCATTTGCACGTTGAGGCGCACTACATAGACGGATTCTAAACTTCAAGTTCTCACAGATGCCTATACTACGTGATGTTGCAAATAAAGAATGCGAAGGACGGCGGCTTTGATTTTCAGCTCACGCCCAGATGAGGCCCACAAGTCGCGCTGGAAGTATAAGGGTCTATTGTTTTTTGACCTTGAGACAGGGACCATGCCGAAAGAACTACATTTGAAGGGGGTGTGCGCAATAACGTAAGAGACGATAAGGCAGAAAATTCAGAAACTAGACCGAGTTTCATTTTAGTTCAGTATACGAAAAATCGTTGTCAAGAGCACGGTCCGTTTTACAGACTGCATTACGAAGAGACACAATGGAAATTTCAAATATAATGTAAGTAAATCTTTACACGCTTTTATACCGGAATGAAGATTTAATGAATGGATGCATGAATAAATGAATGAATGAAGAGCTAGGAAAAGCAAGTAAAACTGTTCGTAGTGGGCACATGGGCATGCAGGTCCACTGGTCTCACCGATCTTGGTCCTTGGACCAGCCACTTTTCCCTGCACTGCCTCCCTGCACTACCGGACTGTCTCTGTATCCTTCAGCCCCTTCTCCCGGCATTTTCCTTGCACTTGCCACCAGCTGGCCCTATTATTTAATTTGTATTCAACTAACCATGTACAGCCCTTCCCCATGCGCGATCAGAAAGACACCTGGCATAGTAGGATCGTTGTCTGTCTGCCCTTGTTCCCCACCTGCCTCATCGCGCCTAGAAACACTTGAGTATAGGCGCGTTACAAATGCCATATCATATCATTCCTCACGCATGTAGACTGTCGTTTATCATTGTGTGTTGGCCTCGATTTATTTCGTTACTTTTCGCATTGATTTTAGAGCCGAACATACTCCATTGAACTATCCTTGCAAGCAAATAGTTTCTGATCAGCTGTAATAAATAAAATAAGTAATATTAATGAAGATCGGCTGGCGAGACTAATTATAATTTTTTTGTTTTCATAACAGGTATTTGCTCCCCTTCTGCTACTGCCATCGGTTTGAGACACCAGCAGATGGCTTTTACAGTAGACACCTGCAGCTTTGTGTGAACAACTGGAGCACACTGACAATTTTATGGGACGATCGCCAAGGGCCCACATGCCCTTACGCTGTACTAGTGGCTAGAAGCAACATATCAACCTTTATGATGGACTAGTGCCTAGTGGATGGAACAGCCTTGCGGTTCACCGTGCTTCCAAAGTGCTTCTTTTAACGAAAAGCAACACCCTGTGTACCATGGCGGATACAGATAAAAGAAAATAAATGGCTTTCGGAGTTCATATGGCAATTGCTGAATATTCTCTAAACATTTAATGTAAAATAAATGTACTTTACCAAATGTACCGTGTTGCTGTTTGATTTTAAAGTACAGTTTCATATTCCGAATTGTGGCGCGCTGTGTTGTGAGATGGTCTGTGTTGGTTTCCGGGTTCTGTGTGGAGTCGCGTAGAAGACGACTGGGCGCGTTTGCCTATGCAGCACAGTAACGTCACGGAGAGAGGCGGGGAATATGAATGTTTTGATAGTGTTAGGCTCAGGGGCGGGGGAATTGATTTAGTGCCGCAAAAGCAGGTCAGCCAGGGCGATGGGGGAAAAGATAGGATTATCAGAAAATGGCAGCGCCCTGGTGCTTGTTTTCGCGTGCGTTTAATGGACGAAAACTCGGGTAAGGTCCATAGGAAAGTTTTCTAAAATCGAGCCACTTAAGCTTAAAAAAACATGGCCGACCCGTAGGGACAATACAATTTTTTACTAGACCATTGCTTTAAGTCACAGGCAATTATAATGTGGTTATTATTAGTAACGTGCAACCACTCCAATATAAAATGTGTGCGTCTCTGCAAGAAATAATTTAGAGGACACACCCAGACTTGCCAATTAATAAGCAATTGAATGATAAAGGCCCAAAAGACATTTCTACAACTATAGCCCTTCAAACTCTCCTCGGGCCTAAATATTACTTTGTGGTCTATTTTTAAAATGACTAACAGGGTTTAAGGCTCCCGCTAACCAAGACCAATTATTTCAATCCGCATGAAGGGAATCCCTGGGTGTACCACAAGTACCTCTCTTTCTCCTTTACTTTACCACCATCGCTTATTGAGATTAGGATGTCCTTAAGTTTATTGCTCACCATGCCATTGAAGCAGTTAGTCATCATTCACATAGGGTGCTTTATGACGTAATGTCATATCCAATTGTCTGAGTGGTACATTGTCCGAGTTGAATGCCACAGGTAATGAGAATATCTAAATGTAAGATCTAGAGTGGTCCCATCAGTTCTGTCTAGAACGTCATATACAATTTGAGAGGTAATAGAGAGTGATCCCGTCAGTTCTGTCTATATCAAGGTACTCTTCCAAGTCAATCTCACGTGAGGAGCTGTCTCTTTTTTTAGAGGGCGGACGCAGGCCCTTTTTTTTTAGTTTGGCAAGCTTGCTCAAGTATTTGGCTACCAGGATTTTACTCAGGTTCTCATGTTCTCAGTGCAGACGTTTACCCACAAGACCACAAGCACTTGTTTTGAGTTGGGATTTTGTTTTCCAGGAAATATTTCACGACAGATTGCCTGGTTTAATAGATACACACCTTTTTTTTACTTTGCCAGCATATTTATTGGAATATTTCCTCTCTCTGGTTATTATTCTTGTGTTCATTCCTTTTTTAATAAGTCCAGTACTATTTTATCTTGTGCACTTTCCTCCAAGGGGATGGTCAATTGAAGTGCATTTGTATAATTCAGTTTAAAATATATGTTCACTTACTGTGCGTATATTCATGGGTGCCAGCTTTTGATTTTCATTATGAAGCAAAGGTACATGGGCATAGGTTACTCTTGCAGTTGGTCATTACCCCTCCCCCCTTTTCCGTGCTGCTTAAATGCGGTTAGTTGGGGGCCGGGCTGCGCGATACATCAACAAAGTCACCAACAGACTGGCCATAAAACAAAGGGCTTGTAGCATAGTGCTTAACCAAAGTGTGCGATACAGGGCAAATAATTTAAAAACTCACTGCGCATTGCCTAAAAACATTGCGAGTTCTCAAAGCCTGCAATCTTTTATACATAACAATACCATTGTGAAAACAGGTCAAAATCAATTTGTGATTGATAAATGTCTTTGAGCAATGGGTTGCAAGTGCTTTAAAATACAGTGGCCATAGTCATCGCCCATGGCTAGTGGTGTGGTAGTGTTCTAAACCATACAGTGGGCAAAGCCGTAGGCCGTGGCCACTGTCCATGTGCGTTAAAAAAAAAATCTATGGAATAACAAAACCCTCGACATTCAAGGAAATATGTTGCAGGGACATAAAGGCAAGTACTTAATTCAGCTAAACCCACCTTAATTTAGCACCCCCTGTTGTGCAGCCTATGACCACAATGAAGGAATCATTGATGACTTCACTAGTAACATTGCTAATAGCATCATATGTGAAATCAATGATTAGTTAACTAATGGCATCAGACATAAGATCGCTCTACATATTTAGACCACCCTTATGTTTCTACATATGTGAGAATAGCATTTTAGAATATTACTTAACAATGAGTACATTGTTTAAAACAGTAAACAGATACTCAGGCATCATATCACAATTCATGAAGGTTTCCTTTGTAGTACTTTGGTGATGATATCTGAATTATGAATAGTACACTGCTTATAATGTTCCTGTTTGTGCCAAATATATCTAAGACATATTCACTATAACATAATCAGTATATACATTTACTAACGAGAATAGTAAATACATAATTAGAAAGTGATACATGTTGAACCCTAACTTTTTAACATGTGTAAATATTCAATTGTTTTATTGCAAGAAAATGTGTACACATCATTTTCTAAATGACCTGAGACGTGCTCCAAAACAAGGAACAACTAAGTATTAAGATATATTTTAAGATTTTCATACATGGGTATTGAAAAGTTTTTATTGCTATAAATTTGAAAAGAAATGAAGTTTTAAAATTCAACATTAGCTTGAAAACATGTCTGTACATTTCTTTCTGTGTCTTTTGTAAGTGATTAACAAGTTAAAATTGAAATAAAAACACATACCGTACAAAGTAAAAAATCTTTAAATAGTATGCAATTTGTTAATATATTGACTGTGTTTAGGTCCTAGATTGTGTCACGAGTGATGTCATCATTGTGTTCATAGGATGCGCAAAAGGGGGTGAGAAGTTAAGGTGGCTTAAGCTGAATTTAAGACTTTTAGTTGTGCTACGTTCTCACCTTATCGTCCCTGCAAGTTAAGTTTTCTATATATCAGGACTGGAGGTGACCTTCCAGCGATGGGTACCAGGTGGCGTGGAATTTGTGACTTGGCTCAAACTGACATATATATCACCAAGAAGGTTATGGTGGATTTGTTGTGAAAATATGGCCAAATGCTCCAACCACAAGGCTGTCAGGACTATACAGCACTGTTGATCCCTAATAAGGGTGAAACCAGGTATGTAATTGTCCCGACCGCCTTACAAAATGCCTGACTTGGGTTCATTAAGCTATGTATAAAGTAGCACAGCCTTCTTAGACAAAGAATTTCCTGGAGAAAAGGGTTGCATTTGGGCTAATTTGCATACCCACAATGGCCACAGTGGGTATGCAAGAGTGCAAGCTAAAATATATATATTATGAGCCGAGTCAGCGCCCCCAGTAGCCATCGCTGGAATTGCACCTCCAGTTTTGAGCCACAACAGCACCCACACACACACGAAAGATGTAGACTGCAAGTGATGAACATACCCTAGCTCATGTCTGCGGTCAACGCTGGAAAGTTACTGCCAATAGTAGCGCCTGCAACACCAGACACGCCTAAGTAAAAAGGCCAAGCTGCCAAGTGAGGGCAGTACTGTTGCTGCCAATCAGCAGTAATATTATAGCTTGCACGCTTACTCTCTCGGACTTCAACCTGCATAGAGCATACTGAGTTTTGTCCATTAGATTGGATTTCTCATACAGACACACCCAGGAAGAGACTGGTGTTGCATTCTTTTTTTGCTCCAATGTAAGCAGGGGTAGCAACATACATTTTAAGATTGAGTTGGCCGCACCTCATCTCTAAGACAAGTGGGGTGGATAAATGAAAACAGATTTTATACCCCAGAGTGTTGTATTACTCCAGATACAGAGATGCTACTACTTGCGCATTCAAAATAACAAACCCGAGTCCAATGCATAGATTAGTCTGTTTAGAAGCACTTCTAACAGCATTCCCTCTTTGCCATTTGAGTGGACCGTGGAAAGGCCAATGGGTGCGGCCATAAGTGGGCAGAGCCGTTTTTAACCAGGGAAGCACTGGAAAAATCACTAACAAAATGGAGGAAATAATTCAATTACCACATCCCGTAAAACAAGCATTGGCAATGCCAACAGTTTGGGCTTTTGTGTAGGCACGGTAAAAGCACTTGCCAGGCACTGGCACAGTGTTATTAACTGGCCATTGATGGTAGCAGGTGCGAAATTGTGAGTATCTGGGCATCTAATAGCAGTGCCTGGCAAATGCCTACTACTTATATACAAGCCAAGATTGTTGACTTTGCTAATGCTTGTTTGTAACAGGACTTCCGTGAAGGATGCATAGTGCTTCTAAATTGAGTGGTTGATGGTAGACCTGGTTTAGACATTTTTATTACACCAGTAACAGGTTTACATCTCCAATTAAGTCAATTGCTCTTAGAAGACTGCTTTGAAAAAACACTGGCAGGCATTTTAAGTGCAAAGTTTGATGGTGTGGCTGTATTAAAGCGAGCTGAAAAGAGTTCCCATGAGGCAGCATTTTGAGCGGGAACAGGCAACAACTGGGTGGCAATGGCCATAGGGAGTAGCATGGTCACAGCAAGTCAATGGGTATGCAAATAACCAAACAACACCTTCAAGCGTTGTGTCCCTCCTCATATGCCAGTTCTCCCACTCTGCACTCTAATGCAATGGTTTCGGCTTATAGGTGGCTGTGTCATCTAATAGCCCAAACTAAAAAAGCACAATTGAAAACTTTAAACACAAATCATTCAAAAAAAATTCAGAAGTAACACAAGGGATTACAAAAATGGTTTATTTTGTTCCATAAGGAAGAGCGATAGGAAAATTTCCACAATTTCCCACATAGTTTCCTTTAAACAGAGCCTACAAAGACATATTCAGCACCAAACAAAAATGGTTTACAAACAGCCATGGAATATATCTTATAAAGCAAACATTTAATATTGCACTTTGTCTATTGTTTTGGATTTTGTTTGTCCCGCAATTCCAAATCAGGAAACTGTTAGAACACTAGAGAACCTCATGTTTCTTCTGTTCAGAACTTGACCAACGCTTAGGAATTTATTTAAAAAATAATGCCTCTGGAAAACAGAGTAAAGAAATCTTTCCATGAACTTTATTTAATAAAGTTTATGAAATGTTTGTCCGACCACATTTCCATGCGATAGTACCAATGGCTGGAAGCCTGGTCTACCACACAGCGAGCCTACCGCCCGCCCCCCGCCCCAGGCCTACCTGACTTTCTGGGAGACCGTTCAACGCTGTTCGTGTCGATTTGTTCCCATGTCTGCTCAAACGGGAAGGACAAAATAATATGGGCAGTCCCTAATCCAAAAGAACTTTGAACGCCCGCCTCATTTCTCTTAAGGGGAAGAAAGTCGAGGACATTTACAAAATAATAAATTCATGAGCTTCTTTTTAAAACCAATCCCAGCTGTGATCTGTGTAAGCCACCCTAGTGAAGGCACCGCCCCTTTATATCGAATCACATAAAACGCGACTCATTTGAATTGCCGATGGGTCTTCACTTGGAAATACTTTCAAATTGTTTCCCACATTCCCTTGAAGGACACTTGTTACAAAAGCCCACGTGAAGCCCAACAACCCCCATCCTGCGACAAAACAGCGTTTCACTACAAAGTGGGCAGCCCAGAAACAATGGTGGAATTGTCCAGCAGCTCCTCGATTGCTCGGTGAAAAAACGTTATTTGCCCTTGCCCTCATGCAGCTGCCACAGCCTCAACTTTGAGCAACGAGGAAATTGTGCATGTCGCCCAAGTGCTTTACAACTGGCGCTCTTGGTATGTCAAGCCCACTGCATAGATCGTATTTTTGCAAACACTGCCAAACACAGAATCTTTCCAACTAACATTAGAACTATTTGTGCAGGCGACGCACTGCGGAATCTCATTCATCTGGGCTTCCACAAAAACCTGCATCTTGTTCCCTTCCTTACTCCGGAAGACATTTTGTAGATTGAGGGCACCAATAAAGTGAATGCAAAAATGCATTCATAAAAGGTTATTGGCTATTCCGATGACGATTACTACTGCGGACAATCAGAATCTGGCCCATGTACTATAAATCTAACAAAATGTTGACTGTTCTCCAAAGATTAATTTAAACCAGTAGGTAACATTATACCAAGAGGCCTCTTGCACAACTTCTTAATCTCTTCATGCACATGGATCCCTTTTTACCACCAAGCAGCTGTTTATTTTTGGTGCCCAAGAAAAACAGTTTAATTATAGATTTAAAAAAAAAAAAACGTGACTGCTGAGGTTCATCCCATCACCCTGATGGAACGTCCTCGTGAGCGGGTGCTGCAACCTGGCTCTAGAGTTAGGTGCACCAAGAGCAGTGACCTCTGAGAATGGAACACAAAAAATAAGCATTTAAAAAGGCTTTGTGCACAATTTCTCTTTGCGCCATGTCACTTTAAGCACCAACACCTTAGTGCAACACAGAGCACACTCAACCAGTTTGGCAAATGATGCTTTCACCCGAGATCGAGTGACTTTAGGCCCCCTCTTCATCCTCTCCCGCTGTGAAAAGCAGCTTGTGGAGACCATCGGAAAAGCAACATATTTTTGGTAAAGAAATAAAGAAGGTTTACATTCTTGAAAAGGGTCACTCTTCTCCCCATTTTTTTTTTAACACAATACATCTCTTGATATTCTACTCCAGCAGGCGGCAACGCAACAAACCGCAGGAAGGATTGATGTTTCAGTTCTTGATGGCAATCAATAAATCCACCATTGGAGCAAAGGTGAGGAGGTGACGGAAAATATGGTCAGCCAAAAAGGACGACAATCATAAACAGGTAATGTCCAGGCTACGTTTAAAGTACAAAAAAAAGTCAGTGCATTTGTCTTCTTTTAGCTTCTCAAAGCGTTCGCTCGCTCCTGGTTGTGCAGACCACAGGCATGTTAAACATGGTAAGAACAGTATAGTAAGGAAAAGCTGTAGTGATAACTGAGCCACACAACAAGAGCACTGAACAAGTGCAAATATGGAGCAGGGCGTGAATCCCTCTTTCACAACGCCGGTGCCCAGACACATATTCTATGTCTACTTGCCAATGAACTGACCCCTTAGGATGTGTCGATGTTGGGGAAGAACTCTCGGCTCTCCAAGCACGCAGAGCAGTCTTTTGATGTTGAAGGCTTGAAGTCCATCACAGGTTGCTGTTGTCGAGGATCTGTATTTTTTTTTTAGGACACAGCAAATCATTTTCTCAGAAAATGCATCTCTGCGATTCCTCTTCTGTCCTCAGTTGAGCATCAACAGTTCAACTTCAGTGTTAGCTTCTGAACTTTTCTTCCTCCTTCTCTTCAACGAGAGGGACAAGATGGCCGTTCATCGGTGGGATGGTCAGGGTTAGGGTCAACCTAAGTGGGAATACAAATGGTAAATATAACAAAAGCAGTCTTATGCAGCGATTGCATTACTTAATTACTTTGGATTAGACGTTCCTATAGAATGTTTCAGTAAATATGTTGTTTACTCCACAGTCCATGCCACAACATCAGTCACCATTGTTTAAACCCACTAGAAAAGGGAGACGGCTACAGTTGTTTCATGTCAAGGGTGGGGCTGCATAACCAGTCCTCGTTTTCTTAAAGGACTGGGCAGGCTACTCAAGTCTAGATTTTTCCCATGGAACATCGGGTATATATATCTATCTATCTATCGATCTCACAGAAAAACATTTCCTCTATTCCTAAATTTAGCAAGAAACAGAAGTATTCAAAACTAAGGTGCAACCCATCAAGTTAATCCGCTTGTGGGTATAGGAACAACTTTATCTTTGCACATGCGACATTCACACCAAGATACACTAGCAGCATTTTAAGGGGATGCATCCGTCCACCTTTTCTGGGAAAATGACTGTCAGATGGGAGGGTTTACATCCAGGCGAGGATGGAATTCTCACACAGGACTTCTCCTAGAGATCCTCCAACCTTTTCATACCCGTGCAGAATGGCAGGTAGAAACAAGATATTAAGTTTCTAACAAGCTATGAAGTTTCTACCATTGGTTTAATTGCAGAATTGCTTCCCCGCCCATCAGCAGGGTAGGGTTTCTTAAGAAAGGCTTCAATATGTCTATGCCTACAGGCTCGCCTTACAGAGAAAGCCACATTTTCCTAAAATGCTGCTTTATCTGAAGAGTAGAATTGCACAGAGTACTTTACACAATTATATACAATAGACACACTCTTGACCGCCAGAATGACTGCGGTCTGAGCTGTAGCTTATCAAGAAACGTATCCCTGTAAGGGCCAGAGTTTCAGTCTTCAAAACACAACAAACGAGTGGAAAAACGTACATTCTAGAGCTAGAACATACATCAGGGGTACTTAATAAATTCAAATGAGACTAGAGAACGAGACATCTACTCGGAGCAGTGGACAGCAGGGCCGCTTTCACAAAAGCACCCATGGCCTGTGACAGGCTACATGGTTATCCTGCGCTCAATGGACGTGAAGCCACCATCAGAGTTCAGGGTTTGCCCCCACCCCTCACACACTGTCGGTTTATTTCAGGCATCGCATTTGTGGGGATGCCTCAGGAATAATGCCAGATTGGGGTGTGAGGTGAAGGTTGGGGGTTACTTTTTCAAGTAGTATTGTTAATATGGAAATTGTAGGAAGGCGGTCAGCCACCCCTTTAGGCTGGCCAGGATGCCACTAATGGTTGTAGTACAGTGATGAAACATTAGGTCAAACAAACGGGAGATGGCTAGGACAAAATAAAAAAATAAATGGGAGGCTGGTAGGGCAGGATGGCGCTCAGTAGGCCAGAAAAAGGAAACCAGGGTCCAGTGATGATCAAAGGGGAACATTGATGTTCTAAAGGTGGTAGAGAACTCTGGGGTATTGGTAACTACTGGAACAGGAACGCTTTGGATTCCCATCATTAAAGGGACCTTTTATCAAACTATGATTAGATGGTGGTCTGTTCCATGCCACTTGCTCCCCAAGGTAGAGGTAGAGGTGCCAAGACTTACCTCAGAGTAGAGAGGTGGAGGCAGGAAGCGGAATTCTTGGATGTAAGCAAATAGTGGTCCCGGAAGGGCTCTCTCAAAATCACAAGCAGACGAGGAAGAAATACACTGCCGTTGTTCCTCTGTGACAACTTCTGCATAGCTGGGAGGGGCTGGAAGAAAAGCCAAGTAATGGACACAGTCACAACTTTGAAACGGTATATTCAGTCTTCCCTAACCCAAATAGCTTCCATAAAAAGGACAGGTTTCAGCAGTAGTCCCTCCTATATTGTAAACTAGCCACATGTAATCCTCTCAAGATGTGTGTGCATACCAGCACTTCCACCGAACATTTACTGCAATGTAGATTCTGGCTCTTTTAACATAGCAAAGTCTTCATGTGAAGAATTCAGTCTTAGTATTCTTTGCAGATTGCCCCTATGGCCCAGATGCATAAACGTGTAATAGTAGCATGTAACCGAGCTTATGCATACAAAAACCCATCACTTTCCTTGGATGTCTGGGGCTGGTAGGGACTTAGAAAGGAGCTTACTCAAAACGCACGTTAGTTCTCACCGGGTCATAACTTGACTAATTTGGTGACATGAATTGGGGAAATAAGGAGAGGAAAAAAAATGTCTAAGAAAATAGTGTCAAAATAGCTCTAATACTTTTTGGGTACTTTAAGAGATGGGATAGTTTTGATGAAAGCCAGTGTACAACCAACAGTCGACAATGCAGTGAAAATGTGTAAAAGGTTGACTAAGTAACAGACCTAAGCTCACAAACCCCATTTTCAAAGTACCTTTAATGACACCTCAGTATATAGATTCACTACCCCCAAGCTCCCACCTTCTACTTTCAAATCACGCCTCCATTTGGAAAATAATTTTAATCAAACCCACATGTTTGTACCAACACTTAATTCCATTTGTTCTCCATTGCAGAGTGGTGCCTAGTCCTTGGCAACACCGACCCACAGCGATTTGTGTCCTAGAACATTTCAGTCCCATGCTGCTCAGTTGTCCAGTCATTGGACTGCTGTGCACTGTCCAACCCCCGTATGCCTCGCCCCATCCCCGATCCCTCACGCCAAGCCAGGCACACCTCTCATCCTCACAACAAAACACTTTTTTCCTTCAGCTGTGATCATCAAGTTACCTTCAGGCCTCTCGGGGAGAGTCAGCCAGCTCATGTTGCCACTGCCCTGACTGCTCACACTTGATGTTCTGCTTCCAAATGGGTGCAAAGGAATAGTGCCAATGACCAGTGGTAAATTAAGGAATAAATCCATGGCTCCTGGAATGTCCACATATACCTACAAAATAAAGTAACAAAACAAATACAGTAAGACAACCCCAAGAATTCCGTTTAGAAAACTAGGTAATGTCCAAATAAAGTAAAATGTTGCTTGTTCCTAGGTTACATTAAAATACAAATTCGGAACATTTTCCAAGCAGAAAAGAATAGCTTGAAAATGAAATCAGCACATATAAACATTGTAACTGGGGGTCAACTGATATATTAACAGTAATTTAATGAACAACTAGTTTTCCACGTTCCCCCCTCTCTTCGTTTGTGTTTTTCATTTAACTTTAGCCAATTGTGTACGATATACTTTTACTTTTAGCCATAATATTTGACGTTTCCCTTAGAATATCATGGAACTCGGAGACTGGCTTTATTAGCCATTACTTTGAGTCAGAATCGACGGACAGTAAAATAAGGGTCATATTAAATACAGCGCCACATTTTCTCCCATCCAATCACCAACTACGTAAGAAGCTAACACCACCTATGTAAACTCATCAGTAAAGAGATTAATTGAAGTAACAAAAAAAGATGGTAAGGGAAAATGCCCATGAAAATTTCAAAGATTGATCCTATAGGAAGTGAGCATCATTTTTTGTTAGCAAGAAAGTGGAGGCCCAATATGCCCAAATATTTTTCTTTGCCGGCAGTTTACAAGTGATCCACTGTACATAACTGATGTGGGGCATTTGGGCATCCAATAAACTTCAAAATTAACAAAAAAGAATTAACAAAATTACTCACGTCTCCGAGTCTACCCTTAAATTTAGTTCGCTTTGGCAAACAAACATTTTAGATTAAGCATATCTTCCGAGACAATGCAAATTTATAGAATTACATAAGCAACCACATTCACACAAGGTGCAATGCTTTAGTTTCAAGGCATGCAAAAGTAGAGTGTTGAACTACTCTTCCGTGTATGTAAATATGCTGACCTGCAAAATAGGCAACTGCATAATTGCCTCAATACCCCATTTGTACGTTCGTAGTTCTGAACCGAAAGCAGAACAAACATCAGCATTCAGGTGCGCAGAATGAGAACACTTGGTTAGCAGTGGGACTTTGGTTCGTCCAGATCAAGGCACATATTTCAAAATAAGATTTTAATTTCCAAATTATGAAACGAATTCGTAAATCACGTTAACAATCGGTTACCAAAAGAACGCACGACATTGAAATAATCCCTACCATTAGCGAATATTCCACACGGATGATACTACAATCGAGAATGGATGGAGAAACTGGTGGAATTTTCAACAGCTTGCCGTTCCAGGTTTCCGTTTTTCCAGAAGATAACGATTCCCCACGTAAATTGGCGACAAGTTGTTTCACTTCTTTCATTTTCCCTTTGGCATAGAAGGTCTGTGTTTGGTAAAGGGCTGCCTTTGGCACAACCATTCGGGAAGAGCAGTTCTCAATTTCAGCAAAGATTTGAATTGTTTCACCTACATGGTTAAAAAAAACAATATTGGTTAATTTCTAGCTATGCTAAAGCAAAAAGCACAATCTGCAAAAACAGTATATTTTGTCAATCAGCACCACACCCTGGTTGTCTCTAAAGAGGGCACCAAACAGGGGTTCCTGGCAACAGCATTTGCTGCCCATGGCACGATCGCCATCATAAAGCAAGTAATCTTGGGAGCACGAAAACACATGATATGGTCAAAGGTACAGGGGGAAGAGTGCAATCTATGCCGGTCGCCCAGAACAGAGTAGCAAGCTGTGGCTAGTTCACGTATCCATGGTCACGTATCCATGGTAGAATATATTCGCCTCTCTCTCCTGACATATGTACCTCCTTCCTGGTACCTCAGACTCAAACAAGGTTTTTGGTGATAGGTGGGGAAAACGGACTATTTTCGGTGAGTTCGTTTTTTTGTTTGTATTTTTTTTTTTTTAAGTTAACCCATATGAATTTTGCGACCATACAGCCTTCATTAAAATAAGATATGCTCCACCATAAAACGAGAGACTGGAGCAGAACTAACAAATTGTCACACAACTCCAAAATGTGTATGCAGGTGGAACAAGACAAGACATCTTGCTTGGAAAACCTCACCGAACGGACAATTGCAGGGAGGGAGAAGTATTTTAACTGGAGTGATCCGAGAGATGCTGTTTGGTGAGTAGGGCTTGGAGGTTCTTCACGTTTAGGATGCAGGCGGAAAGTCTTATCTGCATTGCTAACTTGTTCCAGAGGCATAGCGTGCAGAGAAAAACTTCTAATTCCTAGTTTCTCTCGGTTTTAAGCCTAGTGATGTGAAGGATTTTTTTGATGCATTGGCAGGTTCTCTGCAAGGCAGAGATTATTTTTTGCAAATGCTTTCTAGATGATGCAGTCTTGTCTTGAACAAGTGTGATCGTAAGATACTCAGTGCAGTACTTTGTGAATAGGGGGAAGAAGGGACAAGGGAAGGGGTTGGGGTGTTGTGGCTGCATGCATTTTCTTCGTCCTGTGATGAGGTGTTCTGACAGCTTCCAGGTAGGAGATGACCAGGGTTTGGCCGCCTGCTATGAAATTCAGGGCGGATTGCGAGCAATGGTAAAGCTGAGCACCATTGCAATGATTGGGAGTTTTGATGTGAAATTGGTCTAGCTCCATTTCTGTCACACAATTCTGGACATTTGCAAGCATGGTGGGGCTTTGGAGGATGATGAATTTGCTGTTCGTAGGGTTGATGTTCAGATAGCCGCTTGACTTCCAGGATTGGACAAGGGTCAGAAAATGCCCGAGTTGATGGGGGTCAATGTAAATCCCCTTTAAGTAAAGCCAAATGTCATGTTCATATCTTTGCGTTGGGGTGGGTGAGGAGTTTCCCTTAGGTTTACAAGTAGTGGTTGAGGAGGACAGGAAATAACCTTTTGGAACTCTGCAAGTGACTGGGTAGCGCTGGATATGTTGAGGTACATCAATTCAACTTGAGATCTATTTCGGAAAGTAAACTTGCCTTCATCATTGCCAACTTAAAACCTACCAATTGTAATTAAGGAATGTACCCCTCTATTGATGGGCAGACTTTGTAAATGAAGCATTCACAAATTTGCAGATAATCATGTTCCATTGGAACTTCAACGCCTGTAGCACCCCCTTGCTGAAGAAGCCAGGTTTGTGTCCAGCATCTCTGGCTAATTACCGGCCAATTACCAATACCCCATTTCTTTTGAAGATACTGGACCGGGTGGCATATTTGCAAATTTCAGTATATCTTAATGAATGCAACATCCTGAACAAATGGCAATCTGGCTTCAGGCAGGGGCATGGAATGGAGACAGCCCTGCTTGATTTGAAATCTAAGTTGTTACAGTATGGATAAGGGGCAGTCTGCTGATGCCGATAGATCCATCGGCCACCTTTGACCTAATAGACCAGTCTAAGTTGGTCACCAGGCTAAAGGAGGTAGCACTTTTTTTGGACAGTGCTGCTCTCTGGATCGCGCCCTTTTTAAGCAATTGTTTCTTGTAGAGTTTGGAGTGAGCAGGCTGAAGCACTCCCAGCAACCTTGAATTACGGTGTACCTCAAGGAGCTTGCTTGTCCCCTTCCTTATATTTTTACAGTTCCTTCCTTTTTTAATTGTGTTGGAAGAGAATCACATAGGTTTTACTAATTATGTGGAGGACACTGAATGTGCCATCCTGCTTGTAGGAGTGCATAAGGATGATGGAAAAAACATCAATAAGGTCTATGAAATCATCCAGATACGATGATGGATAATTGCCTGGTGTTCAACAAGGTACAGGCAGAGCTGAGGTGATAGGTACGGAAAAATAAAGAAGTTGGGATCAGAGTATCAACATTTTTTTGTGGGAGGATCTAATTTCAAAACTAAGAAGAAGGTGAAAACCCTGGGCGTTGTTTTAGATCAAAATCGGAATATGAAGGCTCAGATTAACAGCTTGGTGTCCTCTACCGCATATATCAAGTTGCTAAAACAACTGCGGCCTTGTATATCTTAGATGAATTGTGAAACTGTGGCCAGGGCAATCATAGTGTCAAAATGTGACTATTGCTGTTGCCTCTTGGTAGGAATTGCCAAATCGGATATGGCACGGCTACAAATGCTACAGAACAGTATGGTCAGGATTATTGCCAGTCTGAAAAAGAGAGGTCATGAATCAGATGGTAGACGGGCCTACACTGGTTGCCAATTGAAGCTAGGATCCACTTTCGGTTGTTGGCGATTACTCGCAGGTGTGTTACGGGCACCAACACTGGCTATTTAGTTGAGGCTTAGACCAATAAGTCTAATGCCAGGACTCTGCGGTCTAACAATTCTAATCAGCTAAAAACTCCAAAGTGTAATCAGACGCAAGTTATAAGGTGCACGTCGTATGTGGCTGCGCCTAAGGCCTGGAATGCCACTCCCCCCGGATCTGGGGGGGGGGAATACTAAATCTATTGCAACTTTCAGGAAAGGTATGAAGACACTTAGGGAGTCCTTCCTATTCTTCTTATCCCTGCCCATGTCTTTTATTGTACCTCTTTGGCCTTTGTTCTCTGCCTGTTGTCATGTTTTGTCTTTGTTTTTTGTTGTGCCCTTAAATCTCCGGGTCCCATGGAGCACAATATAAATAAAGTAAAGTAAAAGTACGAGTTGGTGTTGGTTGAATAGAAGCGAGGCAAACCATTGTAAGACAAGACTGTTCTGTTAAAGCCCATGTGGATGGGAAGAATGCTGATCTAGGATTCATGATCAGCAGTATCGAAATCTACAGTGAGCGAGTAGGCAGTCCCTCATCCAGATTGAACAGACAACTTTCATGTGTCAGTCTATGTGTTACCTCGTAGTCAGAATGCAGAACGGCCTTTGTGTAGGAGATTGCGCAGAGGGATCCTTTTGTGCATCTGATTGGCAACAGTCTTCTCCATAAACAGTCTTCTCCATAACTTGGACGACAAAATGAGGTAATAGTTGGCCAGGATCCAGTGTGGGCTTCTTCAGCAGGCTGCCGTTGAGTGGTGCAAGTTTGTTATTTTCACAATGGATGAAGGAAGGACAGTCTTCTTAGGTGGTGGGTTTCAGCGGCAACCGTCTTGGCTTGATGTTCAGAAACAATATAGGAGTCCGCTCCATCTTGCGATGTTCCGGGCCAGTATGAGAGGGACGCCTTGTGTGTTTAAAGCCGTCGGCATGTTCCCTTTTCTAGTCTGAGATGTTGATAGCGGTGGACTTGTCTACGGACTGCAGCATTATAGGATCTGGCAGGAGATTGAAGGAGTGCTTCAAAGCCTAGAAGATCACTGTGGTCATTTTTGAAGATTCTATGATGAACGTTATGTGTTAGTTTGCTTTAACTGTGGTGATAAATATTCTGTGTTTTGGAATTGGCGCACTTAAGTTGAAACTATATTATATGTTCTGTAAGATATCAGCAGATATGAGGGCTGCAATGGGGATTTTCGGGGGGGTTCCAGTGGGTTCCGTTCCGTAATGGCCGATCTACTAGCAAACAGTTTGTGGAGGCTGGCTCTGGACGTCTTTTAGGATTACAAAAGTTTAGGGAGGTATTACGGGCTTTATGAACTAGGCAAAATGTTTTAAGTACTATCTTTTTCTTAACGAGATCCAATGTAAACAATTAAATTTAGTGGGCTGTAGAAGAAGCACCTCTAACTAATGATGATGCAGCCAGTCGATCTGGGCTCTTTAAACAGGGTTTATAAACATCAGGACAAGCTTGTGGGAGAGGGCTACGGAAAATAAGAGGTGAGACAAGTCATTTCATAAGGTGTTGAAGAGCATGGCATTAGTGGGGCAAACAGTTACATCTCTGTATTAGAAGGGTTGGGGAAGAACAAATGATAATATGTGTTTTTGTTGAACAAGTCAAGTCACCCTTTTTTGAAGGTTGCCCCAATACCAATTTTGTATTTTGGGAGATCTGGGCATCGGATTCATGAGTCATACATGCACATGAACTAGAAGAAGTTCTGAAAGTTTAAGATATACAGGTGCACGATCACAAAAATATTAAAGAGTGGAAAGATGAGAGGCCAGCGATCATACACAGTGGTGCTTAAATAAGTTAAGACATCTGTAAAAATACACGTTTGCTCCACCTACCAGGTGTGTAGCCCTTCCTTTCTATTTTGGCACTTAAGGATATAGGGCCTGAGGTACAGAGCCAGCAGCATAGGGTCTTCTCTTTTGAGCCAGCTTGCGGTGACTGTAAGAAAAACACCACAAGAGGGTTGATAAGATACGCTGTTTCATATAAACCCACTAAGGTTTTAAACAAAATCAACAAAGCGGAAAATTGCAAGGATACCATTGAATAGGCAACCTGCCTGGCATTAAAATGTGTGATACTAACAGGGCATGTCAGTCCCGCTACTATTTGTACAAAAGGCCATGAGTTGAAATTAGAAGATCTGCAAAACTAATTTCGCATTTAACAGACCTACAATAGGATTAGAGGATGGGTTTGGTTTCTTTGAGATCGAGCTAGAGGTCAGAATACGGTTGTATATAACATGCAAAAAAATAATTGCATGGTAGATTCTCAACAAACTGCAACAAATAATGTCAACCAAAAAATGATATAATGATTTGCCCGCAAGGACTCTGCAATGGTGCAGCATCCTCGGCCCATGGGGCGTCAACCATACATCAATTTGTCACAGAAGTCAGCATTATGCCCAGTTTAACATTCACCAGTTTCTGTCACAGAGAAAATGCCTTCAATTGGGAACTTGTGTGCAGTAGGGTTAATGTGAGGTGGAGTTAAAGCCACTTATGTAGTAGTACGGATGGTCTTCTACACAAGTACCATGTAGTAGTACTGATGGGCAGGCCTTAATGAGGGCTTACGAAGAAGGTAGATATGATCAGGTGGTGGGATGCAAAGGGCTGGAACCAGCTACTTGGGCATCTGCGTATGGCTTAGAAAACAAACCTAGGTTCTTAATTACACACACCTGCACAATGCACAATGGGCATACCGAATAAAAGCTTCACGGCTTACCAGTAACAGAGGAGTGTTGATATCGATGTGTTCAAAGACTGTAAATTCCTTCTTCAGTTTTACTGGTAGAAGCCAAGCCCTGTGTAATTCGGCTTTCACCCAGTAGCGTACACTGCCATGTCTGCCTTCAAATGAGGTAGCAAGTGGTCTGCATAAGATAAAAATATAATCAAAATACCGTTAGTCATTTCAAGAAACCACAGTGCATTAAAGTGGCATATCAGCCTATGATGCCATACAGCTAACACTGTATGTTAAGTATTGGTTTGCCAAATTGAGAAAGATAGCTATGCTTTGGATGATACATACATATTTTGATTACCATCTGAAACTATGCTAGGGGCAGTTGGTCACGGAAAAACCTGTATATAATCATGGCCAGGTTTTAAATTTGTGATTTAAAAAAGTCAGGTCACTATGTCGAGCTTACATGTTCCCAACTGATTTTGCGATATTACCAGATAGTATATTAAAAAGGAGCGCATCAGGTAAAATATGTATATAATTTAATAGGGCATGTGATATATCGACATTAGAATTATTGCAATTTAAAAAGACCCAACTGAACAAAGGCAACGGCAAAACATGCCACAGATTAATTTGCCTTGAAAGGATTATGTCCGTGCAGCAAGTAAAGTTATTGACCTGCTACTACTGAAAGGGTCTAAGCAAAATGAACATTCCACATATCAGATTTTCTAGCACTGATTGTATTTCTTTTTTTACTACAAAAAAAAATACTAACGTCTGTGGAAGCTCAAAGCTGAATGCATATTCATGCCTTCCTGAATGAATAGTGGTGAGACCTTCTTCAGAGTTGTCATCATCTAGGGATTAAAATAGAATGATGTTACCATGTATAAAATCATACCATTTTAAAAGCTCCTTATATGGCTATGCACATGTTTACAGTGGTTCTGGTCACAAACAAAGGCCGACTAACGAGAACAAGAGTAAACAACAATTCACATTGTGGGTGTATAGTTACACGTACAAAAAAAGTAATTAAAAAGGTGCCATTTCGGTCTGCGTGTATAGATTCCCAGTATAATTGGTTTGACACCACTGCAATTGTGGCCAAAATTATAGGTAATGGCAATGTGTGATAGATAAACCCTCAACAGAATCTCCATTGATAAAAGTCAGAACACATTCAATAGAACATTTAAAAGTTCTGTTATCTATATGGGGCTATGCTGTTACAGAGCATTATGATGAACAACTGCAGTAGCGTGGCGGGGAACTGTCGAGATGATGCCCAAGTCAAAAATATTTGCTTTAAACCTAATTTTCACCCATGTGTCTTCTACATACACACAAAGTGGTCCAATGGGTAATGTTGGGCTCATCTTTTCAGCTTAATGCCAGGTTATGGAAAATATAAAAAGATGTTCAACTCTCCCATCAAGAGACTACAAAAACAACCCCCTCTGCTTAATGACGCCAGGAGAAAAATGTTATCTTACATCGGGCAACGTTGTTAGAAAACAAAAATGACCCCACCCCCAATCAGGGGTGCATGTCTTCCTTGAGGGGCTAAGAAATAGCTTAGTTTCATTAAGGCAGCCAAGCCAGTGGGCCAAATAATGTTTGGGAGGGGCTTAATATTTGCAGTAAACCTCTTGCCCCAGTTGCCCGTCCTTAGATACGTTGGCGGTTTTCGGGTATGTGCAGACAGGATACTGGTGGCTCGGACATCATCTTAACCCCTTTATGCAGCACTTTTTACATGAAAATCGGGAGTAGCCATCTTTCACTGCAAAAGGTGGCAGGTATGAGGCGTTTTTATACGGCACGCCTCCTGGCAAATTTCGGATTTGTTTTTTTTTTAATGTTGGAGCATTAAAAGCGACAGGTCAACGTGTCGAATACACTGTTACTCCAAGTAACGTTTAAAACGTCCGTTGGCAACTGTGTTTTCCAAGGAACTGGTACAGTATGCTCGTGGGCAACTAAAAGGAAAATTACTTATTTTGTGCCGCATTACGGTTCCTTTCGTTGAAATCTTTTAAGTTGGTCTAATGCGAGGGTGGTGCCAGCTCAGCAATTTTGCGCCGAGTCTCTCGGCAGGGAGTGTGGTAAACAAGTGCTGCAGAGCTGTCAATCAAGCACAGGCTGGAACTGGAGCAGGAGAGGACCGGCCTAAACCGGTGCGAGCAGATCCCGGCAGCAAGCGACGCTACCTCATATGCATAGACGATGACGCGGGTCGCAGCCTAGCCTGCTAGCTACCAAGACACGCCCTTACTGCCATTTCCGGGATTCGTGCAGATAGAACCGCAAGGCCCTGCGTGGCGTGCAGACTAGGTTTCGCATTCATACTATGACCGAAGCAGGCAAAGTGAAATAGTGACCGCAGTGTCTACTTATCGTGATGGTTCTGTTAACCAAAACGTAGCACACATACAATGCGAGTAGTTTAACAGACGGTTATATAAACTGGCGCTTAATCTGTGATAGGTTGTTCCACCACATAAAACGGGACAGTTATGCTGATTAGTAGCGTGCCCTTAATGGGTTTGCTGTGTGGGCGAATGTACTGGTTTGCACTATAGCAGCGCACGCTTTGAAAACGAAAGTATAAAAGTTGGCACGTGGGGCTTCGGTGCCGCAAAGGCGGCCACAGCTTGCACGTTGGCGAAAAGGTACACGTTAAACCCAAATTATGGGCAAGGGGGAAACCTGAGAATTTGGCGATACAGCAGAGGGAGAAAACGCCATTAACCTACAAAGAATGAAACGGCGATACACGAGTTTACCCAAAATCAGACAGGGACAATGAGTTTCGGAAACATCCGCCTTAATATTTATTTAGCGAGAGCCTTGCGTTTAACATGAAGAACCATTTTTTTGAGACGCGAGTCTCCCTCGAGGTCCTTCCAAAAAAGTCGATTAGAATGCTATTAATAGAGCCAATGCGCTCATTACTCAGAAGAACCAGTTGTGAAACCTTCCCACCACCGACTCGGCAACAGCGCCATCCAATCAAAAAAATCCACCGTCTCCTTGGGAACGCACCTAACAAACACGATTCACCAATCCGCTGCAAGGAAGGGGTGGTTAATAGTACAGTGGCGAGCGAGCGATAAAAAGGTAGTGTGAGAGGCAGTGACGCAACAATAAAAAGCCGTCTCTGATATAGCCCGTTCCCAGTACGAGGAAGAAGTACATCGGGAACGCTGCACTGTGGTCCGTAATGGTGCTAAACACACCACCTACCCATCACCCTAATAGGGTGCCAGGCGTATAGTTACCAGCGAGGACTCGCTGGGTGCGTGTTCACTGCTACAAGGTGACACAGCTGATACTCCACCAGTGCATCAACATCTTTTCAATAGAGCGAAGAGAATACATATGCGGACGCAAGTGGCGTGCCATTTAATACCCCCACAGTACACGTAGATGTAGAATGCCTTAAGGAGGAGACCCCGGTGGAAATTTCGATTTAACAAAATGCCACACTCCTCTTTAATGATCTATAATCAAACTCACGCAAATCATCATTTGCGGCACGTCCTCAAACTCCGGTGGAAAAGCATCTTAGATATCAAATATGAATCCTGGTCAAATCACCGCCAGGTACACACAAGTAAAAACAATGAAGCCAAATAAAATGGCAATGTATCAGGGCACCTCAGATACACACAAGTAGAAATAACGAAAGCAAATTGCAACATATTAGGGCACCGCTGGGAATATGGAGTTAGCTTTGCGTATGAAACGGCAACGAGGAACCCATCGGCACATGACGTATCCAGCCAATGCCAGTAGAGGGAGCGCTGCAAGCCCCCCCCCCTTCCCTCTCCTTCCTCCACACCAACCACCGGTCCCAAACAGGATTGAACCGCTTTCAACAAAGGGTGGAAACTTCAGAAAAACAAGATGAGTCCCACTTCCCCATATGACCAGCCACGCGAATATAAGCTTATTTGCAGGGCTACAGTTAACACCATTATCGAAGAAACATGCCAAATTGCACAGAAGGAACGGTCCCATTGGATAAGCCATTTAGCACATTAAAAACGTAAAGTGGTAGTGGGCACAAGTTACAGCAAAAACTCATACTGCCCCGCGATAAACGTCTATATCATGGAATCATATGTACATCTGCCAATATAACAAACATTGCTAGTAGATATTGCTAGTAGCTATGCATTTAAGACTTCTACCGGTGCACACGGACTGGAAAGCACGTGGGTGGAGTACGGCATGTGCAGGAGATAACCACCTACAGACTTGGACTGGCCTATAGGGCAAGAGGCCCATGGCCGAGCCAAAAACACAAAATGGTTGTGTGGGCCACTTTTTTTTGGCCAATATGATATGGCATTTGTAACGCGCCTATACACAAGTGTTTCAAGCATGTCACAATCTGCCCAAGTTACTTCACTTTGCGGCTCATAGTTTTGATCACCGTTGCTGAATAAATATTCTGTAAAATGCACAATGTGCATCACATTTTATCAAAAACATCCCCCCTGGGTACTATTCAAAACAGTGTCACAAAATGAATGAACAGCCATTTGCAACTGTGGCCCACTTTTTCGATGGTGCCCGAGACAATTTTATGGCCCAGTCCGACCCTGACCACCTATTCCTCTGAACCACCACCATTCTGTACACTATCAATTGCATGTTTTATAAACACGAAATACAACAGTGCAGGAGTCTTGGGTTGTGGAAAACGTTCATGAATACCAAGTTTAATCAATTAATGTTAATTTTGGAGCGTAATACACCCAGGTTGCTGCTCACCTTGGAGCATGCGACTTTTTGCTCTACCATGAAATAATGTCGCTAACTAGTGCAATGAAAATATAAGCAAAAAGCTGAAAACGAGGTCTATAGGAGGCTTCACTACCCATACAAAGTAGCCATTGCCACAGAGAATGCATCAGTTGCAAACAATGCAAATCACATGTAGTACTATCACTTACCTCTTTCGTGCCCAATGAGGATGTCCTTGTGTGCGAAATATTCAACCTCCTCGGTGTAATTTTGTGTGTAGGCAGTGTTTGATCCAGCATTTCGTGATTCAGTCCAGCGTACTTTGACGTGCCCCCGTCCATGGATCTTCAGAGACTTCACCCTTATTTCCCCGGTAACTTCCAGATTCACCCTCCCTGAGACCGTGTCCCCGCTAGAGTACACGGGGACGTTGCTGTCATTGAGACAGTCGAAGGCTATTGTCAAACTCTTGACCTTCCCCAGCACCATTTTTGTAACAAAAGCTTATAAAAAATATACTATGGAAAAAAAGACGCTTCAGATCTCATATAAAATGCGATCGCGGACTACACTGATTAATTCCTTTGCCCTGCAGGAAAAATGCTGGCGGGGATCAGTGGTTCCTTTTCAGATTGTTCATTGGGGTTTTGCGTAGAAAAAGTCACAGCGCCGAACGCCGCTAACATACTGCTCACAGCACTGCGGTCTCTGTACAAAGACAGGGAGGCTCGGGCTGCCAGCTCACTTTAAGAGGCAGCTTTTTGTGAAAAACAACCTATCTGCGCATGCGCGGTCTCTCCCTGATGCTCCTGCTACAGCCCAGAACAAAGTGGGCCAGCTGCCAACAGCTGATCTAGGGGGACACTGTGTCTGTCGCCCAAAGGTTTATAATCGTGCTCTTCCGCAGTTTCTTCTCGTTATCGACGACACAACCCCCTATTCGACTTCACTATCCCACAGGCTTGAGGGTGCTCCTCATCATATTCAGGCTAGGTGCTGCTGGTAACGCTTGGAAAGTTCTACTCAGCCTGTCAAGTTGAATTTAGTGTTACTTTTTCGGTGATTCCTTATTATTGCTAAACATGTTTTTAGGCACCGTGTCAGAGGCTACCCTGTTGCATATGAAGTCCCTTCTTCCTCGTCCTAGTATTTACAAGTCTGAAGACGTCCTGTTTTACTGTCTATCTCTACCCTTTGAGTGCTGAGAGCCCATTGAACTGAATGGACAGTTAAGGACCTTGGTAGGTGATGTGGTGTCACGTGCCCAGTTAGTTCCGGGTCACGTGACACTAGGAAAATAAAGGAATCACCGGAACTGGCGTCAGCACGCCAGTCCGGGTTTATGCACCCAACAAGGTGTTTGTGTGATTCATTGCCTGCGGCCCCTGCGCGCTGCACGCCACTACCAGGCCCTTCAAAGCCTGCAGCGATGTGTCGGGTCTGCGCGTAACACGGCAGACCGACATCACACTGGCGACGAGGCGGAGAGAGAGCCACGCTACGACCGCACCTCCTCTCATCTGGACAGTCGAGTCCACAGAGCTGCGCAGCCCTACGCACACTGGTGAGCCAGCATTGCCCGCAGCTGGCAACTAGGATCAATACCACGATCCAGGAAGCGAAGCCGCGTAGCATACGCGCCGCGAAGAACCCGCGTGGCATGAGGCGAAGCTGCGTAGCATACGCGCCGCGAGGCATACACGCCCCCTCCAGCAGCAACCGAGCTACGCGGACCACGCGTACTGCGAGCACCAACAGAGCTCCACCCTGTGAAAGCCGTGTGTCGGCCCAGCGCATCGGTTAACTAGAACAGAGTCAGAAAACACTCAAAACATTCTACGTTCAACGTTCCAAAAAAAAAAAACGTGTATTAACACGCGCTGCCAGCTGTGTGTTTGCAGCCTCCTATAATGCTGGAAACCCCATCACAAACTCTGAAAGACCATCGATAACATGACACTGGAGTACACTGTCCCCAAAAGAAGGGAAAAGACATTCACAAGCCGGCACTCTTTGGGCACCTCTGAAAAGACTGCTGCAGGTCTCGTAATCTGCCCCCACAGCACGTGGAGAGTCCCAGGACAACCTGTGCTGTCACCAGGAACTACTAACACCGGTGAGTGTACCCCACAGCAGCACACCATCAGGAAAGGGGCACCCAGTTAGAAGACCCCAACAACATGTCAAGCTATAAACCAGCCCCGTGCGGGCCAGCACAAGCTCAGCTATGAGAAAGAGCCTCACCACAGACCACCCTGACCCAGCACTGACCACACTTATGCCGCCATTCGACCCATTCACCACGGGGGCAGCCATCAGATGGGAAATCTGGCTACAACAATTTGAAATGCACCTTGATGCCAGGGACATCCATATAGCAAAAAAGAAGCGCACCTTCCTTTTACTCAACGTCAGATCTGCCCCAGACCGCGGAGACCACAACAACTACGACGCGGCTAAGGCGGTCCTTACAAACATGTTCAAACCAGATCTTAACCCTGACTACGAACGCTTCCACTTCTGCATGGCCAGGCAGCGCGAGAAGGAAACTGTAGACAAATTTCACGCTCGCCTCCGCGAAATGGCAGTAGGCTGCGAGTTCCCAGACGAAGAATTCGCAATCCGCCTCCAAATAATCAATGGCATATCCTCAGAAAAGCTGAGAAGAGCGATACTCTCGGAAAGGAACTTGCGCCTATCCCGCATTCTGGAAATGGCGCGCCTTCGTGAGCAAACTGAAGACCAGGTAGCAGTGATCGAAGCAGCGATCCAAAGACTCCCGCTGGATAACCCTAAGCCATCAGAAGATGTTGCAGCCATATCCAAACACCAAAACACTCGCATGAAATACGGCCAGAAAACACAGGCGCCGCCAGAACGAAGCAAAGCCTGCAAATGGTGTGGCGGCCCATGGCACAAAGGGGAATCCTGCCCAGCATGGAGATCCACGTGAAGGAAATGCAACCGTCTAAATCACTATGCTGCAGTCTGCCTGAACCCACCAAATCGGAGTGACAGAGAAACTGCGTCACAACCGGCACCTGGGCGCCGAAACAAATTTGCACCGAGGGAGTCATCACACCAACAGGACCGGAAAGGAAAAGCCAGAGCCGTTGACCACTCCCAAAGATCCCCAGACACGAGTGATAGTGATGACAGCGATGACAGCGTATCACCTGAGAGGAAAGAGAGACGGAAGAAAGGAAGCAAACGGATACACCGAGTACATCTCATATCAGCCGTCGAGCCACACCGGTCACGACAGAGGAAGAGACCATCCTGTACCGTCATTGCCAACGGTGAACCGCTGAAAGTAGTCATTGACACCGGCGCAACAGTGAATGTAATGCCAGCGACAGCATTCAGCAAGCTTCGCCCGAAGCCCACGCTTCACAAGAAGAAGGTCCGACTATACTCGTATGGATGTAAGAAACCCCTTCCCGTGCAAGGGTCCTTCAAGTCAGACTTCGCCCACAAGAACACTAACTGCAGGGTGCGCATCTATGTGGTGGACACTGGCTGTGAGACACTGCTCAGCTGCAGGACAGCAGAAAAACGTAGACTAATCCCTTTTGCATTCAACCTCCAACACAACGAACTTGACGATCTACTTCAGCAACACAAAAAACTATTCCAAGGCATAGGATGTCTAAAAGGCCGCACCATCAAACTTCACATACACCCCACCATAGAGCCGAAAGCCGTGCGACATCGACGGATACCTTTCCACCTGAGAGAAGCTGTGGAGAAGGAACTAACCAAGCTCGAAGAAGCAGGGATAATCGAAAAGACATCAGGACCAACCCCGTGGGTATCACCAATGGTGGTGGCCCAAAAACCTAAACAGCCCAAAGCTGTAAGAATTTGCATAGACATGAGACTTCCCAATGCAGCGATTGGAAGAGAACGCCACATAACCCCAACGATAGACAAGCTCATTGTGGACCTCACTGGAGCAACAATCTTCAGCAAACTGGACCTTAGATCTGGCTATCACCAGCTCAGATTAGCAAGAGACTCCAGGTACATCACCACATTCTCCTCTCACCTTGGGCTAATGAGATATAAGTGGCTCAACTTTGGAATATCGTCAGCTGCCGAGGTATTCCAGTATGAAATCCGCAAGGTCATCACTGGCCTAGATGGCACCACGAACATCAGCAACGGCATCCTTGTGTACGCATCGAACGAGAGAGAGCACCACAAACGCCTGGCAGCAGTCCTGGGCAGACTGGAAATGGCAGGCCTAACGCTAAATGCAGAGAAATGTGAATTTGCAAAAGAAGAACTGTGTTTCTTTGGATACATCTACAGTGCCAAAAGCGTGTCCCCTGACCCTTCCAAGGTAAATGACATTAAGAACACAAAGGCACCTCAATCAGCCACAGAGGTGAGAAGTTTTATGGGAATGGCGACATGCTGTGCGCGGTTTATTCCAGACCTCGCCAACATCGCAAGCCGACTCCGAGAACTGACCAAAAAAGACCAGAAATGGGAATGGACATCGGTCCACCAACAAGCATTCCAACAAATCAAGGACACGTTATCAGCATCCACAACCATGGCATTTTTCAACTTAGAAAGGCACACTGAACTCCTAGTAGACGCCAGCCCGGTTGGCCTAGGAGCTGTACTAACCCAAACGGACAATGAGGAGAACGTGTTCCCTATTGCATTTGCCAGTCGGGCGCTCACCAAACCAGAGCAAAACTATGCTCACATAGAGAAGGAAGCCCTTGCCATCCTTTGGGGATGTCGCCATTTCAAAGTATACCTGCTCGGCAAGAAAGCAAAAGTCTATTCCGATCACAAACCATTGATCCGGATATTCCGAGGCTCCGCTCCCCATCCGCCAACACAAATTGAGAAATGGATGCTGCAGCTACAGCCCTACAACATAGAGGTCGACTACCGTCCAGGGACAGACAACCCAGCGGACTACTTGTCCCGTCACCCGAGACCTGCCACCGAGGGAGAACAACACCACTCGAGGGAAACCGATGAACACGTATGCCACGTGGTCGCCTGCGCCCCACCGCGCGCCCTCACCATACAGGAGGTAGCCTGTGAAACAGAGGCAGACAACATCCTGAAGCACACCACTGCTGCCATCCAGTCAGGCAACTGGAAAACCTACCTCACGTCCATAGCTCAGCGTACCACATCAGCTCAAACCAAACTCTGAGCACTGTTTGGGATACGACACAAACTCTCCGTCGCCCCTGAAGGAGTGCTCCTCAAGGGTCACCACATTGTACTACCCGAGTCATTGGAGAAGAGAGCCCTCCAGCTAGCTCACAGCGGACACCAAGGCATCATCAAAACAACGGCATACCTCAAATCCAGAATGTGGATGCCCAATATACAACAAAGGGTAATGGAGCTTGTAGAGTCATGTGCTGCGTGCCAAGCATCCAGGAGACCGGAAAACCCTGAGCCCATCAGCAGCGCTCCGAGAAGCAGCAAGCGATGGGATGCAGTTAGCATGGATCACTGCACAATTGCTGGCGAAGGATACCTACTGGTAGTGATCGACGAGTTCAGCAGATATCCTGAGGTAGAACACGTTGCATCCACAAACGCAGGAACCACGATCCTCACGCTGGAAAAGATCTTCGCGACACATGGAATTCCGAGAAAAGTGAAGAGCGACAACGGCCCATCATTCACCAGCCAAGAACTGCGAGATTTCTTCAAGGACATAAACGTCAAACACCAGCGCATCACCCCCAGATGGCCCCAAGCGAATGGCGACGCAGAAAGATTCATGGGGTCGCTAAACAAAGTTATTCGCATCGCCAAAGAAAAAGGACATCCCTGGCTGAAGGCTGTCTATCGGTTTCTAAGAACGTACCGGCAAACCCCACATTCATCCACCGGCGTCAGCCCCGCCGCCCTCATGCTCGGGGTACCGATACAGGCAGAGCTCCCCATACACCCTCTGTGGGTAGCCCCCGAACCGGACATCCCAGCAATGGACGCGGTGCGACTGAGGCGGAACGAACAAGAAAGCATCGCCCGACGAGCCCGCCACAGAGAGCTAACACCAGGTGATACGGTAATCGTCAGAAACCGAGCAACACCCAAGAAAATGTCCCTTAACTTTGAGCTACAACCGTGGACAGCCAGCGCGACAAACCACAGCAGGGTCACCGCCACCCGTGGAAGTGAGACCGTGACAAGAAACGTGTCGCATTTCAGGAAAGTACCAGCTGAACTATGGGAAGAACAACCAGTGTCCCCAAGAAGCGAGGCAACAGCACCACACATACCCCAGAGCCAAACATCGTCCAAGGCACGCACTACGACACCAACCTCCAGAACACCGTTCCAGCAAGATGACCCAGCCAGGCCGGAAACCCCAAGAGCGGAGGCACCTGAGAGAAGTAGCACTCGGTACCTTCTGAGGGAAAGACCCAGACCGTCGTCCCGTCTTCAAGGGTACGTGGTGGACGGAATCTACAGACAGAAAACCCCGCCAAGACAGACTCTGAGACAGGTGAACAAGTAATACCCTGTTAGACCACTTATGTTGAACAGTTGTGTAGACACCTCCAAGTTGGGGAGGAATGTGGTGTCACGTGCCCAGTTAGTTCCGAGTCACGTGACACTAGGAAAATAAAGGAATCACCGGAACTGGCGTCAGCGCGCCAGTCCGGGTTTATGCACCCAACAAGGTGGTTGTGTGATTCATTGCCTGCGGCCACTGCGCGCTGTGCACCACTACCAGGCCCTTCAAAGCCTGCAGCGATGTGTCGGGTCTGCGCGTAACACGGCAGACCGACATCACAGGTGAGTGACATGATTCCATGGCAGGTGTTATCTGCCAAAAAACGTGAGTCTAGAGCTACATTATCGCCAGTTTCTCCCAATTTGTTTTGTACCTTCTTGACCACATCTCCATTCGGCTGCAACACTTGCTGCCAAGAGCCGCCTGTCCTGCTTTATTTGCTGTTGACTCAGCCACTGTCTCTCTGGACATGCATGTTCTTTGCTCGTGCATATTGATTCTCATCAAACATTCGTGAGTGTTCTCCCACTGCCCCTTCTCTGTTTGGGCCATGGTGGGTGGATGGTCCTGAGCGAGTTGGTGGGACTGCATAATAATAATAATAATTTTAATAATAAAGAAGAGCTGGGCCTGGTCTTGCAGGATTGTTCAGTGACTTTACTCCAGTGTGCTTTGCTGTACCAGAAGGGCAGAGGGGAGGCAGTTTATCACCAGGCCAGACGATAAGAAGGGATTGGTGGTGCACTATGGTTATTGTGGTGCATGACCCTTTAAGGAGCTTGTGACGTAGTAAGTCCGGAGGTAAGCTATAATAAAAGAGGCTGCTGCGTCACAAGGCACGTGAACACGGAGACCCGAGTAGCCACCAACAATGGCTCTGTGTCTTTCTTTCCTGGGGTAGACCCCTGTCTCAGCAAGGCCCTACCCCACAACACTGACGACAAGGCGGTTTACCACATCGAGTCTAGCCCACGTGGTTGTCAACCCGCTGCCCTTTCAACCAGGTGTTGCCTGCAGCCAGCACTCGCCACGTGTTGGTGGAGCTCTGTGCTCCAAGCGCAAGTGCTCCCCATGAGGTCGACGTCGCGGGACACCTGCCCCTGATAATCCTGGGCCGCCGGTGGTGCGTAGATACACTGTGAGCTCCCAGAGCGCTGCACGCCTGCCCGACGGGGCACGTGCCAAAGGAAGAAAAAAAATCAAGTGTGCATCGCTCCGACCCGGCCGAGCGCTCTCAGGTCCGCTCGTGTGGGGGCACATCCAACAAAGACACAGTGCAGAGGAATAGCCTAAACAAGAAAAGGGGGAAAGACAGCACATATGCTTATTAACACCAAAATAAGGGTTGCAGCTCCCACCAGGAGTTCTTGTGCGCCCTGCAATTTACCATAGGGTGATCAATCTTACGCAATGGCACTCACTGTGCCATCAAACAGGAGAATCATGGCTACACAGTCATATCACAAAGGTTGCAGCTCCCGCAAAGAGTGCTTGTGCGCCCTGCCTTCCCAGACCCACGCATGTACAGTGCAAAAGAAACCAACCTGTCCATAGCATAACAAATTACCGCCAGATCAGAAGTAGCATATTGCCTCGCAGTTCTGTCGCATTCGGCCATTGAAGATGGCAGACAAAGCTGGGGGTGCCGCTGGGGCTGCCAGGGTGTAATGCCCTTCCATGTGTCTCACACCATCGCTGCAAGAATTTGATTTGATCTTTCAGGAGCACCGTCGGCCCTAGGCCCCAGGTGGTATGCCTGGGTGAAGTGCCTAGAGATGTTCGTAGCAGCAGCATGGGAGGACAACAATGATGCAAAGAAGTCGGTCATGCTATACTCAGCTGGTCTGTCGTTTGTAACATTTTTGAAACTTTACAGCCTGCCGACAGGACGTTTGCTGCTGCCAGACACGCACTTCAAGAATACTTGGCACCCATGGCGAATCTTGACTATGAGAGATCACTCATGAGGAACACCATCAGAGCAAGTTTCTTTGTCAGAAAAAGTCACCAGAGTGACACTACTAAGATGCGCCGCAGCAGAAGCCCTGCACATCGTAAACTTTACTTTTGGAGTATACGTACAAGACACCCAATCCCTGCTGAACAGACATGCAAATGTGTTTACAGGGATAGGAAAATGTACCGGAGATCCAGTCCGACTACACATTGACCCCACTGTACAGCCGATGGCATTGAAACACATGCGTATAGGTTTTCATCTAAGAGCAATGGTTGATAAGGAACTTGAGAACTTAGTCAACATGAACATCATAGAGAAAGTAGAGGGACTGACGCTGTGGGTCTCTCCAATTGTGATTGCCAGCAAGGCAATCAGACTTGATTTGCATATGTGTGGATATCCACCTGCCAAACAGAGCGATCAAAATGGAGTGACATGTCACCCCAACGCTTGATGACATTCTGGCGGACCTAGAAGGAGCAACATTTTTCTCCAAACTGAAATTGAGATTGGGTTATCACCAGTTGGTAATAGAGCCAGCATCCCGCTGCATTACTAGATTTACCACGCAGTGTGGGCAGTATAGATACACGCGCCTCTACATCGGCATATCCTCAGAAGCAGAAGTGTTTCAGAACACGATTTGTGGTGCACTGCACTGTGTTGGGATGAAAATGAGCCTATCCCACCCCCTATGTGCTTCCAAATTAGGCGGACCCCATATGAGGCTATATAACCTACAAGGGTGGAAGAGCCCACACCCGCACAGAATTTATAAAAGAGCCTTGTAGCTCATGGAAATAGACAAATAGCGCGAGCCATGCTCCTGCCCCGCGACTCCATTTTGTATTAGGCCAGACCGATGTGTGTGTGTCCCGAATTTACCTCAAGGCCGACATTGACACACCAAGCCCGCTCCGCTTGAGCCTTGTTCCCACGGAAGTCCATCTTCCTCCTGTCCTCTCAATGTTGCAAATATCTAGTATTGCTCCCAAGAATGCCCCCTGCAAAGAGTGTGAGACAATACTAGGCCCCGGCGCAGTGTCCATCCATTGCCACAAAACTGCCACTGCGCCTCTGACCCCTGCCAGGCCGGAGCTGGCCACACTTCATCACTCCAAACCCCTACCTCTTCACATACCGATAAGTATCCAACCCAATGATCCTGACCCTCCCAGAATGCCCACCACAGATCCTCCAATAGCAAGACATGTCTTTTCGTATCGCACCAGGGAAGGTAAATCATAGATCAAACCCCCGGGGGGAAACCTGGGTGCAGAAAATGCAGTATTAATGAAGGCCTGAATGTGGGGGTCAATATAACGGTATATTATCCTCCTTTCTCTCTAGCACCCCTTTCATATGATGTTCAGGTGCCTGCCATGATGAATGAATAACTAGTTCCTGTTGTTTATCTTATATTAGATATAGTGTTTCTAATGTTCACCCTGACCTTCTCCACAAAGATGAGCCCAGCTGACCCACGTGCACCAAGATCGACTGGGAAGAGGCAGCCAATTAGCGCCTGGCATCCCCTATGGAGCAGGCCTAGATATATGTCCGCACCAACCAGTTATGTGATTTTCTAATGTATGTTGTTACATCACTAATGATGCATTTGGCCTTTTTAGTGTGCTGCTTGTGTAATTTTTGGCAGAGCACTCTCAGGCAGCAGAGTTATTTGCTGGCATTGATATTATAAACCTTTTTTGTCCTTGCAACACTATCTCTTGGCTTTATTCCCTAGTGGGTTGTATTTACTTTGGAGTGTACGTTCAGAGGTCCATGCCTTCATTTGATGACCCCTGTGACATGATTCCTTACCCTTCGTACTTGCAGCAATATCGGGGGGCCTCTCCGGAAAGGCTGTGCCCGCCTACAGCTGACCAGTCCCCTACAACCTCTACGCAGCAAAAGCGGTTCTTGTGGGTTCCGGCTTTGCAAATACCCCACCTGCTCATTGGAGCCGGGTGCGGCCCCAGGGAGAGGCCCACACGTGTTGTGGATTAACCGCAAACTGAGGCTTTTGGAAGAACACGGATACATGAGTATAGACTGCAAGAGATAACAAAGTCTGGGGTCATGAGTTTAAAGCAGTATGAGTGAAGGGAACACGTATTGATTGAAAGTGTATGAACGGTTTGATTATTTGGATGTGGAGACTTTTTATGGCCATTTTGTATTCTTTTTTACATTTTAAGTTACACAGAGAATGTAAAAGAGGAAGGAAGGGGAGCCTACCCCCGCCAGGGAGTAGAAGGTGGCAGACGCAGTGCACTGTCCCGACCAGTGCAGAGATTTATAAATACAGAGACAAAGTAGGAGCCCCGTATAATTGGAGGGCTCAGGAATAAGTAGTGGTTGTTATTTTACCTTATTATTTTAGCTTGTTATTTTTAGTGTTTTTCTATATGTATGGAGGAGGCCAAGGAGGGGCAGATGTGATGTGAATGAGAAGTGAGGAATGGGAATGCTCTAAGGGGAAGAAGAGGGGTCGTTAAGTATATGTTTAGTTTTTATGTGTTGGGGCTTTTTTATTGGTTAAAAAACATTTGTGTCCACTTTTGTTTGAGCACGTAAAAGACAGTCCCAAAACATATGTGACGTTTATCAATTGACTGACACTGTGGGCTTTAATGGTTTAGACGAACGGGGGAAGGGGGACTTTTTATAAAAAAAAATTGTGACACACAATTTAGAAAGAGCGACACACCATGGGAATAGACACCCCACTATCTCATATATGTAAAAGCCTACCCCTGTACAGTGATACAATTAAGAATTATCATGAACAGTGGGTGACAGAGACAAAAGCGGAGGGACAGCACCACGCCGGGCCAGAGGACGGGTCATTCGATAAGGGAACTTTAGACCACATGTCCACATATTTGACTGCTAAGTACAAGGGGAAGTCACTGCAAAACAGAAGAGAAATATTAGATCTGTGGTGGAGGTTTGAAGAAACATGCGTCACAGAAAAAAGGGAAACAGTACCATAAAACTTTGTCCTGTCCGCAGTTGACCGTAATGTGGGAGAAAGGGAACTGATGAATATTTACCCACTACTAACACGACCAGCAGATGGGTACTCAGATCCAACCTATGTGTCAGGGGCACGTGCTCAAGCAATGGCGAGTAAGGCACCACCCCGCCATATGACCCTTCGACCACAACAACCACACAGGAGTAAGCGCAAGGATATTAAAGTAGCGTTGACTTCCACCTGTACTGAGTTGGCTAGATTACAGCCGCATGAGAGAGCGAGAACACCAGAAAGTGGACCACAGCTCCGGAGTACCCCTCCTCCCCACCTGAAGATGAATGGAAGTCAGGAGACTATCTTTTCAGGATTGATAGCGCACCTGTATGGGCTATGCGCGTAGAAAGGGAAGGAGAAACAGATAGTTTGGGATATGAGAACATGGGGTCAGTAAGGGATGAAGAGAATTGGAGTGACTTTGATGTGGTGGAAGAAGATGCAGTCTAAGGGGTCGAACAGTTACAGTTGACCATACTGAGAGTGGAAGGGAGATGGGAGGGGAGGTTGAGAGAAAGGTTTCGGGAGAATGGCCTTAGCAAAAAGGAAATGGAGTGAGGTAAAAGCTGGGAAGGTGAAATCAAAACTACAAGTGGGAGATCAGGCAGAGTCAATATGGGTGAAAGCAGGGTACTCGGGAGTAACCATAAGTAATGACCCCCATGATGGGGCGTAATTTAACAATGTTCGGGCGCACATGTGGGATGCACTGCAGAGAGCATTCCCAAATACTCCTGATTTACACTCAGTAATGCAATGCACTATGGGAGATGAGGAAGTCGCTGCGCAGTTCATTGTTCAGGTCCAAGAGATGTGGAGAGCAGAGACGGGCACTTGCATGGGACCAATCAACATCCCCATTTTACTTTATTATAAAGCGGGGACTCCCGAAGGAAGTACATAAGACGCTTCATAAGATAGCAGGGATAGAAGCAAAAGAATGGCACAAAATTCAAAGCATCATAGTGCGTCATTGTAGGAGGATCAAAGAGAGGGGAAAAGAAACTATTCAGAGAAGGCAAGCTGAGGAAGCGAAACTTGTACAAACAAAACTAGTGAAGGTAGCCGCTGTGGCAGCAGCACCACCCCCAGAACAGAGGTGGGAAGAGGGGGGTGTCTCCATCGCAACACAGGCGAGGATGGCTGCTTTGTGGGCAGACAACGGGCAGGAACAGTGGGGAGGAAATCAAAAATACATGGGACCACAGTGGCAAGGACGACCGGCAAGAGGTCGAGGTGGGTCCCAGGGACAGAGAAGGAGGGGGATTCGCAGGACAAGGGCCCAGAGGAGGGAGCCAGGGCAGTGTTGGTCATGCAAGAGGTGGGGGCAATTCGCCAGGGAGTGCCGCAGCAGGCAGGGAGAAAACTATCCATATTACCAACCCTGTTACAATCAACAACAATACGGGAACCCCCACCCTGGTAGCCCACAGGGGCCAGCACAAGGAACATATGAGATACCCCTACCCCACCCCCAGTTACCTCCTTAGATGCACGGCCCCAGTACCCATCGTCACCCTCCTCACGCAATTCAGATACCCCAGAATCGCCCCAACTAACAGGTAGGAAGAAACAGTAACCCTTTTGCCACCGCCCGAACGGTGCACCAGCACCATATCAAGGTGCCTGTGTGCTGGGAGGGTACCCCTTTGCTTGCCCGGGGACAGACACATATCCCGACTAGGACAGCCCACAGAGAGCACTTGCGTGTCCAGTACTATCGACGACCTTGCATCCAGAAGAGGAACCACTGGTGGGGGCACAGCTAGGTAACAAACAGTTCATCTTTATGGTGGACTTGGGGGGGCAGAAAAATCATGCATTTGCGAAGGTGACTGTCATGAACCCATTTGGAACTCAGGGCAGTCTCAACCCCCACCAACATGGACACCAAGTCAGGACTTGGAGCAGAACTCAAGATGGCCCCCAGTTGTCCTGTGTTTCCGGGATCCCTGGTGGTCTAATGTTACAGGGTGCAGCGGAGGCTATAACACCACTCTTCGGGCCACATCCTGTGCTTAGCATTTCTTCTGCTACCTGTGTGATCAGTGTAATGCTTACCGCTCCAGCTTCCACATGCACAGAGGATTTCAACCTTTCTGCTGTTTCCTGCAATCTTGCTTACCTGGTATCCAGTAAACTCCTGAAGCTCTTCTGTGCTCCGGATCTGTTCCAATTGCAATACTTACTCGATTAGCAGGACTCATCACTGATCGAGCTCTGCAGCGGCTCCAGCTATTGAAACGAGAAAGACACGCAGTAAGAGCTCAACAGTCGCAACAACGCCCACTTGAACCTCACTCTGCGAACTTGCTTACCTGCGCATGTTGCCGGTCAGCCAGGACTCTCATCAGTTGTTGCTCCGATCATCACCAGCGCAGCGGCTCCAATATGGTACAGAATTTTGCGCATCACACACCTGCAGAAACAAAAGGAGACAAGACATTATTTGCATTATTCGCGCTCTGCGTCATCAACAGACAAAGACACAGAAACAATATTAACAAGAGACAAGAACAATACCAAGTCGCACTTCGCGCTACAAGCTGCTAGAACTCCAGAAGGACACACACAGCGCTATATAAACACTTAACTCCACACCTCTAGTGTATCTTGTGCGCTGCAGCTGGCCTGGGCCACTACTTCCAGTGAAGGACCTGGATCGGATGCTCACCTGGTACCTTCAGTCTTCAGCTCCACACCAAACAACGGTGAGCCAGTCCACCTGCACGACAGCCAGCAAACCTTGGGGGAGAATAGAAGGGAGGTGGGAGGAAAGCAGAGAAACACATACTAAATACTCTTGCTTGTTTACCCATAAATCCTCATCCAAGCCCCCTCATGATCCTTGCCAGTGGCTCCTAACCCTACCAGGCCACTCCCAACTATACTGGGCTATAGCTCTTCAGTTGTACAGTTGGGAAGGAGTGGTTTGGGAACTCACACCCAGTCCATTTGTTGAGGGCAAAGCGTCTGACAGTCTGGACCAGGCGCTCCTGCAGGGCACCAGAGGTAAGCGTTACAGAACGGTAAGCCCATGTTTATAACCCCTGCTCGAGCATCATGGAGTCGGAAGTAGATCAGTTGGCCGCTCTTTTAGGGGAATTGGAGGCAGAGGTTCATGCAGCCTGCTCAGAAAATAACGCTATGAGGAAGCAATTCATTGTGAACAGGGAAAGAATAGAGGAACTAGCAAAACGCTAGGTCCATCAGATGGCGCTGTAGCTCAAAAGTTACCACTACAGTCACTGTCCCCTTAGCTCCCCCGAGCGGTTTTTGGTGGATCCACAGAGGTATGCCATCCTTATGAACCAGTGCCGGCTCCATTTTTTGTGTCGACTAGGGGATTTTCCTACAGATCAAACTAAAATCGCCTTTGTGTTATTGTATTTGGGTGGCCACGCAGCCAGTTGGTCCATGACTTTAGTCAACTGGGATGAGCCCATTCTATACAATTTTACAGGTTTCCAACAAGAGCTAGATAAGCTCTTTGCACATAGAACACAGGGGCAGGCATTGGGCAGGGAGTTATTAACCCTACGACAATGTTCTCAAGATTTTCTAGTGTGCATTACTACATTCAATCGACTTGTCGCTGAGAAGAATTGGCCTGAAGAGAAAAGGACTACCCTGTCCTATTGAGGCCACCGTAATGAACTCAAAGATGTCCTGGCACAGGTGGTCAATCCACCCGAACGCTGTTCAGAGTATATAGACCTGGTGGTGCAGTTAGACCATCGGTTGCAGGAAAGGAGAACTGATCGATCCCGTTCAGAAGGAAGGCCCTTGTACGTGCGCCCATCGGAGATATCGTCCCGCTCCTCGGAGAACCCGCCAGAACCCATTCAATTGGGTAGCGTTAGAGGGCCACTGACCAAGGAGGAAGGGATAGATGTCGACGAGAACAACTCTGCCTGTACTGTGGCAAGGTGGCCCATTTCCTGAAGGATTGTCCCAGTAAGCTGCTGCGACAACCTTTGGGGGCAGTTGATGTCGAATCAGTTGAACTTAGTAAGTCTTCAGAAAACCTCATGACTCGGCAAGAGTAGAGATCAGCTTGTCGAGGAAGGAGAAGACATCAATGGTCTCCCATCTCACAACACCAGTAATCCTTCTCAATCCAAATCAACCACAGAGGATATATGCACTTGAAGCGTATGTTGAGTGTGGAGCGATAGGCAATTACATGGACCTTGCTGTGGCCCAGCGGATAGGCGTACCAATAAAATAGAGGGAAAAGGTTGACAAAATAGTCTCGGTTGATGGTTCGCAATTGTCATCTGGACCAGTAACGCAGTGTACAGAGGAGGTCAAACTGTTGTGCCAGGATGGCCACCGGGACCGCATAGTATTTTACCTAATCAATGCACCCCAGTTCCAGCTCATACTAGGCATGGCCTAGTTGGAATGCCACAATCCAGTCATAAACTGGCGGACTCATGCAATGGTCTTCTCCGCTGAATGCTCACAGACCTGTTATCCATCCGCGCCCATGGTCGGCCACTCCCCGACTCCAGGAACTCTGAACCAAGATAAAGTACTACTTGGCATAACCGGGCAGTTGTCCCTAGCATATGAGGATTACCAAGATGTTTTCCAGAAGGAACAGGCCAGCACTTTAGCACTGCACAGGCCATACAACTGCCAGAAAGACTTAATACCAGGATCCCAGGTCCCATGCAGTCGCACCTATGCGCTCACTGAGAAAGAGAATCAACACTGATGTGACTATCTGGACCGGTACTTGGCGAATGGGTTTATTCAACCTTCAAAGCCGCCAGCTTCCTCTGCTCTCTTCTTCGTACCCAAGAAGGAGGGAAACCTCAGGACCTGTATAGGCTACAGAGGGGTCAATAAAATTACAATCAAGAACCGGTACCGCCTGCCGTTAATTCCAGGAACTTCTGTACCAAGTGAAAAAGGCTAAAATATACACGAAGTTAGACCTCTGAGGGGCGCACCACTTGGTGCGCATAAAAGCAGTCAATGAGTGGAAGATGGCCTTCTGAACAAAGTTTGGGCTGTTCGAGTACACTCTTATGCCCTTTGGCCTGTGTAACACACCAGCGGACTTCTAGTTCTTCATGAAGGAAGTCCTGAAAGAACTCCTGGATGTTTGTGGTATGGTATACATAGACGACATTTTGATCTATTGTACTACACTGGAGGAACATAACATGTGCAACAGGTGAATGCAGTCCTGGAAATGCTACAACAACATCAGTTATATGCTAAGTTAGAAACATATTCGTTTCATGTGACTGAGGTGGCGTTCTTGGGTTTCATCTTGACTCCGCAGGGAATCCAAATGGACAATCGAAAGGTGGAAGCAATCCTCCAATGGCCCTCTCCTACATCAGTAAAAGCAGAACAGAGCTTCCTGGGGTTCGCCAATTTTTATCAGCGGTTTATATCCAATTTCTCAAACATCACACATTCAATCACCTCACTGCTTTGGAAAAACAAGACCTTCACATTGACCACAGAAGCTGAACAAACTTTCGCCAAGCTCAAAAGGCTGTTTACCACTGCGCCTGTACTTAGGCAGCCGGATCCAGAACTCCCGTTACTGTTGGAAACTGATGTATCCAGTGTTGCAATTGGCAGCCGTGCTGTCCCAGCGAGACCCTGAGACCAACCATTTACACTCGGTGGTGTTCTGGTCTAAGAAATTCTCCTTGGCTGAGTTAAACTATGTGATAACAGATAAGGAGCTACTTGCAATTAAAGCAGCCTTTAAGGAATGGTGACACCATCTGCTCGGAGCACGTCACATCGTCACAGTGTTTACCGATCATCGTAATCTACAATACCTATGGACAGCCCAAGCACAGTCTCCGGGCCAACTAAGATAGGCCCATTTCTTCACAGAATATGACTTTACAGTAACATATCGCCCTGGAGTGTGAAATGGAAAAGTTGACGCTGTTTCTCGTATCGGCCGGGACGCAGAGCCAGTTGCCATAATTCCTGAAAACAAACCGTTGGGAGTTACAAGTTTTACTCCATATCCTTTGGACCAGGTATGGGATGAGGTCAGACACTCTATGAAGCCTGACTAATTGCGGGTGTGGGTCTCTCAGGATCCTCAACGAACCAAAGACAATGGTCTTCCTTACTACCAAAAACGCTTGTATTTAACAGATTTCGTTATGCAGCATAATGTCAAGGGTTTTGACCCATGTTGAATCAATAGACTGGGTAGATGTGGGGATGAGCTGTCGCCGCCCATTATTCTATCCCAGAACAAACTAAATCAATAGACTGGGTGGATGTGGGGATGAGCTATCGCCGCCCACATTCACGCCAGAATAGGAGAACTGCGCAGTTGGCACGAGACCACTCCAAAGATGCAACCTTCTTGTGGGGGTTCTACATCACCACTCTACTGTAAGGATGCCATCAAAACAATGTTAAGCAAGGGTCCTATACTATCAAGCAAAAGACCACTCTATTGAAATGCAGTAATTCAAGACAACTCAAAAATGGATGCAGTACCGACAAATTCCCCAAGGTGGCGCTAGCGGACTAAACTCTGACAGGGAAACTGTATTTAGGAGTTGCAATAGGGGCAGGGACTTCAAAGCTTGTTAGTTAATTGGAAATCTTAGCCACCTGCTGTTCCCAGAGGCCAAGAGGCTGGGAAACCTTAACACCTCAGAGATTCCCACCCAGGAGGCAGGATATCACATGACCCTGTTGATTGATTGAGGAGAGACTTCCAGGCAGCCTGCTGGAGCCCACACAAAAGGCTCTTTCTGTTGAATGGGGTATGTTAATTTTGAGTGTTTCCTGTCAACAGCCCTCTGCCAGCAAGGAGAGACATGTAATCACTGACCCACCCAGACTTCTGGAGGCGGACCCAAACACTTGGGGGGTAGAATTGCAACAAATATATATTTTATAGAAACAGTGATAATTTATTGTAACCAAATGACAGGAATGTACAACTTTGAGAGTCTTAGTTTGAAAAATGCCCTCACGATTTGAGTCCAAACTCCAATTTGTACCATGTTCTGGGGCAAAACCCCGCTAATTATGATTATTGTAGACAATGTGTTTAAGCTAGAGACATGGAAAGTTACTGGGATATATGTGGAAGGGAAATGTACCTTTGTATAATTTTTGATGAAAAACCAATGTTGCAAAACCCACTAAAATCGAAAATAAGTTGCCATTTTTGAATGCAAGCTCCTAGAAACGCCAGAGTCGGGACAGGGGCTATCTTTAGTAATATATGATGTGTGTATGTGTTGTCAAACAACTGTGTACCTGGGAAATATGTATTTGGATGAGGAATAGGTTTGTGTGCACATTGACCAGGGGAGTGTCATTTCTGCAAGTCATAAAAATGACATCACTCTGACACACTATCCCTTCCCAAATCAGGGACCAAAGAATCTATTGACCTATCAAATCAAGAGAGGGGCAGGCTTAGGGATGCTAGCCTATCCACTCACTTTTTAAAACACATAAAAAGAGACTGCTGGGACAGGTAGGGACTTTCAATTCCATTTGCTGCGGAGCATGCTGACCGACGACCTCACATCCAGAGATCCAGAGTTCAAATCCATCAATCTCCAGAACCTGTAGCAGAAATTAACTCCAGAATTTGTAGCAGAGAGGCCTGAATCCACCAGCTGAATCCTCTTCAGCAGGCCTCAAAACCAACCAAACTATTCAACAGCCGGGCGAGCTGTTTGAATTTTTGCCAAGAATTTTTGCAAGAACCTGTAGCAGTATCCAGAAAGCAGTGCTGTATCCAGAGAGCTGACCCAGATCGCTGTGAAGTGCCGAGACCAGAACCGGAGTCCAGTCCAAAACCTGACCAGATCCGTGGTGAGGCCCATTCCTGCCCAAAATATATTGTGAGTACCGCCAGAACTGTGCAGAACCCAATCTCTTAGTTAAAATAATCTAATTCAAGCTATTTTAACCTAATTAGAACAGCCTCCTAGAAATCGTGTCATCTGTCATTTTTAAAGCTGCACAACTGTCACCTGTCAATTCTGCAGCGGCAAGCTGTCACCTGTCATTTTGAGTTTTACTTTAAATCCGAAAATCTACCTTTATTAAATCGTCTGTATCTCTTGAACCGTTTGGGCTAAGAACGAAATTTAACTTTCATCTGAAAGCTTAGAATCTAGGCTTTCCAACGAACCTAGAACTACTACCTATACTTTTCCCGCACTCGCGAAATTTACCGCGATTTGCGATTTGGCCCGATTTCTTCATCTGTAGAAATCAGCAGCTTGTTGCTTCTCTTTGTTAAAATCCGTTTGCAACCTGGTAATAACTCATAGGGCATTGTTAAAGTGAGCCTGAACTAATACCAACAAGCATCTCTCACTCACCCTGAACCTCTAGAGGGAATTAAAAGCAATTTTAGCACCTTTTCACTTCCTTGCAAACCACATTAAAGTAATTCGCCTGTGTTTAAAACTCATCCCTGTTTTCTCTAAGCTTGCTGGGGGAACTGGAACTGTGTATTGCATTATAAAGTGTGATTTGTGGGATTCTTGAAGACTGTGTGCTCTCCTTCCATTTCTTGTATTGCATAGGGGGGGAGTGAATTGTCAAAAGAAAAAGTGATCATATTACCTTTTGCTAAAATCATAACAAGTTATTTCTGTACTGCATTTTATTCCACCTTGCATTTCCTTGAAACCATCAAGCATTTCAGCTACCTCATCCTCTACACTACTCCTAAGTAACCAAATCAGTGTACCCCTGTAACATTATCCATTGTTGATCACGGTCGTATTCTGAAGTGTGATATCAGTTATCAATTTATTTATAAAGTGTGATATATATATATTGTTTACATTTTCAAATAAACCTTTTAATTTGCAAAACAAACCTACTTCTTGGCTCAGTGGGGTCAGGGGGATTCTAAGAGGGGGTGTTATACAAGGGTTGTCATCCGGAGTACTGAACTGGATATAAAAATACATCAATAAGGGTTTTCCTCAGCATCCCAGACTAGGCATTGACTTAGCTGTAGTGTTGATTGAATATCACTTACAAAAGTGGGGGCTCGTCCGGGATATTCTGGGTTAGATTTACCACTTGTGCAGATTAATACAGTGTGCCAACTGACCAGATACACATATCCGGTTAGATTACCACGCTGTTTTACACTGTGAAAGCATCCCTCAAAGGAACGCTCTAAGGAAACGGTCTGTTTTGCAAAATAAAATACAAACTTCTGTAAGTCAGGAAGGAACTCAAATTCCAGAATGACAACCTTGGTAGATATGAAAATAGCCAGAGAGCACTTCTTATATAAGCTATTTGTGAGAGGTGAGTGGACCCATCAGGACCGAACGGTCTGGTTGCAGGCAATCGCGCAACAGGTCACTGAAACAGGGTCAGATAAATGGGGAGATCAGGGTCCCCTACATGTGGCCCTCAGTGAACTATATATGGCCCCTAAAGCCAAAGATGAACATAATAAGATTGCCAGGATAGCGACATATTTGTATCTATATATGGGAGCCATGCAGGACAAATGTGCTGAAGGCCAAGATCTGGCAAATAGGCAACAGATGGCGTTAGAAAAGGCCCAATCTGACCTGGTCTCTTCTGAGCAGAGGCTGCAGAGGAGCCAGGAGTCAGAAAATGATAGTAGGCAGTATATCATTAAAATAAAAGAGGACATGGATATACTGCAACAGGAAAAGACAGACCAGGATACCAGAATTCTGGCTTTGCAGAAGGAGCACCAAGACAGTTTGGACTCCTTAATGCAGAGCCAGAAAAAACTGGAGCAACAGATCAATTTCAACAGGGCATTCACAGAGCAGGTAGCCACCCTGCAAATCCAACTAGACAGAGAGAAAGAGGAAAGCAATAAATTGATTTTGAAAGACCTGGATACCCAGGCAGAGTTTGATGAAGAACGGCAGAAAGCTGGTGCCTTTCAAAGGCAGAGGGACGACCTGGCGTCACAAATGCAGGCTCTTGGTCAGGAAAGGGATACCTTAGGCCAGGAAGTCTGACATTTAAAAAGAAAAATTGAAGAAAATCACTTGGCCCTCCAGGGGCTGGGTGACCTCCAAAAAGAGCATCAGGGCTTGCTAGATCACACCAGGAGGGTGGAGGAGGCTCTGGCAAGAAAGGAGCAGGCCAGTAGGGATGGGACTGAGGAGGTAACCCTCCTGCAGCAGAGACTGTCCCAGTACTCCAGGACCAATCAGGAGGCACAGAGAGAGAATGACGCTCTCTGCCAGCACAATGATAGGCTCCAGCAACAGGTAGCGATGCAGGAGAGACTGATAGAGTCTAGTAAGGCCTTAACTGAGGAACTGAAAGCGCAGGCTCATGCTTTGCAACAGGAAGCAGGGGCGGATAGAGATGAGGTTCGCTGGGAAAGATAAACTCCTGAGCATAACCTCAGGAGCCCTAGTACCAGAGACCTTCATCTCTCCCAGTCCCTGGACTCTGCCACCCCCATGACCCCTCGCGCACATGAGCCCAGGGCCACGGGGATGGCAGATTACTATCCAGCTAGAAGTATGGGGCTCATAGGCCAGTACCTCCCAGGAATGGATGGGCGGGCATCCGGATATGGGCACCCAAGCACAGTGCAATTTAGTGGGGAACCCCAGGAGAGTAGGCCCATTAAGGGCATCCTGAAAACCTCTGCCCAGTTAGGTCAGTGGGGGGGTACCCATCAAATCCTGGCAGCAAGGAGGGGTCTGAAGACTCCTCTGAGCATTACAGGACACAGGAGACCAGGTCCCCACATTCTGCCAGCCATTCCCAGGCTCGCAGAATCCGGGAAAACCTGGAAGATCAGACGGGCACCTCTGGGAGCAGTGCTTCTGAGTCAAAGGATGAATGGACCAGGGTTACCCGAACCAAAAAGGCCAATAAGGCAAAAAGGGCCTTGCTTAAGGACCCATTGAAACAAATGAAGGCAATAAGGAGTGCCATCACGCCTTATCATAAGAACGCCAAGTATTCTGTTTGGGAACACTTGGAGCTCTATGAGCAAATGATGGAGACTTTCCATTTGAAGGACAGCCAAAGCTGTATTCAATACGTAAAGTGGACCTTCTCACCAGAATACTCCAGTTTCTTTGCAGGGCTGGAGGATCAAAACCATTCAAGGTGGTCCACATACAGGGCGGCCATCTTGAAACATTTTTCTGTGCACAGAAATCCTCAAGAGGCTCGCAAGGCAGCCTACAATTTGCAATGTGGGGAGGATCAGGCCCCACAAGAGTTTGTGCAAGAATTAAAGCGTGCTTTTGCGCAGACCACCAGAAGGGTGCGAACGGATAGCAGAGAATTTATCAATACGTTTTTCCATGCCTTACCCAAATACATAATGACCCAGCTCGTGAGAGATTTTCATGAGAAGAGATCTTTAGACTGGATCATTGAACAGGCTACCCGGATCTATGAGGCGCAGAAACCCATCGAAAATAAAAATAATGCGCCGAAAATCCCCAAAACCAACAGCACCCCTGCTGCTGCCAAGGTGGCAGAGGTAAAGGTTGCCCCCGTTTTAGATTTGGAGATGGGGGGCCTAAAAACCTGCCTGCACCAAATAATTCACAGCCCAGAAGGCCCTCGGGCCAGTCACAGACAGGGAGTCGAGGAGGTAGTCCCACAAATGGGGCCCCCCGCTCCCCTGACTACGTAAGTCCCCGCTACAAGGGAAACCGACCAATCCTGGGTTATGTGTGGACTCCTCCAGCCCAAGGGGGGGATCCAGCCAAGCGCCTAACCCGGGGAACTTCCCTCCTAACTTCCCCCAGGAGGGCAGAAATTCACCAAATCCTGGGCAGAACTTTTTTCCCAGGTATCCACCCAATTTCCAGCCCCAAAATCATCCATCCTTTTTTGCCCAATTCCCTGAGCCCAGACAACCTAATCCGGGAGAGGGGAGGCCAAGGGTGGACGGGTACCAAAATCTTCCCAACCAGGGGTACTACCAGAGAAGGGATAGCTACCCTTCCCGGGATCAGCCCAGGGGAGAAAATAGAGCCCCGTATCAGCCGGAGCGGGTTTCACAACTTGAGCGCCAGGTCCAAAATATGGCACGGGATCTGGGTCACATACTGAGGGCTCAACAGAACCCTCAGATGAGCATGCCACCGCAGAAGGCCCCAAACTCTGGACCTGGTGCTCCAGAACAATGACGGGGGCAGCACCCCGATAACCCACCGGTTCCCGGGGAGGAGGCACAAGGGGAAGGGGGGTGTAAAGCCTGGAGGAAGCTTCCTTCCCAACTTGTAAACAGCCCCTGGAAAACCAGGAACTGAAAACAAAATCTCCTGCCCCTGAAAGCCTGCCTCCCAAGGAGCAGAGGGGGGGTAGGAGAAACAAAGGGCCCAAACAGACCCACTTTGTGGAGGAGGTACAGGTCTTCCAATTTGAAGGAGAGGGATCCTCAGAAGATCCTGGGAAAAGGATCTTCTCCTTCAGAGATGGGGGAACTCCTCCCAAGGAAAAATGGGTCCCAAGGGATACCAATTCAGACTGGGGAGATGTGGAGACTGAGCTACCGACGGCCACCATCTCATCCCAGAACCAACAATACCGAAATCCCCTGGTTCAAACCCATCCTGGTGACTCCCTCCAAAAAGGGGGGGGCGGCCCAGAACCGGAACCAGGGGAACCCACAATGGCTCTGATCTCCAGTTGCCAACTTTTTCTTTCAGATTCCCCAGGCTCTCCACAGAATTCTGCCCAAATCTCTTCTCTCGCCATGTCCAAAACCAGAGAATTAGCCCACCAGTTGTCCAAAAATGTGCATTATCTGTGCACCCTTGAGGAGAAGGAGGGAAGATATTATGCCCCGGTACAAGTACAGGGGCAGGGTAAAATTTTGGCACTGGTGGACACTGGATCCCAAGCTACCCTTCTGTCCAAAAGGGCCTTTGATGAACTAAATGCAGGAAGGGGGGAGAATTACCGTATTCCTCTCACCTCTCTTCCTGGACAACTGCAGAACTTTGACGGGAAGGAAATTCCTGTCGAGGGGACTGCAGATTTGGACATCAAAATTGGGCGACACAAGGTGAAACACCCAGTCATAGTAGTGACTCCAGAGGGCACCCCTTGTTTACTAGGGAATGACCTCCTGAGAAGGTTGTCACCCCTAATAGATTGCGTAAACAAGGTCCTCTGGACCCAGACTAGCCGACCAATAAAATTAAAACAGAGTGTCACCACATTAAAGTAATTCGCCTGTGTTTAAAACTCATCCCTGTTTTCTCTAAGCTTGCTGGGGGAACTGGAACTGTGTATTGCATTATAAAGTGTGATTTGTGGGATTCTTGAAGACTGTGTGCTCTCCTTCCATTTCTTGTATTGCATAGGGGGGGAGTGAATTGTCAAAAGAAAAAGTGATCATATTACCTTTTGCTAAAATCATAACAAGTTATTTCTGTACTGCATTTTATTCCACCTTGCATTTCCTTGAAACCATCAAGCATTTCAGCTACCTCATCCTCTACACTACTCCTAAGTAACCAAATCAGTGTACCCCTGTAACATTATCCATTGTTGATCAAGGTCGTATTCTGAAGTGTGATATCAGTTATCAATTTATTTATAAAGTGTGATATATATATATTGTTTACAGCACCTGCCACATGGTTGAACAAAAATCTGACCAAGTAGAATTTCACTTTCAGAACAACCAAATTCCAGACGTGACAGTAATAGCAGTAGGACAACAGACTGGTGATGGGGGGTCCTCTCTATTTCTGAAAATCAACCTTCCTTCCAGTTTAAGGTGGTATTCCACACTGGAAGGAAACACCCTGAAATTCTTTACTAATCCACAATCAGAAACTCCCACTCCTATAGTCCAGAAAGATGTGAAATCAGCTCAGAGCCTGGCTGATATTCAGCAAATTGGAGATCAGTTGTTCATCCCTGTTCAGTTAAATGATGGGAAGGACTCTGTTCTCGCTCGAGTGTGTGTGAACAACGGTAAGAGCCTCATCAGCGAAGCCATGTTCCGCCAACTCCCAAAAGATCCAGCCATTCCCACATTCAAACTGCTAGACAAATGGGAAATGGACCTTGAAGCACCTAATTCGAAACATCTCCTGCCAAGCAGGTGTATGCTCAAAATCTCCATTGGCAAAAGAGCATAGTCCATAATTGTTGGGTCGTGCGAGATGTCACTGCCACCTTTTACTTAGGCAGTGACATTCTCAATCGCTTGGCCATTAGTTTGGACCTAATAAACTTCAGAGCTTGGTCCCGGTTAGCGGATAATCCCATGGGCTTTGATGATCCAGAAAAAGCATTTAGGTCAGCTCAATTGCTACCTTATGCAGTTAAAATTCAGCTTAAAGAGGAAGTCACCATCCCAGAAAGGACCCGACAATTCTCCCTGGAAGTGAAAGTTAAAAGAGGACAAAAATTGAAAAACCCTGATGCTTACATTCATCTAAATGCTTCTCTCCAACAGCAAGGGTTAGGGGTAAACCCAACACCATTAGTCAACATAGAACATGACACCATTCCAGTAGAGGTGGATAACAGCGACTTAAAGAGTATTACTCTAGCCGCAGGCACCATTATTGGAATGGCAGTTGATGACCAACATTTCTCCATTGATCTAGGAAATGAACTGTTAGGAACGATCCCCAAGGACTGTTTTGACAGTGACAGTGATGACAATACAACACCAGACAGGATTTTCACCCGGCATGGGGGGAACTTCCTGGTGTACACTTCTTGCCCTTATGGTAAGGAAGATGTGACTTGTGACTTCAGAGGGGATGAGGTGATTTTCCAGGTCCATGAGGGCTGCCTTTCCCACCTGAAGCCTCCGGTCCAAATCAGCACTCTGACCAGGGACTTCTCCACCCAGCTGGAGGAGGCCGCTGAGATAGCCAAACCAGAAGTTTTTCCAGGCTTCAGGCAGATGGTGGAAGAGAGAGTCAACCTAGCTGATGCCTGTGTGACTCTGGAACAGAAGCAAAAGTTGAAACAAGTTTTCTTGGATTTCCAAGATCTCTTTGCGGTAGACTCATATGACTGTGGTCGCACCGACATCCACACCACATCAATTCCCACGGACCCTGGAATGACTCCAGTGTTTGTGAAGCAATATCGTTTGCCTCTCGCATCCATGGAGTCCCTTACTGAAATAATTAAGAACCTTGAGTCCCGGGGAATAATCCGTCCAGTGCACAGCACCTTCAATAATCTGGTGCTAGGAATATTGAAGCCAAACGGCCAGTGGAGACTCTGCGCCGACCTTAGGGAGCTCAACAAACGGGTCCATACTTCCCGATGGCCTCTGCCCTACATTGACCAAGGGCTGGCCCAGATCCAGGGGTCACAGGTATTCACTGCAATAGACCTGACCAATGGATACTGGACCGTGCCTGTCAGTAGGGAGGACCAATACAAACTGGCTTTTACCTTTGGGGGCCAGCAGTACACATGGACCCTGACTCCCTTCGGATACCTCAACTCCGGCAATGAATTCAACATTTTCCTACATAAGGCCATGCCCGACCTGGGTGCGAGGGGTAACCTGGCTTATGTAGATGATGTCCTCATCAAAAGTTCATCTGTGGAAGAACACATAGCGGAGATCCGTTATGTTCTGACACAGTTGGGGGCCGCCGGAGCAAAACTTTCCTTCCAGAAAGCACAGTGGTGTAGAACCCGTGTTCATTTCTTGGGGCATGAGATTACTCCTCGGGGTCTCTGTCCCCAAGAAAAGAAAGTGGAAGCACTTCAGAAGCTGAAAGACCCCACAACTCTGCGGGAACTAAGGAGCCTCCTTGGACTGACTAATTACAGCAGAAAGTTCATTGAAGGCTACGCAGAGATCACTAGAGCCCTGATTCATCTATTGAAGGGGGGGGTCAAGTGGGAATGGGGTCCAGAACAATCCGAGGCAGTAAGACAACTCAAAAGAAGCCTCTTACAAGTGCCTTGCCTAGCTTACCCTGTCAGAAACAAGGAGTTCTTCCTGGAGACAGGGTTCTCTAATACGTGCTTGACGGCAGTATTATACCAAAAGCATGACAAGGTCAATAAAGTAATCTCCTATGCGAGCAAAACTTTATCCTCTGTGGAGGAAAAATTCAATGATTGTGAGAAGGCACTCCTGGCAACGGTGTGGGCATTGAAGAATTACCGCCCGTTTTTCCAGGGGGAACACATCATAGTGGAGACTCCACGCCAGCCTCTGCAATATCTCCAAAGTGACAGAATCCGGGCCGGAAATGTGAGTAATTCCCGAATTACTTCCTGGATTCTGTCAATGCAAGGCTTTCCTGTGGAGGTCAGATATGGCCAAAACAAGAAGAGTCCCCTCGCGCAAGGTCTGGCTGACTTGCATGATTGTGCCAGAGAAAACTGTCTCGAGGACGAAAGTCTAAAAATCAAGGACAACATGGAGGCATACCTTAATTCCCCATACAAAGTCTTTGAAGAAGACAAGTGTGAGGGAATGCCCACTGTCTATGTGGATGGATGCTCGTACCATGTTGACGACAACGGGGAGAAAGAACCGGTGGCCGGCGTAGGGAATGCATGGGTGAATGAGTCACCAGAACCCTCCGCTGGATACAAAATTGGTCCCCGAAGTAGTCAGGTGGCAGAATTGATGGCTGTGCATCAGGCCATCCTCACTGCTGTCCAACATCAACTCAACGAACTGGTCATAATCACAGATTCGGATTATGTACGGAACGGGTTCGTGGAGCACCTGGTTAATTGGAAAACCAGAGGCATATTATGTGCTAATAACAAACCCTTGAAACATGGGAAGTTAATCCAAAACATTGATGATCTGGTCACATCGAATGGGATGACCATCTACTGGAAAAAGATCAAGGGTCATTCCAAAGTAGAGGGATCAGACAAAACTGGAAATGACTTAGCTGATCAGCTGGCCAAAACCGGGGCCATCCACGGGGATCTAATAGAAATAGAGTCCCTGTTGGGGGAAATCCAGGTCACTGCTATCACTAGGTCCCAGACAAATGCTCACAATGACCTTTCAATTGCACAATGGAGCAAGGAGACCCCTGACGCTGATTTGATTACAGCTCAGAAGGGGGATCCAATTATTGGTAAGTTTTACCAACACCTTGAGGACCCTGAGAACTTTCCCCTGACGGATACTGATTACATTGGGAAAGAGGACCTAAGAGTGTTGATGAAATGTCCAAAAATGTTCTGAATCCAAGACAGTTTGTTGGTAAGGAAATCCCAAGCTGGCCATGATCAGTGGGTGGTCCCTACCTCATTCCAAAGCCTGATGTTAAGTCACGCCCATGATGCGGCCACCGCCGGTCATAGGGGGTTTCACACAACACTGGAAATCTTAAGAGTGGTTGCATACTGGCCACACATGGGGCAGGACCTCGACCAATACTTGAAGGGGTGTCTTGTGTGTGCACAATTTCAGCCATCATCCCTCACACACCGTGCGCCTCTCCAAAAGAGGGGGATGACACTGCCATGGTCAGATTTGCAAATCGACTTTGTAGGCCCTGTAATCCGCTCGTCTAGAAGAAACAAGTACATGTTGACCGTTACATGCTTGTTTACCAAGTGGGTGGAATGTCTCCCAGCCCCAAACCGCAAGGCAGAAACAGCAGCTGCCCTGATGATTAACCACATCTTTTCCCATTTTGGTCTACCTCAAAGGATTGAGTCAGACAGAGGTAGCCACTTCACCAGTGAAGTAATGACAAAGATGTGGGAGATACTGGGGGTTAAAAAGAAGCTACACATTGCTTACAGGCCAGCTTCTTCTTGAGCAGTGGAGAGATATAACCGAACCATTGTGAGCATATTAAAAAAGTTTGTGGCAGATTCTGGGCCAAGTTGGGATATCCGATTACCTCTGGTCCTAATGGCCATCAGATCTACCCCTTCATCTGCAACCAAAATGTCACCATTTGAGTTGATGACGGGGCGCAAGATGGTGCTTCCCCAGCATTTGCTCTACAGGACCCAAGAGCAGACACTGATAAATGCCTCCACAACTCATGAGTATGTGGAGAATTTAAGGAAACACCTTCAACATGCTTTTGCCTATGCTCAGCTGAATCTAGAAAGATCAGCCGAGAGCATGAAGACCCACTATGATTTAAAAACTACCCGAAAGGAATATAAGGTGGGTGATCGGGTCTATCTATACAATTTCCAAAGGAACCAGGCCAAACAGCGAAAATTCTTGCCTACATGGAAGGGACCGTTTGAAATTATAGACAAGATATCCCCTGTTTCCTATAAGATCTGCATCCCCAAAGGCAGTTCGGCAGAGGGGGAAGACAAGTGGGTACATATAAATCAGCTAAAGTGTTGCAATCCCAGGCACACTCTGAACCAACTGGAGGAGTCCTCTGCAATACCAGAGGGGACCGCTCCAGAGTAATTCAATTCCAACCCTAAAATATCCCACATATAGTCTCTAAAATATTATGATTTGGAAGAAAAATGTCTTATAATTGTATCTTGTTTTTTGTTAAAAAAGAACGCAAATGTTTTGACTATAAAATGTATATGCCACACCACTATATCAATGGTGGGGAAGAAATGTCTACGAATAGGTATTGCCGCTTTCCTTTGTCGTCCTAGGAGAAAGAAAACCTGGAGACTGGCCAAGGAGGATGATCCGGGGACCGGGAGCAGAGACCCGAGGGGCCCAGGGTACCGCCCAATATTCCCATCAGGACCGGCGAGGAGAACCGATCGATCCAACCGGATCTAGGAAAAGATGCTGAACTGTGCCATCTAGAGAATTGGAAGAAGATAATGCGGACATACCAGCGCAAGGGCTCAAAACCTCCTTTGCACCCGACTTCCCCTCGACTTGAATCAAAGCGCAGTCGGGCGGGGGGATTTGTCAATGGTTTTGACCCATGTTGAATCAATAGACTGGGTAGATGTGGGGATGAGCTGTCGCCGCCCATTATTCTATCCCAGAACAAACTAAATCAATAGACTGGTGGATGTGGGGATGAGCTATCGCCGCCCACATTCACGCCAGAATAGGAGAAATGCGCAGTTGGCACGAGACCACTCCAAAGATACAACCTTCTTGTGGGGGGTTCCACATCACCACTCTACTGTAAGGATGCCATCAAAACAATGTTAAGCAAGGGTCCTATACTATCAAGCAAAAGACCACTCTATTGAAATGCAGTAATTCAAGACAACTCAAAAAGGGATGCAGTACCGACAAATTCCCCAAGGTGGCGCTAGCAGTCTAAACTCTGACAGGGAAACTGTATTTAGGAGTTGCAAGAGGGGCAGGGACTTCAAAGCTTGTTAGTCAATTGGAAATCTTAGCCACCTGCTGTTCCCAGAGGCCAAGAGGCTGGGAAACCTTAACACCTCAGAGATTCCCACCCCAGGAGGCAGGGTATCACATGACCCTGTTGATTGATTGAGGAGAGACTTCCAGGCAGCCTGCTGGAGCCCACACAAAAGGCTCTTTCTGTTGAATGGGGTATGTTAATTTTGAGTGTTTCCTGTCAACAGCCCTCTGCCAGCAAGGAGAGACATGTGATCACTGACCCACCCAGACTTCAGGAGGCAGACCCAAACACTTGGGGGGTTGAATTGCAACAAATATATATTTTATAGAAACAGTGATAATTTATTGTAACCAAATGACAGGAATGTACAACTTTGAGAGTCTTAGTTTGAAAAATGCCCTCACGATTTGAGTCCAAACTCCAATTTGTACCATGTTCTGGGGCAAAACCCTGCTAATTATGATTATTGTAGACAATGTGTTTAAGCTAGAGACATGGAAAGTTACTGGGATATATGTGGAAGGGAAATGTACCTTTGTATAATTTTTGATGAAAAACCAATGTTGCAAAACCCACTAAAATCGAAAATAAGTTGTCATTTTTGAATGCAAGCTCCTAGAAACGCCAGAGTCGGGACAGGGGCTATCTTTAGTAATATATGATGTGTGTATGTGATGTCAAACAACTGTGTACCTGGGAAATATGTATTTGGATTAGGAATAGGTTTGTGTGCACATTGACCAGGGGAGTGTCATTTCTGCAGGTCATAAAAATGATATCACTCTGACACACTATCCCTTCCCAAATCAGGGACCAAAGAATCTATTGACCTATCAAATCAAGAGAGGGGCAGGCTTAGGGATGCTAGTCTATCCACCCACTTTTTAAAACACATAAAAAGAGACTGCTGGGACAGGTAGGGACTTTCAATTCCATTTGCTGCGGAGCATGCTGACCGACGACTTCACATCCAGAGATCCAGACTTCAAATCCATCAATCTCCAGAACCTGTAGCAGAAATTAACTCCAGAATTTGTAGCAGAGAGGCATGAATCCACCAGCTGAATCCTCTTCAGCAGGCCTCAAAACCAACCAAACTATGCAACAGCCGGGCGAGCTGTTTGAATTTTTGCCAAGAATTTTTGCAAGAACCTGTAGCAGTATCCAGGAAGCAGTGCCCAATCTCTTGATTAAAATAATCTAATTCAAGATATTTTAACCTAATTAGAACAGCCTCCTAGAAATCGTGCCAGCTGTCATTTTTAAAGCTGCACAACTGTCACCTGTCAATTCTGCAGCGGCAAGCTGTCACCTGTCATTTTGAGTTTTATTTTAAATCTGAAAATCTACCTTTATTAAATCGTCCGTATCTCTTGAACCGTTTGGGCTAGGAACGTATCGCGAGACACGCTCTCGCGAAATTTACCGCGATTTGCGATTTGGCCCGATTTTTTCATCTGTAGAAATCAGCAGCTTGTTGCTTCTCTTTGTTAAAATCCGTTTGCAACCTGGTAATAACTCATAGGGCATTGCTAAAGTGAGCCTGAACTAATACCAACAAGCATCTCTCACTCACCCAATCACCCTGAACCTCTAGAGGGAATTAAAAGCAAGAAAAAGTGATCATATTACCTTTTGCTAAAATCATAAAAAGTTATTTCTGTACTGCATTTTATTCCACCTTGCATTTCCTTGAAACCATCAAGCATTTTCAGCTACCTCATCCTCTACACTACTCCTAAGTAACCAAATCAGTGTACCCCTGTAACATTATCCATTGTTGATCATGGTCGTATTCTGAAGTGTGATATCAGTTATCAATTTATTTATAAAGTGTGATATATATATATATTGTTTACATTTTCAAATAAACCTTTTAATTTGCAAAACAAACCTACTTCTTGGCTCAGTGGGTTCAGGGGTATTCTAAGAGGGGGGAGTTATACAAGGGTTGTCATCCAGAGTACTGAACTGGACATAAAAATACATCAATAAGGGTTTTCCTCAGCATCCCAGACTAGGCATTGACTTAGCTGTAGTGTTGATTGAATATCGCTTCCAATAAGGTTCTGCATACCTATCGCGATACACTTACAGCAGGCCACCCTGGAATCACATAAACTATGGCAAAGATCTGACAGTACGTTTGGTGGCCCACGTGGCGAAAAGAGGTTATGCAATATGTAAAAACCTGTGATGACTGCGCAAGGAACAAAGTACCAAAATCCAAACCACAAGGAATACTCCGCCTACTGTCTATACCACCTGCCCCATGGCATACAATATCCTTAGACTTTATCACCGAATTTCCTCCCTGTAACGGTTACAACACCATTCTTGTTGTTGTCGATCTCTTGACTAAGATGGCACATTTCATTGCCTTGATGTATTGCTCACCTGGTATCCACAGGGATGCCACCCGATCTGGTTGGTCTGCCTTTGACCCGGATCCTTCTTCCCTGGGTTCCCACTCTGCCAAGGATCTGATCTGGAATACAGGAGTTTGGATTAGCCCACAGTCTCCTCCTCACTGGGCCCACCTCCCTCATGAACCCTCAGATTCCCCATAGAGCAGGGGTGCACAACTGATTTTGACAGAGGGCCGAAAGTACCTTACATGAGGGCTATAGTGGGCCGAAAAGTAAACGTGGGCAGGGCGGTAGGCGGGGCGTGGCAGGAGGCTTTTTAAACCCCCAATTTGTACTAAACACGTGGAAAAAGAATGTTTTTGAGGGGTAACAATTTTTATTTGCATTTCAAACTTACATTTTGTACTACACATTTTCCATTGTTATAATTTATTTCTATTTAGTTATTGTATCTCGCCTGTTTAATTAACTTATAATTATTTTATTGACCCTAGATTGGACATGTCGTTATTTTGGACTGCTACAGTTTGCTATTTGGGTTGCCCAAGAGGAGTATGGCCTTTGTTGAGTCAGGTTTCCTCAAAAAGCCAAAGATGAACGTCTCCTAACTGTGCCTTTTTTAGCTTTATTATTGGGTTCACTCTTGGAGTGCAACACTATGCCCCATGTCCCTCACCCCCAACCAAACACTATGCCCCATGGCCCCCTCACACCCAACCAAACATTATGCCCCATGGCACCCTCAACCCCAACCAAACACTATGCCCCATGGCCCCCTCGCCCCCAACCAAACACTATGCCCCATGGCACCCTCACCCCCAACCAAACATTATGCCCCATGTCCCTCACCCCCAACCAAACATTATGCCCCAGGGCCCCCTGACCCCCAACCAAACACTATGCCCCATGGCACCCTCACCCAACCAAACACTATGCCCCAGGGCCCCCTTATCCCCAACCAAACACTATGCCCTATGGCCCCCTCACACCCAACCAAACACTATGCCCCCCAAATCAGCACACACACACAAGCACCCATACAGACCCGAATCCCCACCCCCCAACTCAGCACACTCTCAAACATGTAAACATACAGACCCAAACCCCCACCCCCAACTCAGCACACACACTCTCAAGCATGCACCCATACAGACCCGAACCCCCCACCCCCCGACTCAGCACACACATAAACATGCACCCATACAGACCCGAACCCCCACCCCCCAAATCAGCACACATACAGACCCGAACCCCCACCCCTCAACTCAGCACACACACAAACATGCACCCATACAGACCCGAACCCCCCACCCCAGCACACAAAAAACATTCAAATCAAAACATTCATACACATCCGACAACCCCCCCACCCCCGCATCTCAACATACACACAAAAAACATTCAAATCCAAACATTCATACACATCTGACACCCCCACCCCCGCACCCCAAAATACACACAAAAAACATTACAATCCAAACATTCATACACATCCGACACCCCCTCACCCCGTATCTCAACATACCCACAAAATACATTCAAATCCAAACATTCATACACATCCGACACCCCCCGACCCCCGCATCTCAACATACACACAAAATACATTCAAAGCCAAACATTCATACACATCCGACACCCCCGACCCCCTCATTCCAACATACACACACAAACATAAAGCAAAACAGACCCGACACACAAACACAAACAGACCACTTACCGGAGACGTGCTGGAAGGCAGGCAGGTAAGCGGCAGGTAAGCTGGAACGCTGGAATCTTACTACGGCTGGCGTGGTCCAAGGCTGAAATGCCTTCCAGCATCAAGCCTTATGGACCACGTCAGCCGTAGTGCTGGCCCTCCATTGGTGCAGCATACACGCATTACGTGGCTCGTAGGAGCGACGTGGTGCGTGTGTGTGCTGAGCCAATGAGGGCCAGTGTTTTGTCCAGCCTGGAAGACAACAAAGACTTTCCTAATGGAGGGCGGCCGCGGGCCGCCTTCCATTAGGAAAGTCTTTATGCCTCGCGGGCCGGACAAAAGAGCATGGCGGGCCGCAACTGGCCAGCGGGCCGTATGTTGTGCACCCATGCCGTAGAGCCTTCCTCACCTTGGATTCGGATATGGTGCGCTCTCTGTTCTGCAATTCTGTGCATGGGTGTGTTGTGGTTGGGGCGCTTCGCTGCCGAGTCACTTCACTGGCACAGGTGCGCGAGTCCAGTCCTGCTGCGACTCAGTTCTTCAGGTAAGTCTTTTGCTTTGTTTGTTTGTCCTTAATTGTTATTGCCCCCGTTAATGTCTTTTCTCTCCCTAGGAGCGGGAGGAATTGGGGAGGCGCCGAGCAGGCTGGAGATGTGCCTGAGATGGTAGGTGACTGCACAGAGCGCTGCGCTATGTGCGCTTTTATGATGAGCTAACCTGTTCTTCTTCTTCACAGGTCGCCGTGATGTTCCGGATGAAGGGCTGGCGAAAGGATGCGGTGTGTGGAGATGTCCGGATTCACCGCTGAGTAAGTCTGCGGCAGATTGATGGGAGGCCGCGATGAGAATAAGCCAACCGGGACTTCCACTCAGGTAAGCATTTTGAATGATGGTTTAGATGCAAATGCGAACGCTTACTAATGTCGTCTTTCGTTTCCTTTCCTTCCTTCAGGTTGATCCCAGAGGGATCGTCTGCCGTGATGCCGGAGGTGCAGGACACTGGAGTGAACAACAGATGCTGGATTCCAGCAGGTAAGGATGAATAATGCTGTTCTGCTTCTTCTTTCCACAGATGCAGGCCCGGAATGCAGAGATCAGACCTCGGTGAACGTCACGCTACGAGTGCAGAGCAACGCGAAGTGTGTTCTGCATTTCGGGCGTGGCTTTTATAGTCTGTAAGTATCCCAGGTGTCTTCAGGCCTGACCACACCCAAAGAGCTAGACCGCATGATTCAGTTCTAGAACTGAACCATGTGGAGGCATCCATGTTGTGCAATTGCCATTGGAGATTATGGCCTCCCTATCAGTAACATGAGCCTGGCGCCAAAAGCGCCAGGCCTGACTCCAAGAGAGTCTTTGGGAGCAAGATTGGGCCATTGGGGCCCCGCAGGAATACTGCAATATGGTTCTGAGGGCCCGAATGCCAGGACCAGGGGCTGTGGTCGTGACACTTGAAGGGATTTCCAAATGAAGGAACTCTGGCACAAGTATTCTTGACAAATATAGTCCAATTATATGGTTTCCCGTCCGTACTCATATCCGACCGAGGAAGTCAATTAGTATCCAAGTTTTGGAAGAGCTGCTGTAACAAAGCCCAAATTGAAATTCGACTATCCACCAGTCACCATCCACAGACCGACGGCCAGACCGAAAGAACCAATCAAACCCTTGAACAATACTTGCGCTGTATGTTTGGACAAGCGGACAGCTGGGTCGATCTTCTTTGGGCAGCAGAATACGCTTATAACCATAGTATCCATAGCTCCACAGGTTTCTCACCCTTCTTTTTTCTGCATGGGAGGGATCGACGTACCACTGCTTTAGATCTGCCTGCACCATTAGAAATGGCCGCTATTACTTCATTACACACCAGTATTAAATAGACCCTAGAAAAGGCTACCAAAGCACTGCAGGACACCAAGGCAGCTCACAAGCACTTTGCAGACAAACGAAGAACTGACACACCCACATACCAGGTAGAGGATGAGGTCTGGCTAGCAACAAAACACATCCAATTGAAAGGCCCAAAGAGGTTGCACCCAAAATATATTGACCCATATCCTGTTACTTCCATCATCAATCCTGTGGCCATTAAGTTAGGGTTATCCACTTCCTTAAGAATACATCCAGTTTTCCACATCTCGTTATTGAAACCTGTGCAGCCTGGAATGCGAAACTCTTTAATTAAGCCTCCTCCAGTGGAAATACAGTGAGAGGAAAGTGAATACGAGTTTCAAGACATTCTAGACTCCAAAATCATTAGAAGGAAACTACATTATCTTGTGGATTGGAAGGCTTACAGTATGCTAGATAGAATCTGGAAACCAGCTGAAAAAAATACATGCACCTTGCTCATTAGCTCGCTATCATCCAGCTGGGTGGCACCCATTTTGGAACACAGGGCACACCTTCACATGTCAGCGTGGGGAAGGACTGGACATTGAATGTGGCTGGCTGGCGCAGGCATTCATTGAAGAGTATGGGTAGTCTCACCCCCCACCAACATGGACGCCAAGTCAGGACTTGAAGCAGAACTCAAGATGGCCCCTAGTTGGCCGTGTTTCTGGATCCGTGGTGGTCTAGAGTTACAGGGTGCAGTCTGAGGCTATAAAACAACACCTCGGGCCACACCCTGTGCTTAGCGTTTCTTCTGCTACCTGTGTGAGCAGTGTAATGCTTACCGCTCCCGCTTCCATGTGCACAGAGGATTTCAACCTTTCAGCTATTTTGCTGCAATCTTGCTTACCTCGTATCCAGTAAACTCCTAAAGCTCTTCTGTGCTCCAGATCCGTTCTGATTGCAATACTTACATGCAGTAAGAGCTCAACAGTTGCAACAACGCCCACTTCAACCTCACTCTTCGAACTCACTTACCTGTGCATGTTGCCGGTCAGCCAGGATTCTCATTAGGTGTTGCTCCGATCATGCCCAGCACAGCAGCTCCAATCCTGCACAGCATTTCGTGCATCGCGCACCTGCTGAAACAAAAGGAGACAAGACATTATTTGCATTATTCGCGCTCCGCGCCACCAACAGACAAAGACACAAGAACAATATTAACAAGAGACAAGAACAATACAAACTTGCTAGAACTCCAGAAGGACACACGCAGGTCCTGCCCCACCTATGGACCACTAATCCACATGGTGTGGGAATGCTAAAAGAAGTGACCCCGGTAAAGATAACGTTTAAACCAGGAGCTATACTACCAAGAGTGAAACAATAGCCCCTGTCCAGGGAAGCAGAGGGGGGATACAGGAAACCCTTCAAGCCCTCTTACAGCAAGGAATAATTGGCCCCTCTACTTCCCCATGTAACACCGCTATTTATCCTATCAAGATGGCCAAAGGGGGCAGTTGGAGGATGATTCAGGACCTTCGCCCCTTAATGATATTGTACAGAAAGAATTTCCTCTTGTCCCAAATCCTGCCTCCATACTGTGCAGCATCCCGAAGTAAGCCACCCACGTCCCTTTGGTGGATTTGAAAAATGCCTTCTTCTCAGTATCTCTCGACCCAGAATCAGAATACCTCATGGCCTTTACACTGGGGGGGGGGATATGAACACCGTCGCTTACCCCAGGGGTACTGCAAAAGCCCCAGCATATTCAATAGAATATTGCACAAAGACCTTGGAAATATTCAAGTTCCTAGCACAATCATTCAGTATGTAGATGGCCTACTAGTCTACAGTGACAGCAAACAGAGCTGTTGGAGGGACTCCATCATTCTGCTCCAGTTCCTAGCACAAAAAGGGTACACAGTGGACAAGAAAAAACTTCAGTACTGTTTGGCAGAGGTTCTGTACCAGGGTCAGCTCATTTCTAAAGATGGTAAGAGTAATTTCAAACATAGCGGTGACAGTACGTGCCACTGCCAAACGAGCACAGTAAAAGAGATGCAGAAGTTCCTGGTGCTGTGTAATTACTGCAGGGCCTAGATCCTATATGCAGCTTACACCAGGCCGCTCCCGCAGGGGTGGAAGGAAGCACATAGAGAGAAAATATATATCACATGGACACCAGAAATGGTGACTGCTTTCAATGACTTAAAGAATCTGATATCAACAGCCCAAGTTTTAGCGACCCCTGATTATGATCAGGAATTTTACTTATTTTCACACTCACATGGCACCCTCAAAACCGCAGTACTGACACAGAAAAGCTCAATGGGACAGAAGGCGCACAGATATTACAGTGGCACACTCGATTCATTAATGCAGGGTCAGTTCTCTTGCGAAGAAGCGCTTGCAGCTGCCGCCTTTGCCATCGAAAAAAGCTCTACCATTGTCATGGGTCAGCATCCATTGACCAGGAAAAAGGTGAAAAACATGCAGGGGCTGCCATAGTGACAATGGAAGAGGGGGAATATGAAACACTGATTATGAAACACCTGCCAATGCAATACTCCGCACAAGCAGTGGAACTTGTAGCACTAATTGCGGTGCTCCACGCATCAAAAGGATGCTGTGTGAACATTTATTCTGATTCAGCGTACGTCACCACAATGGTACAAGCTGGTCTATCAAGATGGAGACGTAGAAGATTCAGGAGAGCAGATGGTTCGCCAGTGCAACATGCAGAATTACTAAACCAGTTGATCTTGGCCCTTGCAGAACCTTCTGTGGTGGCCATCGTCAAATGCATCGCACATATGCGTAACATGGTTAAAATATCTTTGGGGAAGGCAGACGCGGATGCTGCAGCCAATCATGCAGCGTATCTCCCGACATGAGTACAGAATGCATTCTGACGAGCAAAGCGGGAACTCATGAAACAGACACGTACACGGCGTACCCAATAACCCAGATAATAGAACTGCAAAGTAGAGCACTGAGTACAGAGCAAGAGCTATGGCTTAAACGTGTCTGTATCCAGTCACCCAGGCATCTGTTATGGAGACAACAGGCAACCGGAAAGGTTCTTATGCTAGTAGAGTTACTATACACAGCGTTTGAACAACTACATTTCCCAGCACACAGTTCAAAACAGCATATAGCTGCCGATCTCCAGGAAGATTGGTTTATTCCAAATGTACAGGAGTACCTAAACAAGGTGGTGTTCCAGTTGACCACGTGCCAAGTGTTCAGCACAGGGATGACTCTGAGAATGTTACGGGACACTCTGCCCCACCCCGTGGGCCCCTTCCGTGAGCTGCACATTGATTATGCAGACATGGGAGAAAGATGTAATGGGGCCTGATATTTAATTGTGGGTGGACGCAGGGCCCTGTGCCCACCCAGCCACAAAGTGTGTGGCAAAGTTCATAGTAAGAGAGGTGTTCCCCAGATGGGGAGTCTGCAAAGTCATATGATCAGACAAAGGAACACACTTCTTCAATGAATTGTTCAAGGAGGTTACATCCCTTCTAGGGATAAAACACAAGGTGTGCTCGATTTACCACCCACAAGCTAAAGGTGTGTTGGAGAAAATAAATGGCATTTTCAAGAGTAGACTATGGAAATTATGCAAATCTCTAAAGAAAAACTGGATTTACTGCCTACCCCTTACACTGTTTCAGCCATGCACAGAGCCTAGCAAGGACCACCACCTGTCCCCCCATGAAATAGTAACTGGCCGACATATGCAAACACCACTATCACCAGTAAGACGAGCTTCTGATGCACACAGAAAGGCCACGGTCTTAGGGGAGGAATTCAAAGTGTACCTCACATAGCTCACCCGTGCAATAAGATGTATATCAAAACAAATTGTACCCCCATTTACAACAGAGAGTAAAAAGCCCACGGGGGGTCCAACAGAAATAACCCCAATACAACTCTTAATGCCGGGAGAATGGATCTATGTGCAAAGCTTCATTCGGAAGTGGAACTCCCCAAGGTTCCATGGACCGTACAAAGTAGTGTACTGCACCCCGCTCCCTGTAAAAGTGAATGGGTTGCGGTACTGGATCCATCTCTCAGATGTACAGAAAGCACAGGGTAATGTACCCCTAAGCGCTCAGAGTGAGAACCAGACAACTGCCACAGCACCCTGAAAATAGCTCTAAGTGAATTGTTATTTATCACATGTGACATATGAAAATGCATTGCTGCTAGAACATAAGATACTATAAGTAATGCTCTCTCTCTCTCTCCCCCTCCTTCCCGCTCTTCCTTCATCCCGTCTACATCTCTATTAATGCCCACTCCTTTCTATTCCTCTCCACAGATGCCACGATGATGGAATTGACTCCGCTCAATGACAATGTAAATGTAGATAGAAGTAGGAATAGGATTAGCTTTACAAGACAAAAACAAAGAGGTGATGGCTGGAAGGTTTAGACTGAATCTTAACCACTGGCATTGCTCAGGGCAACCCTCCAGACCATCGTTCTTCGCCTGCCAAGCCATTACAGAAGGGGAAAGACCATATGCAAATCAGGCTTGGTCCCACCCCAAAAGGGGAAGTCCAGCCCGAACTGCTAGGTCACATCCCTTCTGCACGAGACCACAAGCATCCCCAAACATGTTTCACCCTTGTTGGGGCTCATCAGTGAGGAGTAGCTTGGGTCTCTAGGCCCAGCAGGCACGGGACCCACGTCTGGGCATACCCGTCCCACTCGGGGTGACAAAGCAAAAACAAAGAGGTGATGGCTGGAAGGTTTAGACTGAATCTTAACCACTGGCATTGCTCAGGGCAACCCTCCAGACCATCGTTCTTCGCCTGCCAAGCCATTACAGAAGGGGAAAGACCATATGCAAATCAGGCTTGGTCCCACCCCAAAAGGGGAAGTCCAGCCCGAACTGCTAGGTCACATCCCTTCTGCACGAGACCACAAGCATCCCCAAACATGTTTCACCCTTGTTGGGGCTCATCAGTGAGGAGTAGCTTGGGTCTCTAGGCCCAGCAGGCACAAGAGCCTATAGCTATAACTGTGGCCTGACCTTCAGCGCAATACTTTTTACATTGTTGATGTTTATTTTGGGGATTTACTGGAGAGCATCTTTTATCTAGTGGTCCCATATAAAAGGAGGGGGTAGGGGGCAAATGGACGTGGGATGGGGTTCAATGGAAGTGGAAAGGTAACATGTCCTTGAACCTAACAAGTTTACATAAAAATGCGACAAGAAAAACCCCAGGTGTTCTTATATTCAATGACAATGTGACTGAAAGTCTACCAGATGTACCAAATGTTACTTTTGCGCCCCCAGACTGTTTACAGTTCAACAATCTACCTCAGTACTTAATAAATTGTCTACCTCAGTCTCTAACAAAGTCATAGGTTCCTCCTACCCCACATCCCTAAATGAACAAATAAATGTAAATGATGTTTTACCAATGAGTAGTGAACAACCTGTAATGCGTAACACCACACGTGCCACGTGTAGCAACTCCCCATCCACACTGTGCAATAGCTTAATGGTCCCGCTATTACCACCGCATGTACACAGGTCATTATGTAACACAAGTAGACCATGTTCAGCCCTGGTAGGGAAATTACAAACGACAAACACACCAGTACAAATATGATGCATATCATGGTTTGGGACTATATAAAGTGGAGGACCTTCACCATCCCGAGCACTCAAATAGCTGGTACTCTGAAATGAGTGCCATGGGAAGGCGAATGACTAACGGGAGTTGCTAGGTGTGTTCGTCAATACCGCACGCATCTGGGGCACCGAAGATATTAGTGCCTCAAAAGGTACCCTTAGTAGAATCACAATGTCTCATCCACCTTGCATTATGTAGGTTGAAGGGCACCTTTCAGGCACTCAGCGTGAAACTAAAACTCCTAGATCCAGACAGTCACAAATGCAAGGTGGAATTAACAGATCCATAATGCTTCAAGGAACCCTTCCTAGCTATAGAAGGAACCAGTTTCATGAAGAACAAATGGCGAGAGACAACTTTAATGTTCTAAGCAGCGGGACTGCCTGGTCTTTCTGAGGAGAGATTAGCATTTGCAGAGTAAATATGTGCACAAATATGGACAGAACACATCACAAAGCTAACATGGGTATGGCAAGAGCAAAATTATGAACTTTGTTTCTGTGGTGAAGGGGATGTCTCTGTGGGGTCCAATAAACATCGTAACAGAACCGTGATCATTCCAGATCTCAGAAAAGGAACTGCAGCGCTGATGGATTACTACTGGGTTTGTGGCAAAAAAGTGTACTTGCACCTCCCGCCATCATGGAGGGACTATTGCTTGCTTGCATCGCTACATTCAGCCCTGTTGGTAGTACCCGAGAAGCACCTAAAGGGGGGGGCTATTGCCCTATGACTGACAAACAACAGCTGAATTGACAGAATTAATGCCTGCTGCATCACCCCCAAGCTTTTGCATCCTCCCAGAGAAAGAGCGCTATGACAGGAACAAACAATCCTCCAACTATCTGTCTCAAGTGTCCTCTGACCTGCTCGCACACATACCCGACAAATGCTAACTTTTCAGCTCTGCAGAGACATTTTTCGCATCTCTTGTGCCTAGCATCCAAGCCTGAGCAAACGCAAAGTGGCTTTAAATCGTCCGTTGGGAGCTGCTCCAGTTAGCAAATGACATTAAAGAAGGGTTTAACGCCATCAAGGTGGGGTATGAGAGCCCACCGGCTAATGACAATGCAAAACAGATATGTCCAAGACCTCCTCACAGCTCTGGATGGCGGGTTTTGCAAAAAGATTTGGAGTTCATGTTGCACATTCGTACCTTCTACAGATGCTGAAAATGGGGCACTATCGGAATGTGATAGCAGCGGTGCATGAACTCGGTGTAAAAATGAAAAAAAAGCAGGAATACAAGAAGATGACTGACCGAACATGGCATTCGGCTGGGTACCATTGTGGCTTGGAACTACTGTAAAGATGCTGATCCCTATCATCATGGTCATGTTGGTGATCTTTTGCATGTGCCAGTTGGGTCTGCGTTGTTGTGCCATGGCTGTACCTAATAGTGCAATGAAGATGGTGACAAACGTGAATAGCAATAGTAAAAAGGAGCCTCATGATACTAAGGTAGTAGAAATACAAATGGGGCAAAATGATGGTCCTAAATATTGTATGGCCATGGGGATGAGGTGGACACACTATATCATACGACTATTGCTCCCCCACCAGATCCTGAGAATTACAAAGAAGTATGGGTAGATCTAGCAGGGGAATGTGGGATGCATATACAGGACCTGCACACATGAACAATAGGCACAGCACAGAGTGAGCTTGAGAAGTGTATGCAGAGCATGGATGCCCATATAGGGTACCCCAGCATGGGAAGAAGCAGAAAAATACGAGCAAGTGAACGCAGAAATGGGGGAGGGGGAATTTGTTACTGTAGATGTAATGAAAGGGGGGAATGCTGGGATGGAAATTAGCCTATCCCACCCCCTAGGTGCTTCCATATTAGGTGGACCCCATACGAGGTGATATAATCTACATAGGGAAGAGCCCCCACCCACACGGCATTTATAAAAGAGCCTTGTAGCACCTGGAAATAGACAAATAGCTCTAACCTTGCTCCTGCCCCATGACTCCATTTTGTATTAGGCCAAGACAAAACCTGTTGATGGCTTGCGATGTGTGTGTGTGTGTCCTGAGTTCACCTCTAGGCCGACATCGACACAAGAAGCCCACTGCACTTGAGCCTTGTTCCCACAGAAGTCCATCTTCCTCCTGTCCTCTCAATGTTGCAAATATCTAGTATTGCTTCTAAGAATTCACCCTGCGAAGAGCGTGAGACAATACCAGGCCCCAGCCCGGCGTCCATCCATCTCCACTAAACTGCCACTGCGCCCCTGACACACACCCCACCAGGCCAGAGCCGTCCACACTTCATCACCGGACCCCCTACCTCTTCACATAGCGATAAGTATCCAACCCCCTGATCCTGACCCTCCCAGACTGCCCACCACAGATCTAAACCCTGCGCGACTTTATATCTCTCCAATAGCAACACATGTATTTTCGTATCATGAGACACCAGGAAAGGTAAATCATAGATCAAACCCCCGTGAGGAAGCTTGGGTGCGGAAACTGCAGCATTAATGAAGCCCTGAATGTGGGGGTCAACGTAACTGTATATTATCCTCCTTTCTCTATGGCACCCCTTTCATATGATGTTCAGGTGCATGCCATGATGAATGAATAACTAGTTCCTGTTGTTTAGCTTAGATTAGAGTGTTTCTAATGTTCGCCTTGACCTTCACCGCACGGATAAGCCCAGCTGACCCACGTGCATCAAGATCGACTGGGAAGAGGCAGCCAATTAGCGCCTGGCATCACCTATGGAGCAGGCCTCAATATATGTCTGCACCAACCAGTTATGTGATTTTCTACCTATGTTGTTACGTCACTGATAATGCGTTTGGCCTTTTTAGTGTGCTGCCTGTTTAATTTTTGGCAGAGCGCTCTGGGGCAGCAGGGTTCTTTGCTGGCATTTATATTATATAAAACTTTGTTATCCTTGCAAAACTATCTCTTGCCTTTATTCCCTAGTGTCATGATCCCAGCACAGAAATACACATCCCATTCAGAAATACTTGAGAGGCAGGGAACTTCATTTCTATCAGTGTGTCAACATTGGCTTCAAGCCTGGCGCAAAAGGCATTTGCCTCACTCTTAGCATTGTACCCATAGGCTCATTACACTTACATTATGTTCCCTATCTTCAACATGACCGCCGTTAATCCCATAAGGTAACTCACAGTGCATTCTACACCTGTAGCAGAGTGAGCTACTTAAGCCCCGCCTCCGCCGAAGCTCTCGCTTTGCGTCTTCTCCGCTGACAGCAGGTAATGCTTCCAGCAATCTCCTGACAGAACCTGTCAATTGAAGAAAATGAGTCAAAGATATTAGTTCCATAGCAAAATCAAAAGAATAGCAGAAAAAACTGTAAAGACTTACCGAACCGAAGTTTTCCAGGAATTTTCCTCGGTCAGCAGTAATATTCGAAGTCTCCACATCTCCTGTAAGAAAGCTCCGTCGCAGCCGCAGCATTTTCTTCTCTCAGCAGCCTTTGTCCGCGGTCGCAGTGCATTCTTCCGAAAGTTTCTATAGCAGTTCCCCACATCGTCCGAAGGTAATTTCTTCCACAGTTTTTCCGAAGACCTGCAAAACAAAAGGTATTTAATGAATGAATGAACTTGTTTAAAGAAAAGAAAGAAGAAGTTTCATGTGTGCTTACCTGAAGTCTCAGCAAGGCTTTTCTTCGCTTATTTTTACTGTGCATGTTTCTGAAGGGAGCTATGTAATGAGTCGGTGGGAAATGACCACTCTTGACACAGGTTAAGAAGAACTGGGTTTAACTTTATTAAGTTTAAAATTCAGGAACGAACAGTCTTTCTAATAAGTGGTGCCAGATACTGTCTTCTTCTGCAGCCAGCGTACTCTGGTTTCTTCCTGAGAGACCTTCAGCCTCTGCGAACTATAGACCCTCTTGCCAGTCAGGGCGTGAGACCTTGATCACGTCCACCAGAACTGAAGACAGTTTTATTACTTGTAGTCAGGAGCAACAGTCTGTCGACTTAGTCTTATACCCCTTTCGTTGGGGTTTAGCAGGGACTTCCACTCTCATTCTTCATGTCCCAATTCACCCATCCCAGTTTATTTCCTGGATTGAAATTGCCACTCTTTGTTCTTCAATCGTTCGGGCATGCACGTACTTTCTCCCTTCTCACCTCTATCTCTCTCAGTGGCGTACCTTTCAGAGCGAAGAGGCTCTGGTGCTCTCTCCTAGCTTGGCACCTCGCGACAGCCGTTTAATAGAGAGCCGCGTTGGCCCTCTGTGCTCCCAGGATCCTTCTGCAGCTTCAGGCTCCGAACAGCTGAGAGCCCAGCTGACGCTTGGCAGGCCACAACTCTCCCTCTCCCTCACTGAAGCCATGGCACATCAGCTGTGTATAGAGCCTCTGGCGGTCTCGCAGAACAGGCTCCTCCCCCACAACAGTGGGGCCCGGTGCAGGGAGCGAGTTCTTCGCAGCTTCCTTGGAGGCGAAGTGGCCATTGATCGGGATCAAGTAGTGCTGCGACAGCATGGAAGGGGTTCACCTCCATATGTTCGCTCTTCTGTAATCTGCAGCCTCTCAACTTGGGGAAAAAAGTCTTGTAACCCTCGTGGTTCATTTAACTTTGGTAAACTCTCAAAACGTTGCTCAACGGGAGCACTGTAGCTTGTCTTTGTTACTCTCTTCTTCTAGTAAGCCCACTCATATACAGCCTTCTTCTTCCTGGGAAACCGCTTCTTCCTCCTCTTCCAACAGCTGCCCCGATCAACGAACAAATCATAAAAACAAACAAAAGAGAGGAATTCCAGTATTAGAGCAAAGCACCTCTTAAAGCATTTTCTTTTCCTTCATTGGGCCAATGACATGAACTTTTTACAGAGTCCCTCCCCTCCTGCCACATGTGACATCATAATTCCATTCAGCCTTCATGCCTTACTGAACAGTTGTCCAATTGGCTCTGCATAGTGCTCTGATCTGGCTCTTCTTCTCCCACTTTGTCACATATCCTCCCCCTTAAGCCCTTACGTTTGGGAAGGGCATGTATTCTAGATAGGAAATCAGCCTGAGTCATTTTTCTTCCGGGTTGGTGGACAGTTTGGAACGAATATGGTTGTAAAGATAAAAACCACCTCAGGAATCTAGGGTTTGTCTCCTTGTTCCTGGACAGCCACACCAGCGGTGCATGATCCGTTACTAACGTAAATGTCCTGCCCAATAAATAGTACCTCAAGGACTCTACTGCCCATTTCACCTCCAGACACTCCTTTTCTATCGTTGCGTACTTTAGCTTGTGAGGCATCAACTTCCTGCTAATGAATAAAATGGGTCTTTCTTCCTTCCCTTTGTTCTGGAAAAGCACCGCCCCAAGATCCGTTCCGGAAGCATCCGTGTGCAGGTAAAAAGGCGCCTTAAAGTCGGGGCAGTGAAGGACAGCTTTGTCTGAGAGGGCAGTCTTCAGGGCCTCAAATGCCTCTTCCGTTTTAGCATTTCTCCACTCTCTTTTTGGCGGGGCATCAGACCTTAGCAGATTAGTCAGGGGCGTTGCAAGGGTTGGGAAATGCGGTATAAAACGACGATAATATCATACAAATCCAAGGAACGCTCTAATTTGCCTGGCATTTGCATGGAACTGTAGCTGTTGTATGGCTTCCACCTTCTCTTGTTGGGGCCGTATTGTTCCTTGGCCAACAAAGTATCCCAGGTATTTGGTATACGGGTTTGCCAGGTTTGTCTTCTTTGGGTTTACGTGTAGTCCTGTCCTCTTCAAGGTTTGGAAAATTGCTGCTAGATGACTCAGGTGATCAGACCAGTTCTGGCTATACACCACAATATCATCCAAATATGCTCGCATGTAACTCTCATGACCCCTTACCAGGTAGTTCATTAATCTTTGAAAAGTGGCTGGGCACCATGAAGTCCGAATGGGAGAACAGTAAACTGAAATAAGCCGCTAGGGGTAGCGAAGGCAGTTTTCTCTTTGTCCCCAGGAAACAAAGGAATCTGCCAGTATCCCTTGGTCAAATCAATGGTTGTTAAGTACTTAGACTCACCAAGCTTCTCCAGTAGGTCGTCGATTCTGGGCATGGGATAAGCATCGAATTTGGATACCTCATTTCATTTTCAGAAATCCATGCAGAAGCGAATGCTTCCGTCGGGCTTCGAAGAGAAGAAAACCAGTCGCTATGCGAGGGTTCAACCAGCCCTAAGCGAAGCATCTCTTGGACTTCTTTCTCTACCGCCTGCAGTCTGGCTTCTGGAATCCTATATGGTCGCATTCTCACCTTCGCCCCTGGATTGGTCTGAATGTGATGGCTAGTTAGTGATGTTCTCCCCGGTAATGACGAAAATAAATCTGCATACTGCTCTAATAACTTGGACAGATCTTCCCTCTGGACTGCTCAGTTCGGGATTGATGTTTAGAGCTTCTTTCCTAAGCAGAGTCTCGGATGTTGGCAGGTACTCCGCTGACCCCTCATCCAGGTTAATCATTGCGATTGTTGTCTCCGGCTCCATCCATTTCTTTAGCAAGTTGACATGATAGGTATGCAGAGGTATTTTACTTTCAGGTTAGCGAACTGTATAGGTCACTGGCCCCAAGACTTCTTCGATGGTATACGGGCCCTTCCATGACGCCAGCAATTTATTTTCGGTTGTGAGTAAAAGTACAAGGACTTGTTCTCCAACTTGGAAACTTCGTATTCTAGACTTCTGATTGTAATCATTTTCTTGTTTCCCTGCAGCTTGTTGCAGGTGGCACTCGCCACTGCCTGAAGCTTTTCCACTTTGGTTTTAGCTCTGAGACATATTCCGTCAATGTGATCTCAGGACTGGGCTGCTCTTCCCAAGCTTCCTTTATGATATCCAACAAAGTCCTCACTGGTCTCCCTAACAACAGTTCAAATGGAGCATATCCTGTCGAAGATTGGGGGGTATTCCTTAGTGTCATTAGAATCCAAGGTAGGACTCTGTCCCACTTCCGCTCTCCTGGTTGTATAGTCTTCCTCAGCATCTGCTTTATCGTCTGGTTGTATCTCTCGACGAGACCGTCGGTTTGAGGATGGTAAACCGCCGTTCGAAGTTGTTGGATGTGTTGGGTTTCGCATACCTGTTTGAGCACCGCTGACATGAAGTTACTGCCTCTGTCCGTAACTAACTCCTTAGGAATACCCACCCTTGAAATGAACGGGACCAGGACATCACATATTTGTTGGGCAGTTGTGGAGCGCAAAGGAAAAGCCTCAGGATACCTGGTCGCGTAATCTATAATCACCAGCAGATATTTATGTCCTCTACTAGTGGGATCCAGAGGTCCTACTATGTCCATTCCAATTCATTGGAATGGTTCTAATATCAGAGGCATTGATTGGAGGGGACCCTTGGACACATTCGGTCGATTCTTTTTTTGACACTCAGGACACTGTTGGCAAAATCTCGTCACTTGTCCATAAACTCCCGGCCAATAAAATCTGGCTAGAATCTTCTGTGTGGTCTTCTCAACTTCCAGGTGACACTCGCCTATTTGAAGGTGGGCAACTTCAAGAACCGGCCGGTAATAGTTGCTGGGAACCAACAATTGCCGGACGGTTTCTTTGTCAGAAGCATCCGTCACCCGCTAATACAAACCATTCTCCTTGACAAAATAGGCTGTTTTCCCCTTTACATTGACTCCCGCTGGTTCTCTGGCATTTTTCAGGAGGGGGTCGAGTTCTTGGGCCATGCGGAAGGTGTCCCCTTGCTAGTCTATTTTCCAGTCCACAGCCACGGGACACATGTTCTGTTTGACCCAGGCCTCTTTCTCCCTCCTCTTCTGATTTCTACTCTTTCTTGACTGACTCTGCGGTGATGCAACCTCGCAATTATAGAAGGGAGCCTCCATTAACCACCGTCCCTCACAGTTTTTGGATAAGCCAAGGAAGATCAGGCACATTTGATCCAATCAACAAAGGTTCAGGTAGCGTAGGCATTATTGCGGCTTTCACAGTCATTCGTTCACCTGCTACTTTTACCCGGATATCCTTGATTGGATAGCTCTTTACATCACCATGCACACATCTGATGGGAATTCCTTCTTCCACCCTTTCCACACCACCTACCAGCTCCGGTTTCACAGCCGTTTGCAAACTTCCCGAATCCAGCATGGCTCTGGTAGGTCGGCCTTCAACCTCTGCTTCACAGACATAGGGATAGGTGTTTCTCTGACTTGAGCCAAGACCACTTAGGTTAATATCTTTGGTCAGCTCTAGAACTCCCACATCCATAGGTTCTGCTTTGGTCTTCCTTGGGCATAACCGTGCCAGGTGGCCCCATTCGCCGCACTCAAAACACTGGGGACCCCTTGTGCTGAGGCTGGGTGGTCTGGCCAGCTGAGTTAACCCTGTGTTCTCAGCGGGAGGTCTGAGTCTTCCTCCTTCCCATTCCGGCTTCCTTATCATTGAATTTGGCCAACGGGATATAACTAGGGGACGGCTGTTCATGGTCGCGTGGCTTCCTCCGCTCTTTGGAGTGGAGGGGTAGACCATCACTTTTGCTTGTCCAGCCTTCTGGTACGCCGAGGCGATGTTGACTGCTTCAATCAAAGAGGGTCTGTGGTGTTGCCTGACCCATCTTTGCATTGGTGCCGCCAAGGCCTCGACAAACTGCTCCAATATGACTTTCTCGGCCAGCTCCTGCGTGGTAGAGAGGTTTGTCTGCATCAATTTTTCCCCTAACTCTTTTATTCAGCAAAAAAGCTGCTGGGGAGTTTCTTCAGGCATGAGTCTAGTGTCCCTGAACTTGATCCTGTACGCCTCTTCGTCGTGACCTAGGCACTCCAGTACTACCCGCTTCATGTCAGCATAAGTGGTGTCTCCTGCCGGGTTCGCTGCCTGGTAAGCGCTTTGCATCTTCACGGTCATCAATGGTGCGATGTAATGGCACCTCCTCTCGGGTAGCCATTGAGTGTTCCTGGCGACCCTTTCAAAATTGACAAAGAAATGTGCGGGGTCTTCACCGCTGGAGAACATTTGAAGGACGGAGGTTGGCACCGATGTGTGGTTCCTCATATTGGTGGCCTCTAACAACTGGGCCTGCTGGACCTGCAAAGCCTGTTGGAAAGCCTGTCTATCGGCCTGCGCCTGCTGGCTTTGAAGTTGTGGGGCCTGCGGTAACAACTGCTGTCCCTCGCTCAAAGTCTTTATCAATTCCTCCATCGTGGTTCGGTCAAATCCCACCGCTGCCATCAAATGTAACGAGCCGGTGGGAAATGACCACTCTTGACACAGGTTAAGAAGAACTGGGTTTAGCTTTATTAAGTTTAAAATTCAGGAACGAACAGTCTTTCTAATAAGTGGTGCCAGATACTGTCTTCTACTGCAGCCAGCGTACTCTGGTTTCTTCCTGAGAGACCTTCAGCCTCTGCGAACTATCGACCCTCTTGCCAGTTAGGGCGTGAGACCTTGATCACGTCCACCAGAACTGAAGACAGTTTTACTACTTGTAGTGAGGAGCAACAGTCTGTCGACTTAGTCTTATACCCTTTTCGTTGGGGTTTAGCAGGGACTTCCACTCTCATTCTTCATGTCCCAATTCACCCGTCCCAGTTTATTTCCTGGATTGAAATTGCCACTCTATGTTCTTCAATCGTTCGGGCATGCACGTACTTTCTCCCTTCTCACCTCTATCTCTCTCACTGGCGTACCTCTCGGAGCGGAGAGGCTCTGGTGCTCTCTCCCAGCTTGGCACCTTGCGACAGCCATCTAATAGAGAGCCGCGTCGGCCCTCCGTGCTCCCAGGATCCTTCCGCAGCTTCAGGCTCCGAACAGCTGAGAGCCCAGCTGACCCTTAGCAGGCCGTGGCTCTCCCTCTCCCTCACTGAATCCGCGGCGCGTCAGCTGTGTACAGAGCCTCTGGCGGTCTCGCAGAATAGGCTCCTCCCCCACAATGGTGGGCCCGGTGCAGGGAGCGAGTTCTTTGCAGCTCCCTTGGAGGCGAAGTGGCCGTTGATCGGGATAAAGTAGCGCTAGGCCAGCACGGAAGGGGTTCTCCTCCATACATTCGTTCTTTTGTGATCTGCAGCCTCTCAACTTGGGGAAAAAAGTCTTGCAACCCTTGTGGTTCATTTAACTTTGTTAAACTCTCAAAACGTTGCTCAACGGGAGCACTGTAGCTTGTCTTTGTTACTCTCTTCTTCTAGTAAGCCCACTCATATACGGCCTCTTCTTCCTGGGAAACCGCTTCTTCCTCCTCTTCCAACAGCTTCTCCGATCAACGAACAAATCATAAAAACAAACAAGAGAGAGGAATTCCAGTATTAGAGCAAAGCACCTCTTAAGGCATTTTCTTTTCCTTCATTGGGCCAATGACATGACCTTCTTACAGAGTCCCTCCCCTCCTGACACATGGTGACATCATAATTCCATTCAGCCTTCATGCCTTACTGAACAGTTGTCCAATTGGCTCTGCATAGTGCTCTGATCTGGCTCTTCTTCTCCCACTTTGTCACAAGCTATTACTCTGTTTTTTCGACAAACTGACGTAATTTCATTTTTCCTTAAAAACGAGTATAGTTGCAGACTTACCACAGCCTAAGCCCTTGTTAGGGAACCACAAACCTGCAAAGGATAAAAGGAAATTCTAGCAAGAGAGATCTCTCCAACCTGGGGACCATTTCTAATTTGATGAACTATAAACAATATTTATTCTTACCAAGAGACTTTCCCTTGATACTTTAAAAGAAGTTTTGGACGCTATACAGATAAAAGGCTTTCGACACCATTACCCCCTCAGAATAAGTCACCTACCCAACGCGCCCCTGTAGAATATAGGATGGAGCGCTCCAACAAACAAAAGCACAGGTGAGAAGGGAGGGTATGATCCAGACACCCAAGAGGAAAGATGTCCTTGCCCCACGAGCCCACCCTGCTGAGAGTAGTCAAAGCCAAAGGAACTATGGTCACTACTTCCAATGGCCAGACCACAGTAACAAGAAACTCCAGCTTCTTCAGACAGATGGGGAACTCATCAGAGAGAGGAGGCCATAGCGGCACAACCAGTCCATGGAGAACAATATCTCCATGATGGCCAAGCATCGAAAGCAAAGACTCCGGCATGGAGAGGTCAGTGTCTAGCATGGACGAGGACGGTATATAAGATCAAGGAGGAGGGACGACTCAAAGCAGAGAAGATTCAGGAGGTGGGAGGCGCTACCACATCAGGGAAAGCTGGAGGAAGCCTGGCTATCTGACTTTGAAGTCTACCTTCCTTAATGGGAAAGTTTTGTTGATTGACTGCTGATGTGCGTTTTAATTATTGTTGTGTTACAGAATCCTTGTTTCCACCTGTTGTGGTATTGCACGAGAATGCTGTTTGTGTTATTCAATCATGAAAAACGAAGAGTGTGGTGTATGGCCCTCTAAGTGCCCTGTGACGTAGTAAGTCACGAGGTAAGCTATAATAAAAAGGGCCGTCCGTGTCACAAGGCACGTAAACATGGGCACCCAAGTAGCCACCAACAATGGCTCTGTGTCTTTTTTTTCCTGGGGTAGGCATCCGTCTCGGCACGGCCCTACCCGACAACAGTTATTAATACCGGGGTACATCCTTTCCGTGGAGGTCTTACACCAGAGGTGGGAGGAGCATGCAGAAAGAAGAGTTAGAGGGACTAGGCCATGCATTGCATGTGTAAGGCATCCTTCCCAATGCCTGCAAAACTCTGACAATGGTCTCGCAAGATAAGGTAACGTACTGAGAAAAGGAACCATGGGGAGTCTAGTACTAACGTCTTACTCTTCTTACTGATCCTTATCCCCACCCCCAAAGAAGAAATGGAAGAGGGGTGAGCATGGGTCTGAATCAGAGCTGCAATTTACCAAGCTGATTAGGAGAGTGCTGCAAGAAGAAATACAATATGAGAAATATAAGCCTACTGTTAAGGAGATCTGCAGGCAGATTTCATCTTCTTTCTTATCCTCCTTGAAGGCTGCCTCTGAGGGTAATGGGGAGGAATCTACAGAAGCTATGGAGTTAGTTTTGACATAGATGTTCAGTAGTATGCAATTTCACAAGATTGATCCTACCAAGGTTGACAGCTCTATGGTGTCAAGAAGTGGCTGTGACGAATTGGCTTGCACCCCAAAGGTGTAGAAGGATGAGTAGAGGCTAAATCGCCTATTCAGCTCTCACACTTTTACAAAATAAGACTGAAATTGGCAGTGCCTAATCTGTCAATCAGCTTGTTTGGTCTAGAGATGAGGCAGGCATCTGTAATGATGTTAATGTTAAAGGACTATCACACCAGAGTGGTCCTCTGGCGCTCTGGTGGATATGAAAAGGAAAGGTGGTGAGGATGAGTTAGTAGGACCGAGTGGGAAAAGTGCAAGAGAGCTGGGATGTGCTGTTGACAGCTTTAGTTCGGTTTGGTCTGTTTGCTGAGCTTAGGTGTGCTTTTTGGTTGGTAGCTGCTGTGTTCTGTTGTGCGGGGCTATTTGTTATTTGTTTTGTTGTTGCAGTGAGTGAAGTTTGTGTTGTTTGCTGCGGTTTACCGGTGTGGCTGTGGTTGGCTAGAGTTTGAGAGGGGTATGCAGAAGGGTGAGAGTTTTAGTGGGTTGATTAGTGGCATCACTGTCTAGATGTGATGCATGGTCATTTCCAAATTCTTTCTAAATGTGGTGGGTGAATATCTCCACATTTCTATCTAAATGTGACGCTGGCTAATATGTGTGATCCTGTCTAGATGCAACGCAAGCTAATATTCACAGTTGTGTCGAAATGTGGCACAGGCTAATGGTCACAATTCTATCCGGATGTGGCACAGGCTAGTTTTCACAATTCTATCTGAATGCGGCACAGGCTAACATTCACAATTCTACCTGAAAGTGGCACAGGCTAGTATTCACAATTCTTTTTGGATGTGGCACAGGATAATGTTCTCAGTTCTATCTAGATGTGGCACTGTCCACTATTCATGATCCTGTCAGGATGCAGCACAAACTAATATTCACAGTTCTGTCTAAATGTGGCACGGGCTAGTATTCACAATTCTATCTGGACGTGGCACAGGCTAATGTTCACAATTCGACCCAGATGTGGACGGGCTAATATTCACAATTATATCTGAATGTGGCACAGGCTAGTACTCCCAATTCTATCTGGATGTGGCACAGGCTAATGTTCATAATTCTATCTGGATGTGGCACAGGCTAGTATTAACAATTCTATCTGGATGTGGCACTGGCTAATATTCACAGTTATATCTGAATGGTGCACATGCTAATATTCCTTATTCCGCCTAGATGCGGCGCAAGCTAATATTCACAGTTCTGTCTAAATGTGGCACAGGCTAACATTCACAATTCTATGTGGCTGTAGTACAGGCTAATATTCACAATTCTTTCTGGATGTGGCACTGGCTAATATTCACAATTATATCTAAACATGGCACAGGCTAACATTCACAATTCTATCTGAAAGTGGCACAGGCTAGTATTCACAATTCTATCTGAATGTGGCACTGGCTAGTATTCACAATTCTATCTGAATGTGGCACTGGCTAATATTCATGATCCTGTCGAGATGCGGCAAAAGCTAATATTCACAGTTCTGTCTAAATGTGGCACAGACTAGTGAACCCACAGGGCTCCTTTAAGACAAGGTAACAGTATCTGAGATGGATGGGGAATCAGATCTTACCCACCCATCAATATTCAGACTGATTCAGGAAGTTAGTAAAACATAACTGTTTTATTTTCAATTGTCTAAAACAGGGAGTACAACGGACATCATCCGATGTTGCACAAGCAATCTCCTACATTTCACATAAGAAACACAGCTTTATACTAAAAATGAATCATAAGTGACATTATACTACGTGGCAAAATAAGAAAACCTACGGTAGATTGTGATAGGCTTAAGGGGACCATCTAAGTATACTTTCTGTAGGGGCGGGGATCGTGATTGGGTCTCTAAGGTAAGGTGGACAACTACGCCCACCCCAAGTGCAAGTCATCTTCTGTGTCAGACTAATACACAATGTTCTATTGGCTTCTCAAACTATAGGGCTCCTCACTACGTGGCCCTCTACAATTGGTTGGCACGCGTGTACCCTTCTGGAATATTCCACTCGCTAGCAGCACACAAGCTTGCACCCCAGGTGCAGAGCTGACAGTGCTTGTGGAGCACATTGTAGGCAATGCTGACATGCTATTCAGCGCAGACCAGCGGCGCAGCACACAGCAACGCCGTAAGGATGTCTGCGCAGAAGCAGCATGCAGGTGCACAGCTGTAGGAGTGACCACACGCGCCGTCAAGGACTGCCACAAAAGGTGGGATGACCTATGGCTGCGACTGCAGAATCTCATTGCTGCACACCGCCAGCACAGCACTGGCACCAGTGGAGGCCCAGTATCGCCATTAAAACTCCAGTCATGGGAGGAGCGATGCAGCAGTATCCTGCAGCTCGAGGGGATACAGGGCGTCGGTGACTGAGAAGTTGGAGTATGCCCACCTGCTCATGCCGGTAAGTGCACAGAGTACAAAGCCATGAGAGTGAACCCCCCCCCCCAGGCAGGGCAGGAGTGACCCAATGCATCCACCAATGAACCTCCCCCCCAGCCAGGGCAGGAGTGACCCAATGCATCCACCAATGAACCCCCCCCCAGCCACGGCAGGAGTGACCCAATGCATCCACCAATGACCCAGACAACAAGAAATACCCCCGGACATGCACACAGTGCATGACTGAGTACAAGCTGAGACACACACACCTGAGTGCATCACCTGTCAAATGTGTGTACATGCAAGTGGGCACGGATCGTTCAGCAGGATGTATGTGATGGACCCATCAAATCCCACCACATAACTAACAGCATGCCCTCTATTCCCCCACAGGCACGTCAAGTGACAGGCACACGGCACAACAGGCAATGCCACGTCCACCCGCACGTGACCGACACAGCCATCCTGCCCGGATGCTGATGCCAGAACCTCTGGGACACAGACACCTGCATCAGCAACATCTGGCACAGATACCTCCACCCTCATGGCCAACACTGTACAGCCTGCTGCCACACAAGTAGCACCCATCACCACCATGGCCACCGAAACCATTGAGCAGGCAGTTTGCACTGAGGGGGATGCTGCATCCTGTGGCGACAGTGCCCCAGTCGTGGAGCCTGAAGATGCAGGACGGGAGGAGGTGGATGACATGAGTGACCTCTCATCCCTCCACAACCTGCAGTTTTTCCCCCCAGACCTACACAGCCCCATGAGGTCACCAACACCCTCAATGGTTGAGTTGAGTGCACGCATGCAGCACATGGGATACCAGCAGGCCAGCCTTGCACAGCTGTTGGAAAGGCTGTTGGAGGAGGCTAGGCTGCAGCGGGAGGTTGCGATGCAGCAGCGGGAGGAGGCAAGGCTGCAGCGCGAAAGCACTGCCACATCAGTATGTCGCCTGTCCAGGGCCATCAGGCGTTTCGCCACAACAAATGTGACCATGTCACACCATGTCAAGGAGGGAAATAGCATAATGTCCTCCATCGCTGAGTCCATGTTGGTGGCCCAGCTCTCGTATTTTGGCCGTGTGCCACTAGTCACGCCACCAGTGGCGTACACCAGCACCACCCCCTCAAGTTCGGTCACAGGCAGCCCACGGAGGCGCTCAAGTTTGCTGGCTGGCTCCTCTGGCAAGGTCGCTACTGCACATAAGTGCGGCCGGAAAAAGTGTCCATTAGGAGTGACTGTCCACAAGACATTTTGGGATAATTGGGTGCATGGTGGGGGGTACGGTTGGGAGGTGGGGGAGGTCCATTATGGGGTTACTGTGTTGGGGCCTGGTTGGGGGTGGGTAGGTTTGAGAGGTGGGGGAGGTCCATTATGGGGCTAGTGTGTTGAGTCCTGGTTGGAGGTGGATATGTTTGAGGGGGTGGGTGTTCACGGGGGTGTACAGGTTTCCTATCAATCCACCTTATTTCCTGCTTTGTCAATATTAAATCACTGTTGAAAATGAACTGATGAGTGGACATCCGTTTTTTCATTTTCAATGACTGCATTTGTTGCCGTGCTACATTAAATTCATGCAGTGCTGTTCATGTAGAGTCTCTCAAAAGAAACTGCGAATGAGTGTATCCCATGCATGTTGTCCATCATGTGCATCCCTGCCAGGTGGTGCAGCCATCCCATCCTCATCATCATCTTCATCATCCACTTCAACATCATCCTCCGTGTCTGTGGGCAAAGGAACGTTCCTGCACATGCATAGATTGTGCAGCATGGCACACAAAACCATTATTTTACCCATCCTCACTGGCTTGCACAGCAATGATCTGCCAGATCTGCTCCAGCAGCGGAACCTGGCCTTCAGTAAACCAAATGTCCTCTGAATCATGCAACGTGTGCGGACGTGTGCCCTGTTGTAGGCCTCCTCATTCCTGTTCCTTGGCCTCCGTATGGGGGTCATCAGCCATGGCGTCATTGCATATCCTGCATCACCTACATGGAAGGGGACATGTCAGTGTTTGTGGCATCCATGTGTGTATAAGATGCAGAACATTAATGTACCATTGGTGATTCAATCATATGGGGCATTGCGCTGATCTGACTACTGGGTGAATCCCATTCCTGTGTCATTGTTGTTCATATTGGCTCTTTGACATTGGTGAACGACTCGCTGTGCATTGGATGATGGCCTTATGCTCATTTGTGTGTGCATTGTGGGGGCACAGGTGCATTTGATGTGTGGGGGAACCCGCTCCCTCATGTCGTGTTTGCTTGTGGTGGTACGACATGTCTTGGTTGTGCATCTCTTTTGGCAGGGTTTGTACGGGCACACTGTGGCCATCTGTATTGTGAAGCGTTGCAATGTGTGGGGTGTGGTGACTGTCCATTGCATAGGTCAGGGGGTCATGCATTGGCATTTGTACTCACCCAATAGCCATGTGCTCTGTCCAGCATAGCCTTCCATGTACTATGGCAACGTCGAATTCCGCAGGACCATTGAGTCATGTGTCAAACCCGGGAACGTGCACAGCAATGGGTTATCACTTGTCCAGCGTCACATACCATCGGTAAACGTTGCCGGTACGGTTTTAACGGCAACGTTAAATTTGGACCGGCAGACTTGTAATGAGGCCCTGTAGTCTCTGATTTCTTCATCTGTCAATTCTTTGGTTCCAAACCATGCCTCAACATCAATCATTATCGTCATTCCTGTTGCTTTCTTGGCTGTCTTCTTGCACTGTATGATTATTATCCTGTGAACACAGAATGCAAACATGATCATCACTACCAAGGCTCCAAGAAACTTGAAGATATTCACCATCCACTGTGGAACCCATGAAAAGATTGATGCAAATCAGCTGTCATTTGCAATGTCTTCTACTTCATCTTCCATCTTGACGTGTAAGTTTGCCAGCGTTGTTATGGCTTCTGTCAAGGTCCCATTCTCTTCATTGTGAGAAGGTATGAATGTGCAACATGATTCTCCAATTTTGGCACAAACACCTCCATCCATAACTGTGATCATTTCCAGGACATATCTGTTCTGAAGAGTCAGTCTTATGGCTCTCAGCTCTTCTTTAATGGCATTGAATCCCTTCATGGTAGTGTTGATTGTCTGCAGGAGCTCCCATCTTGTTATATGTAACCACTTGGCATGTGCCATCGTCTGGATCCCTGGCATGAAGATTGTCGCAAACACTGCTGAAGTCTGGCTGAACAACCTGTGTTCATACGGAATAGAGTTGAAGGTTTCTATTGATTTAGCTGAGAAATAGTTCTCCCTCCTTGTTCGATTGAGGAATCCAATTGATCTCCTCTTCCTCACATGAGCATCTGCTTTGGAAATTCATCAATGTTCAGGTCACTCTTCGGTATCACCAGTGCTGGAACATGGACAATCTCTATGGAATACAGTCCTCCCCAGTCTATGGGCAGGTTCATGTATGCTGTGGATCCACAGGTCCAGTAGTGGTCCATTATTACTGCTGTCCCATCCTTCATTCCTGGTACATCAAAGATTCGACCAAACTGCTGGTTATCTCCAACTTTTCTCATGCCATTGTTTCTGATGCACAGCTCTGTACTCGCTAAAGGCACTACATGCAATGGGCCTCTTTTATCTTCAACCCATGTCAACAATTTTGCAAGCTTCGGCCAGAGAGGTTTGCATCCTTTTTCCACAAATCTATAACTGGTTTGTGATGTCCAGTTACTGCCACAGCTCTGCATACAACTATAACTTCTTCCCAGCCATCTGGAGAGAGTACTGTTCCCCCAGATCTGCATCTGCCCTCTTTCCTTTCATCCTCGTATTTCTTCATCAGTCTTTCCTTGACAATTGAGCTTTCTGTTTATTTCCCATTGGATTCCTGCTCCCTTAATTGCAGGCTGTTTGTATCTTATCACATGATCTCTGGTGTGTGCTCTTGCTCTTGTCTTTAAATCTTGAATAATCATCCACTTCTGGAGCTCACCTTCCAGTCGCCCATACCAAGGATGCTGTTCGACCCTGGAATTGACCTCTTGTATCGCAGAGTGCAAGGTGAGTGTAACGCTCACCTGATTCCCGCAGAGGCGCCGGTCTTGACTGGGTGAATGCCGTATCTTCAAAGGTGATGTGTAACACACGGTTGGCTCTCTGGGCTGGACCTCTGTGCACTGTATGTCTGACTCGAAGAGTAAGATGTCTGCAGATAGAAAATATGGGATTAATGAACTGGGGTTATTGGGTGCCTCTCTCCTCTTCCCTTTCTCTTCTCCTGTAGAACCCCAAAGGTTAACGCCCTCACCTTAGGTAAGTGAACGCCGAGCTCTCCATCTGCCTCGGGGCAGGGTGCCGTAACCAGTTTCTTCACTGGATAAGGGTGCAGGCCTCTTGACCTCAGAGGACTGCTGTCCGTCGTTAACTGCACGAACGGTAAGTTCTGGGCACTTCAAATGTCTTAAAAGTCTTTTGTAATGATATCTCTTGTTTTGCAGGGTTCCGGCGATGGCGGATGGCGGGCTGATGAGAGTTGAGGATCGAACCCGCGTGAGGAATAGAAGCGCCTGGAAGCACGTAAGTAAGCGCTTGTAGCCTGCTTCACGATGCGCACTAACTGTCCCTTTTATCTTGCAGGTACAAGTTCGGAGCTTTAGAGAAGCTGAAGGGTGCTGGAATACCCACTGGATTCGGCGTGGGAAGGAGTAATGGCACGTGAGTAATAAAGTTGCCCAATGTCTTTAAACGCACCTTCTTTTGTCTTTCAGATGCGGGATGCAGCGCTGAAGGCCTCCGGAGCGTGCGAAGAGCTGGTAAGCTCTTGTCTTTCAGATGCCGGAATGCAGTGCGAGGCGTTGGTGACAGCCGATGGACCAGGTAAGAGATGCGCTGCCACTGAAGACCGTAGTGCTAACCTGTTCTTTCTTTGTCTTTACAGGTGCTGCTGAAGACTGGATTCCAGGATGGTAAGCCTTTGTTCCCTTAGGCCCAGGATCAGAAGCAGAAGACACGATGAGCGTTCTGCTGCAGAGAATGCAGAATAACGCAAAGCAAGATTCATCCATCGGGTGTGGTTTAAATAGCCTCCTGTAGTGCTTAGGTGTCTCCTTCCACAGCCACGCCTAGGTAAGAAAAGAGTTCCTGCTTTCCAGAAGAGTTCCAGTGTTCTGAACCTAGGGAGTGGCTCCTGCCCCACCCAATAGGAAAAGTAGTCCCAAACAGAAGAGGATCAGGGGTTCAACTGGCAGGTAAGTAAGCAGCATGGTCTGCTGCAGTCAAGTCCACCCAAGCATTATGAGCCCGGCGCTTCCAGCGCTGGGACTGGGCATCTTTATGAGCCTGGTGCCACTGGCGCTAGGACAGGGTCCAAAAGGTCCCAATTGGGACTGGCTGGCACTCGGAACCGGGGTTATGGGTCTGCTTCCAAGGGAGTCGGGCAAGTCCTGATCTTTTGGAAGCAGAGATCATGACAGTGAGTCAGGCAATCAAGCTGTCTGGACATCTATTTCTATAGCTATGAATATCTTGAACTTCCCCGTAGCATAAGATAGGAGAGGACAAACATAGCAACTTCCTCTGAGGTTCTCTTTCCTACCTCCTTCATGTGTTGATACTACATGTTATTCCCCCAAATGTGCTGTGCTATCTAGTTAATCATTCTACTCGTAATCATGTTCCCTTGCACTTCTCTTGGGTCTCTTTCTTACAAAATGAGTGTGTACATATTGATCATGGAGTATATCAAAAATGCTCCTTCCTACAGGGGGAATCATAGGAACATTTGTCAGTGAAATTAGTGACCTTACATGTGTCACTGGTGTAGGGATAATTACATATGGCCTCGGTCTTTTTGCAACAACTAACTCTGCATAAGTCACTGGAGTGGGACGAATCAAAGGGACTCTTACCTTTCTGGTACCAGCAAGGTAAGCAGCATGTATTAGCAAAAACAGAAAAACAATAATAGATACTGTGCACACACACATTATGCACCGGTACATGAGACCCCACCATTGGTGTCTCTCCACATGCCATTGAGTTGGCTCACTTTCTAGAAATGCATTATTCTCAATAGTCCACATTGTGCCTGTGTACTACTTTTAAGGAAGGAAAAAACCTTTGTAATCAGGCAGCCTTTTTTATATGCTCAGTTAGCTGCAACATCTGCTCGATTATCGCTGAAAACAATCTTCTAATCACAGGGCCATTCTTAGGATCCTGCACAAAAGTATGTGTGTCAGTACTGTCAGTACTGTCCTAGCCTGTCCCAGCCGTTGGAGTAGTCCACCGTCCCTCTTCCGTGGAGCAGGAGCTCCTCCCGACCCTGCAGGAGCAGTGGTCCTCCTTGCTGCAGTCATCCTGAACTGCCTACGAATTTCTGGTAAGCGTCTCAGCACTCGAGCGAGAATCGCATTTCTCTCTGCTAATTCTGCCTATTGAGATGCCCTGCTGCAAGAAAATATTTGCAGCCTCTATGCTGTGATCTAGATGCAGACAGCTGCCTGAGACCCATTGCCACCATTACCCACCACGAGGAGTTTTGCACCTTCAAAGATGGCTGCCCGCAATCTTTCATCGACACCCAATGCTTAACTGAGCCCAGCAGACTATGCTGAGCACCGATTGGCTATTGATCTGATCTTAGCCACCTATCGTGAGCCAGTAGGCGAAGCCGGCCCACTCCTACCAAGGCCCAGGGAAACAAGGCCAATACCTGTCCTAGCCTGTCCCAGCCGTTGGAGTAGTCCACCGTCCCTCTTCCGTGGATTTGGAGCTCCTCCCGACCCTGCAGGAGCAGTGGTCCCCCTTGCTGCAGTCATCCTGAATTGCCTATGAATTTCTGGTATGCGTCTCAGCACTCGAGTGAGAATCGCATTTCTCGCTGCTAATTCTGCCTATTGAGATGCCCTGCTGCAAGAAAATATTTGCAGCCTCTATGCTGTGATCTAGATGCCAACAGCTGCCTGAGATCCATTGCCACCATTACCCACCACAAAGAGTTTTGCACCTTCAAAGATGGCTGCCCGCAATCTTTCACCGACCTCCAGTGCTTAACTGAGCGCAGCAGACTATGCTGAGCACCGACTGGCTATTGATCTGATCTTATCCACCTATCGTGAGCCGGTAGACAAAGCCGGCCTAATCCTACCAAGGGCCAGGGAAACAAGGCCAATACCTGCCCTAGCATGTCCCAGCCGTTGGAGTAGTCCACTGCCCCTCTTCCGTGGAGCAGGAGCTTCTCCCGACCCTGCATGAGCAGTGGTCCCCCTTGCTGCAGTCATCCTGAATTGCCTACAAATTTCTGGTAAGCGTCTCAGCACTTCAGCGAGAATTGCATTTCTCGCTGCTAATTCTGCCTATTGAGATGCCCTGCTGCAAGAAAATATTTGCAGCCTCTATGCTGTGATCTAGATGCCAACAGCTGCCTGAGACCCATTGCCACCATTACCCACCACAAGGAGTTTTGCACCTTCAAAGATGGCCGCCCACAATCTTTCACCGACCTCCAGTGCTTAACTGAGCCCAGCAGACTATGCTGAGCACCGACTGGCTATTGATCTGATCTTAGCCACCTATCGTGAGCCGGTAGGCAAAGCCGGCCCACTCCTACCAAGGCCCAGGGAAACAAGGCCAATACCTGTCCTAGCCTGTCCCAGCCATTGGAGTAGTCCACCGTCCCTCTTCCGTGAAGCAGGAGCTCCTCCCGACCCTGCAGGAGCAGTGGTCCCCCTTGCTGCAGTCATCCTGAATTGCCTACGAATTACTGGTAAGCGTCTCAGCACTTGAGCGAGAATTGCATTTCTCGCTGCTAATTCTGCCTATTGAGATGCTCTGCTGCAAGAAAATATTTGCAGCTTCTATGCTGTGATCTAGATGCCAACAGCTGCCTGAGACCCATTGCCACCATTACCCACCACGAGGAGTTTTGCACCTTCAAAGATGGCCGCCCGCAATCTTTCACCGACCTCCAGTGCTTAACTGAGCCCAGCAGACTATGCTGAGCACCAATTGGCTATTGATCTGATCTTAGCCACCTATCTTGAGCCGGTAGGCAAAGCTGGCCCACTCCTACCAAGGCCCAGGGAAACAAGGCCAATACCTGTCCTAGCCTGTCCAGCTGTTGGAGTAGTCCACCGTCCCTCTTCCGTGGAGCAGGAGTTCCTCCCGACCCTGCAGGAGCAGTGGTCCCCCTTGCTGCAGTCATCCTGAATTGCCTACGAATTTCTGGTAAGCGTCTCAGCACTTGAGCGAGAATTGCATTTCTCGCTGCTAATTCTGCCTATTGAGATGCTCTGCTGCAAGAAAATATTTGCAGCCTCTATGCTGTGAAATAGATGCCAACAGCTGCCTGAGACCAATTGCCACCATTACCCACCACAAGGAGTTTTGCACCTTCAAATATGGCCGCCCGCAATCTTTCACCGACCTCCAGTGCTTAACTGAGCCCAGCAGACTATGCTGAGCACCAATTGGCTATTGATCTGATCTTAGCCACCTATCTTGAGCCGGTAGGCAAACCTGGCCTACTCCTACCAAGGCCCAGGGAAACAAGGCCAATACCTGTCCTAGCCTGTCAAGCCATTGGAGTAGTCCACCGTCCCTCTTCCGTGGAGCAGGAGCTCCTCCCAACCCTGCGGGAGCGGTGGTCCCCCTTGCTACAGTCATCCTGAATTGCCTACGAATTTCTGGTAAGCGTCTCAGCACTCGAGCGAGAATCACATTTCTCGCTGCTAATTCTGCCTATTGAGATGCCCTGCTGCAAGAAAATATTTGCAGCCTCTATGCTGTGATCTAGATGCCAACAGCTGCCTGAGACCCATTGCCACCATTACCCACCACGAGGAGTTTTGCACCTTCAAAGATGGCCGCCCGCAATCTTTCACCGACCTCCAGTGCTTAACTGAGCCAAGCAGACTATACAGAGCACCAATTGGCTATTGATCTGATCTTAGCCACCTATCGTGAGCTGGTAGGCAAAGCTGGCCCACTCCTACCAAGGCCCAGGGAAACAAGGCCAATAGCTGTCCTAGCCTGTCCAGCTGTTGGAGTAGTCCACCGTCCCTCTTCCGTGGAGCAGGAGCTCCTCCCAACCCTGCAGGAGCAGTGGTCCCCCTTGCTGCAGTCATCCTGAATTGCCTACGAATTTCTGGTAAGCGTCTCAGCACTCGAGCGAGAATTGCATTTCTCGCTGCTAATTCTGCCTATGGAGATGCCCTGCTGCAAGAAAATATTTGCAGCCTCTATGCTGTGATCTAGATGCCAACAGCTGCCTGAGACCCATTGCCACCATTACCCACCACAAGGAGTTCTGCACCTTCAAAGATGGCCACCCGCAATCTTTCACTAAGCTCCAGTGCTTAACGGAGCTCAGCAGACTATGCTGAGCACCGATTGGCTATTGATCTGATCTTAGCCACCTATCATGAGCCGGTAGGCGAAGCTGGCCCACTCCTACCAAGGCCCAGGGAAACAAGGCCAATACCTGTCCTAGCCTGTCCCAGCCGTTGGAGTAGTCCACCGTCCCTCTTCCGTGGAGCAGGAGCTCCTCCCGACCCTGCAGGAGCAGTGGTCCCCCTTGCTGCAGTCATCCTGAATTGCCTACGAATTTCTGGTAAGCGTCTCAGCACTCGAGCGAGAATCGCATTTCTCGCTGCTAATTCTGCCTATTGAGATGCCCTGCTGCAAGAAAATATTTGCAGCCTCTATGCTGTGATCTAGATGCCAAAAGCTGCCTGAGACCCATTGCCACCATTACCCACCACGAGGAGTTTTGCACCTTCAAAGATGGCCGCCCGCAATATTTCACCGACCTCCAGTGCTTAACTGATCCCCTCACCCTTCGTCGCCATCGCCCAGAACCTCTGCCCTTTTTCTGATCCACTATCCCTGTGACCATGAGCACCGTGTACTGAGCCCTCGCCAAGACTAACTGCCACTGACTCTTTGATACAAACATGTCGCCGTAAGTCTAGTAATTTTATTATTGATTACTTGCGCTACACTGCCTTGTTTTACCTATGCTCCAGTATCTACCACGTTGCACCGCTCTGCCCCCTCCTCCACTTCTACCACCTAAGTGCACCCATTTAAGATCCGCCTAGTTGCCATGCACATTCACGCCTCTTCCCAGCCCTATGCACTCTGACACCGCACCCTGCACTACCGTTTACTCGTGGCCACGACTTAACTTCTTGCATCAGTTGTGCCTCTGAGCCGATGGTAACCGCAAATACCTTTTGTCATTCCAAGGCATGTTATAATTTTATGTGTCCTGTTAGGCCCTGCTCTCACTATTGACTGCCATATATGCGTAGCCCGCTGCACTCGCGCCCTCCGTATAGCCATATCTGCATATTTTACCCTTATGCTTGTCCTCATATCCGTTCATTAGAAAGAACTGTAAAGGTGTAGCTTATTGTTTGCGAGCCACAATATTGCCCACCATGATTGTGGCTCGAGCAAAGCGCAATGCCTCTCTATTATACTCTGCATCTAGCCTAGCACTGCTTCCTTGTTTGAACCTGCATCTAGCCTAGCACTGCTTCCCTGTTTGAACCTGCATCTAGCTTTGCACTGCCTCGCTGCTATAATCTGCATCTAGCCTAGCGCTGCTTCCCTGTTTGAACATGCTTCTAGCCTAGCACTGCCTCCCACATAGCCTATCCGAGTAAGGTTTCTCATCATAATATTCACTGTAATCTAATTGCATATTATGCCTACCTTGTATACACGTGATGAAACTGTATTTTGTTGAACATTTGGCAAACCGCATTTAGCCCTTCTGCTAGAACTGCCTCCCAGTATTCTGACTTGCCTACTGTGCTGAAAATGCTGTATCCTGTAGTACATCTGGCAAAACCGCATCTAGCCCCCCTTCTAGAACTGTTTTTCTGCACTCACACAGCTGAACTATATGATATGCCTATGTTGCTCTGTCCTAGGCCACATCTGCCATTTTGAGTGTACCTATGGTCGCTTATAGGCCACATTTGCCCTCTTGACTGTGCCTCTTGCTGTTTGTAGGCCACATTGACATGTCCCTGTACCTTAGCATGCTTTTTAGCCCACTCTGAACCAATCTGTTCCTGCTGCCACTGGCCGGGGCCACCCAACCCAATTTGACTGTGCCCACCACTACCCACAGCCCTCCCAGTATACAATCATGCCCATAGCTTCCTGCAAACTCGCCGCTGCTACCGCCACACTGCTCACTCTCCTTGCAACACTCGCTGCCGTCAAACTTTACACCTCACTCCACCTCACCACCACACCCACTCCACAAAGCCCCTTCCCCAATACCACTCAACCCACTGCCCTGGATACCTCACAAACACACTCACCTCTCACCTCTCACAGACGCACCCCTTGCACCCTGCATCACAATAATGTATAGATTAGAAAGACTTAGAGCTTGCACACTGACTGCAGAAATCAGCACACAACCCCCTCCCATAGAACACAGAAACTATAGATTGAACTCCCGCACCACTTCCAAACACATCCCTCGCACTGAACTTCCACATACCTACAATCACCCACTAACCAAACCATACACCACAATGTCACCATACATAACATATCAGACACATTCGACACCCACGCCCCCACTAACAAACTATACACACCTCACATCAAATGTGCCCTCCTCAATGTCCGCTCCCTCCCAGCTCATGCATCAGATAGTCTTGACCTCTTAACCAACAACAACATTGACCTATTAGCCATCACAGAAACATGGTTACATGAAGCATCAGGCCCCGCCATTGCACTTTCACTACCACCAGGCTTCACCATACTCAGACAAGACAGACCTGAACGAATAGGAGGCGGAGTAGCATTCATCTACAAGGAGAACCTCCAGCTCCGACTTGTCAGTCACTCCTCGACCAGCAACTCTGACCTCTTATCGGCCAAACTCACACTGTCACCCAACAGTACCATCAATATTCACTTACTATACCGTCCCCCAGGCCTCACCCTAGACTCTCAGGAAAACATCATCCACATTCTCAGTAATAATATCAAAAGCTCCACTAATACCCTTCTACTAGGAGACCTCAATCTGGGATTCAATGATGCTAAAGACAAACCTGCGGTCACCCTCACCAAGGAACTTAGTGACTTAGGCTTCACCCAAAAAGTAGAAAGTCCAACTCACCTCTAGGGCTGCATTCTAGATTGGATCGCGAACCATAATTGCCTCGCTACTATCACCTCTAACACCTCACTGCCCTGGACCGACCACAACTGTATCGAATTCTCTGTTCCCATCACTAAAAACCACAAAACTCTGACCCCTGCTATCGCCGCACAAGTCAGAAGCTCTAAAAAGCTTAAAGAGGATAACCTGCACCCTTACCTCAACACCCCCAAACTAGCACCCCCTTTCGCTAATGACCCCAATATCCTGCCAGACATCTACAAAGATGTCATCACTAAAGCTATTAATGAAATAGCACCACACGAATGGAAAAAAGAAAAGAAATCACTACAAACCAACTCTTGGTTCACTGAAGAACTGCACTCTTCCGCAAAAGAGAAGCACTAAAAAACTGGCAAACCAACCCCTGCAGCAATGCCAAAAACAAATTCAACTTAATCTCCCACCAATACAAAACAGCCATCACCGCTTCCAAAGCCAACGCCTTCAACACACAAATCTCTTATGCCAAATCGCACTCTAAAGAAACCTTCGCCATTTTTAAAGAGCTCACCCCTCCCCCCCCAATACACCTGATGAAATAATCAAAGATGAAGCTTGGTGTGCTAGTATCCAAGCTGCCATGCTACACACAATTGACCTTCTCCAAAAGAAAATCAAAGACCATTGCAAAGCATTACCTCAATAGACAGGAACCAAGCCTACCAACTTCACACCCGCCTCGTCTAAACCCACCATACCTGACTTCTCCTTCAGGGACGTCACTGAACCAGACGTTATCAACTTACTAACAAATCTCAAACCCTCCCCTTGTAAAGGCGATATATGCACGCCCAAGCCCATCAAAGACTGCGCAGACTGCTTTGTGCCGCTCTTTACGGCCTTCATCAATGCGTCCTTTAAATTAGGCATTATCCCAGCTAGCCTCAAAGAGGCCTGGGTCCGCCCCCTCCTAAAAAAACCTACCCTCGACCCCCTTCAACCCAACAACTACAGACCAATAACTACAGTGTCATTCCTCCTGAAATTATTGGACAAAGCCGCACACTGCCAAATCCAACACTTTCTGGAAACCCACTCCATGCTAGGGACCAGGCAATCAGGCTTCCGGAAAGGACACAGCACCGAAACAGCCCTGGTGGATCTAAAGAATCAGATCACCCAAATCACGGAGAAGGGCAAGCCAGCCCTATTGCTCCTCCTAGATCTCTCAGCCGCATTCGATCTGGTTGATCACAAGACCCTGGACCTTAGAAAGTGCTGACATGCTAAAAGTGCCAGATCTTGCTTTTATATATGACTATCAGAAAATGGAACAGTACCCTGATTCATTCCTTACTGAGTTTCTCTTTGGTCAGATTCATGGTTCTATCTGATCTCGATGTCTACAGGCTTATTCTCGCTGTCTTTATTTTTATACTCAGAGCTTACACTGCTCTTGTTGGGCGTAGTACTATTGGCGCTTGTTATAGACATATCTTAGTTGCATATACACAAGTGATACATAATTTACAGGAGCAGGTATGACATTTGTACACATTTACAGTGCAGTATATTTACATAGGTTAGCGAGTGTCACATATTATTGTGCCAGCCAGGAGGTCTTAAGTTTCCTACAAAAAATCGGGAGTGAGTTCTCCGCTCTAATGTCTGCAGTTAGAGCGTTCCAGGACTTGGCAGCAATGTAGGGGAAGCTTAGGCCACCGGCTTTGGCTTTTTTGATGCGTGGGATATGGAGTAAGTTGGTGTATTGTGTCCTGGTGGGACGTGAGGAGGAGGGTTTGGAGATGGTCTCTGATAGGTAGGACGGGGCAGAAGGAGAGAGGCATTTGTGTGTGAGGATTTTGAGCGTGATCCGCTCTTTGACCGGGAGCCATTGAGCTGAGTGTCTGGCCTGGGAGATATGCTCTCTTCTTGGGATGCTAAGAGCAGCCTGGAGAGCATTGTTCTGTGTGACTTGTAGTCTGTTAAGGTTTTTTGCCGATGTGCCTGCTAGGAGGGCATTGCAATAGTCCAGTTTGGCTCCAATGGTTGCTCTGGCTATTGAAAGGCAGTTAGGTTTTGAGAGGTATGGCTTGATGGTGTTTATAAGTTTCGTGGTATGCGCAGATGAGGAATTGATTGCGCTGACTTGTCTTGTCATTGATAGTGAGGAGTCTAGGTACACTCCCAGTGTCTTGACAGCTGGGGATACGGGGATGATGGAGTTGTCAATGGAAAAGTTGGTGTACAGTTTGTCCAGTTTGTCTAGGGTACTCTGTTGACCTAGTATCATGATCTCAGTCTTGTCTCCATTAAGGCAGAGGCCATTAACTGCCATCCAAGCCTGGATGATGGAGTAGATCGTGTGGAGTGCCTTGGTGTCTTCGTGGTATGATCATGTGAGAGGTAGAAGTACTTGTGTGTTGTCCACGTAGTTCTTGTACGTGATACCATGTGAGTCGAATTTGTCAAAGCAAGGCTTAGTGAACAAGTTAAATTGACATGATTCCCGTGGCTCAAGAACAGTTACTTTTTCACTCCTGCTAGAATATCTATAAAGAGTGTCCGGGGTAAGCCACATCCAAATGCACACTTGCATTTATTTAATCAGCAATTTTAGCATCCTTCTTCCTTGTCATCAATCAAGTCTGTACGTGCTGAACTACTTCTTCATGTCTTGCTTCCGAATTGAGTGGGGGTGTTCCGGTCTCCCCAGCATATGGCTTCACATCGCCCAGGCGTATCCAGGTGTTCCTTTCTTGGATTTTTACTGCAGATGGAGTAATATTCTCCACGATGTATGGTCCACTGAAACAGGGCTCATGCCACTTCCCTGTGAAGTTGCATACTAAAACGGAATCTCCAACAAATAATTTGGGTACAGATAGTTCTTTAGATCTGGTTGCTGAATGGTCTTCATCTGTGTCCTGAGATCGGCACCCCTTATGCTTGAGTTGATCTGAAATTACAGAGATACTAGCAGTCATACATGTTAAATACGCACGTAGCTCATTTCCTAACAATTCTGCAGTCGTCTGTGTATCACTTCTACTCCTCGATGGAGGAGACAGGAACATTCTCATTCAGCTTCCTGTAACTAGCTCATGGGGTGTGAGGTGGTGGTCTGACCCGGGCTGATTCCTTAATGCATATAATGCAAGGGGTAGGCAATACAGCCATCTCTTCTTCAGTGTCAATTTTAACGTGGCAATTCTCTCTTTGAGGTTGATAAGCAGAAGATAATGTGTGTTTTATACTAAGCAATAGGCTGGTCTGTTCGAATACTTCATTAACAAAATGGGGCCCATTGTCAGATCTCAGCACCTCACATACTCCCCATCTAGGAAATACTTCTTGGACTAAAAACGTGGCAGCGCAAGTGGCATCAGGGTGTGCACATGGACCAGCTTCAATCCATCTCAAAAAGGGGCACACCACCACTATCATATACCTATATCCACTACATACTTGCAGCATGTCAATGTAATCGATATGTAAATGCTGAAAAGGAATGTTTGGTTGAGGAATAACTCCTCTGATTGGTCACAGTGTGTGCCCACTGTAAACTTTTGACATAAAATGCAATTTGCTACATAAAAAGCAACGTGTTGTAACAAGTTTGGTACAAACCAGTACTCCGCAATAGCTGCTACAAGGCTTTCCCTAGTTACATGCGCAGGGTAGAGTTGCTGTTCTAGCACTACCCGTAATAAGGCTACAGGCATCACCAGCTTTCCAGTGCTGTCCCATCACCACAATGCTTCAGAGGGGGATAAATAAAACCCCCTCTGAGTCCATAGCTCTTTCCTTTCCTGTGGAGCACTGGCTTGAACTTTCATTAACTGTGTTCTGGACAAATGATTAAACCCTTCATTTACAATCATAATCATGACCACTTTTTCTTTCACATTTGGAGTATCACAACTTGAAATATCAGGTGAATAGGCAACCGTTTTGGCTTCTTCGTCTGCGGCTTTGTTCCCGCATGAGATAAAGTCAGTTCTCTTAGTATGTGCTGTGCAGTTAACTGGCTACTGGAAGTTTTACTGCCTTAATAAGCCTGTCCAATAATACAGCATGTTGCACTGGAGTGCTGTCTGCTCGGAGGTAGCCCCTCCTTTTCCAACGTTCCAGCCCTGCATGCACGGTTGATTTCACATAGGCGGAGTCACTGTACACCGTCACTTCCTACCCTTCGTGTTGCTTGAGCGTGACAATAAGTGCCTCAAAGTCAGCAGCCTGTGCCGAAAAGTAGTCTTGCACTTGCTACCACTTCAAATTCCCCATTGACTTTGTGCCTTACCACAGCTGAACCTGAATGCCTTTCCCCATCAGTTTGATGCATTTTTGACAGCCCATCAATAAAGAGAACCTTCCCTCGCTAGAGCATTCTCCTTTACCCTTGGGATCTCATCATAGAACTCCTCGTAATCATGCACTTGCTCATCCTCTGTCACACGTTCGGCTATGAACGTGGCAGGGTTCACTATTTTACACCTGACTATTGATTGCTGGATTTGATATAACTACCTCATATGCAGAAGCCCTCTGAGATGTCAGTGTACCCTTAGGTTTCTCCAAAACAGCAACAAAGCATGCTCAACAATAAAGTCATGGAACACCCCATCACAATGCTTGTAGACTCCTCAATAGGAAACGCGGCTGCTGCCAGTGATTGTTCGCAAGGAAAGTGTCCTCTCATAACTGGATCTAAAATCCCACTGTAATATGCCCGGCGTTTATACCCCAATGTGGTTGTCTTTGTTAACACTGCTGTCATAACTGTTCCATTTGTGTGCGAAAACAAAGAACTCTTCAGAATAATTGAGAAATCCTAAAACTGGAGCTGTACAAATTGCTTTCTTCAATTCTTCAAACCCTCCCTCCATTTCCTCAGGCCATTCTATTTTGTCCTTGTCCACTTGGGCTTTCTTCAAAACCTGCAAAAGGGGTCTCGCTTACAAACTATAATCAAATACCCATGCTCTAACATAGTTGCACAATCCCAGAAACTGCTGCATTTGCTTTATTGTGTGCGGTTTTAGTATTTTCATAATTGCCTCAGCTCTTTCAGGTGTAACTTTCTTTCCTTCATGCGATAATAACTTACCTATGTACAACACCTCTTCCTGACAATACTGCAATTTCTCCTTGTCTAGTTTATATCCCTTGTCTGCTAGGATAGCCATTAACTGAATCCAATCTCGCCTGCACTCATCTTCTGTCGTGCTGAAAATTACAATGTAATCTACGTACTGCAGCACAACACTTTGCAAATCAGTATTGCTTAGGTCCATCTGCAGGACCCTATTAAAAATCGATGGAGACTCACAATACCCTTGTGGCAAACGACTACTCTTCAGCTTAGTCTGATGAAACCAAAATGACGTATGGTCTTTGGAGTCCTTATTCAACGTGATTGAGAAAACCGCATTTTTCAAGTCAATCACTGTGAAATATCGTGCCTCTGTGGGGATACTACATAAAATCGTTGGAGGATTTGGAACTAAAGGAAACTCTGCCTCTACAATCTGGTTATTTGATCTCATGTCCTGAATTAATCTCCATGACACCCTTTCGATTTTTCATAGGATACACAGCAGTATTACACTGCGACTCTTCGTCACTGAGATACCTTGTTCCATCATAGCTGATATAGTCTTAAAAATACCCTCATCCACTGCTCGAGACATCGGATACTGCCTTGCTCGAGGAAAAATCACTACTGGTTTAAGCTTAATCTTTACTTCTCCCACCCCCCTCAATAGGCCTACATCATAGGGGCCTGTAGTCCATAAAGAGGTTGGCAATTTTTCCATGTCTTCATCAAAAAATCTTTCCCTTCTCTCTATTCTGATCCAATATGTAATACTCATCTCGAATACTACTTCATTGTCTGACGGATCATCTTAAAACATATCCTCGTCAGTGACGTCAGTCAATCTATACCCTTCCCTATGGCCTGCCCTCATCATCGGTTCCTTCAAGCATGGCCAATTCCACTCGCACTATGGCTGCCTGTAACTTGAGGGGGATAGTGTGTCCCCCCTCTTTGTCCATAGGTACCTGTGGCCTAAACAAGAACTCATCAGGTATTCTCATATTCTTTCCCACTAAACCGGGTAGCCAGGTCAACAAAATGCATACCCCATAAAGAAAGACTTCTGGCTCTAAAGGCTCTAATGGCATTCCCCGCAGAGCCATTTGCCCTGTAAACGCCATTATAAATTCTCCCACGTTTAGATATTGAACTGCATCTCTGGCCATGGCTCTACTTCCATTCACACTAGTTTCTTAAGCTTTCTCTATACCTGCTCTGGCAATGCCTAACAAAAAATGTGATAAAATACTGGCACTTATTCCTCCAAGGCTCCCTTGTTTCCAAAGTCCAGCGTTCCTGAATGCTTTGAATATAAGCAAGCAGATCTTCATCATCTTTCATTTTAAGTGCCATAATTGCACCCATATCGGACGTATCAGGATACTGTACCCTGAGCGCTCTCCAAAAGTCTGATCTGCAATTATTAAATAGCGCTCCGTCATGAGCTGTATTCTGCACTGTGACACTTGAGTAACCTGCTCTCGTCCTAATGTCATCAGCCCGTTCCCCAAGGATGGCTGCTAGGAGACCTTTAATGTCCCCTATAGCTAGAGTATTTCCTCCTATCATCTTTTCTAGCTCATAAATCCATTTCACAGCACCCGCTATAAACTAGGAAGTTTACATCTTGAATTATCATTGTCCATTTGGGGCCAGGGGATATACTGCAGTCTAGTCCCTCCTTTCTCCAACAAAGGGAACTGCGTGAACCCAAATCCGCAGTCAGCTCCCATCATCTGCCTATCCATAGTAGGGACAATGGTTCCTGATTGCCTTCTGCCTGGCAATGACCTCAACCTGCTCACATATGGTGGTGATTCTTCCTTTTCAGTAAGCGATCGTTCGTTAGGTCGCTCTGGGTACGCCATGGGGTCTGGTGCCCTTTTTTTAGGTTGGTCTAAATCAGACCATCTTAGTTCCCTGTCTGTCTGCAGACATCCCTAGGGCCACATGCACTTTCTCCCTCCTCCCCACGGAAGGTTTCTTTGTCTTCTTCTGACATATCTATTCCCCAACTAGTATGTCTTTCATCTCTTACATTCCTATTTAAAGTCAGCCTGTCTAAGGACAAGGCTCTGTGGCTCAAGACTGAACAGGCTTCCTTCCTTGCCTCGTGATGGGGCAACTAGAGATCAATCTTCTTTTCCTCTACTTCCGATTCACCTCTTGTCCTCATCTCCTGATAAGCTTTATCGATCATATCTCCAATACATTTTATCTCAAAATTCCCATCTAGGTTTACCCTAGTCGGTCCTGGCATTGTTCCTTGTGGCAGGAGAAACTGCTCTATGTCGCCCCATGATATTACTGGACTTGGTTCCATCAGCTCTTTCTGAATGCGATCAATATCGCATTCCAGCTGTCTCTTTTTTTGCTCCATTTCTTCGTCTATTTCCTTAGTGTGCTTGCTTCCAGTGTAACCCTTTCTTCTTCTTGTCTTTTCTCTTCCCTTCTTTCATTTGCCCTACACACCTCTTCTTCCCTTCATCTTTGCATTCGTTAATCCCTTGATATCTGAACTTCTTTCTCTTCTGTCCTCTCTTCTAACCTGTCCTGTTCTTCAATTGGTCTCTGCCTGTTTTCATAACTTCTTTGCTTCTCTGCCCTTTCTTATTTCTTTTGCTGCTCCTCCTGATACGCCTGTTCTCGCCTCTGTCTATTCTTCCTTTTGTACTCATCTTCTTTCAATCGTTTCTCTCGTTCCCTGTCTTTTCTATCCTGCTCATCTTGATCTTCCCCTTGCCTGACTTCTTCGATGCTTTTCCCATCGAGCTTGAGCAATATCTGTCCACCCATCCATTCATTCTGTATGAAGGTTATCTCATCAGCTTTATCCTTTTCTCCCTTCCATCTCTTAATCTTTCATTTTATATCTAAGGATACATTCAGTCGTGCGCTTTTCTCCTCGCTGTCTTGTAAGACCTTAAAGATCTCTTCTTTTCCTTTAGCCTTTTCTGGACTCTCGTCACTGCTATAAGCAGGCGGTTCATGTATCGGATTACTATATGCTGTTGCCGCTTTTAGCTCCCTTAGTGCATACACTCCATCATTTGTACTATCACCATTTACTTCAGGCGAGGTAAGGGGAGCAGAAGGCTCTGCACCTACCTCCCTACACCGATTGAGCATCCATTCCTCAAGAGGCGGGTCTTTCTGTTCCCCCTGATACATTTTCCAGAGCTCTAAACTAGCTAACCTCTTTTCTAATTTCTTCCCTGTGCACGCAGCGTGCAAGTTTGTGGTCATGTTCTGCAAAACTGCCTTTGACAGTGATCACCTTTGTGTCCATGGCATGAACATCTTGTCTGCTGTACCCTTGACCTATTCTGTACTATACATGCAACATCCCCCATTGTGACAAGTCTCAGTTGACTAGCAACACTTACTGTTCATTTACACAAAAATACGTTTCAGAAAAATAGCAAATATGAGCGCGCACCAACAGTCACCGCTCAAAGCCTCTGCTTCTCAATTACTTCAGTCTACCTATTCCAGTCGGCGCGGACAATGACTAAATAGATAGATATCAACTTTTCATCTCTATCCAACACAGCCTAACTTTGTTCCTCTTTGACACTTCACTATTTCTATACACAGAATACACAAACAGACAAACAAGTCGACTTTTACATATATCTCCTCAGCGCTCTTCGCTGCTATCTCTTGCCCCTAAAATACCCCAATAGGAGTTTTAATCATTCTCTCTCATAGACCTTGTCCTTGTGCCGCCTAAGTACCCACTTTGGGGTTTGAAAGGACTCCTCCTAAAACTTCTTGAGCTAGGAAACAGAGCTATTCAGACAATCAACCCCCTGTTACTTCTTTTTAGTACCACAATCTCCATTCCCCTCTTTTACCAGCCCCCTCAATCTACTCACCATTCGCCATTCGGCAGAAGATCCTCGGGATCGACCCCTCCTCAATCGGCCACCGTCACCTTTGGTCCGCTCAGCACCTCTGGAAACCAGGAGGGATTTTGTGAAAGAAGGCCTGTCCCACCTGTATCACTTTTATTGCAAGAATTCTATATCGGCCGCTCTCCACAGGAAGCCTTGCGATCCTCCGGCTGGATGGCAGAGGGTATTTGATATTCCCAAAACTCTAAAGTCCTACTAGGTCGATGAGTCTGTAACAATCATCCTCTTTCTGCTACCAAGTGAACCTTTCTGCTACCAAGTGAACCCACGGGGGTCCTTTAAGATGAGGTAACAGTATCTGGGATGGATAGGGATGCAGATCCTACTCAAAAATCAATAATCAGACCGATTCATGAAATTAGTAAAATATAACCGTTTTATTTTCAATTGTCTAAAACCGGGAGTACAACGGACATCATCCGACGTCGCACAAGCAATCTCAAACATTTCACATAATAAACAGTACTTTATACTAAAAATTCGTCATAAGTGACATCATACTACGTGGCAAAATAAGATTGTGATAGGCTTAAGGGGACCATCGAAGTATACTTTCTGTAGGGGTGCGGATCGTGATTGGGTCTCTAAGGTCAGGTGGACAACTAAGCCCACCCCAAGTGCAAGCCATCTTCCGTGTCAGACTAATACACAATGTTCTATTGGCTTCTCACCTATAGGGCTCCTCACTATGTGGCCCTCTACAATTCAAGTGCGTAATGATGATGCCAGTGATGATGTAATGATGACATAACAATGATGTAAGAGATTCAATAATAAATGCGGCCTAATGCCTTCCAAGGAATATTTGTGTCTGTTGTCCTTCACTGGCCCTGGGGCCTGCGCCACCCACAATAGCAGCCCTGGCATCTAGCCAGGGCAGCGGATTGGGAGGCGTGGTGATGGGCCAAGGTGGAGGGGCTCCAGTTTGGTTGTCCTTCACTGGCCCTGGGGCCTGCGCCACCCACAATAGCAGCCCTGGCATCTAGTCAGGGCAGCGGATTGGGAGGCGTGGTGATGGGCCAAGGTGGAGGGGCTCCAGTTTGGTGAGGGGGACCACCTCAGCGGCAGGGCAACATCACTGGCAAGTGCCAACACCGGAAGTAGGGAGCTAGGGGGTCTCGGGCAGGTATAAGGAGAGTGGTCCCAAGGTGCTCCCCTATCTTTTGGCATGCCCAGGACGGATGAGCTGCGAATGCAGCAGCTGTTTTGTTTACCCTCCCCTTTAGATCAGGGGTCGAGATGGTGTGTTGCGGTAGGTTGGGGCACATTGCATTAAATAGAGCTATGGGCTCAACCATTTGGGTCACTGGAAGCACGGGAAGGGGGATTTATGGCTTAATTCAGGTTATGGTCATATCTTTGGCGCTGTATGGTGAAGTGGCAGGCCAGGGGCTCATAGAACAGTCCTCGCCAGTCCATGCAAGGGGGAGAGGATCTGGTCGGTTTAGGGGTCACATATTTCCCTCAGGCCCATCCCCGAGCATGGGGGGGGGGTGGTGGCAGACAAAAGCAGACTTCAGTTTTCTCAATATTGGATTTCTTTAGGGGCCAGTACAGGCCTAATTCGTGAAGGCATCCATTTTCTGTTGCTGCTATGGCCTTTGTACATCGTGAGTAGTGAGTGCATGGCCCCTTCAGTAAGTCACAGTGCGCCAAACCAATGTCTTTCCCTCCGACAGCTAGGCACAGCACAGCCCAGCTGCAAGTAATTTGTGATGAATATGACCATCTCATTTACAGACCAGGGACAGTGTGTTCAACACCACAAATTCCTTACATGAATGTGAGAGAGATTATTTAGGCATATTATGGGCACACAGTACATAGGGGGGTGCCAGCAGACATTGAACTGTTCCAATATGGAGAGGAGGTATTGATAGCATGGCGTCCAGGGATTCAGGGAAAGCCATGGTGATTACCCAACAAGTATGTATTCAGGCCAGAAGTTCCATTAGATGAGCCTGATGGGAAAGGGGTCCCAATAGAAGACGAGGGAGTAATAGTGGGGGGAAGAAAGGACAACATTACATGGGACAGATGACACAGGACGGTCCTGAAGGACAGTGATTGCAGTAGGGGGAAGGGTACAGGTTGACTGACGTGACTGACGAAGAACTGCTTCAGGATGATAGATCAGATCACAAAGTGGTGTTTGACATCAGCATCACATATTGGGTGAGAATAAACTATAGGGAAGTACCACAGAGAAGTGCTATGTTGCACAAAGCACCATCACCATTTCTCAAGGAAGACTTGGGAAGAGTACCCAGTGTCTTATGGACCACAAGTCCCTATGACGTGGGGCTACTGAAAGGGATAGGGGCAGTAAAGATAAAGCTTAAACCAGGAGCAATTTTACCAAGGGCAAAATAGTATCCCTTATCAAGAGACGCTGATGTGGGCATCTATGAGACAATTACAGCATTAGTGAAGCATCATTATGTCTCTTCCCATTATGTTCACTGCTGTCTGTCGGGAATACCATAGTGGTAAAGCTAAGTCATGCTCCCCTGTAGAGAGTGAGAGTTTAACTCTAAAAGGAACCAAATGCACCACCCCAGAGAATCCCTGCACATTCATGGCATTGCCTGACATTGGGTATCTCCTTTCCCTTATACAGGATCTAGTTGCCCCTTTGTCTGTGAGAAAGGAAAATGGTCCTCATTCCGACCTTGCCGGTATCCTGGTGGTAGAGCCACCAGGATACCAGCAAATGTAAATACTGTTTCCAGCACCTGGTCCGGCAGCATTGCCGCCGGATTATGCGTGCCGGCGGAGTGGTGTTGATCCCCATTCATGGAGTCCCATAGGACTACATGAGGGTATTTGCCATTGTTACCACCCCAGGGCTTTTTTGGCCAGTAGGGTGCCTGGCTTACCTTCAGCATTTAGCTGGAGATAACTAAAGTGCCCCACCGGCACCCCCATAGTTGGACAGTCCAATAAAGTGCTGGTATCCTCGGATACTGGCACTTTCTTACCGGACCGCCCAACTCGGAATGAGGCCCACTGTCTTGTCACCTATGGTCACCCCTATACATGGTTCCTCTGCCGGGTAGGGTGTAACCGATAAGATTGAACACATCAGGTCCCTCTGTGGCCTGTCCTATTGTGGGTATAATGACATTCCTGTCCCCGTAAACGGGTTGTCCCCCACAACAGTCAACCCCCTAACTTCCAAATGGGAGTTGATCCCATGGAGTCTGCCAGTGTCGGTGTCCCAGCATCCTGCTGTGCTGTTTGTGGCGGTTGCATGTGTCTCTGCATCTGTGCCAGGTGGTGCCTGTGGGTATGGCTTTATGGGTGCCTGCATTTGTGGTGCCTGTGATATAGGCTGAAATGCTTGCATGTACGTGTATTGGGTCTGTGCCTGTCGCTGTGTTTGGTCCTGGGCATAGTAGTCAGTCTGCTCTGCCTGTTATGTGGTTTGGTGCAGCATTCCCCCATTCTGTTGCATCCCACCTCTGCTCTACACACTCAAGAAATGTGCCCTATCTGTCTGCACACCCAACACTGTGGTGGTCCCCCCATTGGTCTCTGATAGCCTCCTTTAAACGCCTCTGGTCCTTCCTGCATTGGGTGTCCATACCCCCTTCCCCTAGGTGCTCCTCCTCTCCCTCTAAACCTTTGGTGCATGTCTCCCCCCCCAGCGAAACCTCCCCATGCTGGTGGTGGTCAGGACTGTGCATGCCCCTTCCATTGTGTACTTTTATATTTATTTCTGTACTAGTTTTGCTTCATCCTGTTTTCTGTCCTCACACTTTATTCTTGCGTTCTCTTATATTGGCTTACAATAGTGTACTATAGTAAGCTGAATTCTGAACAAGGTTTGGCCTCCATCCCCATTAGTTTCTTGAGCTGCCTTTGCACCTGTTCAGGTAACCACTGAAACAATATATGATGATATAACCCTACTGTTTTGTCCCATGGTTCACGCGTCTCCAATCTCATTTCTCTTGAATATATTGCAGTGGATCCTCGTCCTCCCTCATTTTGCGTGCCATAATTGTGCTAATGTCTGAGATATCTGGCTACTGCACCCTTAGAGCACGCCACAAAGCTGCTCAACAATTATTGAATTGCGAACCATCGTGTGCCATGCTCTGTACTGTTACTCCAGGTTAACCAGCTCTTTTCCATACATGGTCTGCAACCTCCCCATGAATTGCTGAAAGCAAACTCTTCATGTCACCCACCACTAAGGTCATCCCTGCTTTCAGTCCCTCTAGCTCCTATATCCACTTCCCAGCCCCAGCAGTGAACGATGGTATCTTGCATCTTAAATTGTCTTTGTCCATCTGCTGCCATGGTATATATTTAGGTTGCCCTCCTCCCTTCTCTAATAGTGGGCACTGTGTCAGTCCTATCCCTCTGCTTTTACCTCCTGATGTCTTTGGTGGTGGTAAACACCCTTGTCATTTCTCCTTTCTACCGCCCTGGCAGATCTCTAAACCTCTGTGCATATGGGGTGATATTGCCTGTGCTGAGCAATATATATTTAGGCCACTGTAGCCATCTCCCTCTGTCCTCCCTTAGTCCGTCCATGGCTTTGTAGCCCCCCCATACTGTATCTATATCTGGGATTGCCACTCGGGAGTGGCGAGAGGGTCTCCTCGCCATCCTCTCTACCCAATAAATCGTTGTCAGACCTTGTGTCCTCATCGGTACTGTCAATATCCTCCTGAAAGCTAAGCCTCCTCAATACTGCGTCTTCCTGCTGCTTTCCTCCTGATTGACCTATACTTCTGCATTCTCCCAACAGGTAGAGATCGTTCTCATCTCTGTCTATCGAGGGGTAGCACAGCTACTCTTCTCGCATCTGTCTTGTTCTCTCCTACTTTGTGTCTCCTTTTCTTGTCATCACTAAAACGTGCTAAACCCATCTTTACTTGTGCTTTCCCTCCTCTGCTTTGCATTTTCGCTCACTAAGGAGTCGATCGACTTCTAACTTCCTCTTGTCCTCCTTTATTTTCACTTGCCTTTCCCTCTCTTCTCCTGCCTTCCTTCTTACTATGTCCTCAAGCTCTCTCTTTCTTCTCGCTTTCTGCTCCTCTCGCTCTTGTGCTTCTACTTTCTGTTTCTCTCTGCGCACCCTTTTGTTATCTTCCTTCTCTTCCCTTTCCTGTCTTTCTACTTCCTCCATTATCTCTGCCCATTCTCTCGCCTCTTCTGTAGCTTTGCTACTTGCAACTTCCTTGCTCACGCACCCTGTCTCTCCTGCGACCTTCCCATTCAATTTAAGCAATATCTGTCGGCCTACCCATTCAATCGGTACTATGGGCTCTTGCCCCTCAAGGCTTCCCCCTTTCCCCGTGTAATTTTCCTTTAGCCTTGCCTGGATCTCACTGCGCTCTTTGCATTCACTGCCTGCATTGTGCTCTCCCTTAGTTGCCTCTTCAGCCTCGCTTTGCCCCTCCCTCATATCATATGCTGGAGGTGCAAATGTGCGATTTGTGTATCCTGCCGCTGCTTTTAATTCTCTCGTGGGGATGGACTAAGGGAAGACAGAGGGGGCGGCTACAGCATCCTAAAGATATATCGCGCATTCTCTGACCAACATCACTGCTCTACCGTCCCAGGCACCATGCTCACTCCCCCCACTTCCATCTACCCCCCAACATCCATACCAAAATCCCCCATCCTCCTAACCTCCTCCCCAGCCATGCATCCCAGTCCTTGCTATGATCCTCCCATCGCCCTACATCCTTGCATCAGATCACCACCCGGTGCACGGCTATCCCACAAAACCAACACTCCCTCTAGTCCCTGCCTACAACGTTTCACCTCAATGTTCATAGCGCTAGAAACATATGTCTCTTTGATCTCAGGAGCCCTGCAGATCACAGCACTTTGGCCAATGTTTACCCACCCAACACCGTCTCAACCAACCAACACGGACTGGCACCCCCGACTCAGGACACTCATCCATCGATGTACTCCACAACCTGGGGAAATACAACACTCATTCTGGATCTATTGTGTCCACATTACCGCCTGCTGGGGCACCATGTATGAACCTGATTAATTGTGCCCTTCAAACGACTAACTAAGCTTTTACTGAAAAATGTATTGCCATCACCAGGCCCAATATGCCCCCTTGCCACCTGCTGGCTCACCATGTATTAATTAGTGTGCATTTCCTGAAAAAAGTCTTGCCATCACCAGGCCCTACTTGCCGCCTGCTGCCACACCATGCATGAACCTGATTAATTGTGCTCTTCAAATGACTAACTATGCTTTTACTGAAAAATGTATTGCTATCACCAGGCCCAATATGCCCCCCTTGCTGCCTGCTGGCCCACCATGTATTAATTGCCATGCCTTTCCTGGTGTTCGCCCAAAGGAATGATCCCCTACTAGCAGAATCTTTCCTTCTGGTGTTGCCTGAAGGGGAGGGCAGAGAGAAAGGAGGAACATCTTTCTTTCTTAAGGCTGGACTACTATATAGAGGGCGCATAGGTCCCAACGGTACTCCCAGATCACAGATAATGGTACCCGAGCCACAAAAAGATGGTATTAGAAATCACTCACTCACATTTGACAGGTGGTTACTTAGGAACAGCTAAAACACAGGCACAAATATTAAGCCAGTTCTATTGGCCAGGGATTTACACCGAAGTGAAACACTTTTCGCTTACTTGTGCTCTGTGCCAGATGACCAGTTCTTAGAAGCTCCCTCAAGCTCTACTACAACCTCTACCAATCATTGCTGTGCCTTTTTCACATAGAGGCATAGATATATTTGGGCCCCTTGAACCATTAACATTGGGAAATCGATACATATTGGTTATTGTAGACAATGCAACTCGTTACCCTGAAGTCTTCCCAGTGTGCAATAATATGACTCGACAAATCCTTAAACACTTGATCCCATTTTACTCACGACTTGGGTTCCCAAAGGAAATTCTAACAGACCAGGGAACTACCTTCATGAGTCGACTAATGTCAGAAGTGAAGGAAGTTTACATATAAAAAGCCTCTGAACTTCCATTTATTATCCAGAGAATGACAGATTGGTAGAATGATTCAATAAAACGTTAAAACACATCCTGAAGAAGTTAGTTGAAGCCAATGGCAAAAGGTGGGATGTAATGACACCTTGGGCCCTTTTTTGACATCTGAAAAACCCCACAATCCTCAACAGGATTCTCTCTCTTTGAACTGTTATATGGTAGAGAGCAACAGGATGTTCCTGACATGTTACGGCAGACTTGGGAGGAACGAGAGAAAGCAATTCTGCCCATTTTCCAAACAACCTAAAGATTAAAAGAGCACATGGCTACAGTCCGTACAATAGTCCAAACTCACATGGTCAATTCCAAGAAAAGTCAGAAAACATACCATGATAAGAAAGCTTTGCGTACACATTTTTCCATTGGACAAAAGGCCCTTGTTCTCCTTCCGTCCTCAGACAATAAAATGTTGTCTAAATGGCGTGGGCCTTATGAAGTGATAGAAAAAACAGGGCCTTATGACTAACGGGTGTCCCAGCCTGACCGAAAAATTAAGACCCATACCTACCACATAAATCTCAAGGAGTGGAGAGAAGATCCTGTTGAGAGTACTACAGTAGTATCAACTAGTCTGTTGGCTGAGGAGTAAGATAATAACAGCTTGATTCCTTGCAACCTTCATCAGAACCAGAAAGACACTCTAGTCGACTTGCTAGAGCAATTACCGTATATGTCAGAGCTGAACCAGGGAGGGTTAAGGGAATGTTTAATTCCATCCGTACACTCCCAGGGAAGGTGGTCCATTTAAAACCATACCCGATACCCGAGTACAGAAAGGAGATAGTCATAGAGGAAGTGGAAAACATGCTGAGGTCTAATATAATCGAGTCGTCTTAGAACCCTTGGTCCTCTCCAATTGTACTTGTTGCCAAGCCTAATCCGTCGTGGAGGTTTGGCATTAATTTCAGGAAGGTAAATGCGGTCTCCCAATTCCATAGTTATCCTGTGCCAAGGATTGACGATTTACTTGATCGATTGGGAGACGCAGTTTAACTCTCTATGACTGATCTGACAAAGGTATACTGGCAAGCCATGTTAATCAAGAGGACAAGGAGAAGACAGATTTTCCCACACCATTGGACTGTTTCAGTTCAAGGTATTACCTTTTGGAATGCACATGCCTCAGCCACCTTTGAGAGGTTGATGGATCAAGTCCTCTGGCCTTACTCTTCCTTCTCTGCGGCTTTTATCGACGATATCAGAATTCACAGTAAAACATGGAAAGAACATCTATACCATCTATACCTACTCACCAAAGCCTTGAAAAAAGCCGGGCTCACAGCAAATCCAAAGAAATGTCACTTGGCACAATCAGCAGTCAAGTATCTTGGATTTTTGGGTGGCAATGGGCTGGTGCAACCCCAGAATGAGAAAGTAAAATCCATCCAGGAAACTCCAGTACCCAAGACTAAGAAAGATCTAAGGGCCTTTTTGGGCTTAGTGGGGTATTACAGGTGGTGTATTCCCAATTATTCATCCATCACTTCTTGCCTCACAGATACACTTAAGAATGCAGAGCTCTAAAAGATACAGTGGAGGGCAGAAGACCAACTGTGTTTTGACAAACTTTAAAAACATTCTGTATAGTTAACCTGTGTTGAAGGTGGCAGATTTCAACAGGGAATTCATTCTTTAGACAGATGATTCACATGTTGTATTGGGGGCAATTCTCTGACAAGATCATGATCATAGAGACCACCTCATTCTTTACATTAGTAGAAAACTGTTTCCCCGAGAGAACTATGCAACTATTGAATTGGAGGCCTTGGCAATAAAATGGGCAGTGTCATACCTTAAATACTACCTCACAGGCTGAAAATTTAGATTGGTCACAGATCACTCCCCATTAACATGGATGAGTCTCTGCAAGGACAACAATGCACAGGTCATGGGCTGGGTCTTAGATCTACAGCCCTATCGCTTCACGGTGGAACACCGAAAAGGAAGAGAACAGGGTAATGTAGACCTCCTTTCCCGTTTCCAAATAGGTTCTAAGAGAACCAGCAGCATTAGGGGAAGGCAATGTGATGAATCAGATGGTATCATCACTCTTTCTCCGGCGGTGACCTCCTCCCATGTGGCCAGGGGACGGCAGCCACTACCTGATCCTGTCTCTGGGGGTGGCTACATGAGGGAGGATCACACGGGGGGAGACAACCTCCGGAGGGGGTGGATGGTATCAGTGGGTGAGAAATGATATCCCCATTTCCCCTTGTCGGATGTACCTCCCATTTACAACACTCTTATGGCCTATTGTAGTTCCTCCACTGCTCCCTCCAGGAAGAGAGTTGAATCGTTTTTGTTACAACTTGTAGGCCAACTTTCAAACACAAACATGCCTTGCAAATCTGCTAGAATCACCTGCTCTAAATCCACATATCAATCCTCCATGACTGACTTACCATCAAAACCTGTTATGAACATTTGTTCAACAAATCCATGCAAGTTGCCAAAAAGGGACTACTGTTCCCAGAAACACCTCAACACTTTACGAAGAAGAGGAGCGGACCCCAGAGCACGGACAGCGCACTAGTTGCTAGGAGCTCACACCTATGCCTGGGATTTTTCAATCAGGACCCGCTAGAAAATCAGAGAGACTGCTGGTGGGAGCAGGTTGCTCCTCTCTGTATGATCGAGGGGCTAGAAGAAGGTTGGTGGAGCCAACCGGCTCAGGAGCTGTGAAGCAGAAGGCTGCGCACAGAAGACTCCACACGGTAGGAACGCCAAAAGTCAGCACAGGGCTCCTTGGCATTCGCCGGTGATGGAAAGCAGCATAACACTTACCGGAGACCTGTGTGAAGCAGGAAAGCCCAGCTGGAGCTGAGGCAAGCAAGTACACGCAAAGCAGATGGTCTCGAAATAGAAAGCATTCAAAGATTGTTACCAGTGGGCCGCAAGAGCAATATGGAATGGCACATAGAGCTGGTGAGTCCACACTGGGACAAAGGGAACACAGAGGGGGTATTGGTAGCCTGGGGGATATTGGCTGTGCTCTGTGCTTTATTGGTGGTTCTTTGCATCTGCATCCTTTTCTTCTAGGTTCCCTATTGTGTGCTGTACTTTGCTGTTGATTATGTATTGCATTTGATTTCTCTGGTCCGTTGCTTCTTGCCCATTGTTGCCCCCCTCTTTTTGTGCCCCCCCCGGTGTCCTCCCTGCCTACCTTCTCCCCAGTGCTATCCCCCTCCTCTGCTTGGGCTAACTCCTCAAGCCCTGCTTTCTCTCTGCACCCTCTATGGTGCGCTCTGTCTCATCTATCTTCTCTAACTGCTTTTCAATTGGCTATCCTATCGCTCTCACTAAGTCTGGAAGGAAAAAGCTCAAAAAGGACATCCTAGTCTCCAACCCAGGCCTCCCTATCGCTGATACCTACACCATTGCTTCCTTCAGACAGACCCCTACCGGAAATCCTCTATGTGGTTCCCTCTCCAGGCCTACGGACCCCTCATATGGTCTCTGTTATCTCTATTTTCCTCTTCTCCCATTAATGGTGGCACCTGTTGAGATGGCTTCCTGGCCTGCTTTCACTCCTCCAAGACCATCATTAATGTGTACTTAAATGGCACCGTCTTGGTCCAGGGCCCTCAGGCCAACCTCCTCCTTTTTAACAGATGCTTCCCGCGCCTTATTAACTTCCCTTCCTCTCCTGCTATCCCTTCTTTCCCCTATCTGGCTCCTATGCCGCCACCATCCTCTGCCACCTCTACAGTACCCTCTGCTGCTTCTCTGGCCACCCTGTTGCTCCTTCCTCTACTACCTCTGTGACGGCATCTTCCTACTCCTGGGCTACCTTGCCTTCTCCTCTTTCATCCTCTGCCCATCCTCAGGCACCTCAAAAACCTCTGCAAGGCATACCTCTGACCTGCACCCCTCCACTGAAGTCCTTCAAATGGGGCAACCTGCTACACATTGCTAATCTCAACTCTTGCTCAGCTGTCAAACACTACTCTGGCATCTCTCGTCTCCTGGAAGAACTTGATTTGGACCTACTCGGTCTCAGTGAGATTTGGTTCACAGCCAGCTCTGTCACAAGCTTTGACACTCTCCTTCCTGATGGATACAAGATTGTCTCCGAACCCAGAACCAACAGTGCCAGTGGGGGTGTGGCCTTGATCTTCCTGGATTGGATCCCTGCTTCTATCATTCCTATGCAGGACTACTCCTCCTTTGAATGCCTGGCTTGCAGGCTCTCTATCTCTCCTGGACTCTCTCTTCCTGAGGCCACTATCTACAGGCCGCTTGGCCAGCTCACCCTCTTCCTCTCTGAGTGGGCAGACCTCTCCTTCTCCTTCCTCGCCTCTACCTCTCAACTTCTCTTCCTCCGAGACCTCAACATCCACCTGGATGCTAGTTGTCCTTCTTCGGGACTCTTTCGCAACTTCTGAAAATCTCTCTCTCTATTCTCCACTTTGGCCTGACTCACCCTGCAGGGCACGCCCTGGATGTTCTGATCTCCTCAGACCTCCCCCTCTATAACCCTCTCACCACTCCTTTCTCCTGAAGTGATACCTTTCTCCTTTCCTCCCACCTCTCTCTCTCTACCTCTCAGGCCAAGCCGACTCTAACACTGCCACCTACTTTCTCGGTCATCCGACCCATAAAGCGTGTGTCAGTTGAGGCTTTCACTGCTACTTTTGCCCCTCCTTGTGTACCTTTGGCTGACTCACACCCTGAGACAGCCCTATCTAACCTTCATCTCTCCATCTCTAACACTCTTGATGTCCTTGGCCCTGTCATGAGGTTCCGTTTGAAGCCCAAATCCAAGTGCAACTCTTGCTACAATTCCGACTTCGTCACCCTTAAATACAAGTGTCGGTTGGATGAGACGAAGTGGAGGGCATCAGGTGCACCCTCTCACAAACTGGCCTGCCGCCTGTTCCAAAGGCAATACAGACTCTCTGGACCTCATTACAAGTTTGCCGGTCTGGAAACAATGGTACCAGTAAGCTTGCCGGTACCGTTCTTTCCGGACCGGCAAACTACGAGTTCTGCGAGCGGGTGCCATTCAGACCTGGATGGATGCACCGGCACCATTCATGGTGCATCCGTCCTCTCCATTACCATTGAGTCCAATGGGACTAAAATGGGAATGGGGAGTAATATTTTCCGGCACCTGGCAATGGGGAATTGCCGGGACCGCCAGGGCTGTAATGCCCTGGTAAGTCCCCATTGCCGGGTGCCGGAAAAAATTCACGGCTATTGCCAGAGTCATAATGAGGCCCTCGGTCTCGCTAAAAAGAGAGGCCACATCTAAGCCCGCAATAAGGCTAATTTGGTGAATTACCAATTGTGGAAGTGTGAATACAAGAAGCACTAGCAGGAGAGTAGACCAGGCAATTACAAGTGTGTGAAGGCAAGAAGCCCTGGCAGGAGAGTAATTAGGGATGTCACAGTATAGATTTTTTGACGGTATGCTAACCACCTTGTGAAATAATGGTATACCACGGTTATCCCGGTACAGCGCACGTATTTAATCACCAAACCCTGATAGTTTAAAGAGATTACTACTACACTTTGGGTGTGTGTCCTATAATATTAATTGCTTGGGCCTGCTTTTGCTGTGTTTTCCACAACATTTCATAATTAAAGTCTGTGCGTATAAAATGAATGGCAGATGTTCATACACTTACTGTATTATATTATGTGCACTGGCTGAATGGGGTTGTAAGGCCTGCAGTCTGAAGTACATTTTAGGGAGTTGAAGTTGACTGCACCTCCCTTTTTTAAAATGATCTTTCTGGGAGCTATCGTTTTTATATGCCATCAATGTGTGCATTATTCATTAACTCTGAATATATGTTGTGCTGCTATAGTAAAGCAGGTACACCATTTTATGGCGTCTTTGTTGAAAATAAGCTAGTTCCCTAAATTGTTTACTCATAGTGCTATATTCTTTTAAAATATACGTTTTCTGTGCTGAATAAGTGACTGCAAGCAGCACCCGCTCTTGACATCTCATGACCAGGCTAAAGAGGCACTGCACCCCAGCTACAACAAAAGTACTATTCAGAACGAAAAAACTAGTGCAGCCAGTGGCGCAACGACTGAAAAGCTATGCATCCTTTGTCAGCAAGTTGCGGATGTGGTGGAACTGGTGTTAAAAGGCAACGAGGTGAAAACATTTCTTTCTATCATCGGCGAAGGGACAGCTGGAAGGGCTTCATCAAAAAGCCTGTAAGGAGAGCGCTGTAAAAGGCATATTTAAAGCACCAGAACGAAAGAAATCTAGAAAGGAATATATTGCTGCGTTATAAACATGCTGACTGGCAACATGGAGGCAGTTGATGGGGCCCCTCGAGGGTCTTTTCAACTTAAAGTTTGAAAGGCCCTGACACTGTCCCTGGTTGCCTTTGCTGCAGTTCGGAAATGTAAAATCTGCAGACACATGCCAGGTAAAGGGCTCACACGGACGGACATAGCAAATCATGTGTACTGGTGAAGTAGCTTTCTACACAGTTTAAAATCTCCTAACCAACCCCAACCCAAACTCTCCCTTTACCTTCAGTGTGTCTGCTCAAGTCTTGTAAGTCTCCCTTATCCGAGTCCAGTGGGTGTACCGACTCCTCTTAGGTCTGCTGTCAACAGACCATAGCCTAATCTGCTGCTGTACTAAAATATGGATTCAGTCTATAATCACTAGGCATTGGCGTCCAGGTAGGGTATAGTCCAGTCGTAGTGTCCACAACAGTAAGACCGCACTGGCCTTTGCCCAGCCAGTGCAGTCCAAGCAGCCAAGCCCCCAGAGGTGCCATTGCAGAGAGCTCTTAGAATGTGTGCTGCTAATGAAGATTACCCGTGCTAGCTGCACAGGGAGTATTAATTCTATTAAAGACTAGGAGGCGAGCATTATGCTCCAACTTCTTTTATTCCACTCTTCAGCAGTTTCAACAAACTATAACAACTAATAAACTTTTGAAAATGTCCAAAAGGTGACATTTCTTCTTAGGACTACAACTCCCATGTCCTCTGTAGTCCATCACCCTCCAGCTCGGCTATGAGCACATCCTGTTCCTGAGCTCCTCCTCTCTTTTACATGCTCTGAACTGTCACTTAGATCACACAACTTTGTCCCGCCAACAGTGCGAAGACTTAATCCACGCCAAACTGGGCGCCGATGATCTTCCGGCTGCTTGCTCACATCCTGGCCACTAGCTCCTTACTCAATTATTCTTCTGCTCCTCTCCTAAGGAAGATAGCAGAACGTAAGGGCGGTGTCCATGCATTGTTATTGTCTCACTAACATCATAATCAACAATATATATGCTTGGGTGGGAATTTAATGCTCGCCTCCTAGTCTTTAATAGAATTAATACTCCCTGCGCAGCTAGCAGGGGTAATCTTCATTCTATGACAAAACTGGAGGTGAGCATTATGCTTGTTCAAAGCTTCCCCAACACTGTAGCGGCCATACTCTCAGTTGGCTTAAAGTAAAACTCTTTAAAAGTGCGATCATTAGCCCAATCTGACGCTAACATAATTTCTTGCAATGATGCTCCTGCCATAAATGCTTTGGAAGCCATCGCTCCTCTTATGGAGTTAGCTCCGTACTTCCTCAGGTCAACCCCGGCTGCTTGCATCACTTCCTTGACCCATCTAGCAATGGTAGCTGTCGTCACTGCGTGAAAAGGCTTTCTACGCGCTATCAGCAGCTGGGTAGTACTCACTGCTCTGTTCTCTACTGTTCTATTCTCATATTCCTTAATGCAGCTCGCTACGCACCACTTGATATTACTCGGAAAGTAAGGATAATGAACTGATGAGGTTCCTGCTCTCCACTAGTCGCAGCACTGATGTAACATTCCACAACGTATTATATCTAGGCTCATGTGGTACTTTAAACCTAGCTCCTCTGATCAGTCTCACAACTGCAAGGTGTTCTCCCGCAGTGGATCCTTCAATCGGCAGGTGTCCTGCTGAGATCGCTGATCTGTATACTCCTATGGTACGGAAAGCTTTCCCGTCTTGAGCAGCTGTGCTAAAAAAATCAGTATGGCTACTACAGGGGCTGAAATGGGATGAAAATGTCTCTCTTTACACCAATTTGTCCATCTGGCCCAAGCCGCGTTGTAGCTCCTCCTAGTAGATGGAGCCCAGGATTCTGCAATGAGCTCTGCAGTTTGCATCGAAAAGCCTGGCAGCGCCCAGTCACACCTGATATCCTGCACGCGATGATCGGGAGTGTCCCTCTCACTCTCAGAGGATGACACAACCCAGCTGGGTCCGTGAGTAGTTGCTCTCCCTCTGGAAGTATTCTCGGCAGGTCTACTGTGAGCTCCATCAGTGCCGGGAGCCACACTTGTGACTTCCACAGCGGGGCTATCAAAACTAACTCCGCTTTCTCCCTCCGACACTTCGCTAGAACTCTACTCAGCATCATGAAGGCGGGAAAGGTGTAGTGGAGGCCGCTCGACCAGTCCTGAAGGAACGCGTCCGTCCCTAGAGCTCCTGGGTCTAACCTCCAGCTGAAGTAATCAGTCGTCTATGTGTTGAGGCGAGATGCAAATAGATCTATGTACTCTGGACCCCACCTCCGATCTCGCCTCTGAAATACTGATGGGTCCAGCTTCCAGTAGCTGGAGTCTGTGAGGTATTGTGAGTTACAGTCGGCTACAACATTCAGCGCTCCAGGCAGATATTCTGCTGTCACTGATGTTCCCGTCTGAAGGCACAAATGCCAAAAATCTTTCGCTAGCTCGGCTAGCATCCTGGACCTCGAACCTTCTAGGTGGTTTATCTATCGGACTGCTGAGATGTTGTCGATCTTCAGCAGGACACATGACTTTACTCTGTCTCTCATGAAAACTTGGATTGCGAAGGATCCCGCTAGAAGCTTTAGGCAGTTTATGTGAAGGCGAAGCTCTTCTTCGCTCCACTTGCCTTCTGTCTGTAGTTCTCTGCATCTTGCTCCCCATCCTCTGCAACTGGCATCTGACTCTATGATCAAGTCTGGTCGGTCTCCAGGAGGGTGCTAGAGAACCACCCAAGATGGCGGCTCTTCTGTGAGCTCCTGCGGAGTTCTCGATAAATCCTGTATATTAACACCATTCCGGAGTGCCCGCTATCCACAAGTGGAGAGAACAACATTGCCCAAGGTGCTCCCACTCCTGAGACACCAGCTGTGGAGCCACCAGACGCCCCCTGCGACCGGAGCGACAACAATGGTCTTAAACTGAACTGGTGCTAGGCCCGGCAGAGCGACCCTCCCCCCACCAGAGGCGGGCAGGACGTCGAGTGAGAAGTGCGCCCTGCGGTCCCTCTTGGAGGAGAAACCGACCCTCGAGGCAGCAAATTGACTCTCTGCACTATGAGCCGCAGACACCCCCCAACGGACATCACACGCTGCATACAAGTTATGCCCTAACCAGGCCTCTGCGTGAACTGAATCGCCGGCCGGACCGTTTCCCCGCTTGAGCGGTGCTCTCCTGGCCTTGTGGCTTCGGTGGTGGCCCTGAGCGGGATCTCGCTGGTCCCAGGTGACAGTACACCTTGGTCGCGGACGGCAGGTGGGGGCCCCGGAGACAGGCCAGTTGGCACCGCACCCCCCCACATGCTGTGAGACCCCAGCACTGAGCATTGTTAAGAGGTGGTGCGACCCAAGCACAGACCCAGGATCTAGCGACTACACACCCTGGGGCAGATTGGTCCCAGTGGTGCAACCAAAGACCTCCTGCACCGCCGCAGGGAGCCTGGGGGCCGGCCGGGCCAACGATACGTGATGACACACCAGTGAAGTGAGGAGGGCAGGAGAACCAGACACCGGGCCTGCGACACCAGGAGGCAGCATAGAACAACACCAAGCCGGGAGGCGGAGAGCCCAGAGTGCACACTCCGACGCTGGTCCCATTCAACCAGCTGAGCAGGCGAATCGCCCCCAGCCTCTCCTTCCATCTCCTCAACACGTACGTGACACCCTGGACCCCTCCTCAAGTGTGCATCCTTATGGCCCGCTGCGGGGGGTCGACCCACCCGAACCGCCCTGATATTGGGTCATTGAATACGAAGGTCAAGCCACAAAGTACATCAGACCCCTCCAAGTGGTCCAATTGGAGTACAAACAGGAGGAACAGGCCCACAGTCCATGACCCTCGAACCTGCTGAATCCACAATGGCCGAAAATTAGACTGCCCCCAACCCCACCTCGCCAAACGACGGGAAGTGGGATCCACACAACCCCTGGAACATATTTCAGACTGTGCCGGGACATGGCCCAACGGTTCCCTCAGCGAGAGAAGGCCCTAAACACCAACGATAGTCGGGGACGCTCTGACCCTAAGGGCAAAACCACAAGGCGCCTACACGAGGCACCAGTAGTCCCCTGTAGATCCTTTCCACACCTTTGAAAAGGGCACGCCACCCGCCACGTTGACTGAACAAACGCTGTGGTCTGGTTGGCAACCTCAGCTCCTACTTCCGGGGACCTAAAACTAACCTGCACCAGAGAACCCCGTATGACAAGAAAGCACCCTGCGAACACTGTCGCCAACATTCGCAAATACAGCAAATCCATACCGAAGTTCCAGTATAGCGGAGTATAACCTCCACCCCTATCCATCGCAAACCACAACAGCGGGCCACATATAAATACATCATTACCAACGAGGCCAGGCCTCCCCGACCCCCGCCGACCAGAAGCTCTTCCCAACAATTCTGAACTATCACACTCGCATACACATAGCGGCCCAAGACAGCCAACGGCTCACAGAGACACTCCACCCTACTAGCCCGGCAACTTCAAGCTTTGGCAAACGAGTCGCAAAGGGTCAGTCACCAACCCGGGAGCACTTCCCGAAACTGGCAAAGAAATTATATTACCCGGCACATACTCCAGACTTGGCCCGCAAACAGATCGTACCACAAAGTACCTACATTAACCAGCCCAACAGACTAGCCATTGGCCTAGTTCAGACTCGCTGAGTTAACCCGGACCCCCTGGGATAACCTCAACCACACTCTTGGCGCCAGTACAAGCAAAACGAGATGGGAAAAACTGACAAGTCACAACGGAATTTGAACTTCGAACCCGGCATAGCGTGTAAGACTCCCAAATCAAACGACCAAATGGAGTCCAAGTCCACGGAAATAAAACCAGAGGACGAGTCATCCCAAACAGTGGACATACGGGAGATCTTGCTCGACCTGAAGGCTGGAATAGGCAACTTAAACAGTAAACTCAACATACTATCATGCAAGGTAGACCTGCTGCAACACCGACTTGACAAACATGGAGACAGGCTGGATGCAGTGGAACAAAGGATCTCCGACCTCGATGATAGTTCAGCCTCGCTGGCCACCAGAGTGTCTACATTAGAAAGCCAAATAAAGGCCGTAACTGCTAAAAACAAAGGCCTCGAAGGTTGCCCAAGGCGCAATAACATCATGCTGGTCGGGGTGAGAGAGAGGTAGATCCCAGGGAAAATGGAGGACTTTGTTGAGAAACTATGCACCGACCTCTTTGGGTCCACTGCCCTATCACAGCTGTTCGTGGTGGAAAGAGCACACAGAGTGCCCCCTACTCGGCCCATCCAGGGCGCACCCCCATGCCTGATCATTGCTAAAATCCTCAACTTTAAAGATCGAGATACAATCCTCTGGCTTGCAAGGGAGAAAGGAGACCTCCAGTTTCATGGCGACAATATCCACCTTTAGCCCGACTTCTCCCCAGCTGTCCAAGCTTTAAGGCGGTCCTTCTCAGGAGTGAAACGACGCTTGCAGGACAACCAAATGTCACACTCCATGCTATATCCAGCAAAATTTCGGGTCCAACACGATGGAAAAGCCCAATTCATTAACTGACTGGAAGAAGCAAACTCCTTCCTAGACGGGATTGGTTGCAGACCCCCTGAAAACATCCAGCACCCACCAAGAAGGGACCGCTCCAGAAGAAAGCCCCCGTGACGTGGGCAAATGTTATACCCACCACAAATGAGTAACAACGTATACTGCACTCCGGAAATCAGTTTTAACACAAACTAAACTGTAGCTACTGCCCCGGGTGGGCTCTGGTGCCCTAAGCACAGCACCCAAAATGACTCTAGTTAAAGGCGAGGGGAAAACGATGGGCGAGTTTGGGGTTGCCCGCGAAAGGGAGGGAAGAAACACACAGTTTTGGGAATGCACCGACCATGGATCTACCACCCACCACCCGACTCCCCCACCACGCAGTTGCTTCAACCCACAACGGTCCAACCAACCATTACCAATGAGAAGACAACAAGAGACATCACAAATCAACAACTACAGAGAATACCGAAAAACTCTGTCATAAGGACAACCACTAAAAGTCACGTTCAACCTTGCTACATGGAACATTAGAGGAGGCAATCGGCCGATTAAAAGTTGCAAAATATCTCAATATCTTCGGAGGCACAAGATAGATGTAGCGCTAATTCAAGAGACATATCTTCTCTCCAGCTCCGAGAATAGCTGGGCCCGAGACTGGGGCTGTCACAGATATTTCTCATCATATTCCTCTTTCGCCAGAGGGGTGGCCATCCTGATTGACAAAAGAGTGAAGTTCAGACTAATAGCGAATGAAAAAGACTCGGAAGGCAGGTCACTCCTTGTACGAGGAATCCTGGAAGGGAAACAAATCATCATAGTGAACTCCTACGGCCAGAACACTGATGGCTCAAATAATTTCGATTGGGTGATGACATGTCTAGAGTCCGCGGCAGAGGCCACGATCATCTGGGGAGGAGACCTAAACATGCCGATGGATCCCCAAAAAGACAAATCCCAGGCTCAAAAGACCCGCCGCCCCCTCCAAAGCAAGTCTCCAGATTATGGAAATCTGTGACGCCTATAACCTCATAGGCATTTGGAGACACGACCACTGGGAGAACCGCAAATATTCCTTTCACTCAAAGGTCCACAACACGAGCTCGCGGCTCGACTACCTGCTCGTGTCCTCCCAAAACCATTTCCACTGAGGACACAGTCAAATCCTCCCAAGGACTCTTTCTAACCATTCCGCAGTCACTATCAAATGCAATGCATTAAACAACAAGAAGGGCAGACCTCACTGGAGATTTAAAACAGGAGCGCTACAAGACCAAGTCTTCGCATACAAGCTTCGAACAGAGCTAACGTCTTTTATAGAAATAAAGCAAGGCCCTGTCTCGTCGGCTGGCACCCTTTGGGAAATGCTGAAGTGTTACATTAGGGGGTGTGCCTGGCAAAGGAGAATTGCATACTGAAGCTGATCAGGAAAGAACTACAAAATAGTGAGTCCAGGCTGAAAGAGCTCAAGCATAACTGCAGAAAGTCAAAAGACCCCCAGCTCCAAGTAGGCCTCAAAGTAGAGCTCGAGAACTTCAGTTTCACAGCCGAAAGGGAAGTGAAATTCTTGACCAGAGGCCAAAAAGTATGGCAATATGGCGAAGGCCAGCGACCCGGTACCCTCTTGGCATGACCAGTGGCAGCTGAAAGGAAACCGACCCTAATTAAGAGGATACGAGACCAGCATGGCAAACTGGTAAATATGGAGGAAGACATCGCCCAGGCCTTTCGCGTCTACTACCAAAAGCTTTATAATACCAATTACACTACTGACCCAACGGATCTATCCCAATATTTCGATGACATTGAACTATATTGGGTGAGAGCTGAACTGAGATAACCACTTAACAACCCCATCACCCTAGAAGAAATCCACAGAGCAATTAAAGAGCTCCCTAATTCCAAAGCCCCAGGCCCCGATGGCCTGATAGGCGAATTCTATAAAACCTTTGCTCACCTATTGGCCCCGCTCCTGTTGCAGATGTACGAGGAGGCGCTGGTCACCGGAAACACTGCCACCATCCCTGCGAAAGGCAAATGTCATCCTGCTTCATAAACCCGGAAAACCTCAAGAAGACTGTGGCCCTCCTTCGGAGTTTGGAGGTAAGGGAAAAACAATGCTGGTAAAGGATTACTGGCATCGTCTACCGCTACGGGCTATTCTGACCAACCAGACCGCTATTAGCGGCATCGTAAAGTATAATGCCGTAAATAGCGGTCTGGGCGCGCGCGACACACACCATGCCAGCATTAGCGGCATGCCATAAACCGGAGAGGATCACAAGTGAGGCGGACATGCAAATAACGGCCTCATGAAGGCGGAAAAAGTGCATACCGGCATTGCGTAAATACCGGCATCGCCGACCAGGCGTAAAGAGCCCTGAGCAGTGCTTCCAACTGCCACAGGTGCACACAATCAGCACAGGTGGAGGCAATGGAGTCAGGGCCAGTACAAAAGGAGCACACCCACACACCACACCCCCCCCCCACACCAATATGATACCAATAGTAGTAGCATTAATGGAGCTGGAGGCCCTGCTTGCAATGCCTCAACATCAACAACAACAGCTGCCACCACAGAGGAGACGCAGGAGGAGAAGGAGGGTGAGACAGGCCCAGCATGCCCCACCAGTGCAGCCACCATTACCACCCCGGCAGCCCACAATCCCTCACATCAGAGCCTGTCCATTCAATCTAACCCCTGAGCAGATCCACACCGTGTACCGGCTTGACCGGGATACCATCATCACCATAGTGGACCTGATACACAACGACATAGTGAGCCTCATAGAAATACGCACTGCCATCCCCCCCTCTACTGAAGGTAGTGTCTGTGCTCCACTTCCTCGCCACAGGCACCTACCAGCACACAGTGGGGTACATGCATGGCATATCACAACCCTTATTTCCCCGGATTCTGAACCAAGTGCTGGATGCCCTCCTCAAGCACACAAGGGACTACATATCCCTACCACGGACTCCCCAGGAGATATTCGATACAAAAGTTGCCTTCCATGCACTGGCAGGCATGCCAAATTGTGTAGGTGCCCTCGACTGCACCCATGTGGAGTTGGTGGTCCCGCATGCCATGGAGGTGGTGTATCGCAACCGCAAGCAATTGCACTCCATCAATGTGCAGATGGTATGCGACGCCAGCAAAATCATCACACATTGCTGTGCCCGATATCTCGGACCAACTCATGGCTCAATGGTCCTGCGGAACTCCACGCTACCACGCTACATGGAGTGACATGCTGGACGATGTGCCTGGCTGCTTGGTGAGTTGCCTGACTGGGCCATGGCAGTGCACCGGTGTCGTGAGGTGGGTGGATACATACTCCACCTGGGTGGCAAGGGGCGGGGGGATGCATACTCCACCTGGGTGGAAAGGGGGGATGCATACTCCACCTGGGTGGGAATGTTGATGTCAGTGCACAATGTGCACATCACCGAACCCTGTGCCCCAAAGCATCAGAAACGGAACATGACACCCAAATCCCGTAGTGATGAAGTAAGGCCGACACCTATCACTACATGTCTAACAGGTAAACAGCCCGCATCCCGCAACACATGCACCACTCATCAGTGGCCCTCACCCACTGTAAGGCCATCCTGCACCATGCAGTGCATATGCACTATGTTTCTGTCTCCATCACATCACCACACAGGACGGTTATCCCTGGGAGTGCATTGAACTGAGCCAACCAGGGATTCCACAGTGTTTCACTGGTTCGGCACACCCATAGGAGTGCTGCATGTCACCATGGAAATGATCAGTGCAGAATGCCCAATATTGTACAGACTACAGCCAGCGCTCCCTACTAGTAAATCTCACAGAACTCAACACATCACTAATTTCACTCCAACAGTGCTGTATGCATATACGATGCACATGCAACAAGACGACAGTGCACAGCATGAATCATCTTGAGGAAGCAACCCACACCATTAGTCCATTGCACAGGACACATAGCGGGACCTGAAATGGGGTCAATGCACCCAGGGACATGTGCATGTGGGCACCAATTACCTGTAGCCATGTGAGACTAGTCAGTTGTCCAACATGAATGTGCGAACATTCACCTTCATTCCCCTCTCATGCAGGTGATGGTGGCTATCCCTTGAAGTCGTGGCTCCTGACCCCTGTCCGAAACCCACAGAACAGGCAGGAGGAGGACTACAATCGTTCCCATACCCGTACACGTGTCGTAATTGAGCAGACCTTTGGCCTGTTGAAGGCACGATTTCGCTGCCTCAGCCGGTCGGGTGGGGCACTCCTCTACAGACAGGAGAAGGTGGCCAAGATGACCATGGCATTTGTAATGCTGCACAATATGTGCATCTGCCGGAACGTGCCCCTGCCCCCTGACATGGAACACCTACCACCTGATGAAGAAGAAGGGGATGATGAAGATGTGGCAGGACCTCATCACGGTGGCGATGCACAGGAGGGACGTGCTGTGCGCCAGTCAGTGATTGCACAATATTTCTGACTTACATGTCAGCAGAGGGTGACATGATGGTAGGACATAGGGCACTGGGTGTGGGGGTAAATGTACACTATGCTCTATGCACTGTGCAAGATTAAATGACACATGCGCAATGATGAATGTCCACTCTGATTCTTTTTTTTTACACAACCGGTGTCTTGAAAGTAATAACATTAACGTGAATAACAAACCCTCCACCACCCTCAACACCCTCCCCCTCCCCCCACAACTCCCCCACACACCCTCCCACCCCTCCCCCCACAACTCCCCCACACACCCTCACCCCTCTCCCTTTCCCCTACAACTCTCCCACACAAGTCCCATAGGGTCCACAGAGCCCACATGAGGCTGCCAGTGCAGTCACTCAGCGCTCCTGGAGCCAGAGGGAGGCATGTCCCGTCGGCGAAGCGCACGGACCGACCAGCGGAGCGGGCTGGTCTGTGTAGAGCTGCTTGTGGACGGTGTGGCCTCATGCTGAAGCTGTTGGGCGGGAAGAGCTGCCTCCAGAGCATCAGTGATACGCCCAAGCACCTCGCAGAGGCTGTTTGTGTTGTCAGTGATGGACTGCCCCAGTGCCCTCAAATCCGTGCGCCACTCCTCCCTGGCCTGCCGGTTGTCCTGCACGAATTCATGGATTAGGACAGTGAGCTGGTCAGCCCGATGTGCTCCTGCGGCTGCACCAGTGGCCCAGCTCGGGATCGGGCTGCCATGTCCAGCCAGCTCATCCTCCCCGGGACTGTATATGGGACTAATATGTCCCTGTGTCTGTTCTTGCCCAGACTGCTCCGGTGTGTTGGTATCACCAGTGTCACTCATGGATACCTGGGGGGTTGACACTTGTGCTGGGGTGTGGACAACTTCCACTGAGTCGTCCTCCAGATGTCATTGGTGCTGTCCTCAACTGCGAGGGGGGCCGTGGCTGCCACCTCCCCAGCCACACTGGACTCCTCTGAATGTGGCGCTGGACAGGTGTCTGCAGGCAGTGCAGTGAGGGGCGGGGGTGGGGGTGGTGTGCCCTACACGGGCCTTGCTGTTGCTGGTGGTATATGTCCCAGTGGTGGCTTCCTTGCTGGGACACGGAGCCCCCTGGCTTGGCCCCTGGATGTGGAGGGACGGTTACTGTCCTGCTCCTCACTGTCATGCTCACTGCCTGTGGCGGTGAAATAGAGTGACGGCATGAGTGATGTTTGGATAGCCAGCATACATATATTGGTACGATTGCACATCCACACAATTGTGGGTAATAGGCATTTGTGTAAGGAACGGCACGTCATTCCATACATGGGTGGTAAATGCAGGCATATGTCGGTGTCACTCATGTTGGCCAGTTACTGTGCTGTCTGACATGCACACTATTTAGATCATGGACGGTGTGTGCCTCATGGAATTTGCTGCTTTGTGTGGTATGCGTCATGTACGTTACAGCCTTGCACCAGGCACTGGCTTGTGTCTCACTTGCTTCGGCATACTATACAGGGAGTGTGTGTGTGGCCGACCATGGCGTCACTCTTTGGACAGACATTGGCATTGACTTTCATCACATTTGGCTTAGCAGTTTTTACTTTGGACACTCACCTCCATCAGCAGATGACGTCGCGCCACACTCCATCTCTCCGACCCCTTCTACAAATTCTGGACCAATCATGCTCGCACATGTTTCCTCCCAAGGTGTGATCTTAATCGGAGAACTTGGTCCTCCTCCGGTCTCCAAGGCCTGGGCACGGTTTGCAGAAAGAATGTTCCGCACCCTCAGCCGCAGGCCATCCCACCTTTTGCGGCAATCCTTGTCTGTGCGGGGGGTGTTGCCCACTGCACTGACCTTCTGGCATACCAGTGCCCAAATTTCCTTTTTTCGCAACACTGCCTCCCTCCTCATGTTGTTGCTGAAGACTGTCCCAGCATGCTCGTGTAGGGTGTCTACGAGCATCTGGAGTCCATCTTGGCTGAAGCTCTCCTTTCGGAGGCGGGCAGATCCCTTCTTGGGTGCTTTAGGCATTCCTGGGTGGTTGGATGAACTTTCGGTCGATCACCAGTGTCCCAGGGGTCCTGTGTGGTGTGGATGGCAATGGATTGTGTTTTTAAAGATGGCTGCTGTGCTCCTTCCCGTTTGTCTGCGATGACGCTATTTCCGGTTCGGCTATTTAACGGTGACCGTAAATAGCGGTGACCGCTGATTACGTTTACCGCTATTTATGGTCACCGCTATTGCTGCTTTGGACTATGGCGGTAGTGTTATCTACAGTGCTCTTCATGCCGGTAAGGGCTTTTTGGGGCCCTTTGCGGCATGGCGCTAGGTACCTTACCGGCATGGCGCAAAGCTTATGCCCGCAAAGTTGTAATAGTCTGCTTTTAGCGGGCTGCTGCCAGCTCGGACACGCTATTTGCGCCATGCCGGTAAGGGACGGTACTTACCTCCAATTCGGAATGAGGGCCTGTTGTGCGCCTTACAGACCAATTTCCCGAATGAACTTGGACAACAAAATATTGGCCAAAATTACTTCTCCCCCTAATGCCCGGCCTAGTACTGGCCGACCAATCGGGCTTCATACCTGGTCGCAACACTACGTTCGGCATAAGAAGGATATTCGGTGTCATGGAAGCGCTCGACCCCGAGAGCCAAGCAACGGCAGTACTACTCGACGCCGAAAAGGCCTTCGCCTCAGTCTAATGGCCCTTCCTCTTCACCATTCTGGAGCGTATGGGCCTAGGCAATTTCTCCTTAAACTGGTCACCCTCCTGTACAAACACCCGGAATCCAACATCATCTTGGGGAACACCAAGTCGTCTACCATAGATGTACAAAGGGGGACGAGACAGGGATGCCCACTATCTGCCATTCTATTTGCATTGGTAATGGAACCTCTCGCCTCTGACCTCAGATCCTGGCATCTAGACAAGGGCCTCTATCTCGGTCCCCACAAACTGATAACTTCCTTATATGCAGACGACGAGGCCCTCTTTATCTGCAACCCAGCAGAGAATCTGAACCCGATCATGAGAGATGTAATCAAATTCGGCAATCTCTCAGACTTGAAAATTAATCACTCGAAATCCATTATATTTCCCCTAACAACAAATACCAAGGAATTCACTGACGACTTTGGATTCCACTGGCAACACTCAAAGGTCAGATACATGGGTATCCTTTTGTCCAGATCCCGTCAAGACATCATGCAAGACAACTATGACAACATGGTAGAAATACTACAGAGCAAAGTAAATAGATGGAAACTCCTCCCGCTCACACTCTGTGGGCGAGTCTACCTAGTCAAGATGACCATTCTACCAAAACTTCTCTACATATTTGCAAACAACCCCCTGTTACTGTCGCAACAATTTCTACATCGCATCCGAAGTCTGATACTCGACCTGCACTGGGCAGGCAAGGTGGCAAGAGTGGCCTATACCACACTCATTCAACCCGTAGCAAAACAGGGCCTTGCGCTCTCTGACGTGGAACGCTATTACTGGGCCGCTCAAGCCCAATTCCTTGGCCACTGGTATGCTAAGGACTTTATCAGGCCACATGTCCAGGTCGAGAGGGCCCTGGCGACCCTGCATCTCTTTAGGGAAATCATCATTGGTCAAATGCAGGTTCCTCACACCACATTGAACATAGTTCTTACCACTTACGCCATCCGAAAGAAAATAGCGCAAAAAAAGTGCCATTCAGACTAGGTTCTCCCCTCTTGTCCCAGCAAGGTCAATCCCCGGACTACTGATAAAGGAAAGGAATAAGTGGGCACCATTGTATGATGATTCTTAAAATGAAGTAACAAAGTAAACAGAGGAATAAGGCTTCTCAATAAATACTTTAAGGGAGCTGGCTGTGAAGAGTCTGGAGACACCCTGACTCGAAAAGCAACAGTGAAGGAAAAGACTAAGTATGGCCAACTTAGTCACACAGCCGCTCTCCGTTACACCCAAAACAAAGGGTTATGAAGTTAAAAAGACTTTCTTCAAAATATTCCTGTATATAGGCAAACGTGCTTGTATCCAATTTCAAAAATGATAGTCAAAAAGAATCCAAGTCAGAGATAAATTCAGTAATAATTTATCAAAAAATCATTGATAAGAGCACAACACTAATGGAATCTTAGTGAGGCTGCAGCTACACATCACATGTTAGGTATGGACTTAATATGCCAATGCATTTCGGAGTATGCAAACTTCTTCATCAGGGCAAGTCTGTATTGAAACAATGTTAACACATAACATAAAAACACATGCATAAATCGATAAAGAAAATTTAAACACATACCAGAGTGTGGAATGTTCATATGAGCGTTGGAGTATATGTTTGGAAATAAACAACAAAATAGATGCAGTAAGGAGCAAGTAGATCAACAACATAATAAGGCTAAAGAAGTGAAAAACAAATAACAAATGGTACCTCTATACCGGTGTGTAGCCAGTCTAGCTTTTTTAGGAGTGTCAGGCTGTCAGTAACACCCGTAACACAACGGCTTTCTAAAAGCATGAAAGTTAGAGTAATCAGAGGGCTACATGTTTTTACGGCGATGCACAGCAGCGTTCAGACGGCTTGTCTCACGGCCTTGCTGCGTTTACAGGTATCTTTGCATTTTAGATTGTAATAGATAAACTGCTTTACTTAAACACATGTAGCCCTCTGATTACTCTAACTTTCATGCTTTTAGAAAGCCGTTGTGACCACTGTCCTTTATTGGACCACGGGTGTTACTGACAGCTTGACACTCCTAAAAAAGCTAGACTGGCTACACACCGGTATAGAGGTACCATTTGTTATTTGTTTTTCACTTCTTTAGCCTTATTATGTTGTTGATCTACTTGCTCCTTACTGCATCTATTTTGTTGTTTATTTCCAAACATATACTCCAACGCTCATATGAACATTCCACACTCTGGTATGTGTTTAAATTTTCTTTATCGATTTATGCATGTGTTTTTATGTTATGTGTTCACATTGTTTCAATACAGACTTGCCCTGATGAAGGAGTTTGCATACTCCGAAATGCATTGGCATATTAAGTCCATACCTAACATGTGATGTGTAGCTGCAGCCTCACTAAGATTCCATTAGTGTTGTGCTCTTATCAATGATTTTTTGATAAATTATTACTGAATTTATCTCTGACTTGGATTCTTTTTGACTATCATTTTTGAAATTGGATACAAGCACGTTTGCCTATATACAGGAATATTTTGAAGAAAGTCTTTTTAACTTCATAACCCTTTGTTTTGGGTATAACGGAGAGCGGCTGTGTGACTAAGTTGGCCATACTTAGTCTTTTCCTTCACAATCCCCGGACTACCCCTAACGCCCGAAAAGATATATCTACAATGGACAGACAAATAGCAAATTAAATCACTAGGCGACCTTTACATTGAGGACACATTTCTATCTCCTCAACAAGCACGAGACAGAAGAAGCAGCAACGCCCTAGACATGTTTATTTACTTCAGGCTGCGCTATGCTCCTCAAACTAAATTTGCCTCTTTTCCACGACAACCTCCCACATGGGAACTTTTACATGGAGTGATACAATCACAGGGCGAGGGGAGACTAGTCTCCGGGATATACAAGTCGCTCCTGGCAGACACAAAACCCCCACTCACGAAACCCAAAATGAAATGGGAGAAAGCCCTGAAGACCACGATCACAGATGAAGACTGACTTACATTTTGCGGCAAACCCAGAAGGTATCACTCAACACAAGCTACAAACAAATACACTTCAATTACCTGCACCAGGTGTACCATACACCAGCAAGACTTCACTCACAACGCAAATCAATCTCAGCAGCATGCGAACATTGCGGCGCCCCAGATGCAGACTTTATGCACTTAGCCTGGTCATGCCCACGCATCCTTCAATTCTGGAAGCAGGTGCTGGAAAAAAATATCAGCAATCATCAGAATACAATTGGACCCAGATCCCACCTTGACACTTCTCGACTTAACCAGGCACCTACCATCCTTTGGGCGTAAACTAGTGAGCCTACTGTTGATTCTGGCACAAAGAAGGATTGCACTCACCTGGGGGAGTGGGCCCCCTCCGAACATACAATGCTGGCTCAAAGATGTGACCTACTGTCAAGACGTGGAAACAGCCTTTATAAAGACTCTACCCCTTCAAGCCCGTCCCCCTGACATCTGGGGCCCATATATGTCATCTTTGATCACCGCTGCAGACGCAACCCCTTCAACTACTCCGTCTCCGAACACTGACCTTCAGTGTCACCTGGATCAAGCAGACGCCAGCTAGAACACGTAAACTATGAGATCTCCTTATTATTGAATACTACTTGAACTTTGTGGGAAGGGTGGGGGAGGTGGTGGATGGGATTCATATTTCAAACGGTGCAAGTTTTGTTTTCTACTGTGTTTTAAAAATACCAAAAATAAAGTTTTTAGGGGATTCTAGTATGGCCTCTGAGGGAGAAGCAGTTTAGAGCAGCAGCTCCCGATCCCACCCTGGCAACCTTTTGAAACCTTCTGAAGCCTGTTAATATTTTGTGATAATGTCAGGAAAAAAGAAAAATGAACTTGTGGACAATCCTCTTTCGAAGAAACCCAAACAGATTACTGAGGATCTTGATGAAGACACCCCAAGCAGCACTGACATTTTTAAATTACTCAAGCAAGTAGCAAATTCTATGCTTGAAGTGAAAGCAACTTTGAATGACCTGTCTGGAGCAGTCAATGGCTTGGAAACTCGCATGAAAGATGTTGAAGGCAGAACTGCTTATTTAGAAAGGGAAGCCTCAGGAAGCTACAGAGCCTACCAGGAATTACAGGAGGGGATGTCAAGGCTCCAACTGGCAAACATGATTTTGGAAATTCAAGCCAGGAGTAACAACCTGCGCCTAATTGGCATTAAGGAACAACCAGAACCAGCTTTGCTCACTTTGGTTATTAATATCTTCCAAAGATGTTTGCCTGGAAGTAATGTACAGCTCAGGGATCTGGATCAGGTTTTCAGAGCTGGGAAGTTGGAAACGGGCAAACCTAGGCAAATTATTGTGAAGTTTGTAAAATCCAGCATGAAGGAAGACATCCTACGTATTGCAAGAAGACAGGTTTCTCTGTTTCGGGAAGGAACCTCGTTTAGTATCTACCCTGATTTCCCCAAAGAGGTGGTCCTTGAAAGGAAAGCATTTTGGGAGGCAAAACGCTTGGCTAAAGAACGGGGGCTGAAAGTTTCCTTGTTGAAACCTGCTGTCTTCAAACTTTTTCTACCAGATGGAGTTAAGCTTACAGAGGTTCCTGAACAAGCTTGTGCCTGGAGTAGAAATTGCCCTTGCTTGTCTACACAGACGACATCATAACTTCAACAACTTTGTTTTCTTTTCAACCTTTAATGTGCTGTTTTAGATCCTTTTGTTATTTAATTGATGTTTAATGTTATTTATTATTGGTTTCATTATATTAATCTTTATCTTTATTTAATTATCAGCCTTTCATTTGCTTGGTCCTGATATTTAAATTGTTGCTGTCGTTGAACTGTTATAGCACGTGAGTTGTCATTTCTTTGTTTTCCTTTCCTTTGGTCGCGGGGCACGAATCCGTATTAGAGTAAATGACCCGATGAAGCTCGTCTTTTTTTGTCATTGCGCTTTGTGCGTAATGCCACGTAGTACCGGAAGGCTCCGGATGATGATGGTCTGTGCTGTTCACCATGGCGTTTATGTGACCGTCAGGTGGGTCATGTATTTTTTTTGTTAGATTTGGTAGGTTTGCTTCCCGAAAGCAAGGCGGAGCTGTAGCAATCCAAAAGTTACTTTGGCGTTTGGGACCGTGACAGCGCCTAGGAGAAAACAAAGTTTAATTTGTCGGCGGGGGGTCCCCCTCCCTGTCGCCCGGGTGGCGTCCTGCGGTGGGCTCTTGTGGTGGGCATCCGGGATCTGGCTTGTTCGTCGGTTTTGCAGTCTGCCGTCGGGGGGAGCAGAGCGCAAGTATATATGTTACTTTGGCGTTTGGGTCTGTGACGGCGCCTAGGAAAAAGCAGGGTTTAATTTGCTGGAATATGTTAGCTGGTTTCTTGTAATACTAATAGGAATGGGGGCGGATTGAAATAGTTTCCATTAGCCTCCATGCTAGAGTTCTCAGGAAAGGCACAACAGCCCTTGTCTTGATCGCACTTAATACCCTAGTGTCCTGAGGCAACCAGTGAAATACTCAGAGGTCTACACTAATAATGGGTCTCATTACGAGTCTGGCGGTAACCGCGGTGGTAAAACCACCTGGTTACCGCCGGACTCGTATTACCATTCCGCCTCTGTGATTCCTGGAATTACCGGGGCATTACAACCCCGGTTTTCCGGGAATCACAGAGGCGGAATGGTGTTAATCCCCATTCCCATTGAGTCCTAGGGGACTCGATGGGAATGGGGATCATGGAAACACCGGCAGCATCTCGTAATGCTGCCGGTGTTTCCTTGGCCACCTGCAGGCGGGCGGTGTTAAACCCGCCAGGTCAGACCTGGCGGGAGCATCACCTCCCGCCTGCAGGAGTCGAGATCAGGTGGTCCGGAAACAACGGTGGCGGCGGGTTTACCGCCACCGTTATTTCCGGACCGCCTGAGTTATAATGAGGCCCAATGTCTTGCAGTTGTAAACTGCATGTTTTTCCAGCAGTGTTTTTTGGGGAGCGTGTTGCGGGGGTATACAGAGTAAACAGCGTTGTTAGCCGAGGCTCCCTCCCCGGTCACACAGGCAGTTCAGTACGTTGTAGCTTGATGGAATGAGACTGCGTTACTCATTCATCACTTTTCACGGATTATATAACTTTGTTCCTATGTTTCTTAGCACTTTGCATTGTGCTTTGTGAGCTGGGATTTGTAGTCTAGGGACACAGCAGTTCTTTTCTTGGGGAAGGTAGATTTGGGTTTGAATAAGTGGGCTCTCTTCAGCGTTCTCTAATACGCCCCCTGTATCCAACTGTCAGGGGAGTGCTCGAGGACTATGCAGGTAGTGCTGATTTATTCCGAAAGCAGCAGCATTTCTGTGTGTGACTATTTATCCATTATTAGATATTTGTGTTCTGCTCTTTTGGTGCCGGGCTGTGGGATTGGTGGGTGGGTTTTTGTTCGGGTGCTTGTTGCGGGGGCCCGCCGCGGGGCGCTGCTTGGGTAGCGGGGGGGAGCCCTTGTCTCTGCGATCTTCCTGTACAGGGCCATCATTGCTATATTTTTGCTCCGGTTGCTGTGGGAGCTACGCGCCAAATCGCTGCCCGCTGTTCCATGTTTATCTATTCACCTTGCTCCTTATGCCATCCCTTGTGTAGGTGGAGACCTGGCCAAGTTCTTTAGTGCAGATCTCAATATGGCTGTGCTGTCTGACCCTCTGCACCTCTTGCTGCACCTCGTTTGACGTCCCCTGGTAGCACCCAGTGATGCAATGTGATATGCAAACCTCTCACCCTCCGACACTCCGAACATATCTTTACTACCAGGAATTAATCTAGTGCTTCCTCCCTCTATCGAACACGTGTGCTATATATAATTACATGCTCACTCTTGTTGCTTTCTGGGGGTGTTGTTCTGATGTGCCGGAGAGAAATCGCTGTTGTGGTGGATTTAAGTGGCAAGGCATGGGGATTGATTAAAGGATAGTTCCGGGACTTTTTTTTTATTGTCCCTACGGTTCGGCCATGTGTTTTTAAGCATAAATCGGTAGATCGTAGAAAACTTTCCTATGGACCTTACCCGACTTTTCGTCCATTAACGCACTCGAAATCAGCCGCCATTTTCTGATAATCCTATCATTTCCCCCCATCGACCTGGCTCACCTGCTTTTGCGGCACTAAATCAAATCCCCCGCCCCTGAAACAGACTTTATCAAAACATTCATATTCCCCGCCTCTATCCGTGACGTGACTGTGCTGCGTAGGCAAACGCGCCCAGGCGTCTTCTACGCGACTCCACACAGAACCCGGAAACCAACACAGATCAGCTCACAACACAGCGCGCCACAATTCGGAATATGAAACTGTACTTTTAAATCAAACCGCAAGATTGTAAATTTGGTAAAGTACATTTATTTGACATCAAATGTTTAGAGAATATTCAGCGATTTTCATTTTTATTTGCTCACGTTCCAAAAAGTTCGTTTTGAGGCACGCGATGTTCCTTTGCTGTACACAGGGTCTTAGATCATCTCACAATACAGCGCCACAATTCGGAATATGAAACTGTGGTTTAAAAGCAAATGGCAAGATTGTACATTTGGCAAAGTACATTTATTGGACATCAAATGTTTAGAGAATATTCAGCGATTTGCATTTTTCTTTGCTCTCGATCCAAAATAGTTCGTCTTGAGGCAAGCGATGTTCGTGTGCAGTACACAGGGTGTTGGTTTACGATAAAATAAGCTCTTCGGTCGCACTGATAATCGAATTGCTGTTCCAACAACGAGGCACTAGGCCACCACAACGGTCTGTATGTTGCATCTAGCCGTTAGTACCGCGTAAGGGCATACTTTTACTTGGCGATCGTCCCATAAAATGGTCAGGGTGGTAACGTTGTTCACGCGGAGAAGCAACTGGCGGTTGTAAAAGCCATCCGCCGGTGTCTGGTACTCGTGACACATACAAAAATGAAGGATGTACCTGTTTTAAAAACATAAAAATGAAATTAGTCTCACCATCAGATCTTTATTAAAATTATTCATTTTATATATTAGGTTGGGAAATTATTTCATAGCTAGGACAGTGCAACTGGGTATTATACGTCAAGGGGGGGCTGTAGGATACTGAGACAGTCCCCCAGTGCAGGGGTTGACAGGGAGGCAGTGCAGGTGGAGAGTGGAAGGGCCCAGGACCAAGGTCGCAGACAGTGGACCAGTTGTAGCAGGGGAGAGGGCGAGAGAAAGCAGAAGCAAAGAGGAAGGTTTTGAGGTGCTTCCGTAAAAGGAGATGGTTCTCCTCAAGATAGTGCGCGGTACAAAACAATATGCCACATAGAACGAACAAGTACAACTTAACCCGTCTTTAAAGCTACTGTATAGTAATTAAATTGCGGTATAAACTCATCTAAAGAGTTACTTACATTATATTTGCATTTTCCATTGTGTCTGTGCGTAGGGCAGCCCCGAAATACCACTCCTTCTATGCCGACGTTATTTCTTCTAATGAACGAACATTAAATGGCTTTCGTTTCTGAAATTATATTCATTATCGTTTCTTACGTTATTGCCCCACACCCCCAAAAAGAAGTCTTTCGGGATGGTCCCGGCCTGTCAAGGTCAAATAACAATAGAACCTTATACTGAGTCGTGGGCCATTCCGGCACCCGAGCAAAAAATCAAAGCAGCTGACCTTCACTTTGAACGAGCACACATTCCTAGTTAGCTACATTCAGTGTAAGGCCATCTCACAGGACTTGAAATTTACACTCCATCTTTGCATTTTGTCTGCGTGCATTTGCAGCCCCAGCGAACCATAAATACGGAGACATTCTATATTTTTTGAAAAATGATTTATATTACTGTTTGGTTTAATTTAATGCGCAAATGATCAAGGGTGGAGAGACACATTGCATGTACACTGAGCAATCACTTTTATTTACACAATACATAGCTACACATATTCAATGGGCCTGCGACATGAGGAGACTCGAGAGAACAGACAATGAAATTACAATCATTTAAACCGTGATGTGTATTTCTCAATGAGCTCTGCTTTAGGTGGACATGGAACAGAGGCAATGTTGGGTGGCAATGCAGTTGTCCCCTGCACAGGTTCGTTCACAACTCCATGTATGTGCCTATCTAGGACATCAACAATAAGTCTCTCAATAAACTCATATTGCATATCCTCAAACACTGGTTTGATCACCCATTGTTTACTTCTTTTAGTGAAGGCCTTATTGTAGCGAAGCGTCCCTAAAGTTCCAGTCGTCCTACTTTGTTGACGGCCAACATTATGGTTATGTGCCAAGACCGCTAGAAGAGTCCGATTTATCATGCCCTCCATGCCAAAATGCAATCGTTTTGGCCTGTACTTTAGGCACATATTGTGGAACACCTCCAAATCTCCTGTGTGGCAGAATTCCGTGAGTCCCCTCAAATCTCTTGTTATAGTTTTATCAAATACAATCTTTTCAATGGCTTTGTGAGTGGGTGATGAAGGAATCAACCACTTCTTCTTCCGTGCCTCCTCTGTGGACAAATGGCCATGTTCACAATTGTGGAAATGTTGGTTTGTGGTCCAGCGGTGAACGTTGCTACAGTGTAGCATTACTGACCGCCATTTTTCCAGTAGAATTTCCAACGACCCTCCACATGTTTTTGAGCTCCACCAAAGATGGTTGCTGATTGACTTGGACCACTGTGAAATACCTTGCATATCTTTTTTTTTACCTGCAGCCGACATTTTTTTATTGATTGTTTTTGCAAGATGCCAAACGTCAAATTGGTGATTTATATTTTTGTACTCTTCTCTCATTGTCTTGGCAATTGAAACGTGTCTGTCCATGGCTATCAGGTCGATCACCATTCCCCACGATTGTAGTTCTTGCAATGATGCTACAAAGCCAACTTTCTCCATGGCCACTGAGGATGTACTTTGTGACACCTGCACGACCACCGAACTCACAATTTTCTTACTTTCCATGTCCTGAAAGTGGTAGGTGCAGTACTTGGCTGAAAATCCTGGGCTGTCGCACTGTCCATCACCGGCTAGCCTGAACCGTTTGCCCGCGAATGTACTATCAATAGACATTTTTTCCATTCTCCAAGCTTCGCTAATGGCTGGAAATAGATAATCGGTTTGGTATTTGTAGAACTGAGTTTTCGCAATGAAATGGATTCCCACAAACTGAAAGAAAGACTCTAACTTTTTAAAACTTGAACCACTAAAAAGTGCAGCCGCTGCACAAAGTAGATTGCCTGCTGGCAGTTGCCCCAGCATGGGTTGTGCAGACCATGAGAAAGGATGATATTTTGTACAGGTGGCATGTATTTTAAGGTTAGTGCCTCGAATTGCACGAGTCACATTAATCAATGGCTCCCCACATACTTCCCCACCAACCGAATGCCCACATTTCATCCGAATAATAATATCAATCAAACAACTATCGAATACAATGAATTTGGCCTCTTTCCTTATACTGTCACTCTGCATCCCAGCTGGTTCGGCCTGTAACGTTGAGGACATGTCACTCACATGAAAGGTAGAATCTCTGATATCGTCTTCCGCTATGTTCAGTGATATTGATGGTGTTTCATTGTCGTCCACTTCATTCTCTTCCATTGCAACATCTGTTCCTTCTCCGGCGATGGGTGAATAAAACAATTTCTTCAACTTTCTCGCGGTCTTAGTTTTTGCGGGTGTGGATTCTGTGAATTGATCTCTGACTGCATCCGAACTACCAGGAGGACATTCACTATCAATGGCTGGTGGTGGTATAGCTCCGTTGTCAATCACTTCATATTCTTCCCATTGGCACGATGCATCTCCAGTCTCAAGTCCCTGCCAAAAGGTTTGACAAGCAACATCTCTCGTTCGCTTCACTGTCTGTGTAGATCTAGTTCGTACACCCACTCGCAACTAGAGGACAGATTGGAAAAGGGATGTTCAGTTTAAACACAACTTACAGTATTGAACTATTAACAGTGAAAAACAACATAATATAGTGACCAGGACACTAACCTTCTTTTGCTTTCTTTTCTTTGAAACTTTCTTGCCTCGAACTTCAACATCAGGACGCTGTTGCTCCGACTCGTGTGTGCATGTCTCCACTTCCTCTTGCGCTGCAACGACTATATTTTCATGATAAGCACATCCATCACGCACTGACGCTCCATCGACTCCCTGAAACATAGAACTTTCATTAGTATGTATAATAATATTGAAAACACAAAATGTACTTGGGGACCAATACCCACGTACATCTCAATAGCAAAACACAAATGAACGCTTTGTGTAGAACATTCAAACGACAATTATTCACGCATTGTTGATCTAGTTAGATGGAACTGTCAAGATCCATACCTCGGGCTCCTCATAGACTTCCATTGATGATATTATTGAAGATGATGCTTCAGTAACTCCCTGAAACACAGTAATTGCATTAGTATGGTTTTCTATTTTGTTAAAAAGAACATAAACTTTGTGCAGGCGTCAACGGCTTATCTAAATAGACCTGCACAAATGATCAGTTGTCTAAAATAAATAATGGATATGTAAATATGATTCCATTTGCTCGATCGTTGGAAGTGTCACCACCCAGAGATCTGCATCAACTACTAGGGGTGATGTTCTTGTAGAAGAAGCTCCGTCATCTCCCTGAAACATAGTACTTGCGTTAATAAAGAAGGAAGTATAGCGGATGTAATCACGTCATATGATTTCGCTTGATCGAACTGTCAGTATCCATACCTCGAAATGCATAAGAACATCAAGGGACGATGTAACTGCGGTGCACACTTCTGCAAGCTGTTGCGCCGACCCGTAACTGCATGCTCCCCCTTCTTCTTGGACTAATGCTCCATCGACTCCCTGAAACATAGGACTTTCATTAGTAATGAACACAATATTGAAAAAAGAAGACACATAGGAGGGCGACGACAGAAGGACATATCAATGGCTAAAAACGAAAGAAACATTGTGTGTAACAATCACGCTACAAGAATGCAAGATCTGATGATCTCCATAGATGGAACTGTCCGGAAACGTACCTCGAGCATCTGAGTGACATCAACGGTTGTCGTCAATACGTTGGACTCCTCAGCATCTCCCTGAAAGACAGTACTTGCATTATTTTGGATAACAATAATTATAACTGAAAACAAAGACTAGAGGACGAGTACAAGGGTGTACCATTAGGTAAAATAATTACACGATAAATTAAAACTATTGAATTACATGCCTAAAACAAGTCAGTGGCAGAATAGCCAAGTAAGATTACCCGATAGGCGCTTGAAGTGGCTGATGACTGCAATAACGACACGGATGGAGAATCTTCCGCCTTCATATTGAGTGGATACATAAATGGGGAAATTATTGTTAGCTAATGCTACACACTACCGCAAGGCCGAGAGATAAATACGTAAACTTGACTCACCAGTGGAGGGATGTGGACGAATAGAGTGGGAATAGCGGTTGAGAGCAATTTTCGCTTCGCTCGCGGTGTGTTCTTCTTTATTAGCAATGATGTGGAGTACATGTCTGAGCTAAAGTGCCTGCTGCAGATGCGGTATCGATCACCCCTCTTGTCCGCAAAGACTTCTAGGACTCTACTTTCAAGCTCAGACGGTGGATATCCGCAATATCGGACCCATTCTCTTATCTGATCTATTGTCTTAGGGAAAACATGCATTATAGTACCTTCAGATTTATTATGGGTCTTCGAAGGGCAACCGCCAATGGAACAGGCAGGCATTGTGGAAAGTTCTGAAAAGTAAAGATCAACAATTCTCTATGAATACCAATGTGTTAAAAAATTAAATGACACATAAAAGGTTCAATGCAAGGTTCGTTTTGGTTCTTGGAACTATACTCGTTATTCACATGCGGATAAGTATTTGAATAACTTTAAAAAAATAGAAAAATAATTTGACTAAACTCAGAACATGTGACTAGTTCCTTGCATGTACTGTCTTGAACGAAAAGAAATTAGACGCAAAATGATTATGGTACATGGCCTTACCTTGACGAACAAACAGTTAGATGCAGGGATCAGAGTAGTTTCTTGTCGTAGAACAGGGAGCAGTTCACAGGTTGCAAACTGACGAGTTTCCTCGAAGTGGTCACGGAAGTTCACAGAGACGAAGAGCAGATAACCAGCACCTTCACGGGTTGACTAGCAAAGCGCAAAGAAGTTCTCATTAGAAATATGAAGTGGGTTATAAAGAATTCGAAACAGGGGTGTGTTTGTGAATGAATGACGTGTATATGTCGTGGCATTATGCGGTTTGCAGGGGGCCGTCCAGCGTGAGGGGGGATGCTTGGCAGGAGACACGGGGTCTGGAGGTAGACATGGGAACAACAACCCATGCTCTATAGACCACTTTGAAGTGTACATGGTCTTTGGCACCTCTTGGCCTTTATCGCTCCCTGACAGCTCCACTTGCCAGCACAAGTACCCCGGTGCAAACTGCCTTTGATAGGGCGGGGGGTGGATTGGGGCGGTGGTCGTGCAGACAAGACACAGGAAGACTCGTGAATGGAGACACACTTATGTGGATTGCAGGGGGGCGTCCAGCGTGAGGGGGGATGCTTGGCAGGAGACACGGGGTCTGGAGGTAGACATGGGAACAACAACCCATGCTCTATAGACCACTTTGAAGTGTACATGGTCTTTGGCACCTCTTGGCCTTTATCGCTCCCTGACAGCTCCACTTGCCAGCACAAGTACCCGGTGCGAACTGCCTTTGATAGGGCGGAGGGTGGATTGGGGCGGTGGTCATGCAGACAAGACACAGGAAGACTCGTGAATGGAGACACACTTATGTGGATTGCAGGGGGGCGTCCAGCGTGAGGGGGGATGCTTGGCAGGAGACACGGGGTCTGGAGGTAGACATGGGAACAACAACCCATGCTCTATAGACCACTTTGAAGTGTACATGGTCTTTGGCACCTCTTGGCCTTTATCGCTCCCTGACAGCTCCACTTGCCAGCACAAGTACCCCGGTGAGAACTGCCTTTGATAGGGCGGGGGGGTGGATTGGGGCGGTGGTCGTGCGGACAAGACTCGTTTGCCGCAGGGCCTCACCAAGGAGAGGCCATCTAACTGCATGTAAGAGGCAGGCTGCAGGATCTAGTACATGGAAGGCAGGGGGGTGAGTTTATAAATACCTCACCCTCCCAGGAGAATATATGGGTGCAGTTCACCCTGGAGACCCTGGATGCCTAGGCAGTTAGTCAGCAGCAGGCTGGCCTGTGGTGGCAAGGCGGCACGGGCCAGAGGGGGTCATCTCTGTACCCGGTGCCCAAAAGGATGATTTATTATGATCAACCATATTGATTATTTACCTATAACCATGTTTTGTATCAATAAAATCCAACGGCCTTTTATTGCCAACGCTTGAACAAAGTGGTGTGGTAAGTATTTTTGGGGGAGGAGGCAAGGCCGGGAGGCTTGATGCCAACCCGCAAAATAACATATGTATGTCTGCTGCATATGGGTTCAACGGTTATGTGGATTGAAGGTGGGCGGCCAGCGTGAGGGAGGATGCTGGCCGGAGACATGTGGTGTGACAAGACAAGGCACAGGAAGACTATTCAATGGAGACACACTAGATTCATTTAAAAAATCAAAACAACCATTGTTAAAATATATGTTGGGTTTTATTTTAGATCTTAATTTCAATTGAACATAAATAATAAACATTACACATTGTAAAGTTCCGGTTGCAGCACATCCAGGGAAAATCCGCGGTATTGTCCACTGTCGCTGGGGAAATGTTGTCTAATGGCAAGTACCGCACAGGCAGGTATTACTCTCCAAACGCGGTGTCCGAGCCTCCCGTGAAGCCATCAAGTGAAGCAACGATAGGCCACCAGCCTGTACCACCTGTGAAAATGAAAGATGCAAACTGTATTAAAATGACAAAACTTTCTTATCACTGTCGATTCAGGTAAAAAATGTCATTCTGCTTTGAAAAAAATTCTATCTAGAAAATGCACAATATGGAACCAATTTACATGCATTCGAATGATATGTAGATGTAATTTTATATGTGGGAGACGACCATGAAATAGTAGTGGCATCACTGACATCACAACCAGAGTATACTTACTCGTTACTCGGATTACGCGGACGAACAGTGCCGCGAAGTTCGTGCATAAGCACCATCATCATCCTCAACACGGTCCGTGAGAGGCAGGCTTCCCTGAACTCTGGCAGCTCGGTGATGCATTGCGGACTTGGCTCGCCTTCCGAAATGTAGGCCAAGCACCCGGAATTTTCACGGCAGCAGCAGTTCTCCTCCTCAGTTGGCATTAGCTCGCACCGATTGCACGTGCACCAGGTGGAGACGCCGTCCATGCAACATGGTCCAGGCTCTTCATCCGTTGACTGGTCCTCCCAACTGCCGTCCGAATCCCCATCGTTTTCGCGTGCTTGCCTTTCCAGTAGTTCTTCCTCGGTGTACTCGGGCTCGTACATATACGGCATTATTGTAGCCATTGTGTGGTAAAGAAAGTAAAATAATTTACAGAGATGGTACAGGTGTTCACAAGGCCTAGAAGCGGCGAAGGTAGCTGACCAGAGCACAGAAACGAGTCACAGAATACTCAAAGTAACACAGAGAGAGTAATGGAATCGAAAATCTGCTGCTGTGTGTTGTGAAACGGTGTGTTTATACTTATTGAGGAAAGAGGCGTCCTGCCATTTCCATGGCGACACTTCATTAGCTGAGGCGCAGCGATTGTTGACACGAAACGTGCTTTGGCGTTGGGAAATGGGCGGTACGCGTCTGCTGATGTCAGGCTCAGGGGCGGGGGATTTGATTTAGTGCCGCAAAAGCAGGTGAGCCAGGTCGATGGGGGGAAATGATAGGATTATCAGAAAATGGCGGCTGATTTCGAGTGCGTTAATGGACGAAAAGTCGGGTAAGGTCCATAGGAAAGTTTTCTACGATCTACCGATTTATGCTTAAAAACACATGGCCGAACCGCAGGGACAATAAAAAAAAGTCCCGGAACTATCCTTTAAGTTAACTCTATGGGTAATGTTGATGCAATTCAGCGGAGTTGGTCGCAATGCAGTATGTGCTTAGTAGTGTTCATAAGGGTATTACTGCTGTGTCTCCTGTGTGGTTCGGCAACAGTGGTGTTTCCTTTCTGGGAGTCGGACTAGAATTTTAGGTTCATGATTTGATATCATTGTAACAATTATTCGTTGTGTTCTGGGCTATATGAGGTGGGGTTTAGGATTAAAGCCAGGGTTCTTTGCTTATGCCTGTGAATGGGTTGTCCTTGATGTATGCAGGAATTATAGGATTGTGTCTTAGGTTAGGCGTTGTGAGTAGATTTAGGGTTGGAATGGGAGATCTGGGATTGGTGTTTATTGAGAGTTTTGTGTTCTTGTGACATTATACTTTTAGTTGCCTTGCTGCTGCATCTGTACAGTGTGCCATCTACTTGTTACCGTTACTGGTATATCCTTGTGGTCTACTGCCAGTTTGGGGCATGTGCTTTATCTTTTTCTATCTTTCCTTTCTTTCCTTTCTTTTCTTTCTCCTGTTCTCTCTCCCTGTCCTGTTCTTCAACTGTGGTTGCGTGTGTTATAAAATGTCTCAAAAGTTCAACTGTACCACGAGCGCTAAAATTGTGGATCATCTGAAGATCATCTCGTGGAATGTTAATGGACTCAACAATGTGGTGAAAAGGACTAAAATTCTGTCTCATCTACGTTCGAACTCTTGTGACATTGTATTCCTCCAAGAAACACATTTGGAGGACTCTGAGGCCGAAAAATTGAAAAGAGGATGGGTAGGGGATACTTACTTTTCTAATCACTCATGTAGGAAAAGAGGAGTTTCAATACTTATTAAAAAGAATCTGCCTGTATCAGTCCTTGGAAGTAGAGGAGATAAAAAAGGTAGAATTATTTGTGTCTTGGTGAGGATTCAAGGTGTGGACATTCTCCTATGCAACATATATGCACCAAATTTAGATGATCCGTTTTTTCTTTCATGAGGTGGCTCAATTGCTTCAATCTTTTAACATGGACTCCATTATTGTTGGAGGTGACTTCAATCAGGTCATGGACTCAGCTTTGGATCGTTCTAATGGGGATTGTACCAGGACCCCGAATAAATGCAAACGCTCCATGGAGAATTTAATTAGGGGGTTCAATCTGGTTGACATTTGGAGGTTGGAGCTCCCGTCGGACAGGGATTATAGCTTTCATTCTCAATGCCATGATACGTATTCTAGAATTGACTTCTTTTTTACCTCTGGACGGGTAACTTCAAGTTGCTATGATTCGGCTATTGGACTCATTGCCCTGTCTGATCATGCACCTGTTTCATTGCGCTTGTCCTTGCAGTACTCTCTGGTTAAATCATCTAGGTGGAGAATGAACTCTTATATTCTGAAAAATGACCGGATCAGGCAGGAGGTGGCAGAGGAAATTGACAGCTTCGTCCAAATTAATAGAACTGCCGATGTCCAATTATCAACAGTCTGGGAGGCACTGAAATGCTTTGCTCGGGGGGTGCTGATTTCCGAAACTGGTAAAGAGAGAAAATTGAGAACGGAAGAAATTCAAAGACTCTCTTCTGAAACTAAACGCCTAGATGTTCTATTTGCAAGCAAAGATGAAAACACAAAGTCTGACTTGAGAAGGGCTAAGTATGATCTGAACAAACTTGTTTCCAGCCAGGTTGATTATGCCCTGTTCAGGCAAAAGATTAATTACTTTGAGAATGGTGAGAAAGCAGGGAAGTTACTGGCGCATAGACTGAGGGTGGCGGAAAGCGATCGCTTTATTGCTGCAATCAGTGATTTGAACAACACATTGGAAACTCAGCAAAAAGGTATCAACAATTTATTTCGAGGCTTCTACGAAAAGCTCTATGACTCTGAATTAGCCTGTGATAAAGTTGACATTAAAAATGTCCTTGACTCACATGTTTTTTCTCGTCTGACACCTGATGAGGCGGCAGTCCTTCAGGGAAGGGTGGATATGGAAGATATACAATATGCGATTTCAAAGCTGACTGTGGGTAAGTCGCTAGGCTTAGATGAACTACCTGATAAAGCCCTCTCCGGTTCTGCACTGCAACTTTTGGTGACGTTTTTAATGATGCTTTTGAATCCGGTTCTCTACCTAACACAATGAGACATGCACTGATCACTGTACTTAAGAAGAAGGATAGGTCTGCTACCAGGTGCGAAAACTACCAGCCGATCAGTCTGATAAACTGTGACTGCAAGATATTGGCTAACATCCTGGCTGGATGATTGGAAAAGGTTATCTTATTGTTGGTGCATGAAAACCAAGTGGGCTTTGTCTCTGGCAGGGCGGTGGCAGACAACATGAGACGCCTGCTGTTGACCATTGAGAGGGGTCACACCCAGCCTATTGCCAATGCGGTAGTCACTCTTGATGCTGAAAAGGCATTTGATCGTGTGGAGTGGGAATTTTTGTTTGCATGCCTTGCAAAAATGAACTTTGGGCAAGACTTCCAACGTTGGGTCAAGCTATTATATAGCAATTCTTCTGCGAGTGTGCTGACGAATGGACTTATTTCTGATGCTTTTAGACTTCATCGAGGCACAAGACAGGGCTGCCGCTGTCACCTCTCCTGTTCATCTTGTCTATGGAGCCACTTGCGGTATGCTGGAGAGCGGATGAGAACCTTCAGTCCATTATTGGGAATGGCCGGAATAACTTGCTTTGGTTGTATGCAGATGATTTGTTGGTCGCCCTTCTGGACCCTGCCATTGGTATCTCTCACCTGATGCGAGCTGTTCATTCTTTCTCCATGTTGTCAGGCTATAAGATTAACTGGAGCAAATCTGAGATCCTACTGATCAATAATCTGTGTCTACGGCATACATATGCCCAGTTTCACTTTAGATGCTGTGCGGACAAGATGAAATATCTTGGCATCTGGATTGGAGCGGATATAGGGAAGCTACCTGGCATACATTTTGCATGGATCCTCCTGAGACTCAAATCGGATTTGGAAAGGTAGGGTCTCTTGAAGTTGTCAACTTGGGGCAAGATAAACTGTATAAAAATGGATTTGACAACTCGGATAAATTACATCTTGAGTTTGCTTCCTGTTAGGATACCAAGGAGCATTTTCATGGAGATCAATAGAATTTTGCAAAACTTTATTTGGAATGGGAAACCTCCAAGGCTCGCGATTTGGAAACTTCAACTCCCGTTGAAGTTGGGGGGAATGAACCTACCCAGCTTCATGGACTACCATTTATCATTCTCCACTCGCCACTTGTGCAAGGTTGCTGACTCTGTTAATGAACAGTCTGACTGTTATCATGGGAGTGTGGTGCGGTTTCCCAGTTGGACCCTAAAGCCCTACTGTCTTCTAAAAGATATAAATCCAAAGTGACCAGTGCACTTACTTCATATCTGCAGGACTGCTGGTGTGAACTCTGGAGTCGTTTGGGTACTGATCCTTATTTACACCCGGATGCATACATTTGGAATAACCCGGCATTGAAATTCCAGGGTAAGTCCCTCTTCTGGATTGAATGGTTTGTGGCTGGTATAAAATACTTTAAAGATTTGTTTGAGGATGGCAATTGAATACCGTACGATCAACTTGCACAGTTACATGGCATGGTGGACTGCTCGTTTGCTGAATATAGAAAAGTGAAGATTATAATTTCAGCTTGTGTTGAGGTGCCACAATTGTCTATTCAAAGTGCCGCCTGGGCAGCTGTGGAGATATGCTTGAGTGAAGCACACCCTGCTTCTACAATGTATGGAATCATAAAGGCTACTAGATAAGGAGATCCACAGCTGCCGACACTTTGGGCTGATGATTTAGGAGAAAAAGTTGGATTGAGGTGTTTTGGCGGAGATGCTGTGAAAACACTCGTCTGGTGAGTTTGGATTGGGGCCTCAGAGCCTCTCAAACTAAATTACTGTTTAGGGCCTATTGGACTCCAGAAAGGTTGTTCAGGAGGTGACTTTTGGACACTGACCTCTGCTGGAAATGTAACCGCTCAAGAGGTTCCCTCAGTCATTTGATTTGGTCATGTCCCAAAACAATGCAGTTCTGGGTAAAGGTTTGGGAATGATTGAGTCTAGTCCTGAACATTGCAATTCCCATGAATGCTTCTTAACTAATTCTAGGTGATATTTCTATACTGGATGAAATTGACTTTGGCAAGAAAATTTGGTTGCTGCATGCATGCATGGTTGCAAAAAAAAATGATATTGAGGTCCTGGAAGTCAAGCCTTTCTTTTAATATTGATGAATGGGTGGAGGAGCTTCTAACTGTCTCGACGTATGAGAAAGTCATCTACAAATATAAGGATGAAATTGAAAAGTTTTGGGACATTTGGAGCTGTTTTCTTGATGTCTATTGATGAACTTGAACTTTCATACAGGGTTGCTGTGCCCCTGGCTTTGTAGATATTGCCCTATGTCATTACTTATGGTTTTATACAATGTTTTTGTGATATTCTTGTATCTGCTGCATGAATTTTTGCTTTTGTGATTTGCGTTCTTTGGCTTTTTGGTTCTCTTTCTTTTCCCTTCCTTCTTTTTCTTCTTCTTTTCTCTTTTTTATGTACCTCTATCCTTTTTCTTATACAGCATATTTAGTTATAATTTATGATGAACTGATTGATATGATTTGAGCCTGATTGACGAGGAGTGTGATTATAAGATTAATGCCATATTTTGTTGTTCTTTGCTGTTGTGAAAATAATTTTTTTAGCAAAAATAAAGTTTTTAAAAAATAAATAAAAAGAAAGTCTGGTCGGTCTCCAAAAATGGCACGCCCATTCCAAGCGTCCATATTCTGCAACCACCATTCCAGTTTCATGATGGACTCTGGGTCCAAAAGGTACCATCTGGTGATACCTCAAGCCTTGCTGTAAGTGCCTTATCTTCAACCTTTGTAATGCTCAATAGTACAAAGGACCTGGAAATATGGCTTAAATGGATGCCACTAGCAACCCTACTATCCTTGCTAGGACTCTGAGGGAGATCACTTGTTTCTTCAGACATGCTCTGATCTCTCGCTTGATATCCCGTATCTTCCGGGCTGGAAGCTCTAGAGTAGCTTTCTTGGTGTCCAGGATGAAACCCAGAAAATCTACCCTCTGCGCTGGCATGGTATCTGACTTCTCCACGTTCACTAGAAATCCTAAAGACAGGAGCCAGTCTTGTACCCATCTCGTCTGGTACTCCAGCGCTTTTCGATCTTCTGCCAGGAGTAGCAGATCGTCTAGATATATGATCATCCTTATGCCTTTCTCTCTTATCGCTGCTGCCACTGGTTTCATCAGATTGGTGAAAGCCCAGGGCACTGACGCAAGCCCGAAGGGCATCGTCTTGAATCGCCAGCACTGCTGGTTCCAGCAAAAAACTAGAAACGTTCAGTAGCGTTTCTGCACTGGGATCGTCAGGTAAGCATCCTTCAGATCTAGTCTTGTCAGCCAGTCCCCTTCTCTCAGGGAATCTCTGAGCTGATGAATGCCTTCCATCTTGAAATGATGGTACACGATCCACCCGTTTAATTATTTCTGATTTATCACAGGTCAGACTTTCTCCTTTCTGTGCACGAGGAACATGTTGCTTATAAAGCTGGGGGATTCTGGGCACTTGTCTATGGCTCCCTTCTGTGCTAGCTGAGATAGCTCGTAATCTAGTCATCTCTGTTCTGCGTCCGCTAGACGCTGCTGGTGTGGTCTGCGTGACTGTACTGGTGGCTGCATTAACTCTAACTGCAGACCTCTTACAGTTTGCAAAATCCAGGCATCGCTGCCCAGAAAATGCTGGTTCTCCCTCCCACTGGAGGGTAAGATATTGCTCTCCCCTGGTGTAAAACCTTACCTCGGGCGAAACCTCTTCCTCTGCGTCCTCTGGGGGCACGGCCTCAGGCTGGGAAGAACGCATCCTGTTGCCTGTTTACCCAGTATTGGGCTCTGGGATTGGGGAGTCTTCTCCCTCCTTGATGGCGACCGGCCGTACGACTCTTGAAACGGCCGGTCCCGGCAAAAACCCTGTTCGGAAATATCTTCTGGATGGAGGCCTGGGCTTCCTCTAATGACGTGTAGGTGCCGACGAACCGGCCCATCTCCTTCCCAAAAGTCTCTCGGAAAAGGAGACCTTGGGCCGCTTCTCCTGCTTCATAAGAAGCAAGACCGCTCAGCTTTGGGTCGATCTTGAGTAAGAGACCCTCCTTCTCTCTGGGGCGATCACATAGTTAGCGTTCCCCAGAAGGCAAACGGCTCTTTGTGCCCATCCTGCTAATGCGTCGGGGTCCACTTCCTCTCCTGTATCTCTAGCTCTTTCCGCTAGATCCATAATCTTTGCGAGAGGGCCTGCCAAATCTAGCACCTTCTCCTGACAGCTCTTCCACGATCTGTTGATACCCGTACGGGGATCCTTGCTGGTTTTAGACACAAAAGTTAACATTTTGGGGTCCAGCTCGGGGGTCTCTGCCACCTTCCCGGGTAGGTCTGGTCGAGGGCGTTCTGCTCGAAGGAGTTGCCTAACTTCCTTGTCTAGGGCCTTTCTCAACCTCGCCGTCATGTATTGCGCCACTCTGGGCGACGGCTGCCAGTCTGCGGATCTCGGGTTTCGGATGCTTTCTGGATTGAACATGTCCTCTTGATCCTCCTCGAGGTGTTTCTCCTTGCAGGCTTTCTTTCCCCCGCTGGGCTTAGCCCAATCCTCTTCGACTGTCTGCTCTCCCTCCTGTGAGGAGAGGTCCCCCTCGGCTGGCTCCTCTTCCGAGCTTGGGTCATCTTCTCCAGCATTGTCTTCCCCTGGAGCGGGGGTCGTGAGGTTTAGCACTGCCTGATGCTGCAAATAGGCTTCTTTGAGCTTTGCGAAGGTGTCGGCCACCTCCGGGGCCTTTTCTTTTGCCCCATCCGCTAGGCACTGGGGGGGTCATCAGAGGATTTCCTCTTTCGGGCCTTGGTACTCCCCTTAGAACCTGACTCTGAGGGTTCGGTGGGCGTGCGTCCAATCTCTTTGGTGCTATTTTTGTGCTGATTTAGCATTGCTTCCAGTGTCTCCAGCCTGTCTCGGAGGGATCTCACCCCTTGCGCCACTGCATCGACGAGCGAATTCCCCAGCACCTCCTTAAAACTGGCAGCGAGGTCTAGAGGTTGTTCCTCCTCGCTCCATTCGAACTCCAACATTCTGGAGTGTGCTGTGTGCCTTGGTACCTGTGAAGGTGTCTTAGCACGCCCACTCTGCTGGTCTGATGCTTGTGTTATCAACAATGTATTATTATTAATGTCTTTTGTTTTAAATCTTCTTTGTGGCTGCACTGGACTGATCTGTCTTCACTGCCTGTTTAGGCTGAATACTCTTAATCTGCCTCCCAAACAAGACTTTGTGTATCTGAGGCTGTCCCTGAGTGTGTTGCTCGTGAGAGGGTTTCATTGTTTCTCTTCCTGGCACAAGCCGCCTGCCAGCTGATTATTAAACAATATATTCCTGCACCGCTGTGTCGCGGCTTGCTGCTCCACGATAGATATGCTCTTTATGAGATTTGTTCTGAGAAGGGCTCTCACTGCCGGGCTCGGCTCCTTCTTGATCATGTCGCAGAACTGAAATGTGACTGTGGGCGCGGAGGGGCTCCGGCTCCGCCTACCCAAGGGTGGGGGCTGGAGGCTCCCCTCTGCGCCGCGTTGCAGATTGCTGTGCTTAATATGGCCCAGAGAGGCTCCGGCTCCGCCTCCTCGAGGGTGGGGGCCGGAGTGCTCTCTTGGCTTGGCCGCTCTTCTGAATACTGTGGCAGAACTGAACCCCAAACGTGCCGGTAACACGGCACGGGGCTGCCCGCTGCGGGCTGTGTCACTCAATCTAATTCTGCCCGATAAAGTTACATTTACGAGATGCAGCAGAAATCCGCCGTACCTTGCTATACGGAACGCTGCTATGTCGACCTGTTACAACGATCTGTCTACTTTACATAATCATATGCACTCTCCCCTCGTTCTGTGCTATGCTAGCAGTAACGTTAATGCTCGATGCAGTAATTCGCTCATAAATACCCCTCTAAACTGACATTATTACACATATCATGAAGAGGTGACAAAACAGTACTTATCTGCTTGAAGAGCAGTAAAAGAAGAGGAGGAACTCAGGGACAGGATGTGGACATAGCTGAGGTGGAGGTGGACTACAGAGGATATGGAAGTTGTAGTCCAAAGAAAAAAAGTCACCTTTAGGACATTTTCAAAAGTTTGTTAGTTGTTATAGTTTGTTGAAACTGCTGAAGTGTGGTAATAAAAGAAGTTGGAGAATAATGCTCGCCTCCAGTCTTGTCATTGAATGCTGGGCAAAATAGTTACATTAGGCTCATGGAGAGGGGGTTGCTGAGCAACGGGCCTCCTGGTGGCTCTCTCTCACTTGCCAAAACACCTACAATACTTTTGACTTAGAGAATAAAACAAAAGGAAACACATGCACACTTTAAACTTTGCTTTCCCTGAACAAACATGAGGCTTGTAGCAATCCTCTCCTCCCTGTTATACCTTCTCATGACAGCCCTCAGACCTTGCAAGCAAGTGCAAATGACATAACTGGCTCAGTTATCTGATCTGTGGGGTGATTCAATGTTCAGCACATCCTGAGGCCCTGGGAAGTTTGGGTGCTGCCCATGGGAAGCACTGTTAAAGGAGCGTAGTTTATGATTTCAAAATCAACTATTATGCAAAATGCAAAATAACAAACTTAATCGGGCACTCAAGGCCCCAGGCAATGAAGATGCGATGAACGTTTAATCTATTTGACGTGAGCACTGCCTGCTGCTACTATACAACACACGAGGCTCCCATTGAAAGAAGGCCAGGTAAACTCAGCTTCTCTGCGAGAGAAGCCAAAATCAGGCTAGCCAGCAATAATGTAGCAATATTGTAAAACAGTATGAACCAGGTGACTTTTATTAGAACTTCATGAAAGTGTTCACAGTATTTATACCGTTGTACCGTTATACCCCTAGAGAGTATACCATGCAATTACAAGTGTGTGAATACAGGAAGCCTGTCAGAAGAGTATACCAGGCAGGTGCAAGTGCACAGAGAAAGTCCTGGTAGAGAAGCATACCAGGCAAGGACAGATTGTAGAGCATATAAAGATAACCAGAAGGGGGATATTGGTCCAAGGGGCTAAAGAGCCAAAAACCTGACAGGAGAGTATACTAGGTATCCTGACAAAAGAAAGACTAAACACAATTGTGTATGATTTTGGTGTCAGTTAAGAGGTGAAACGAGAACTGTTATTTTCAAGAAAACGTGAACAAGAATCCGGGTGGATGGGAGACACCCACTGGATCAAGGAGCCATATCCTTGAGAGACTTTTTCAAAGAAGAGTCCAGGGGAAGGGAGACACCCTCCTGAGCAAGGAGCCATATCCTTGAGAAACCTTTTGTTTGAGTTATCTATTTCTTTACCTATTTGAATATTTCTAGAACACTGAAGGCCAAAGGCATTGGGCCTTATTATGAGTGTGGCGGTCTGGAAACAAGGGTGTCAGTAAGCTTACCGGCACCCTTGTTTTTCCAGCCGCCACACTACAAGTCTGCCTGCAGGGTCTTTGCACCCGGCAGGCCTGATCCAGCCAGGCACAATGGCCCCTGAAGGCAGAGTTGTCACGGAAGTACCAGCACCGTTAGCAATGGTACTGGTACTTCTGAGTCCCCATTCCCGTGGAGTCCTATCAGACTGGGGAATTACCAAATCCGATGCCTGACTTCCTGTGCCGCCGGGACTTGTAATGTCCCGCTGGCACCGGGAAGTCAGGTGCCAGAAACAGTGTTTTGGGGTCAGCGGCAACCCGCCGGTGGCACTGGCGGTTTACCGCCGACCTCGTAATGAGGCCCATTATCCTTTTGTCCTTAGAGATCATTTCTTTAGAATGTGAGGGTCCGAATAGTACTTTCAACACAGGATTTTTTTTGGGACATTCTGACACTGACAGATCCTTAGTTTTGAGTTCAGGTAGGGAAACACCTCTAGTACAGAGACAGCTAGGCTTTTTCCCAACCCCTTTTTATTTATCAATAAAAGTCTTTAGCCAAAATGATGCCTTACTTGTGTCTGATTTTCATTCCTGTCTCCACACATAACACACCTCACTAACTGGGCAACACTCACTACTCTAGTCCTGTGATACCGCTTCCACGCCAGCTGCTTACTAGGTCTTCACAGGAATGACTCTAACTGTTTAATTTTGGGCTTTCCCTTTTGGCTACAAATCAGAGCCAAGGTTCTGTCAGCCACTAACCCACATATCATCACATCAACTCTCAGGACTCTGGTTCTTCAGGCCTGCAAGGTTGAACACTACAGGTTCCACAACTACCTCTCTAAACCATTAATATCCCTCCTTCTTTTCTCGCAGGGTCATGCACTGCAAATTCACCGAAATAGTTGTAGTGTGCTATGCAAGGTGACATTACATTACATTAAATGTAATACATGTCTTTGCTATTCAAGTTATTGGTCACTGTTAAAGCTGTGACCCACAAATGACATACTCATGTGTGAGTGACTAGTCTTACTTTTACATGAAGTGTATACAATGTGTCTGCCTTATTAAATATGTACGAATGGATCCAGATGCCATTGTTTCCTTTAATCATTTTATATTTGTTCCAAGGGTTTAACCTTTACCTTCAAATCCAGCGCCAGCTTGCATACGAACAGGAGCTTCTTGGCCAGTGTCTCTTTTCCTCTGGTCATTTTTTTTTTGGTTGCCACTGTTTTGGATTCTGTTTGGAATTGTGGTCCTGAAAATGGGAAAAGAATACTCTCACCAGAAAGGGGGCTGGTTAGGTGTTGTATGATTAACAGTGGTAGTCACATGAACCAACAAGGCACATTCAGGGGGTGTCAGGGACCGCCCCCCCCCCAGAACTCCCTCACCACACCTCTGAGGTAGGATTGGTTCTAGCATACAACCTGGTAGCTGACTACGAGAGGTTGGAAAGGGGAAGCCTCTGCCCGAATTACAAACCCCTGCCCTCTCTTCCGAGCCCCCTCCTCTTCTAGTTTGGTAATTACCTGTGATTACATGGACAAGAACTCTACATTCACTTTTCTATTCCCTGCTCTATTTTCAATATTGAACGAATAGGGTTGTAGAGATAGGAACAATCTAAGGGTTCTTAGATTGGTTCCCTTGTTTCTGGCCATCCACACTAGCGGTAAGTGGTCAGTGACCAATTTGAATTTTCGTCCTGTTAAATAATATTGTGATCTGCGGACTGCCCATTTCACTCTCAGACATTCCAGTTCAATTATGGTGTAGTCATGTTCTCGAAGATGCAACTTCTGCCCCATCTTTGATGTGTGAAAGGACTGCTCTTGGGTCAGTTGGTGAAGCATCGGTATACAGGATGAATTCCTTGGAGAAGTGTGGCATAATTAACACTGGGCTATTACATAGATTGGATTTCATTTTTTCAAAGACCTTCTGGGCCTAGGCATCCCAACTGATTGTTTTTCCATAGTTTGTCTGTTAATGGTGCTGCAACAGTGAATACCACTTGGAGCAAAGCGGCAATAGCACTAAACCAACCCAAGTAAAGCCCTGATGCCCTTTTTGGTCCCGGGGCGAGAGACACTGTGAACTGCCTCTATTTTACTGTAGCAGGGGAGTCGGAGCCAGAATATGCAGCATGGTTCTAAGACCCTGTAAGTGAGTCGCTGAAACATTGGCTGACCCTGTGTAAATTGATTGCCAACATTGTGAACTGGAAAGGTCCTTGTGGGGTGGAATAAGAGATCTTCCTCTAAGCTTCTGGATCCAGAGGTACTGGCCAGTAACCATTTGTAAGATCTAATGTTGATACAAAGGTGGCCTTACTCAAGGTTCCAACAAGATCTTTGATTTGTGGCATCGGGTAAGCATTGAGTAAGGATACTTTATTCCATTTTCTGAAGTGTATGGAAAACTGCTATCTTTTCAATGGTACAGGCACTGCTGGGAATGACTGATCACTGTAGGCCTTTTCATGACTTCCAAGTCTACCATCTTCTTCAGTTCCTCTTGTACGATTGTTTTCATTACCTCTGATAGCCTGTAGGCTTTTAATACTATCAGCCTCCCTGGTGGTGTCTTGATTTGTTGGAAAATTCTTTGCTCTGTCCTTGGTTTTTCACAGAAGACATACAGGTAGCTCCTAGGAATTCCACCAGGTCTTTGTTTCTCGGAATGTATAGTCCAGGGGGAATCCTCATCCCATGTATGGTCAAAGGGAGGGGATTTTCTCTAGTCTTGTTTTCATATAGTGCCAGCAGAATGGGGTTGAGGTTCTCCTTCCAGGTTTTTGAGTTTATTGATGTTGAGTTGCTTTCGTCCGATCCACTTGTTGGCCTTTATAGGTCAGGTTGGATACAGTTTTCGTAACGGTTTATGGCCAATGCCATCTCGCCAACAACTTATTTTGGGTTTCTTTTTTTTTTACATGTACTATACACCCTAGTTGTAGGTCTACATTATTAACTTGGTTCATATTGATCATTAAGACACTCTTTTTCTGCTGATTTTACTAACACTGTCAAAGAGTATTGCAGTTCTCCAGCATTGGATCTTTCATGGATTCACATGCTTAGAATATTCCCCGTCGTCAGACCGGGACCCCTCGGTACACATATATAGCCTTTTTCAAAGGAAAAACTTTCGACACTTTTGTGTCCTATCTACGTCCTTCTAGGACCCGCCTACGCATGCTCCGCAGGCCGTGCTAGTATAAGAGGCCCGCCCCCGCGGCTCCCCTTCAGATTTCAACCGTCTCCAAAGTAGTGGGATCTCCTCGTGTTGTCCTACTGTTTTGTACTAGGTTGCGTCATTGGATTTCGAGTAATAATGTCCTCTGTGTCAGGTAAAGCGATGTTCCGTCCATGCGCGACATGCGGCTTGAAAAAGGTTTACGAGGGGGATGGACATATGGACTGCATATATTGCCTCCACCCTCACCATTCGGCGGATACCTGCGACATATGCAAGGGGTTTTCTCAAAAAACCCTCAAAGACCGGAACCGACGCCTGGTGGCATGGCTTAAAGATGGAGCGGGGGCATACCCCCCCTCGGAGGTGGGCTCCACACAGTCGGCGAAAACATCGCGCCAAGCGGCCTCGTCGGAACCGCCGGCGAAGAAATCTAGACCGTCGGAAAAAGAGTCATCTGGAAGTCACTCCACTAGAGACTCCTCGGCAAAGAAATCATCCTCATCAAAAAAGCATGAGAAGGAAAGAAAATCCTCCTCTGGCGATCATCACAGATCGACCACGAGTCGAGAGTCGAGTAAAAGCGGGCACAGTGTGGAGAAGGCGGGACCGCAAAAACCACCTGCGAAGTCTTCGTCGTCGACGGCGGTCCAGTCATCGACCGCCTCCCTACCACTTGCACAGGGGGCATCCACCGTCCCGTCGACAATGGCGTCGACGAGGGCCTCGTCGACGGGGATCCTACAGGAGGCCTGGAGGCCTGAAGTCTTTGACCCGACCCCCCCAGAGCCTTTGCTACAAGAACAAGCTTTGTTGCTGTCCTCGGAGGACGAGAACGAGAGAGTTGCTGGCCCAGCAGACCTAGGGCTACGAGCGGCTGACAAGTCGTCGACGAGGGCCTCCGTTACACCGGTATCTGCCCCTCTCCTCAATCCTCAATCAGTTTTGTCGTTGAATATTCTGTCCACGCTTCAGTCCTTGTTGCAGTCGTTGGACCAGCGATTACCCCAGGCAAGCCTGCCACAGTCACTCGTCGATGAGCCGGGCCCGTCCCGTCAACCGACGCACCCACGCACGCCAATATCAACACTGGCACAGGAGGAAGGTGAGCTGCCAGATTCGGAGTCCGACAGGGGGGCCATGTCGGATATCTCATTATCCACCTCCAGGGATCCTACCTGGGAGTCAGAGGCAGAGTTGGAAAACCCCAGAAGCCCAGCTCACCCGTCCCCTCCGGACGACATCGCGTCATTCCATTCTATGATGGAGAAGGCATGCAAAGAATTTGGTCTGTCCCAAGAAGAACAGAAAAAGGATTGTTTTTTGTTCGACCACATGGGCAAGAGAAGGAGGTCGGTGTTCTCGATACCAATACTGGACCATGTATGGAAAGAGGGGTTGCAGACAATGAGACACCCATTCTCAGAACCAGCAGTGAAAGGACGCCTAGAAAAAAAGTTTAAGGCTCCAGGGTCTACCCCCAAGTGTTTATCCTCCCAACCAACACCGGACTCGGTGGTGTCGGCGGCAGCAGCGAGGAAGGCAAAGGCACAGCACAAGTGCACGACTCCTCCTGAGAAAGAGGCGAGACGCCAAGATGCCTTTGGCAAGAAAGTGCTCTCGGTGGGAGCGACCACAGTAAAGGCCGCAAACTCTCTGGCAATTGTGGCCAGATACGATAGGGAGATGTGGCACAGATTAGCTCCGCTGCTTGATCATCTTCCAGAAGAACAGAGGAAGGCGGCGATGCTACTGGTCCGAGAGGGTGAGGAAGCCTCAAATCACGCAATAAACATCGCGGTGGATCTCGCTGAGTCAGGCTTCAAGCAAGTCAACAATGGGGTGGTATTGCGTCGACCAGGGGAGTTGCTAGGTCTGGAAAAGACCCGGGGCTAACCTAATGTCAGAACTGTTGGGACTGGGGGCTAGCTAGTATTTTGGCTGTAGCTCCTGAGATTCTATCTGGGGCTACAACCAAAAGATCAGGGGCTATAGCCCCCTTAGCCCCCCCCTAGCAACGCCCCTGGCGTCGACAGTCATGGCTTAAGTGTACCTACTTCAGGCCAGAGGTGCAATACAAGGTCTTAGATATGCCCTTTGAGGGAGGCCTTCTTTTCGGCGAGAAGGTGGACGAGGCCCTAAAAGGGATGAAAGAAGATTCGGACACGGCACGTTCATTGGGTGCCCTCCAGAGTGGCAGAAGTTACAAGTCTTTTCGTCCCTTTAGAGGGGCTTCAGGTAATTCAAGATTCTCTTCTGGAGACAGATCCTTTGCCAGATCGGCTTACCCCTCCCAGGGATACCGACGTGCCTCACAATCGGCTAACCGTCGACGAAACTTCCAGTCTTCCAGAAAACGACCATCATACCCATCGTCGTCGAGAGACAAGCAAAATAAAGATCAGCAGTGACATACCACGCACCGTTCTGGGGGGAAGAGTCTCAGCATATGTCGACGAATGGGAAAGGATAACGACGGACCAATGGGTGTTAGACACCATAAGAAACGGACACTCTCTGCAATTCAAACACAACCCTCCGCAAATTCCACCTGCGTTCACCGCTCAGTCCCATATGAAGGTACTGCAACAAGAGGTTACACTCATGTTAGTGAAGGGCGTGATAGAATTAGTTCCAACATCACAGAGAGGTCAAGGAGTCTACTCAAGATACTTCGTCGTAAAAAAGCCGAACGGCAAATGGCGTCCCATTCTAGACTTACGCGATCTCAACAAGTCCTTAAAGAGCCTAAAATTCAAGATGCTCACTCTGCAGGAAGTGATCCGCGCAGTTCAAAAGGGAGATTTCCTGGCGTCCCTGGATTTACAGGACGCGTATTTCCATATTCCAATGTGTCGGAAACACAGGAAATTCCTACGTTTCGTAATAGGGCGAACTCACTACCAATTCACGGTTCTTCCTTTCGGGCTCAAGACCTCCCCCAGAACGTTCACAAAATTCCTGGCTCCAGTGGCTGCCTGGCTAAGGAAGCAAAGCCACCATGTATACCCATACCTCGACGACTGGCTGGTAAGGGGACCAACACAAGTCTGCAAGCCACCAGGCAGCTTCTACAACGACTAGGATTCGCCATAAACTTCGAGAAATCCTCTCTGCAGCCATCGAGAACGCTGGTATTCTTGGGGGCACAGTTCGAGACTCAGTTAGGGCTGGTGAAACCTTCCCTCGACAGGACCTCAAGACTCATTCAACAAGCGGCCCGGCTACGGCGAAACACCAGGATCTCAGTGAGAAAGTATGTTTCGGTCCTGGGGGCCATGGCATCCTGCATCCATCTGGTGAGAAACTGTCGACTATTCATGAGGCCAGTCCAAGAATTCCTCGCGGACCGATGGACACAGGCTCAGGGATCGTGGTCGGACAGGATAACCGTCGACGACAACAAGCTACGTCGGACCATCCAGTGGTGGCAGAGTTCCCACAATCTGAGCAACGGTGTGCCCCTACAGGAGCCGGAGTTTCAGAGCACCATAGTTACGGATGCGTCCCTAACCGGATGGGGAGCGCACATGGGTGCTCTCCAAACGCAAGGTCGCTGGTCTCCAACGGAGTCACTCCTACACATAAACGTACTGGAACTCAGAGCGGTACGATGGGCTTTGAAGGCGTTCCTACCACACATCAAGAGTTTGCGAGTGCGAATACTGACCGACAATACAACAGCCATGTTTTATCTGAGGAAACAAGGAGGGACACGATCGAGGACTCTTTCCATAGAAGCCCAGAAAACATGGCATTGGGCATCGAAACACGAAATTTCCCTCGTGGCTCATCACCTTCCAGGAGTGAGGAACGGCCAAGCCGACTCCCTCAGCAGAAGCATGGCCCAGATACACGAGTGGGAAGTGGACACGGGACACTTGAGGAAAGTGTTTGAGAAATGGGGTCACCCCCCTCTGGACGCCTTCGCGACCAAAGACAACAAGAAATGCGAGCAATTTGCAAGCAGATGGCCCCAAGAGGGATCGGTGGGGGAGGCGTTCTCCTTCCCATGGACGGACATGTTCCTCTATGCTTTCCCCCCGTTTCCCCTCATACGGAAAACAATACAGTGGATACGCAGATACAATTGCCGGGTGATTCTAGTGACACCATACTGGCCGAGGCAACCGTGGTTCTCAGACCTCCTCCATCTATCGCTGGAACATCCCATAGCGTTTCCGAAAGTCCCGTACCTTCTATCCCGGGACAGAGCCACGGTGTGGCATCGCGACCCGGACAGTCTCAACCTTACGTCCTGGCTCCTGACTTCTCGGAGTTCGGCGCCTTAGACATTTCAAAGGATTGCCAAAAAATTCTACAGGCGGCTAGAGCCCCTTCTACTAACAAATCTTACTCCTATAAGTGGCGGAGATTCTGTGAATGGTGTAGAGGACAACGGGGCCTACAACCATTGTTGGTGACGCCGGAACAAGTTCTACCTTACCTGCTCCTCTTGGCAGAAAAGGGATTGTCCCCCTCGTCGATAAAGGTACACCTGGCAGCCATCTCGAGGTTCACAAGGAAGAGGCAGTCATCTCCTCTATTCAGTGACAGACTGGTAAAACACTTCATGCGGGGTTTATTTCGAGCCTTTCCCCCGGTGAAACGTTTTCCCCCGACGTGGAGCCTCAACACAGTGTTGGCAGGCTTGATGAAACCGCATTTCGAGCCGATGGCCATGTCCGACATAAAATTCATTTTGTGGAAGTTGGCATTCCTGATAGCTATCACATCAGCCAGACGTATCTCGGAACTACAAGCGCTGGTCGTGGACCCGCCCTACCTAAGATTCTTTAAGGACAAGGTAGTCCTGGCAACTAACCCTATGTTCGTCCCGAAGGTTCCGACGGTATACCACAAACACTCATCCGTGGTTCTGCCTTCTTTCTTCGCCACTCCATCGTCGACAGCAGAAAAAACTCTTCATACCCTGGACGTTACGAGGGCCCTGAAATTCTACCTACATCGTTCACAAGACATCAGGGCTACTCGGCAACTGTTCGTCGCATATGGTCCGTCGACGAGAGGAAAAGCAATCTCTAAACAGGGACTGGCTAGATGGGTCTCGTCGACGATTGCTTTTTGTCACTCTAAGGCCGGAAGGCCACTGCAAGGACATCCTAGAGCTCATTCTACAAGGTCGATGTCCTCCTCAACAGCGTTATGGGCTGGGATTCCGCTGACGGACATATGCCAAGCGGCGGCATGGTCAGTGCCCCACACGTTTACACGCCACTACTGCCTTGGCGGGCAGCATGCAGACGAGGTGCAGATGGGAAGAGCTGTCCTGCGCCATTTGTTTCAGTAAGGTAAGCTCTTCCCTGTGGAGATTCGGTTATCTACCCTCTTAAGGGCGATATACTTTATGTGGGCAATGTTATATGACTTAACTTATCCCTATGGGAGATATGCATTGAGGATATATATTGTTACATTACATTCTCACCGCCGTCTCAAGCATTACTGCTATACAATCTATTCTAAGCATGTGAATCCATGAAAGATCCAATGCTGGAGAAGGGAATAGTTTCTTACCTGTAACTCCATTTCTCCAGCATTGGTATCTTTCATGGATTCACATGCGCCCGCCAACCTCCCCGTATGTAATGTATGTGATAAATTTAACCCTTCCTACTTTGGAGGGGCCGAAATCTGAAGGGGAGCCGCGGGGGCGGGCCTCTTATACTAGCACGGCCTGCGGAGCATGCGTAGGCGGGTCCTAGAAGGACTTAGATAGGACACAAAAGTGTCGAAAGTTTTTCCTTTGAAAAAGGCTATATATCTGTACCGAGGGGTCCCGGTCTGACGACGGGGAATATTCTAAGCATGTGAATCCATGAAAGATACCAATGCTGGAGAAATGGAGTTACAGGTAAGAAACTATTCCCTTATGTCGTACCATAGGAGTTTTTTAAAAATAAAAATGTCATGTAGTGATATTTTTCATTTAGTCTTACTGGAATTTTGTTTCTTATGAGACTTCTTAGAATTATTGTGCTGGCTCTCCTTCTCTGGTGTTCTGCATCTGTTTTTCTCAGGTATCCTGCTTGTATTTTTCTCTGGTGTCACTGGAATAAAAGCAGCATTGTGTATTTTTTTCAGTTACATTTAATGATAATTGTGATGACATATATGTGTGAATGTGCATCTTTCCAGAACATTTTGCAGACGTATGGGTGGTGGGTTGGGCCCTTCCAGTGGAGGATCTGTGGGGCAAGATTTGGAGACTGGTTTCGTTGTCTTGTTATCCATAAATGGTGTTTTGCTGCAGTGTAAACCATGTTGTTTCTTTAAATAAACATATATTGAATACAGCTGTGTTATAACTTAGTTGTTTTTTTATTTCCTTTATTGCTGGTGGTTAGCTATAGGAATGAGGTGTGCTGTGATCTTTCAGATGATCTTTTGGGGAGGTTTGAAGCTGTAGCATATTACAGGGCCTGCAGTAGCGGCCCTGTAGCAATGGATAAATTGCTAGGAAAAGCACTTTTTGGACGGCTTATACCATCACCACCCTGGACGAATCCACAGGAAACATTGCAAAAAAAGTATATGGCCCTATCGGTTCATCCTGCAAAGTTTGGTGAGGTTTCGTCAAGGGGGGCAAAGTTATAGGGGAGGTTCCAAAATGTGTGGTTTTTCTCATTGATGCAATGGAAAAAAAATGTGCTCACACCTACAGCCCAAACCACTGGATGGATATATACCAAATTTGTGGCATGAGCGACGGCTTGGTCCCGAATTTGGTGTAAATCCATCCAGTGTTTTTTTTTTTTAAATGACCAAAATGTAGGTACAAAAAAAGAGTGATAATCTGGGTTCTATCCGCGGACGGGCCTCCGATTGGACCAGTGGCAGGCATGAGCTCTGCGGACATCAGACGCACCGGCTGATTGGATGGTCGAAAAGCGTGAGGTGTATCACATTTTTGGGAAACGCTCCCCATGATGGATTCGTGGACAGCGCCCGTAGTCCGCGAACATCGCAGTAAAAACAAGTTAAAAAAACACAACATTGTACTTGTCAAACTAATGAAACTATGTCTGGGGTGGTGAGGGCTAATGAGGATGGGATGGGATGGGATATGGTCTTAAAAAGGCAAAAAACAGGCATGTTTGTTCTCCGATGTCCGCAAACAGTCCGGGGCAGTCCTGTGATGTTCGCGAACACCTGAGATGTTCGGGGACATGTATGATTATTTGTGCATTACAGGGTTTGTGAAAAACTGTTTTTGGATGGCTTATAACTTTGGCACCACTCAATGAAACTGCATGAAATCCTGAGATTTCATTCTAGATATCATACTGAATGGTTTTGCACAGTGTGGTGCTGTTTTGTCAAGAGGCAACAAAATTAGAGGAGGCACCCAAAATATTGCAAAGGAAAATAAATATGGTTCCATTTGACGAATCTGCACACAAGTTTGCAAAAAGATTCTAGATATACATGATTTCGCAAAGTTTGGTGGGATTTTGTCAAGAGGGGCACAATAAGAGGGGTGTCACAACATTTTTAGATGGCTTATAACTTTGTTGCCATTTGCTGAATGTGGACAAAAGTTTTCTGAAGGATAATAAACACAACCTTGATGTTTGAGCAAAGTCTGAATGGATTTTGCCAAGTGGGGGCTACGTTATATGACTATTGTGTGTACGTGCATTTTGACACTTTTGAAAGTAAAACATGGGCAGATTTCCAGTAAACTTGTGTAAAGAGCATTGCCAAAGACCCGAAAGCATGGTTTTGCAAATGTGTCCAGGTTTTATTTTTTACATATGTCATAATGTAAGTACAAAACATAGTGGTATACCTTTGGTGACTGAGATATAGCCTGTGGCCATGGTCAGTGGCCAAATTGTTCGAGTCATGGCATGACCACGAGGGACCAACAATGGATTTGGAGACTGCCCATGGTTGCAAGCCATGATCACTGGCCATTGGTTACATTATTATGGTATAGTGGACACGCAACTAGGATGCAGGGTAGGTGTAGTGAATAATAGGGGTGGTTTGGCTCAGCTGGTGTTATGGTGGAGACTTATGCCGCCGGCAATTGAACAATGATTTCCATACCCAGTATGCACTGCTGATAACACCAGACACAAGTATGTGTTGCACAAAATATGTTTCTTAAAGGAGCTTTATAGTTCTTTCATATATGTGAAAAGAGGAATTATTAATAACTTATACAGTGATGTAACACCATGAAACATTTTACTTATAAAAAATCTATTAAATTGACAGAAAAAAGTGTGTTAGAGGGATGTTATGGTTAAAATGCATCCACCCTTGGGACACCTATGCTTCAGTAGTTACAAAGTGGTGTCCCACCTTGGCATACCTTGGAATTTCCCTTCTGGGTTCTCATGAGCACTTGCCTATCCATACTGCCCCTTCTATTTATGCACTTCTCTCACTGAATAATGCATATGTGCATTTATGGATGCATTGTGTACAATTATTTTGCATAAGAAAGGGAAATGTAGATGGAAAAGATTTGTGAAAGATTGTTAGTTGGCAGTTGGTGTGTGGAAGCTTAATATAGTCATAGGGTTCTCTCTTTGCCTTCTGAAGGCCGCCATGGAAAGGGAAGAGGGGCCCTGTATGGAGCCCAGCCTTCCCTTTCCATGGCGGCAATCTTGGGAAAGAATTTTCCTTCTTACAGCAGGACTTTGTACGCATCCCGCTGTAGGAAGGAACATCCTTTTATTTGAGCAGCCTGGGTTACCGCTTTGGCAACCTGGGGTGCAAATGGCCTTCATCCCTCATTGCAGGGGCTGGAACAGGGGACAACGGTCTGGAGCCCTTGTTATCCATCCTTGGTTCGCTTGGGCTGATAACTTGGGCTGTCTGGCCGTAATACCCCGTTCCAGTACCTGGAAAGGGGGATGAACACCCCATTATTCCCGTTAGCATAACAAAAAATGCTAATGGTAATGTGGGAAAATCTTATTGGCTCTATGTACTTCATTGAGAAATGTAAAGTACATTGAGATTATTTTTTTTGTTCAATTTTTATCTGTGAAAGGTGGTTCCTAAAGGAACCCCTTTATTGTTGTGTTTTGATTATTTCTTTTTGCAGGAGAGGTTAGAAAGTAAGATGGGGAGGGAAATGAGGGAAGAGGCACCAAGCACTAATATGGAGGGGCAGGTGGCCAGAAAAGATCTTGCACGTGTTTGACATCTAAGGTAGGGGGCAGTGTTTTTAATGCTCCTTAACTGTAGCTTCAAAAGCACTTCGAAATAGCTTCTCCCTGCAGAGTGGTGTGTTGCAGTATATACAGAGGACTTTTGTATTCGGAAGATGTGAATCAACAGCCTCTTTTATTGCTTGCAAGGTACCTGGTGGGATTCTGTGTCCCACAGAAGTAGGCTGTGTGGTTACAGTATTAGTTGAGGAAGATGAGGTGGAGGAAGACATCCTACTACTTGCTAAGAAAGGAACAACCTTTCTGAGACCATTGCGGTGGTTGGATTGGGTGTGACGGCGCATGGAGGTGGTCCCATAGGAGTACTTCCAGGTAATCCCCGACTGAGTACATTGTTGCGCTCAGTGCATTTCACTTTGACAGCTTTAGCCTTTGGTACATTCCCAACAGTGGTAAAGAACTGCCGCACCCATGATTCTCTCTGGGTACTAGAGGTAGGTACTTCCTCTACCTCATCTTCTTGGTCCTCTTCATTGTCTTTGGAAGTATTGTGTTTTTTCTGTTGTGTAGGTCCTCCAGCTGGTGGTGGTGTTGGCTCTTGAGGAGGAGGCATGGCAATAGCCGATGCCATTTTTAAAATAAATAGCAGTTTTGCTAATATTCTTCCAAGTATGTGCTCTGTACTAGATTGTAAATGGATAATGAGTTAGAGTAAGTGTAGGAGCTGAGCAAGGGCACATTTTGAGCTTGAAAGTTGCTAGATCAGCAGAAAGTGCAATTCCGAACTGTCCACGATGCACGGACCTGATTGCAAAGTGTGGACGCGTTTGCATTCTGTCCAGAATGTCTACAATTACCTCAGCCGTTCGCGGACATCGACGAATGCAAAGACTGTGGAAAAAGGGGCAAAAGGTGTATAGAAGTGTTAAAAATTATGGTAAATGGTGGGAAAGGTAGGGTCTTAAGGTGACACTTTCTAAATTGGACAATCATGTTGCTATATTGGGGTAAGTATTATATTAGTAGGTTAAATTAGCATGCACTGGTAAAAAGCCATTACATTCACTGAAAAAATTGTTAAAGGGACAATATGGTTAAGGTGCACTAATAAAAACCTATGAAATTCATTGAAAAAACGTTGTTGATGGGACTTTATGGTTACAAGTAAAACCGAAAAAACCTCAGAAATTCACCAGTTATGGTAAGCTAAGCAGCCATAACTCGCACCACCACCGTGCACTGCTAAGACTAACACCCAGGAAATCAATGATGACATCACAAATGTCATTAATGACAGCCCTACGTCCACACTATCTACTCTAGGCATGCTCGGTACAGCAACTTTAGCTCTTCCCTTCTCACCACCTCATCCTGTTGCTCATGCTCAAACTCCTTTTGCTCTATTTCCCTCCCCTCCTGTGGTTTTCCACCAATCTTCTGCTGTTCCTCAACCCCACCCTCCTCCTGTAGCTCCCAACAATCTTACTGTTGTTATTCATGCTCCTCCTCTCCCACCTCCTGATTTTATCCTACCTCCTTGTTCTGTTTTTCTCTACCAAGCTTCTGTTCCCCCTCTTCATCCTTTTGTTGTTCTCCACCAATCACCCGTTGTTCACCCTCTTTCACCCCGCTTCTTCAGATCTTCCACTTCCTGTGTCTGTACTTCTTCTACCTCCTTCTTCTGCTGTTTGCCACCAACCTCTTGTTGTTCTTTACCCACTTCCTCATTCTGCTGCTCTTTTTCAACCTACCCCTTCTCTTCTCCTCCCACCTCATAATTGTCCTCTTCTACCTCCAACCACCTGCTGCTGGTTCCTTCTCCAAACTCCCTATGAGTTGTTCTGAGGCCATGGCCTTTTATCTCCAGGTTGCTCCTCCCCTGGGTCCAGGTCTCTTGCAAGGACCTGCGTCTGTGAGGGGAGATTATTCAGGCCACATGATTGAATGCTGCTAATTGCCTCAGTTGAATACACTCTGACAACATTCCATCAGCTGAGGGTAGGATAGCCTGAACATTTCTTTCTAGCAATACAATCATGCAGGAAGTTCTGTTTCCTAAAGTGAGATCTGCTAATCAGACCCCACTTTCATATTTATCCATGCCAAAAAGCATAATGCAACCATGCACATTGCAGCAACAGTCTGCTGACATCTACAGCAGCTGCCCTGCAGTGACAGCAGGTTAGGCCCAAAGGACACATATGTATTTGTGAACAGCTGCTGGAAAACAAAGTTCCAACAAACAGGGAAGGATTTTTAATCATCTGTTCCTCTGGTTCAAAATAAAATAATAATATGCCCCTAGTCAGACTGGTTTCACGTACGTATCTAAATATAAGCCATATGTGGTTATGAAATGGTGGCTACTGGTATCATACAATTATAAAGCCACAAACAATTTGATGTTATATTACTGTCAGCTTGGAGAGGTGACTTAGTCATGACAGGTTGGTGTGTACTAGCTGTTTGACCTGGGTGTACTCACAACCATGCGAACCCTTGCCCAGGAAGCTTTTCTTTTGATCCCTCTTAGTCAATTCATCTTTGGACTTTAAGAAAAGAAGAATTAATCTAGCAATCTCCTAGGGATACAGTCTAATCTAACGTCCTTTGACATAGGGGTGAAGACAGAAGGCTCCAAAGGAAAGGAAGGCTGTTCTGATTACTCAACTGAATGACACATTTGGGCTGAAACTGTTGGGGACATAGTGGCCTCTGCTGCCTATGCACCTAAACCAGGATCCTGTTCACTAGAGAAGGAGGACCCCCTACAAGTGCCAGACAAACCTTGTGGAGTGGAAGTGTGGAACAAAATACTCGCATTGTCCCGGAAAACCCTGGATTGGCCCTCCCAGCAACCCAGAAGCCAGGAAGCAACTCGGAATCATCTTTACCACCTCATGCCAATTTTGAGCTTGCTCAGCATTGCTTGACCCACTTCAAGCCACGGCAGGACCTGCAGCGCTGCTTTTGGCACTCTAAGAACTTTGAATCACTTGCCTGCTTTTTCGAGCTGTCTTGACATCGACTCGATCCAGTGAAGCTAATCGCTGAGGGACGCAACTGCCTGCTCGTCGCTGGAACAGTGCGTCTCGACCATCTCGACACCAGCTTTTGTCCTCCTGTTTCACCTTAGACTGACCTAATGACAAAAAAGACCCCACTCTTTGCCTTTTCAAGACACTTCCAAGTACCTTTAACAATTGCTGCTCAAACCAATTGCCTGTAACCCTGTCTTCACCCACACTGCTCTCCTTTCCTCTCAAAGTCTGCATTCTCTGTGTTTCCTTTACAGGGGATTGGGTTTAGTGCTTTTAATTAGTGTATGCATTAGTATTTTTATTAAAGTCCTATGTTTAAAGAAACTTCATAGTATATTCTTTTATTTTCGTACCAGTGTACTGTTTGTGTTGCCTCTGTATCAGCTCACTGCCCTCCCTCCTGAAGAGTATAGCCTGTCCTTGGCCCAAATTAGCAAAAGTGGAAAAGGAAATATACCTGTGAAGTTGTGCTGGTTTCACCTTTATGAGTGGGATCACTGTTGGTTTAGTATTAGTGTAGGACTAAGTAGGCACTTTAGGCACTACTCATCCCTGTACTCCTGCAGAGCAGTCGTCATTACATCACCATCACCATCTTGGATGCCCACTGCCAGCCCCGGTCTGAAATATGTTTGTATTCTAGGTTAGAAATTGAGGATAAGCTTTTCGTAAGTTAAGTGTGAGAAACCCTGAAGACGAAGCGCGGCTGTCGTGATCATTGCTGCCATTCCCCTGGCTCTGAGTAGTAAGCAGGAAGGTGCTATTCATTCTTATTATAGGCAAGTTGGAGTGTATTCCTCATCCACCCATTGTGCTCCCTGGATCTGTGTGGCAGGTGAGAAAAACGCACTGGGTATTCGGTCAATCTGCAAACTCCTCATGGGGCTGTGAGATATTCGTAAAGTCCCACAGAACAGTTTGGGAAGACCAGTCCTGCCTATTGGCTATAAAAGGAGCCCAAAGGTACTGTGGCTCTCCAATCAGATCAGTTTTTCCACATTCTGGTTCACCGCCACTGTTTCTTAAAGGGATATGGGGTCATGTTTGCCCAATGTGAGAATCACCTGCCTGATGGTTGAGATATAAAGGGGTGACTAGGGGATCCTCCCCTTTCCATTATCCACTAGCACTGGGGAGAACCTGGCCCATGGTTCACTCCACTAGACATCTCCAGTGTAGGACTGGGAATTTCCACACCTACATCTCATTCTTCCTCTTTACACTATGGTGGATCTACCATGGGGAACATACCTTCTATGTTATGTTATTGTAGCACCTTATATACCATTGGTATGATCTCAAAGCGCTGTGGGTGGTTTGCCCTTGGGGACCATAGTCCAGGTCAGTGGAGAGAGTAGGGTAGTATATAGTGCTTCGGTGCAATGTTCCCTCTAATTATTTTTCCATAAGTGCAGGAATGGTTGGCGTTTGTGCACACTTTATTTTGCATGTGCGCAACTTAATAACGAGGTAAGCAACTTTGTGATCATCCATACTTTGTGAGCTACCATCTGTGAAGAGTTTGGAAGGCTATGTCCCCTTCCTAACCACTGCAATTCTTTGCAAATCAGTGCAAAAGGTGCATTTTACAACATTTTTTCTAAACAAATATAGGCTAAAAAGAAAAAATATTTTATATATGATTATAAGGAGAGCTTATCAACCAGTCCAAGGCTTCAAGATATGCCATAGTACCTACCAAAAGTACTCCTGTGCAGGGAAGAACATGTGTATATTCATCTCGGGAGGATAGCTCAGCGGCAACATGCTCTCCTTGGAAGCAAGACAACACAGAGCAACACAGGTTTGATCCCCGGGTCCACGCTTAGAAACCTCTGGGTATTAAGCGTGTTATAAATAACATATCATATATGCAGAGAAAAAGCTTTGTATCCTCAGGATAATTAACAGGTTTAGTTGTGGATATTCATTTGTTGACAACGCCCAGAGACAATGCAGAAAGTGTTTAATGCCATAGAAATAAAACACTAGTTTATTACAACAACAAATATTGCTGATCACGCATGTGGTTGTCAAAGAATTCAGATAGGATCTAATTTTTGCAAAAGGAATAATGGCAACTAAAAGGAGTGTGCAAGAATACTTGCAATAGGAGTTCATGTGCCACTTTAATGAAATAATTCAAGGGCCAGGAGAACATGCCTCTGGTTGTATAAGGACGATAATTGCACCACAGAATATGACCAGAATTCCTGGGTCTCTGCTTGCTATTCACAACATGTTGTCCTGTGAGTTGTGACAACATTTACTCAAAACAAGCATTATGGCTAAAAGACATATAAACATCAATTTTTACTGTCTAAAAACAGGAAAATGTGCACAACAAAAATGGGAAACCAATAACACATAGGAGTCTTCCCCTTGCTTCTATCCACAAGGTCCCACTGATATTTATTTGAATCAGTGACCAGCAGAGCAGTGGCATAGGTAGGAGCTCTAATAATATTACTGCACAATTTCAAGAGCAATTTTAAGGGGAAAGAACATATTTTAATAAACATGCAATATCCCTACTGTCAAAACTAATTATTTTCTTACTCCCTCAAAAATTATTTGATTCGAAGTAGCGAGTAAAATCGTATCAGAGTCGTGTTTTAACCCTGAAATAGGAAGTGAAATGACAGGGCACATAATGCATCTTATAGTTTTGCCCACCCTTCCTCGCCACAGCCGAGATAACATTCAAAAAGAGCCTTACTGAGGTTTCTTCAGGAGTCCCATTGAAGATTATCACAGATATTTTCCTTTTATGTCAATAACCGCAATGCTCAGGGGTACAACAGATTGAATGCCTTTTTCTTTGATTATGGAGCCCTCTTCTGAAATTCACAGATATAATTTAAAGAAGATGCATGTAGATGCTAGAGGCAATAAACGCAAAGGCATGATTATATTGAAGCCTTCAGCAGCGGAGAATAGAAGGAAACAGAAGGTGCAGTTTCCAGAGTGTTACTAGAGTTTCTTATCCTTTAGCAAACAAACAACTAATTTATTTCACTGTACTGTACTGCCAAAACATCTGATTTAATTTTTGAAAGTTGTTTATTTGTTCTTCACCTGAAAGGAGTATTCTCTGTGCCCTTCTACCCATACCCCTCCCCGGGACACGTGCTGCCCTCCAATACTAGTTCACAGGGCTCTGTAAAAAGTGAGGGATTGTAGTAGCAAAACACTAACTCAGATATTTACCTTCCCACAATACTTTGCAAGCAAAACATATTTGAAGCCTCACCATAACATTATGTGCAGTTTAAGAACATGTTATGAATCTGCATGTGCACAATTACTATGAAGTGAATGCAAGAGTGTTTGCAACATACCCCACCTTTAAATTGTTCGGTAGGATAAGTGCTCAGTATTACCATGTAATATGTTATGGTCTACGTCCCATGGAACTCTGAACACCTGGAAAGGATGCATATTGTGTAAACAACATGCTAGTTATTTGACTATCTTTTGCCCTAATACTATATTAAAAAAATGGCAGGAATAGCCCATACCTATTATTCCTTGCAAGCCAAATAAATGCTGTTGCAATGTTGTTCTCCACTTGTAGGGTAATGTTAGCTTACTTACAGTCAGTATGCAATATTTGAGCTGACAGTTGGGTTACATATTTCGGGTGATGATTTTGCTAAGGCACCATGAGTAACAGAAATTCTTCTGATTGAACGTAGTTCCTATTATAACAAACAGAAAACAAGTGGATGTAGGTACAGGTCTGGTAAACATTTGCAGATCCAAGGTAGGCATAGTGACCGTTCTCTGCTAATATTTGAATGTGACCTGGGGCGGAAGTTAGAGTCATAAGATTTAAGTGTGGTAGAGTCAAGCATAGGAGTCATGGGTGGGGAGAGTATCTTATTTGGTTAATGTGTGCAAGCATATTTTAGCATGATCTTCTGTTCGTGGAGCCTCCTTTTCATTTTAGTTTTGAACCTCGTGTGGGTGTATTCTGTGCAAAGTAGTGAAACGAAAATAGGCTAGACCAGAATATCAAGACTAGTTAGTCCCATTTAGCTTTATTTTGTGAGAAAGCAAATATTAGATACCTGTTGTGGCTTGTGCCTTATTAAATCTTTTTGAATTGGTGGGAATCTTCTGTGTGCGCTGCTAAAATTCTTCTGAGCGGCAACCAGAAGGAAGCTGGGCAAGCACACATTTGCACAGCTTAGAGGGAACATTGCTTGGGTGTACTCAGTATGTGTGCAGCCAGTGCGGTTTAACACAGTGAGTCACTGCATTCTAATGCTAGGCGCAGTGCAGTGGTTGTGATAGATCCGTGGAATGTGTTGTGAAAGCATCATGAAGCAAGACACAGACAACAGATTCAAAGTTCAAACAAAGTGTATTTATCAACTTGAATGTAAGGATGGTGTAGGGCCTAACTTGCCCTATGCTAAGGTGGGATTTCCCTTCCTAAAGAAACTAAGGATAGTTTGAGTCAGTAAGTTCAATTTAAAAGTCTGTCTGTGTCCAAAACCTATACTTGCACTCACAACGGAACTATACAATGTGTAGGGGTGTCAGCAACAAATGGAATCGTATTCCAAATAGAGTTCTGAGCTTCTTCCAGCTTTAGGCTTACTCTCTAGCGCCCTTCCCCAAGTTCAAAGCAGTTCCACAAAGCCTTTGGATTCCTTTCCCCATGTAGACAGCACAGTTCCAAAAAGGGACTCAGGGCTCCCTTCCCCAAGGCGAAAACATGGTTCCAAACTAGCCTCAGGGTTTCCTTCTCCAAAGCTACAAGTCTTCCTGCTTGCCCATGTACAACCAGTTCAAGTCTCTTTATTCTCACAACCAGTTCCTGGTCACCTTTATAACACTTCAGGTGCAGTAGATACATATTGCTATCTTTCTCATTCACTTTAGCAATCTTAGTTATCAATGAAGATTCTTTATCTGGACTTTCATTGACTTTTCCAGACACGGTACTCTCAGTCTAGGCGCAGTTGTCCGACCACACGGTCACCCATTACAGGCCACGCAACAGATAACCCTAGGTTTCCTGCCCATACAGGTTTCTCTCTCGTCACACCTGTTCTTGAATTTGCATTCACTCTGAATTCTACTTGCCAGTCTCTTGACTTTGCCACAGTGTAATCTTCCACAAAACTCACTTTATGGTGCTCACTCTCTTCTACCACCTTATTTTCACAAACTTCATGTTTATTCATCACTTGCTTTTCATCTTAGTCATAACGTGTTATCTTTTGCCTTTAAAATGTTCTTCATGTGTGTCTCACACCTTTTTCCATTTCATTCATGGGTTTCTCAAAGTTTTCATTCAGTTTAGTATTCAATAATATTTGCAAAGCAATTTTTTACTTCGATATTCAATAATACCTGCTTCTTGTTTAAGCACTTTTAATTTAAAGCTCTGTGTTTTGTTCACAGTATTCAAAAACTCCTTTCTTGGGTTTCACAGTCCCCTTTTTATACATTTCCTTTCAATCGCCATCACAATGTGCCTTGCAGTAGCCCCAGGAGCGCCCCCGTATGAATGATCCCCCTATTTCACTCACTGGTCCTTGGCGGCTCCTCCAGGCAGTCTCTCTCTCTTTGGCTCTGCATACACATTTTTGTGTGTCTTCAAGCAGCGCTCGCCCGCTCCGAATCCTGGGAGCTCCCCCTCTCTCTCGTGGATGCTGCCGGTGGACTGAAGCACCTTTGAGTTGTCAGTGCCCCATTGCTCCGGCTGTGAGCACCATACAGAAAGGGCTCTGCCCGCCTTAATCCTTGCACAGCCCGCTCAGGCCCGCTGTCACAACTTCCTCACAGCACACACCAGTGTCCTGGCCTCTAGACAGGACCCCCGCATGGCAGCCATCTTCTCTGCAGGACTTCAACCCTTTCAGGCTCGTTTCTCCTGGCCCGACATCTCTCCTGCTGGTCTCTTTCCCTTCAGTCAGCTCCACCTTTTATGCACCTATAGTTCATTAACAGGTTGCAGGTGCAAGCCCTTGTGTGCAATTGCCTGACTACAATTACTGGTGTTCTCTAGACATGCCTGGCCCTCACACTAGTTCCTAAGCCTCTTCCTTGCAGCAGTACCAGAGTGGTGTGACTGCATGTTAGTGTGTACAACTCCTAGTCGCCTCTTCCTCATCCCAGTACTATAGTGGTATTACTCGGGGGAAATATAAGGAAGTGATTGGCGATAACCTATAAAGGTAGAGGGAGGGTAACATTTGCTTTCAAAAGGTAAAGGGGGATACCATGTTTCACCTGCAGACACCCTCTCCCCAATACTCCACCCAGGTGATCCTCCCTCGCATCTCTATCCCAGGGTCAGGATGCAAGAGCAATGGCCTTTCCTTGGCCACCTGAGAAGAGGGTTCAAAGGTAGTATGTGTGAGGATGCCTTCAGGTTTCTCACAGTGTGCAGCAAGGTAGTTGGACTCTGAGTCTGCATTCTGGAAGTGGTGTAGCCTGTGAATGAGATTATGTGTGCAGCTAGGTGAAATTCATTGTGGGGTATAACTGCGTTCTAAAGACTGTTGAGGTATTCATGGAGTAGTGTAGGTATGTGTGCAGCTAGGCCGAATTGATTGAGGGATATAGCTGTGTTCTTTTGTTAGTCGGTGTAAAGGAGAGAGTGAGCATATTGGTATGAGTGAGCATCTGTGCTTAATGGTGATAGACCCCTATTCATGGTTACTTTCCAGAGCCTGCTGGGCTGACCGCATCGGTCATGGTGATTTGGGTTAATGGGTCTCTGAGAGAAATTCCCTGACTAGTGCGAAGTATGTTGTGATTACCCAGTTAGGGTCCTTGTTTCTGAAGCTGGGTTGTAGGTGCCAGAGGGCCTATTTTGCTGGTCCTTGGTCATTGTTTATAGCGGGTGGACAGGTAATCCTGACACGTTTATGGTTTGAGTTGTGGAATTATATTGCATCAACCTTGTTCCTTCTGAGAGCAGAAGTGCTAGAAAGCTGACTGGTTGGAGGACTACTGCATATTCTTAGGAGCTAAGAGCAAGTCCAACAAAGCATAGTTGCTATAGAGCCTCGGGTGAGGGAGTTCATGTCATTATTCCTAGGTAGGCCAGGCTATCCTGACTTGATAAGATACTGCCTAGTGTACCCGATGGGTGACATGATCTAGCCCAATCGTAATGTTTGAAACATAAGGGTTATTAGGCTCTGCAATAGTGGTTCTGCGTGTTATTTCCCAGATAGGTAAAGCTTGGCACAGGTTTACATGAACATGCTCAATCATATTTGACTGACAGAGGAGCCTGCGATAGTGGCTCTGCGTATTAATTCCCAGATAGGTAAAGCTGAACATTTGTTAACAAGAACAGGCCCAATTGTATTTGACTGACAGAGGAGCTATTACACTCTGGGATTGTAGGTATGCGCAGTAGCTCGTGGAAAAGTGGATATCTGATCATGGTCTGCTCTCCTTCTCCCTTACTACCAGCATTACACCTCCCTCTCCTTTACCCTCCTCCATATCTTTTACTCGGCGTGACATCCGGAACTTTAACCCTTCACGCTTCCTTGATACCTGCTCTTCTTCTCTTCCACCCCTTTCTGATTTCTCCTCCCTCCCAGCTGACCTTGCCTTATCCTCTCTTTCCTCCTCAATCTCCTCTAGTCTTGATCAACTCTACCCCCTCTCTTCTGTCTGCCCTACTCGTAAGCCTTCCCAACCCTGGCTCTCTCCTCCCGTCCTGTCCATGTGTCGTCTCCTCTGTCGCCTTGAGCGTTGCTGGCTCAAATCCCCCACTCTTCCTAACCAAACCTCCTACTGCTCTTATCACTCTCTATGTGACTGCCTTAACTCTGCCAAACGTGCATATGTTTCTAACCTCCTTCACTCCCAAACTTCTCATCCCCGTGGTATCTTTCAAACCCTCTCTCGTCTCCTCTCCACTCCCGCTCCTGGCCTCTCTTCTTCTTCTCCTCTTTCTCCTTCTGACTTTGCTAACTTCTTCTCTGAAAAAATTATTTCTCTTCGCTAAAAAATTGTCTGTTCTCCTTCTTTTCTTATTCCCCTGCCCTCCCCTCCTTACACTCCCCCCGGCTCACATGTCTACATTTTCTCCTATCACTCCCTCTGATGTCTCTCTCCTCTTAACTAAATCCCACCCTACCGCTGCCCCTTCCGATCCCATCTCAACCCTTCTTATTCCCAAGATTTACCCCCTCTCATACCCTATCTAACCTCCTTCTTCAATACTTGTCTCTCCACGGCCAACTTCCCTTCTGCCTTCAAGCATGCCACTATCATCCCTATACTGAAGAAGCATTCTGCTAATTCTCTTCTCGCTTCCAACTTTCGCCCAATCTCACTTTTACCTTTTCTCTCTAAATTCCTCGAACGCTTAGCCTATTCTCAGCTCTCAACTTTTGTTACTACCTACTTATCACTTCCTTAGTCTTGTCTTTAAATCTCTTCATGACCTTACTCCTCCTTAGCGCTCCTCTCTTCTCTCCTTCTACACCCCCTCTCGACCCCTACGTCCTGCTGATCTCTTCTTACTTTCAGTGCCCCCCCTTTGTGCCTCTCGTTTCCGCTCTTTTCAGCTCCTTGCCCCCTTACACTGGAACTCCCTACCTTTTGCTATCCGCTCCTCCCCCACCTATTCCTCCTTCAGCTCTTCATTGAAATAACTCCTTCTTCATTCCCGTCCCTGACACCTTTTCCCCTCTCACCCTTCTCTCCCTCCTTCTAGTACACTTCTCTTTGTTCTCTTTATCTTTCCCCTTCTCTCCTAAAATCTCCTTTCTTCCTACTACTCGCTTTACACACTACTCTCTCTCCCTCTTCCTTCCATCCACACCCCTTCCTCCCCTCTTCTTTCTCATATGCAAATTGTTCTACATGCTGATTTTCTGGTTTGAATCATGTATACTGTTATTGCTTCTACTGTTCCATGTTAATGTGTTTTTGTTGTTAACTGTAAAGCTCCTTGGATTAAGGCGCTATATAAAACAATAAATACAAATACAAATAAGATGGTATGACAGTGGTTGGCATCTCCTGAAGTGATAGCGCCATGCTTACTTGGGGAAGATAATGTTTAAGCTCATTTATGGTGGAGAACATAGGTGCTGTTGGTCGCTAGTTTGGGGTCAGGGTATTAGTTTCCAGATTGATAGATACAGACATCTCCTGGTCTTAGAAAACAGTGTATGTCTGGTTGGTTGGCATTGAACAGACCTGGTCATCGCATACAATCATAGTGTTGTTACGTCTCAGGTTTGGAGTCGTGGGCATTTAAGATTGGAGCTCACACAGTGCATGGTTAGGTTGTTGGCACAAGGGCGGCTGTTATGCCATTGTATGTGAGCTAGCAGCTACCTAGCCTAGAGTAGATTGATCCTTTGAGCCGGCTTCCGTGACCCGACTGTTCATACTTTTCCATGATAATGCAATTCTAGCCGGCTTCTGTGACCCGACTAATCATACGTTTCGATGATACTGCTGTTCTAGACAAAATATGGCCATTGATGGAGAGTTTAGCAGCCCTAAGTGGTCTCTTAAATGGTTTAGGGAAAGAGCCAGGTTTTCAGTGCTTTACAGAAAGCCATGTAGTGTTGGTTGTGTCAAATGTGGGGATGCAGTGAGTTCCACAGTGTTGGCTCTAAGGTTGAGTAGGCGGACCCTCCAATCCTGGCTGGATTGCAATGCTGGAACCACTAGCAGGAGGGCCGTGCTTGACCTTATGGTGCGTGTTGGGTGTTAAGGCATAACCTTTCCTTGTAGGTATATCGGGCTGGCCTTGCGCACTGCTCGGTGGGTATGTTAAGGATTTCAATCAGGCAACGCACACCTTAGCCTCGGCCTAGTATGCAGCCCGCAATTGAAATGCTTATGTTTTTATGTTAGATTCAATATTGAGATGATACAGCACTCATATCACACACCCTTTTCAAATACCTCGGGTCACAATGGACCATGAACCAGGCTGGTTGATAAAATGTAATATTTATTTTAAAATTCAAAAGAAGTCATACAATGTTTAATATGGGGCAGCAATCACCAATGGGGTGATAAGAACAACAGGAATGTAAGCAATGCACTTAGTTTAACCTTCTATTGACACAACTACAAAACACCAGGGAATAGGAGCACTTTTTGATTTTAGGTAAACTAGCACTTGAGTTAGAATTTCCCCCTGCAATGTTCCCTCTACCCACAAATAATCAATTCTAAGTGGATAAACAGAAGCAGCAGGTAATCAGGAATGACAAATGGAAAACAGAATTGAAATCCGATCTTCCCTCCCCAAACAAGAGAGAAAAACAGATTTTAAACCCTGGCAATGCGAAAAATGACACTCGGAAATGGATGAATAAAACAATGAATGTGTACAAAACTCTTGAAACAAAAACAATTCTTTACTGGAGCAACACTGGGAAGATACTAGCAATCACAAGCAATGGATTGAGCAAAAGTATACATTTTGAAATTGAATGGAAGATTTAAAACAGTTTATAATCAAAATGACCCGTTGGAAATTTTGCAAACTTTTGCAATTCCTGCCTGAATTTACCAAAACGGTTTTTAATAAAAATGGGTGAAATATTGTAAATCGTAGCTATGGATCATAGGTACAAGATGGAAGTGAAATTAGGTCTCTAGTTGGTAAATTGAGTGAGTTATGGAAGATCTAGTGAGGTGCATTTTGAGAAAATGACGCCACGAAAAAGGAAAAGAAATCAGTTTTGACAAGACCGTTTTACTCTACACTAGAGCATTCAGTCTAGGCTACCAGATTGAGACACAGTAAACTCCAGGGTTGACTCGCGAATTCAAACCTAGCACCTCCACGCCCGCCCTGGTGCTACCAGTCCGATCATTCGAAAGAGGACTAAGGGCTTAGGATTTCACAAGACAAAATTATTAAAGAAGTTGGTGCTAGCACAAGAAATCAAAGGAAGGGTTTCAAAAATGATTTTTGACAATATAACAAGTTATCAGGATAAGGATAGGATGACTTAGAGAGTTGAACTAAGGGCAAGGCAATGTATACTATGGTTTTCTTTGGTTCCTATTAATACTCACAGTCCACTTTTTAGTTTTTGGATTTTGGACAGTCAGCGGTTCTGGTCACCACACGGATCTGGTCTAACAAAGGACAGCCGGACATAATCAGCGGGACAGGATCAGATGAAACAAGAACAGGACACCGACGCAGGAAAATCAGGAAGAGTGTGTGTCTATGGTCTTGTCAGGGACCCTTATTTATAATGCAAAATGACATCATCAAGGTAGAGGCTGGGCAGGATTAACTACGCCCGCCCCTAAACTACTTGGATTGGGCAGGGGAGCTAGGCTCTGACTTGCTCTCAGTTGGTTGGATTTCTAAGGGAATGATGTCAGATTTATGAGGTGAGGTTTACAATGTCCAAACACTAGCACATTTACTTTACTTAAAATCCGATTTTGCCAAAAGCATACATTTCTTCACTTGCAATCTCTTGGCAAATTATACACACAGGTTACATATTATGTGCAGCACAGATAAATCAAGTCCTCAGATCTGTGCAACCTTGTTTCGCCTTTCTGATACATTTTGGTAATTTTACACATTAAAGATTTGGCCTAAAATTCCACAATTTTATACACAGATGCGAATTGTCCCCAGGGATATATGTACAAAATGTTATGTTTGCCACATTAATACCTTGCTTGGAATCTGTCATATTTTGTATCTTCTGTTACCCCTGCGGCAATGAGTTCTACGATGTTTTAAAAGATAGCCCACCAATTAGATTTAAAACTGCAAACTTTTAAAATGTTTGCTCATTCTTGCTGCAGAAATAAAAGTCTTTAAAGTTTCTTTATAACATAGTCTTTGTAACCAAAAGGCAGTCCCTTTGTTACTAGATGCTGGGTTTTCTTCTTCCTCCAACTGCAAGCAGCTGTCATTTCCTTCCAGGCAAGGAGATTTCCAGTCTTAATCGAAGGTTTTATTGCCCCTTCACACTTGACAGGTGAGTGTCCCAGGACTGCTATTGTCCCAGCCTGCAGCACAGACGAATCTCTGACAAGCGTGTGCACTTTCATTGTCCTGTCCCATTCAAAGTTTTTCAAGCTGGCAATTCGCACTTACGTGTCCTGGATTTATGGTGTCTCTCCATTCCTTAGGGAAGTTTCATGGCTGGCAACCGGAATGACTGGTTTTTCTGAGAGTTTGCAAATCCATCCCATGTGTTTTAAACTGTTTAATTTCTTATTTGGGTCTTGAATTAAACAAACCTGTGAAAGAAGATACATTACTAAGTAAGCAGGCTTTCATCAACAGTTTATTTTAAAACAGGCCATTTTTTTCTTCAGTCAGCACAGCCCATTTTTCCACATGTGTTAAAAACTGCTAATCATTTCTTTCTTTAATTTGGTTTGCAGCTCCTCAGATTGCCCACACTGTCTTTGCAGCTGTAGTTATGTCCTTGCAGCAGGAGTTTTATCCAAAGTATAGATACATTTGCACTTGAGCTTGCTCAAAGAGTTAAAAGTCTCTTTGAACTGCTGCGCCTGGATACATTTGGAAGGAAAATAAATGTGTGTTCCTGTGTGAGTGAAAATAAAGTTGTTTCTTGATTTTTTTCAGATCTACTTTGACAGGACCTATCATTCAGGAACTATGCCCGGTTTTTCTGAGGCACAATGAATTATCCTGGGACTGGCAAGGCCGTTTCCATCACAGTGGTTTCTGAATGCACAGATGGAAATAGCATAACACAGGATTTTGAAAGGGTGAAAAAGGTTTCATTTTGAAGGGACATTTTTGGTTTTTGCAGCAATGCAGTGCTGCCTGTTCACTTGATTCCATATATGTTTCAGAACACACTGGCATACTTTTTCAGTGTGTCCCCTTGTTCCATTTTGCCTGAAGTGTGCTAGGAAGGCTGGGGCAGCCATTTTTTTTGTTGCTGCCAAAATGCAGTTTTGAGGTCCTGGTGCGCACAGGAGCCAGCGCCGCCAGGTTGCTGTTTCTTGCGTAAATGCAGCTTGGTGATGTGGTGCAATGCTGTTGAGTGTGTCAATATATCCCACAGGTAATGCGTAGGATTTTAAAAGAGGCCCTACGTCCGATTCGGTGCCAGTAGAGGGTACGGAGAGCAGCTGGGATGTGATTGTTTCATCCCAGTGCAAGAAGGAGTATGGCACCTGCGTTTATGACACTTTGGAGTTTGTTAAGTTGGTTGGCTGGTGTACCCAAGTAAATGGAGTTTGCATAGCCCAGCCTGGACATGACAATGGATATAATTGCAGCCTGTCTGTTGGGGTAGGTGAAGTAAGGGAAGATGGATCTCAGAAGCCTAAGGTGCTAGTGACAGGATTTGGAAACATTATTGATCTGCTGGGACGGGGTTAGGCCCGAGTCCATTGTGTAGCCAAGGATTTTGACTGTGCTGGAGGTAGAGGGCGCGGGGGGATGCCGAGGGAGGTGGCCATGGGAATGGTTGCTGGAGTAGAGCTGTATTGTCAGACACCATGATCTCTGTTTTCCCTGGGTTCAGAAGGAGGTGGTTACATGTCATCCATGTATATCTCTGAGACAAGCTGCTAGGTCAGGTCGTGGATCAGAACTTGATTTGGGAATTATTAGGATAATTTGGGTGTCATCAGTATAGTTATAGCAGGTGAGATTGTGCAAGTGGATGATCCTTGGCAGAGGTGTCATGTAGAGGTTGAAGCGACGAGTCACCTTGGGGTACTTCAGTTTTCACTGGGCGTGCAGTGGAGAGGAAAAGGGGAGGAAAGAGATTTGTTGCCTATTGTTGATGAAAAAGGCAATCCAGTTGAGTGCCGAATCTCAGATTCCTAGGGAGTAGAGTCAATCAAGGAGTATTGAGTGGTTATTGTTGTCAAAAGCTTCTGAGAGATTAAGGAGAATAAGTACTGTGCATCCTTCAGAGTCTGCCGAGACTTTGAGGTCATCCCAGATCAAGATCAGTGTGGTTTCTGTTCAACGGCACAGCTTGAAGCCTGATTGAGCGGGCTCTAGGAGGTTGTTGGATTCAACGGAAAGTTTGAGCCAAGAGTATGCAGTGCGGTCTATGAGTTTCGCCAAGAATCAGGTGTTGGAGATGGGCCTGTAATTGATTAGCTGAAGGGGGTTGAGGCTTGCTTTCTTTAGAAGCGGTTTGACATGCGCTATTTTGAAGGGTTCTGGGAAGATGCCAGGGGTGACATTGAGTATGGACCTCGCCCGTTGTCCTGCACAGTTGGACGCGAAGATTTCTTTGAGGAGAGAGGCGGGACAAGGAGTAACCGGAAGGTCTGCTGGTGGAAAGTAGTTTGTGGAACTCCTCGCTTGAGATACGATTGAAAGACGTTAAAGAAGGTGTTACGGTGGGGGGGATGGTGGAATCTCAAGGAGCAGGTATTGGGGGGGGGAGAGGTTGGAAAGTTTGCCATTAAGGGTGGCCGTCCCGTTCCATGTTGTACTTTGGAAGTGTTGAGAGGAGAGGGAGTTGCAGAGCATTTGAGTGTACGTGGTTGGGGCAGTGGTGCAGGAGGGTTTCATGAATCCCATGATGATCCTGTGGAGCTCTTCGCTGCTACAGTGGCAGCTCAGGATTCTTTTATTGTAGTAGGATTTTCTGGCGTTTCAGATCTCAGATTTGTAGTTTTGGTGATGTGGCGAACACTGACTTGCTATGAGAGGTTTTGGATGCTCACCATTTGAGCTTGAGGGCGTGATTTTGTGTTTTGAAAGCCTTCAGGTGGGGGGTGAACCAATTGGGGGTAGGTCCTTTGCAGGTGGGATCGTGCAGTAGGCGGTGAGAGGGAGGAGCAAGTCGTTAAGCCAAGAGTCAAACGATTCGATAGGCATGGGTCTATCTGTGTCCGGGAGTGCCGGGAGTGTGCGTAGCAGGGCTTCAGCCATGTCAGGTAGTACCTTGAACTTGATCCAGGATTTGTGATAATGCGGAGGGACAGAGTGGGCCTTGGGAGGTGGGCTGGTGTGCTGACAGAGAAAGGTATGGCTAAGTGGTGTAGCCCATAATGTGGGTGGGACCTGTGGTATGCCAGGAAAGATTGAGTGCCTCTAGACTGTCAACCATGGTTGGGTCATGGGGTTGTTGGGCACATCAAACAAGATATTAAAGTCCCCCAGTAGGGTGGATGCTGGGTGGTTAATCAGTGTTGTTGCTAGTGAGTCGCAGAGAGTGTTGGCAAAATGTCTCTCATATCCTGGTGGCCTGTAGATGAGTAGTAAGGTGTCTGAATGAGTGGGAAACAGAGAGAGTTTGACTAGCAGGGCTTTGCAGTTAGCTGTGCAGAGCAGAGTTTCGGGGAGTGAGATGGAGATGTGAGGTTTGTGGAGGATGGCTACTCTGCCACCTCTGGAAGGTCTGTTGTAGGAGATGAGGGAATAGTCGGTAGGGAAAACCTTGTGTGCGATTGGTTTGAAATCATCTGACAACCATGTTTCAGTGATGAAGATGAGATCAGGATTGTCAGAGGATAGGAGGTAAAAGATTATGTGTTTGTTTTTGTCCACAGAGCAGGCACTGAAAAGGAGGCAGGTGATTTGATGGGAAGTGGCGGTATGTCTTCGGGTGTTCCTGGCCAGAGGGATTCAACATGCGTACTTCTTGATGCATTCAAATTGGATACCTGTCCCTGTTTGGTTCATCTAATTAGATTACGAAATTTGGGGTTAGAAGATTAACACTAGCACAAAAAACTCTTTATGTCCTGACGAAGGCCTGTTACATCAAAAAGGGAAGACCACCACATGGATGTGGACTATCTCATCTTTTAAGGCCGAAAGGCAGTGCGCCAACATCACTTTTGTTTATCCATCGGTTAACTCTAAGTGAACAGAAGGGTGATAATCAACAAGCACGCACCCCATGGGTATGGTGCTAGGTACCTAAAGACAAGACTGTGAAGGAACACAGAGACATTACAGAACTCTCAGCAAATACAACAAACACGACCATGAAGAATGACTATTTCAAATAATCAGAGTCCAGTTTACACCGGGCAATAACAGTATATGTGATTCCGTTCTTGGTTCTCTAGGCACATTGTGGTAGGACACCGCTCCAATAGTGAGGTTTATACATCTATATGACCTCTCATAAAAACAGACACAAGGGTTTGAAAAACATTATGTCACAATATCATAGGCCAAAAACAAACTAACCCAGAATGAATGTTATTGTATATTATGAAGATTGCTTTGTTTATATGTTTTGTATTCATGTATGAATTAGTGCGTATAGGCAACCAGAGTAATTATATATATATATATATATATATATATATATATATATATATATATATATATATATATATATATATATATATCTGCGTGTGGGCTAATTGTTTACTATAAGAAACCCTGTTTTTAATTCCAAAAATATATATTTTATTCAGAAAAAAATCTTTTTCTGAATAAAATATATATTTTTGGAATTAAAAACAGGGTTGTTTCTTATATGAAGTGGTCTGGTTCGAAGTGACATTAGTCAGCAACTCTTTAAGTATGTGTCCTGTTGGGCTTTGACTATTATTAGTCACAAGAGAAACGGGAGTAGGAGGAAGCTTGTGGTCCACCCCCTTTTTTTGTTCATTGTTATATACCTTATTGACCACAAGCCCCTTGGAAATATAAAATCACAAGGTACATCCTATCTCTACACAAAGGGCAAATGTGACATCTGCTATGACTCACAGTTTAAGCCTTTTGCCACATTTTGCCTAGTTTCTTAGTGGATCCCACAATGCCCCCCACCACAATGCTTCCTGCTACCTTTTGTTTCATGACATCAGGGATCAGTGGTCGGAGAGTGGTGCCGGGGTGGTGGGTGGTGTCTGGGGTGTTGTTGATTGGAGTTTGAGTCCAAGAGGAGGGAGAGGTGAAGATGTAGTGGGCGAGAGGTCGTGTTCAGAGAGGAAGAAGCAGGGAATGGCTAACAGGGTTGTTCTGACAGCTGGGCTAGGTAAGGTGAGGTGGGTGGACCGATGCAGGCCTGGCGAGGCATGAAGAGTCGAGGATGAGGGCCAGTCTCTGCTTCCTAGTTTTGTGTGTTTGGGTGAAAGAGGAGTGTGAGGGATGGTAGGGTGGTCTGAGTGGAAAAAGGATGAAGCAATATTTCTGGAAAGGGCAAGGCGTGCCATGCTGAGTGAGGGGAACGGGGTAGATGGGGGTGGTCTGGTGCTGGAAGTTGAGGGGGTGCAGAGGAGGGGTGGGAGGGGCATGTGTGAAGGGGTTGTGTGGGCTTAGCAGGTGATGAGGATGTTGGGCTGGACAGGGTAGAGGTGGGGGAGGTGTGGGGTGAGCTGTAAAGGTAACACAAGGTTTTCTTGGAAGTGGGGGTGGGTCACAGGTGGAAGGGAGGGATGTTTGCGTACAGGGGGTCGGTCAGGGTTACTGGTGCGAAGAGGAGCTCCACCCATATGAGAGTTTGGTATGGTGTGATGTGCAGGGGCCCTTGGGGCTCTGGCTAAGGCAGAGTGGGTTGGGGGAGGGGGGAGAGTTCCTGAAAGGTGGCGGAGCTGTTGCGGTGGTTGGTCAGGTAGTTTGGGGCACCAGAGAGCTCCTCTGGCTTGTGAATTGGGCATTGTGCAGAGTCTAGAAGTTGGGGGGTTGAGGGTCATTCTCACGAGTTGTCGGGAGAGAGAGAGAGTGGGCATGATGAGAGGTTGTGCAGAGGTGTATGGGTGAGGGGCAGAGGAGGGTTGATTCTTGGTTTGCCATCCAGCTCCTCTGGTCAGAGAGTTGTAAGGGATGTGGTTAGTGGATGAGGGGTGTGGTGGGTCAGAGTGTAAGGTTTGAGTGGAGGGGTGGGGGATAGAAGGGTGTTGTGGTGTGCAAGGAGGGTTCATGAATGAAAGTGCTAGTGCGAAGGAGGTAGGGCTGATGGGGTGCTTTTTGGCTTGCCAGAGGGTTCCTTTTGATTGTGGGTTGTGATGCGTGTGGTGAGTGGCTGTGTCCGGGAGTGATGCTCTGGGTGAGTATGGTGCAGATGGATCAGAGTTGTGAGTGGGGTGCGGTGGTCTTGGTTGTCATGGTGTCCTGTCAGTTTGGGATTGCCAGTCATGGTTTTGTCAGGGAGCACTGCAGCAAGTGAGAAATGCTCAGGTCTGAGTAAACATCAGTAGGTGGAGATTGATTAGGTCTGAGGTACCTGGGTTGAGTGAAAAAACACCCAAGTCTAAGACACTGTAGTTGTTAAAGATAGATATGGGATACCTGATCAGTCGGAGAAGCGCCCAAACCTGATATCACACCAGCGGGCAGTCAACAGCTAGATGTGAGACACCTCAACAGTGGGAGAAGCACCTAAATTTGAGATAGCAAAAGGAGAGAGCAAATAGCTAGACATGAGATACCTAAATAGTGGGAGAAAATGCCTTAATTTGAGACTATGGCAGGCAGTAGTAAATGGTTAGATGTGGGATCCCTTAATATTGGGAGGAAACACATAAATCCCAGACAACAGCAACGAGTAGCAGGTAACTAGATGTGAGACACCTGAACAGTGGGAGAAAACGCCTACATTCAAGACAATGGCACCAGAAGACAAGCAGCTAGATGTGAGATGCCTTAATATTGGGAGGAAACACCTAAATCCCAGACAACAGAAGCAAGTAACAGGCAACTGGATGTGAGACACCTGAATAGCAGGAGAAAATGCCTAAATTTGAGACAATGGCAGCAGAAGACAAGTGTGTGGTACCTTAACATTGGTAGGAGACACCTAATTTAGAAGCAACAGCAGCAGAAACAAGCAGCTAGATGTGAGCACAACAGTAAATGCAGCAGCACCCACACCTGGGACACCTGGATAGAGGGAGAAAATGCTAAAAATGGGAGCACAACTGTAGATAGTAAACAATTAGCCCACACGCAGATTATGGTTACCAAAAAACAATTCGCCTGGGTGCGAGATATGGCTACCTGACACAATATGCCTAAATGCGAGATATGGCTGACTTAAAACAATATGCTTAAATGTGAGATATGGCTACCTGACACAATTTGCCTAAATGCAAGATATGGCTGACTTAAAACAATATGCTTAAATGTAAGATATGGCTACCTGATGCAATATGCCATACCATATTATTATGGCAGCATATATTACCATACAGCTTTGGGATATATGCATCAGATTACAAGCTAATAGGTAATAAGATTGGTGGGACAGTTTAATGGGGTACAGTAATGGCTGTGCCTCCCGGCCGAACCACCTAGTTTGCATTGGCTTGTACTTTTGCTTCTCAGTGTATCACTGGGAAGCAATCGGGCTAGAAGGCCAGGAAACACTTCATTATTTGAGGCTGTTATCTTTAGTTCTTGTCAGCCACATTAGTGTACATTTTCATCTGCTGAGTTTGTATTTAAGGGCCACTATCACCCACTTAATGGCAAGGCACTCAAGCTCAATGGTGGCAGACTTTTTCTCCCACTGTTGGAGTTTCTGACTTATGAATAGCAAAGAAAGTTGTAAGTCCAGGATTAGTGTACCTCTATTCTGAATAAGTCTACAAGGATCGAAGTTGCTCTAACATTGTATTTATTTAATTAAGTGTCTTGCGTCCAAAAAATAACACAATAGCACTGAGTATCTTTGTAGATAATGTGATGGAAAGTCAGCACTCCTATTGATTCTGCTACAGGGATCTATCCCGAATATAATTGAATATAGGACATAATGGGCTTTTGAAAGCATCACATTATCTTCTAAGAAACTCAATGCTACGTCGCATCAAATGAGTCATTGAAGGTGATGTTGGGAAAAATATTAGACATTTCTATGAAGTTCAGGCATGTTGATTAGATGATTTTCCAGAACCATACCATTGCTTATCCAAATCACAAATTATTGAGTGATATGAGAGTATAGGCACCAGGATTTAAATATTTGTATAGTCTGCCTTGAAAAAGCCAGAGTCAGTGCGAAATTGATGGCCATGCAATTGGCTTTTTGCTCACCCTTACTAACACACTTCGAATGCATATATCTTATGTTGTACTTTGGGCTTTACATGTTTATAAAGGCCCTCATTACGACCCTGGCGGAAAGTAACTGACCTGACCGCCATAGCGTAAATAGCGTTTCCGCCATTGCACGATGGAGTAAAGTGCGGCTAATTCTGACCCATCGGGCACGAGCATTACGCCATGGCGGAAGTGCAAAGTCCGCGATGGCGGAAATGTCCCCAAAACGCCCCTCACCGCCGTCGTACGGCGCCCTAGGTGCAATTCCGCCACCCATCATAGCGGTCACCGTAATGAGCGGTAATCGCAAAATACGGTGACCGTAAATATACGGAAACGGAAGTAAAAACATGGGGCCGGAACGGGAAACAGCACGCCGTACACCTATAAAATCAGAATCCCAACACAACCATTAAAAATCCTACCCAAAGACACATCCCAACCCGCTAGCCACCCTAGTGAAAACAATCAAAATGGGAAAAGTTGCGAAAAAAGCGTGCGACCGCAAGCGGCATGTCCACTTCTCCCATGAGGAACTCACCGTGCTCACAGAGACCCTCCAGGAGAATGCTGCCGTCGTCTTCTCGACGCAAATGACCAGGACGGCACTTGCGAACAAGAAGGCCATATGGGCCCTGGTGGCACAGCGGGCAAGTGCGGTGGGGACCGCACCCCGCAACCCACAGCAATGCAGAAAGCGATGGGACGACTTGCGGATACGCGTACGGAGCATACTATCAGCCAACTGTAACATTGCCACAGCTACCGGGGGAGGATCGGAATCACCCATCAAGTTGACCCCCTGGGAAGAAATCTGTGCCTCCAACATTGGAATGGAGAGTATAGAGGGAGTCGGAGGGATGGAGAAAGGAGTGCAGACATCCGAAGAATCAGGTAGGTGGGCCAAATAAAACAATGCTAAATCCACAATGTCCAATCATGTGAAGTACCATGTGTCCACATAGTGCAACAGAAACACATGTCCAGGAGAACGTCCACATACATTGGCCTGATAGCGCACTTTAAAAGTCACATTAAATACATAAATAAGTACAAATCCTAAAAACACCCTCTACACGTGCAGCATGCACACCCTAACTGCAGGCTGCTAAACAACTGCATCCTCAATCCACACAAAAATGAAACCACCTCCAAGGCCCTGACCCAAATCACCCTCAGGTACCACCCCAATGCATGTGATACATTGCCATTCCAATTTCCACAGACCCATAAATAACGCTCGCCCTCCTTTACTCCACCACAGGGTCCGATTCAAACGACGAGCTTCAGGACACCCCTACCAGCACACCTGCAAAGAGGGCCAAGACCAACGGCCAAAGACCCTCCACCTCAGCTGCACGGATCAAGACACGGCAGCAGCACAAATCAAGTGGCAGCACACAGGAGGGGACTCCAACAGGCACCCCAGCAGCCAGCATGCCCACAACAGCAGCACCACAGGTCCCCCCAATGGATGCCACAGAAGGCACTGCTTCTGGTGGCAGCAGCACCATAGGTGACACTGCATTAATGCCAGCATGCTCCGACACAGAAAACGGTGCTGTCGATGTAGGACCCATCCATGACCTGTCTCAATCCCCCTGTTTGTTTCATCCCGTACACCATGAGGATACCACGCAGGGGCACCCACAAGACGACGACTGGCCATCCCCCACGAGCCCTGTGGCAAGGCAACATGAGGTGATCAGCCCCTCTGTGACACCACCGCAAATGGGCATGGCCCAGCAGAGGCAACAGTCCCTCGACCAGGTGATCGTGCAACAGCAGCAACTGGCCACGCTCCTCAAGGAGCATGCTGATGAATGTGGGGGTTCTAAGGCAGCCATAGAAACATCTACTGAGACACTTAGGGCACAAATGGAGCGAAGTACAGAGACACTAAGGGTACAAATGGAGAGAAGCACCGAGAGCCTAGGGGGGAACTGCATGCGACGTCCAAAGACGTATGTGGTGAACTTGCCGCTGTGCGCCGTGTGCTCACTGAGCTCTCACAAACCCTTAGGGACATGCATGGACGTGAGCAGGCAGAGACATCATCCGTTGCAAGTTCCGTCCAGGGCAGCCCCCAACGTAGATCTGGGAGGAACCTGCGCTCCACAGGCAGGGGTGCCCCTGATACCCGGAGAGGGGGCTTGCAATAGCGTCTGCCCACTGACAATGAGCATCTTTGGACACTGGTGTTCGGGGGGGAGGTAGGAGGGTGGAGGGGGGGTGTTGGGCTTACTTGGGTGGCGGGTCGATGGGGTGTGTTACATAAGTTCACATATGCTATAAACATTTCACAATCATCCAATGAGATGTGTGGACATTGATCTTTGTGTACGAGGCCTTTATAGGCGTACAGTCCATATTGTGCATGTTCCAGACACACACAGTGCCACAAGTCCCGTGTCCATGTATCAGCCACCAGGCGTGAGTGCTAGAAGCATGAATCTATGATATTCTGACGAATTTCACGGGCCTCCTGTGCCTCGCGGACTCCTTCAGGTGCTGCCACATCCCCACCCTCATCATGACCATCTTCAGGTGCTTGCAGTTCTGCGTCAGGGGGCATGGGCACATTTCTACGTACGCACATGTTGTGTAGCATGACACATGCCATGACCATCTTTGCAACCTTCTCATGGCGGTACAGGAGTGCCCCGCCAGACCTGCTGAGGCAGCGGAAACGAGCCTTCAGTAGGCCGAATGCCTGTTCTATGACTACACGGGTACGTGAGTGGGCATGGTTGTAGTCCTCCTCATGCTGGTTCTGTGGGTTCCGGAGTGGTGTAAGGAGCCATCTCTTCAGTGGATACCCGGCATCACCTGTATGTGGACAATAAAGGATGTTTGTGGAATGACATTGCTACGTACGCATCCCCCCCCTTCCTGCCAGGTCATTGCCGCATCACATACCCCACATTATCATGCATGAAATGAGACTCACCGAGTAGCCAGGATCTGTTCCCTGCGTGTCGCTCCATGTAGCGTGGTATTGTAGAGTTCCTCAAGACCATAGAATCATGGGTTGATCCAGGAAATCGGGCACAACAATGTGTAAAGATCCTGTTGGAGTCACACACCATTTGTACATTAAGAGAATGATATTGTTTCCGGTTGCGGTACTGGACCTCCATGGCATGTGGGACAACCAATTCCACATGGGTGCAGTCGATGGCACCAATGCAACCCGGTATGCCGGCAAGTGCATGGAATCCCACTTTTGTGTTTGTAATCTCCTGCTCCGAGCGTGGTAAAGAGATGTAGTCGTCTGCGTGCTTCAGGAGGGCATCGAGCACTTGCAATAGTGTCCGTGACAACAGTGGCTGTGAAATGCCATGCAACTGTACGACTGTGTGCTGGTAGGTGCCTGTGGCCAGGAAGTGGAGTACAGACACCATCTTCAGTAGGGGTGGGATGGCGGTTGGGCTATCTATCATGCTGACAAGGTCAGCGTGTGTCATGTCCACAATGGCGGTTATGGTGTCCCGGTCCAAACGGTAGAGGGTGTGGATCTGCTCATCAGTGAGGTTGAACGGATGAGCTCGGAGGCGTGGGATTGCGGGCTGCCTGCGTGGTGGTAGTGGCTGTGCTGGTGGGCCTTGCTGGCCCTGCCTTGCCCTCCTCCTCCTCCTGCGTCTCCTCTGTGCGGCCGGTTGTTGTAGTAGTTGGTGTTCGTCTTCTTCTTGAAGTTGGAGTACTTGCAGTGCTATCAGGTCCCCCAGGGCCAACATCGCTAGTCCTGCCGGTAGCATTTTGGAGTGGGTGTGGTTGTGGGAGGGGGTTGGGTGTGCAATTCATGTGTTTTCAGGCTGTATAGCCTCCACCTGTGGTGATTCATTCCACCTGTGCCAGCTGCAATCCCCTTTGGGCGAGCACGTCCCGCACACAACGCTGCAATTTGACGCATGGCATCTTGCTATTACAATCATGTATTTAATCCCGATGGCAGTGAAATATTGGTTTATATGTTCATTCTGCTTTGCTCCCATTGTTTCACATACTAACTTTGCAGTCGCGAACAAACTTGTGAAGGGTCAGTGGAATGTAGTACTCGATTAACGGTGGACCCTCATGCAGCACTGTACTGAGGTTCACCGACGGGCGGGGCGTCCCATTTGTGAGTGAAGCCAGTTGCCATTTTCACACACTGCCGCACTACATGGATGATTTTGTGATTTCAAGCGGTCACAGATGCCTTTTCGACGTGATGTTGCAAATGAGGAATTCGAAGGACAGCGCTTTCGGTTTTCAGCTAGCGGCGAGGAGACGCCCACAGGTCTGACTGCAAATATAACGTTCTATTGTTTAATGTCCTTCGGACAGGGGCCATGGCGAGAATGCAATGATTGATATGAATAGTATGGGATGCGCAATAGCGTAGTGGACGATAAGGCAGGACGTTCCCAAATACATGTTACTTCACAACACTAGAATTCCGGGCTGGGGCACAGTGGATTTTGCAGACTGCATTACGCACAGACTCAATTGAAATTTCAAATGTTATGTGAGTAAATAATCAGGCGTTTTCATACCGGGATGAGGGAATGATGTATGGATGCATGGACAGATGATTTAATTGAGAGTTTGCCATGTACATGGCTTTTTGGAATCTATCCCCTTCCCCTGCGCTATGTGATGCAGTGCTGCCATAGTGGGACCATCGTCTATCTGCCCTTGTTGAACCCTCCCTGTCTCGACGCGCCTTCAAACACTTGTGTCTATGCACGTTACTAATCCCATCTAATGGATTCTGTTTTAACAGACGCATGCACACAAACACTCGTTTGTAATAGTGTTTTCACCTCGATTTATATAGTTATGATTCGCAAGTGATTTTTGGGTGGAAATAATCCTTTTGAGTGGGCTAGCATGCATATGGCTGTAGATTTAGTGTGATCATTGAAGTGAGTAATTCAAATGAAGTTCTGATGCCCATTCTATTCTTTTTCATTTAATTTGGGTGACAGGTATCTCCTCCCCTTTTGCCGCTGCCATCTGTATGCCACTCCTGCAGATGGCTTTTACTCCCGACACCTGCTGCTTCGAGTTAATCAGTGGAGCACCATTACAATCTTATGGGACGATCGCCAATGGGCCACATGCCCTTACGCAGTACTAGTGGCTAGGAGAAACATATCGACCTTTTAGCTGGACTAGTGCCTACCTAATGGGACGGCCCTGCGGTTCTAGGCGCTTCCATGTTGCCTTTTTGAACGTGAATGTAGCCCCTGTGTACCATGAAGGAACAGGGCGTCACACAAGAAGTAGCTGGTCATTTATTGCGGATGCAGCCCACATTAATGAATAATGTTTTGGAGTTTATGACCTAATAGCTGTATGGGCTTGGTGAATTTGATGTGCATTAAAATTTTATTCTGATATTAACCGTGTAGCGTTATTCTTTGCAAGTAATGTAGCATATTCCTATTTGTGGAGCAATGTATTGTGAGAAGATCTGCATTGGGTTCCGGCTTCTGAGTATAGTTGCGTGGTACTGTACTGGCCGCGTTTGCCTACGTAGCCCAGTAAGGTCAGGGATAGGGGCTGCCATTATGACTGTTTTAATGATGTCATGCTCAGGGGCGGGGGATTAGCTTTTGTGTAACAGATGCCGGTCAGCCAGGTGGATTGGTGGAATGATGTGATTATCAGAAAATGGCTGGTCACAGGAGCCTGTGTTTGCGTGCGTTTCTTGGAGGGAGACTGAACATGTCCATTGGAATAGCTTCTGTATTCGTGCCATCTGTGCCCTGCAGCTCCCATTGGCCCCTCTTGAGATGAGCCTGGCTGCTCAGTCACTCTGCCAACTTGTGTGGTACATGCTTATGCTGATGGTTGGTTTGTTTACTGGCAAGAGTACAGGGCTGGTGCAGTCTCCCTCAGGATACTGCTTTGAATGTTGCCTTACACTGGTGTCAAGCGATGGGGGCCTGTTGTTGTTTTGTCTCATATTTCAGTTCATATTGCTGTACTTGAACCTTCACATGCCTGTGCTGCAAATATGGATGGCCACTCACAAGGCACTTGGAGCCCCTACATTCATTTGTTCGTTGGCATGCATGGGTGACTTGTACATTTCACTGGTTGCATTGTGTAACTTCATTGCACCTACGAGGAGTTGTGCAATGTGGGCAGGGAGTGGTGTACAGGCACTCAGTAGGGCCATTTACGGTTGGTTCACGATGCCGTAATTCTCACCATGGCGGAATGGTACTTTCCGCCATGCTTGATGGCGTTAAGTATATGTCCGCTAGGGTCAGAATTTGCGTACCGTTGCGCCATGGTGGTAATTACGGTTTTGCATGGCGCGCGTGCGCGTACTTGGTGCAGTTAGCGTTGGCGTTCACTACGGTGTCGCTAATGGCATCGTACTTTACGGTGACGGGTCATAATCGCACCGAGCGGTATTCGATGGCGGTATTGCATTTCCGCCATCGTTCTTCGATTTCCGCCAGGGTCGTAATGAGGGCCAAAGACTTATTTCTTGTACGCATGACACTTAATTAAACAAATACAATGTTAGAACAACTTTGATCCTTGTAAAATTATTCAGAATAGAGGTTTACTAATTGGAGATACTACTTTCTTTGTGATTTAAGGTTCTAGCCTTAGGTTGTGGGCTAGATCACCTAAACAGCAGCCCTCTGCTTTTGCTGACATTGATTGTATCATATTAAAGGTGCAGCCTCGAGAATCTGACAACCCATTTACACATTCATGAATAGAAAAGGCTGTACTATCCCGCTCGTGACCTGATACAGTATGATGCCCAATCCAACCCTAGAGGCATCTGTTTGTAAGATCAATGGATCATTGAAATTGGACATGGTTAGGGTTGGGAGACTGCAAAGCAAGCTCTTTAGCAGTCTAAATGCCTTCTCTGTCCCTTCAGATCCTTTGGAGCCTTTAAGGTGATCTGTCATTGTTCCGGCAATGGTTGAGAAAGCTAGCACAATTCTCTTGGCCATTCTGTTTAATCTCGGCACCGGGCAAGAGTTAAAACAAAAAATGACATTCACATTTTGAAGCCTATCATTGAATGCCAACTTTAGCACCAGAATGATGGGGGGCACAGTGGCTCTCCAAACATTCAACACCCCCCAATTCCAGCATTTTCTCACCTCTTCTTTGATAGCCTTCTTTCTGGGTTCAGGTAGACCGCAGGCCTGCTGTCTGAAAGACCTACCCAGAGTGTCCCCAATCTAATTTATAAATCCACTGGCTCAGCATAGTCAATAGACAAAGCCATGAGTAGGTTGTTGCTGCTGGATCATGGACCTTAATGGATGTTAGGTCCATCACTATTAGTTCCCTTTAAGCATCAAAGCTCTTCTCTTTTTCCTCCATGGCTAAATGGGACATTAGGCTGGGTTCCATAGTCTCCTACCATACCTTATGCCAATTCACATTGTAGACCTCTGAGGAATTCTGCCAATCATCTTGTTTTGCCCAGTTATTGAGATCACTGAAAATACGTGTGGCCCGGTATGGTCCATGCTGCCGGATGATATCATAAACTCCGTAAACATAGCTGTGATTTGAAAAGCTTACCATCCAAGGCAAGCCATAAATGCCTGATACAGTCAGTGGAATTAAATTTGACAGTATTACCACCAATGTTATTTCCTCCAATTGCACAAAAACTGTATTACTGTTGTATCATGAGCTGTGGTAGTACTACCAAAATTGGGCAGTAATACTGCCAAAAACACCCACCTTGCATTTACCTCCACCTGAAGACAGGTGCCACAAATGAAGCCACAGGCGCACCCAATCACTGAAGATGTCTACATAAGGCACACACCTTAACCAAACACACTTTCCAACACCATGCTACCACTAGCCATTGCGAACTGGAACATGCACCTGCTCATGCTGCACATTGACCTAGAGAAGCAAGAAACACAGCACAGGGTAGAGAGAGGGAGGAGGAGGAGATGCCATGAAAGGCGAGTGCTCATACCCAGGGTCAAGTCATCACCCTGGACCCTCACAGACATCCAGCTGGTAACCGTATACTGGCTGAACAGGGAGACCATAGGTGAGCTGCTCACCATAATCCAGGGGGACATTGAGGGCAGAATTAACATCAGAAAAGCTATGGCCCCGCTGGTAAAGCAAGTGTTCGTCCTGCAATTCCTGGGAACTGGCACCTTTCAGCACTCCGTGACGATGCAGCACAGCATGTCGTACCCAACATTTTCAATTGTGTTTGGACAGGTGCTGGACTGTGCCATGTGTCACAGTATATCTCTCTTTTCACCTCCCCGGCCCAGGAGCATGCCAAGAAGGCACGGCTTTATGCTGTGGAACGCACGCCAAATGCCATTGCAGCCCTGGACTACACCCATGTGGCGTTGATGTCCCTCCAAGCACATGAAGCGGTTTACTGCAGCAGGAAGTACTATCACGCACTCAACATCCAGGTGACCTGTGATCCAGACCTTTACATCACACATTTCTGTACCCGCTTCCCTGGTTCCACCTGCAATGCCATGGTCCTATGCAACAGTACACTGCTTGGATACATGGAGAGGCACAGAGGCCAACAGACGTGGATAGTGAGTGTGTACAAGTGCCATCACATGATGTCAATTTGCTGCATTATAGAAAAGTATTGTGAAGAGGGGGGGGTGCATAGGCACTACAGGAAAATGCATGCCCTGACAAGGCCATGTACATGCATGACCTGCCCTTTCACCGCACAAATGACAGCCTACAACCCACAAGACCAGCACATGATGGACAATGCTGTATGAATACGCATATGCACATTGTCACAACAGCCTACCAACACACACACATGAATACAGTTACTACAATGCAACATAATACATTTTTAATCATTGTACCACAAAGTGCTATGCATCACTAAAGAGAAGTAACACTGGCCGTTGTTTAGCCAAGTCCTAAGGTACATGAACCCATCATGGAATAGATGCAGACAACAGAAACCTGCTGAGGTATAACGCACCAACCATCAAGGCGCATGCATGAGAGCAACGTACAGGCCCAAATCAGGCCCCATGGCATCTTGCCATAACAATCCGGTGCATGGGGTAATACTACAATGCAGATGTTGATGGATTCCACATGCACATACTGTGATAGGAAGACATGTGGTATGATGAAACTCAGAATGCATGCACAGAATGTCCATCAACATGATGTAGTAAATGGCAACACATCAACAATGCACTGTGACTGACACCTTTGACCTTTGTGCTTGCAGGTGACTCTGGATACCCCTGGCTGCCGTGGCTCATGGCACCTATACACGATCCACAGACACCACAGGAGGTGATCTATAATGACTCACACAGCAGGACCAGGCTCTGCATTGAGCGGAACTTTGGTCTTCTGAAGGCCCATTTCCGCTGCCTGGACTGGACCGGAGAGTCACTCATTTATAGGCCTGAAAAGGTTTGCAAAATTGTGCTGAGCTGTGCCAAGCTGCACAATATGTTCTTCAGGAGGAAGGTCCCTCTACCCTCTGAAGTTGATATGCCACCCCTGAAGAGGCAGATACACTGCCTGTGGCTGTTGTAGTTGCACGCAGTGGCTGGGATGAGGTCAGAGCTGGATGAATGGTTCGTCAGCAACTCATGGACAATTGTTTCTGACCATATTTCTTTTAACATGCCATGCACCACTGTATATATTGCCACATTAAGTATTAAACACATGTACACAGAAAGGAATGTCCTGGCATTGCTATAGATGAATAAATGTTTAATTTGAAAATGTGCAGACACCCAACACACCCTCCCCCATACCCAACACACCATCCCCAACACACCCTACTCAGCACCTCCACCTTCCCCACACCATCCCAAACACACACTCCCACCTCCCCCTGCCCAAAGCACCATCCCCAACATGCACTCTCCCCATCTCCCCCTTCCCCACAACCCCTCTACCTTCCCCATCCCCACAACACCATCCCCAACACAACCTTCCCCCACCCCCTCCTCACAAAACGATCCCCAACATACCCCCCACGTCCCTCACCCCACAACACCATCCCCACCACACCGTCTCCCACTGTCTCTCTCCCCACAACAGCATTCCCAAAACACACTTCCCCTACCTCCCCTCTCCACACACAATCCCCAACACACGCTTGTCCTTCCCCACAACACCATGCCCAATGCACCCTCCCCTACACCTCCCCACAACCCCATTCCTAACACACCCTTGTGCTTATCTACAAATGTCCAGTCACTTGTGTGGCCTCTTTCCCTTAGTGGTGTCCCCCAGCACCTTTGGGGATAGCAGGCATGCTGAGCGGTGCCTTGGGGTGCTGGGAATAAGTCCTCTGTGGGGGTGATGCAGCCAAACTGCTCACAACCATGCCCCCGCAGGTGATGCATGGTCAACTACATGGTGACCTGGATGGCCTCGGCAAAGGCTGAGATGCCTTCTATTAATTCCCACACCCTCTGTCCATAGATGGTCAGGGCTGCAGATGTTGCAGCCGCCTAATGCCGGTCACAGTCCATGGCCCTCAGAATCCTTTGTGTGGCACCCTCGACACAGTCACAGAAGGCCTGGAGGTGGAGGACCTGCATGTCTGCAAGTGTCTCCAGCCACACATGGCACTGTTCCATCACATCCACCCTCCTCATCAGTGCATCGCCCTGTGTGGCATGGGGAATAGGTTGAGGGATATGGAGAGGGCTGGGGCTGAAACACATTGACCGTAGGGCCTGATGACTGAATGACCCTTTGTCTCCTGGCCATGCTTCGCATGATGCCCGCTGTCCTACTCAGGTGATGAGTGTTTTATGGGCCTGTTGGGTGGTTGGATGCACAGTGCCTCCTGCACACCTGCCAGCAGCTGGCTCCCTGTCACACCCACATTGGCCGGCTTTTGGGGGGCAGCTGTAGGTGCCAGGGGTGCAGTCTGTGTGCCTGTGTCCCCATCACTTCCAATGGGTGCAATGCTGGTGCTGGCACTGGCATGTGTAGTGTTGTGGGATGCTGGTGTCACTTGCCGTCCCTTTAGCCTTCCCTTTCCATTGTTGACCATTGCAGGTGTGATGGCTGATGGTGTAGTCCTGGAGGCCTGGCCATGGGACGTTGATGGCCCTACACCCTCCTCCTCCTCATCCTCATCCTCCTCAGCCTCCTGAGTCGGGTGCAACCCTCGGGTGAGAAATGACATGCTGTCAGTCAACATGCATACTTGTATGTTGGCTTGCTCTTCACACATGCAACATGTGAATGGAAGGGTATGGCAGTTTGCACGCCATTGCATATGACCACAGCAAGGTGGGTATAGTGGCTGCTGTGGGTGTACACACGATTGGCAAGTGCTCTTTGTGCTGCCAAAGCAACGTTTCTATGAAATGGGCTTGGGCCCACTTTGGCACTTGGCTCTTTTCAGCAGACATGGGTGCTGCACATAGTTGCGTGTGCACTCATACACATTCACAGTGCTGTACATGGGTATGTGCACAGTTGCCCACCTACCCCATTTTTACCCTGGCAGTGCACAGGGAACAATGATATTCTGCACCCTCCCCACAACCTGCGTGTCAGTGGGGCTGATGTGGCACCGCAGGTGACTGGCTGGATCACCCATGCCTTAACCTGGCTCTGTTTGGGTACGCATTGTGTGGTGTTTCCTATGGCCGTGTGGTGGCCTCTCACCCTGTCCATTGGGCCCATCCGAGCTAAGGGACTCATTCTTGGGTTGATCATTTGCCCAGTGCATTGTCAAGGGAAAAACGGGGCGTTAACACTCACCAGATTGGTCTTGGCTGCTAGCTCCGGCCTCAGCTCCACAGACACCCTCGATCCCCTGCATGTGGAGGGTGGAGCTGGCCTTCTCCTCCCACAGTGTCAGGACAAGGCACTCCATGGTGCCGTCTCCTTTGGCCAATGACACCTATGGGTGTTGTGAGAGGAGGCTGCGCACCCTGACCTTGAGGTCATTCCATCTTTTTCAGCAGCTCTCCCCATCCCAGGGGACTGGGCCCACAGCTGTCACCTTCTGGCAGATGGACCCCCAGATGGCTGACCTATGCTGCTGTGATGTTTTGCAAACCTGTAGCACTTTGTCAGGGATTGTGGGTAATACATTCTAAACCACTTCACGCAAGTCAGACCCCTGTGCATTCCCACGGGTGTCCTCTTTTCAGAAATGCATAGTGTTCCCAGTTTTCCTTGGTGGCTTGGACACCCTAGGCCCAAATCTGTATGGTGTGAACATGAGTCAAAATCCTGCAATCCTGCTGTGCGAAAAGAGTTGGGGTTATCCGAGTTTTTGGCTTCGCCCTTTGCGCCCCGGTAGGTACACCCACACATGTGAGGTACCGTTTTCATCGGGACATCTGTGGGAACGCCGGACTGTAGGCCATGTGTTGTTGGCAGCGTGTTTCGGTGGGTGACCAGAGTAAAATGTGCAGAAATTGTGTTTTTTCTCCCAAATTTGGACTTTGCCGGGAGTTCTGCGTAATAAATTCTGGGGTGATTTGCGCAAGTCAGACCTCTGTGGATTCCCACGGGTGTCCTCTTTTGGGAAATGCATGGGGTTCCCTGTTTTCCTTGCTGGCTTCGACACCCTAGGCCCAAATCTGTAGGTTGTCTCCCCAAACCCTTTGGGGGTTACAAGTGGTGTAGCCTTTTTCCTTTTGCGCCCCGGTAGGTGCATCCACACATGTGAGGTACAGTTTTCATCGGGTCACGTGCTGGGACGCGGGAGGGTAGGCCTACCGTCCTGCATTCCCACAGGTGTCCAAATGAGAGGCAGACCTCTCATGTGCAGGTGGCGTACCTAAGTGACAATGGGTACATCATTCGTACAGTAACTTCTCTTTAGTGCGCTCAGGAAACAGTAAAGTACTGTCAGTAAGCCATTTCACATGCCCCTTTCCTCACACTTCTCGTACATACCAGTCAAAATGCAGTTGGACAGGCAAGGTGGGATTTAGCACAATGACAAACCTCCTTGTGTAGCACAAGAATGATCGTCCTTGTGAGCAGTGATGCCACGACTAAGCACCCACAGGATCACTGGCCATTCCTATCCCTTTCGTGTCTGCAGTCAGTAGGCATCCATTTCAGCAGTCGCACTTCTACCAAATCACTTGCGCCAGAGCAAGCGTATCTACACTTGAGCATATTGTCATGATGCCTACCCCCAGAGTACCAGACCAGGCCCAGCACCCCCGGGAGCAGGCATCACGCCCCCGGGTAAAAGCCCAGCGGCCCTTTATAGGGGCTCTTTGGACTCTGTCCTGGCGCCGTTGGCGCCAGGCTCATGTTGTACATCAGTCCTGGCGCCATAGGCGCCAGGCTCATAAGGGGAAGTGTTTGGTGCACTTACCTGAAGCAGACCATGCTGCACACTCACCTGATGCAGACCATGCTGCATGAAGAACCAAGCCAAATGAGACTTAGGAGGGACTATTTTTCTGAAGGAACTATTTTGTTACTTGGGTGGGGCTGTGGAAGAATACTCACCTGGAACTTCTTCCAAGGCTATTTAAGCCACGCTTGGCCAGCCACACCTGCTTCACGTTGTTCTGCATCCCAGCAGCTGAACGCTCACCGTGTCAGCTCCTGCACCTGGACTCCAGCCACGCCCGCCTCGAACCTGGAACACCTGTAAGGAAAGAAGAGAAGAGAAAGGTGAAAACCAAGAACTTATTCAACCTTCTTACCTGCATCCGGAATCTTCACGCCAGCATTCCTGAAGGAAGACTTCCATTTAAAAGCACCGCGTTGCCCGCTGCAGCGCCGCGCTTCACTCACCTATTCCCGAGACGCCGACCGGCTCCATCGCGGCTCTCAGCACCAGTCGCCACATCTCTGCACCTAGGGGAGAGAAGAAGAGACAAAAGGTGAGCAAGGGAACACAAGAGGAAAGCCGAATTTTCAGCCATATTACTTACCGGCTTTTCTTGGTGAACCATTCCACATCTTGGGTCGGCGCCGCATCTTTGGCAGGTACCGCACCCCGGCCCCTATGGGGAAAGGACAAAAGGCATTACTGGGGAATTATAAAGACATTTAGAGGGGTCGCCCTCATCACTAACTCACCTGATTTTACCACCGGCAATTTAACCCCTCAACGCATCGCCTTGGTTCTGCACCTGAAACAAAGGACAGATCACAGGTTAGGAGAAACAACATAAAAGGAGGCTCACACTTGAACTTTTGCATCTTCATACTTACGGTGTATCGCTCAGAAAAGTCAAGTGAATTTGCCAGCGCCATTCCGAAAACCAGTGAAGTAACTGGACGAACGCGCGCCCCTGCACCAGAAGCAGGATGGAGAGTACATCCTTCCAAATCATAAGGTGAGCTTAAACCGGGGGGTTTTGGAGGAAGTCTGAGGAGAACGAAGGGGGAAAGGGGAGAGCAAGCACACTATTCAACAGACAGTTAATCCCCTTTCTCATCTGCAGAAGGATATTCCTACGGGCCAGACAAGCAAGATTTGGGGGTCCTGTTCAATCGGTGGTCCGAATTCTGCGCATCACGCTTGAAGAGGCCACAGCAACCCAGACCAGACCAGCGCCTCCCTGGGAGCCAGGTGAGCGTTACACATATCTACACACTTATACCACGTGGACATGCGCTCACAATGCAACCGTGTCTCTACCAATATCTTGAACATCATTTGCCAGCAATTGCATAGCAACTGTGTCTACATTCAAACTTTATGTGCCTGCAATCGTATGTGGACACTGATAGCAAGTACATATTGGCTCACTTGGCTACCTGCCCTACAGGCGCTATCTTCCACACCAACTTCGAGTATGCCCATAGCAACTCTGTGCAAACATTCATATGTTCAACAGTACCCAAACAAAACACACACCCTGCAACATGGCAATCATTTCTGCAGTTCTGGGAAAATGCATTCACAGAAATTATATCTGCATGTTCTACGTAACTTTACCTCATTCACACACCAATCGTATCCTTTTATTCCTACAGAAGACATGTCACTTACACCACACATAACATTACTTGCAGTAAAACAATAAACAAGGCAGGATGTTACGAGGTATGCAAGACATCGCCACCATACAGTTGGTGTCCAAGTACCACTTTCATGACACTTAGACCTCAAGGGAGGGAGCCAAAGTGGCGTGTACTATTTTCAAAAGACACCCCTTGAGTAGAGAAAACCTGAATGGTTTTCCGGTCTTCCCCAACACACCCCTCGAGCAGAGGGAGCGGGACTGGCGTTTCTTTGCATGCCAAACCTTAGGTGGAAGGAGCCAGACTCAGGTTCCTTCCCAATGTACGCCAGAAGCAGAGGGGGCTTCCCTGATGTTTTTTTCTATGGCAATCGCAAACAGGAGCAAGCTGCACTAGCGTGCCTTGCCAAGAGACCCCAAAGGGGAGTGACCCAGAGTGCTCTACCCTTCTTCTCCATGGCCCACCTCAAGCGGACGGGGTGGAGTGGCATTCCTTTCTAAGGTGCGCCTGAAGTGGAAGGAGCCTAAATTGCATTACTTTGCAAGGCACACCTCGTGCAGAGGGAGCTAGACTGACGTTTCCTTCTGTGGCAGACCTGAAGTGAAAGGTACCGGGGTGGTGTCCCTTTCCAAGGCAGGCCTCAAGTGGAGGGAGCAGGCCTAGCCCTGCTTGCCAAAGCACGCCAAAGGGTACTCAACCAGAGTGGTGTTCCCTTCTTCTCCATGGCATGCCTTAAGTGGAGGGAGCTGGAGTGGCATTCCTTTCCAAGAAGCTCCTGATTTGGAAGGAACATTGCGTTACTTTGCATGTCGGACCTCACGCAGAGGGAGCTAGACTGACTTTTCCTTATGAGGCAGGTCTGAAGTGAAAGGTACCAGGGTGATGTCCCTTTCCCAGGCAGACCTCAAGTGGAGGGTGCATAACTAGCATTGCTTGCCAAAGCACACGATGGCATGGCATGACTCGAGTGGAGGGATCCGTAATGATTATTATTCCGCAGGCACGCCTCCAATGGAAGGAGCCTGATTCGCGTTCCTTTGCAAGTCACGCCTTGAGCTGAGGGATCTAGACTGATGTTTATTTCGTAGGCAGGCCTCAAGGGAAAGCTACGGCTCAAGTGGAGGAAGCAGGACTAGCAATGCTTGTGAAGGCATGCTAAATCAAGTGAAGTGAGTTGACATCCTGTTGCATTTTCATTAAAGGTACACCTCCAGTGCAGGGAGCAGGAGTGCCATTCCTTTATAAGACATGCACGAATTCAGAGGCTAAGGGTCCCTTTCAAGGAATGATGGGCATTTTCGGAGATTAGTCGATCTCCCAATATTTTTCCTTTGTATAATACAAAAGGAAACAAGGCTGAAAGCAGAGGGCTGGCTGGAAAGGGCATTGGGGACAGTACACCCGAGTATCCTTCCTCTTTCCTTGTTTCCTTGTTTCCTTGTTTTGTACACACCTTACATTTTCTGTAAGGTTGTGCCTTCGTGGCAGTGGAAGGAACATAATCAGCAAAGTATCGCTCTTGCAATCTGGCCACATCTTCTACCTCTGGAAAGGAGGGAATTTGTACATGAACCATAGCCAGAGATTGAACAATTGCTAATTTAAAGTTCATAAAGGAGAGGTTGTTTTGTGGAGTAGCTGCATGGTAGACCACATAAGCATTGTACGTTGCCATATGCACAATGTGTGTGGCTAACTTTTTGTACCAGAAACACGACTTGCGTTCAGCACGGTATGACTCAAGCACTTGGTCATTTTTGTCTACCCCACCCATGTACTTGCTGTAGTCCAGAATGCAGTTGGGCTTCCACACTTGCCGAACCTGCCCGCGCAGAGTGATTGCTGAAGTACTTTCATTATGAATAGTAATTAGCATGTACACAATCCTTTTGTCACAGAATTTCACTGCCAACAGTTCATCCCGCCGCAATGCCATACATTCTCCCTTGGCCAATTTCTTACACACAAGTTGTCTGGGGAAGCCTTTGCGGTTACTGCATATTTTACCGCATGCCAGTGTGTCCATATTGAACAATTCCTTGAACAGTGGAATTCCTGTGTAGAAATTGTCCACATACAAATGGTGACCCTTGTGGAGCCATGGTGCGAGAAGATCCCAAACTATCTTCTCACTTGTCCCTAAATGGGCTGGACAGCCCGGAGGGTTTAGGGTAGAATTTTTACCAGTATAGACTCTCATGCTGCAGACATACCCAGTGGTACTTTCACACAACATATACATTTTGATCCCATATCATGCTCTCTTGCTAGGAATGTATTCTCTGAACAGTAGCCGACCTTTATACAACACCAATGATTCATCGATGGATATGTTCTGGCTAGGAACATACACCTCTGCAAATCGGTGAGTGAGCTGGTCCAGAAATGGCTGGAGTTTGAAGAGCCTATCAAAGTTTGGGTCAGTTCTGGGTAATGCTGCTGAGTTGTCATTGAAGTGCAACACACGGCGCAGATCTTGAAAGCGATTTCTACTCAATGTAGCTGCACAAACGGGCTATAAAGTGGAGCTAAAGTAGACCAGTACATCGAGACAGACGGTTTGTGCGAAATTCCTATGAGCAGAATGAGACCCCAAGATTTTCTCATTTCAACATCGGTTGTGGGAACCCATGCTTGTGCTCTGGACTGGGGTTTCAGAGTGGGACCCCTTGACCTCAAGAACTGTGCAGCGTATAAATTGGTTTGCTGAACCGCATCTGCAATGAACCCATCATCAACAAAAAGGTTGAAAAAATCAATAGGCTGAAACCCATCTGTATTCACTGTGCACCATGATATACCAGTGAAATGGGGCACAACAAGCTGAGCCATTGATGGAGGTACCTACTGCGACTCTTCAGCCATGTCAGGAACTGACACATTGCATGGACGTCCTGCACGTCCCCTCCCCCTTACAGGTCTCCCGCGTGTGGAAAGTGTGTGAAAGGGTGGATGCACCCTTTCTTCCTCTTCGATGACTATGATGAGCTGGAGGAGGAACTTTCATCAATGGACAACTCACTTCCCCAATCACTTCCCTCCTGACCCTCAGAAGCACTATCTGTTTCAGATTGCATGTCCATCTCTCTGCCTTTCTCTGAGCCAGACTCCATCACTGCAGCTAAAGCCTCCGCACCAGACATTGATCAACGAGAAGCCGTGAGTACTGCCACTATGGAATCCTTCACTGCCCAAAGACCAGATGAAGACTGAAACAATAAGTATGTGTGCTTCCCAAAGTATGGAACGTAGCAGAGTAAGTGGTGTTCAGTGCCACAAACCTACTCCACACAAGTACACCAAAAGGTCCAGACTTTGCTTACAAACTGTAGCAGCCCTCTGCAATATGACATACTCCCTGCACGCTACAATAAACAGAGTACTACTTTGCAAAAACCCACGTGAAATGCTAAGGACCAGCTGACTGCTTTCCTACAAGTGGGTAGACAGCTACAACACACCTGCACCTAAAAGAAAGACAACAAAAAAGCTAAGGACGATGTCCTCTTCCGCTATACATTACACCATGCCCTCCTCCATGGGATGCTGGTGGATGGGAAATGGAGGTGAGAAGCAACCATGCAACATATTAGTGTTTGGGTGAGTTGAAAAGCCAGAGACAATCAAGACGCAGACAGGGAAGATAAGAAAATTACACGGCAGGCCCTTCCAGACAATTGCTGCCACACTTTTGACAAAAACACCTGCTCATTCACATAGGGGTCTGTGATGGAAGGGGAAAGGTCACAAGGACGAAATTAATGCAAGGGCAAGCAAGTTGATTAGGATGTTGGGTAGCTAAGAAATAAGCAGCACCGACATACTGAATGCATTGACATGCCATGAACACAAACAAATGCTAGGAAGTGGGAGTCTCACTGCCAAGATACTTACTACCATTTTTATTAGCATTTTACACAATCCAGTGAGTCAATCAGTTACTGGGTCCCCCCACCCCCTGCAAAATTGCATCTGGGCAAAGTGAAAAATGTCCTCAATGAATATGTTCATGCCTGTTTTTGACAGGTGCACCCCATCTCTGTGAAACTTCACTTCACCTTTGATGAAGCCATGGTGTATCATCCAAATTCTGTTGTTGCCCTTGTCAGTCTTGTAAACACCCCTTTGAGTTTCCACACTGAGCGGTTGATGGCCCTTGCATTCCTTGGAGTTCTCCAAGCCCTCCTGGGAATCATCTGGGACCAGTCCACCACAGTGTTTGGAAACCTCTGTGCAATCCATTCCATGTCCGCCGCCATGAGCTGCTCCCGTACCCCCTTCCGTCCCACAGAGGCCAAATCATTTCCTCCCAGGTGCACCCCTATAAGGTCGGGGGGGGCATCTCCTTTTGTCTGGGCATCGATGATGGCTCCTCTGAGCTGGTAAAGGCGCATCCCCTGACCCCACACCAATGCACCACAAGGCCATCCCTTGAAGACCCAGATGTGCTTGGCCCTCGGAAATGTCGTGCAGCCCTTTGGATGAAAGAGTGGCGATGATCCACACAACCCTCATCCTCACTAGGAAATGGAAACAGGAAAACCCCCATGATTATGGCCAGACATACAGTTTACCAATTAGCACAACGATTGCTCCAACGCATGGCTCTTGTAACAAACCCAGACACACACTTCACCCAATAGGACATGCGCCTCTCATGTGAGATAACAGTAGGTCGATACGTATTTGGCACATGCTTTTAGGGGGAAAGAGGTGAAGAACACAATATGTCACTTTGTGCCAATAACACAGTTGTGCTGGCGCAATTGTAATCAGTGAAGGTTTCTGCTCTTGTGGCCCACCGACTGTACTGCACGGTGGTAAGGTGACTTGCACATACTACACCGTTATACTTTGCCAGGGTGACTAGTCTGACAGATGTTATGAACTCCACAGCAAGTGTCCTTTGTACACTCTCTGAATATAGGTACCCTTACAGAATGTGCACCATTCATCACAAATGGATGCAACTTTGGACAGTTTGATTTTGAGAGCTTTGGCCACAGCTCCAGGGCCACTGGTGACATTGGGGGCACTTGACTACCAAGGGAGAGAGGCAGCCAAAGTCACACACATCAATCACCACCATACTACATCCCTGCCTGGCCAGCGCTACAGCTTTCCCCTCCAGGAAGGGATAGGGACCCTGCCGTGGCACCCTGCACCCACTGCTGAACTTGGGGGACAAAATACCCACCTGGGAGACGGGCTCTCAAGGCCAATGGCATCACCCCGGCTGTCCTGCCCCTCCAGCTACCCTGCCTTACAGCTTTTCCCCCTGCAAAAGGATATGGACCCTGGCGGGGCTCACTGGGACCACTGTTGGAATTGGACCACAAAAATGGTTACCGTTGCAGTAAAAGGAATGAGCTCTGTACCAAGTGTGCATAGTATGCTCAGAAAAATGACCATCTGCATTACTACCGGAAACATTTTTGAAATGTTGCTGCTACTTTTGTTGTCCAAAGTTTTTCATCTGCAAAGCAGCCACCTTCCTCAATGCACAGCACACCCATCACTGCCCCCAGAACCTCCCCACTACCCATTCCCACCCATACCACTGACACTGCAGCCACAGTTCCTCCCACCACAGTAACCCTCCACCCCACATTATCATGGCTCCCAACAGAAGTAATATATGTAGTACTTACATAATGTGGGATGTTCTAGCCCACTAGTCCAGGGCCTGCACCATCACTGTGCATTGCTTGCATCAGAAACATCAGAAATGGCCGCCGGACAGCATTCTGCTCGCTAAAGAAATCACCCAGAAGTGCGCAGGAGAACCTGAAAAATAGGCCGCCAATCCACTTTTGCCCATGTCAGTGGTAACACAGAAGACCACTGCCAAAACCCACCATTGGGCTACCCACAGAGTAGCCTGAAACTACTTGAAAAAGCAATTCTGATTGCCAAAAGAAACACAGAGCTGTTTGGAAATCCGTTTTTCTTGGTTGTCAAATTTGTAAAAATCATGGTTCACAAACCACACAAAAGATCCAACCTCCTTGTTGGGTGTTAAACATCATTCTACTTCAAGAATCTACATAAATACAATATCAGCAGAAGTACATTTATCAGAACAAAATCCACCTTTAAAGATGCTTGCTGGAAGGAAATATGTCAAAAATGGGCGTAGTACCGTTACTCGCCTCTGTCAGAAGATGGCAATCTCTAAACCTTTCATTTTAAAGTTGTACATTGAATCAAAATATGCCAAAGAAGAGACTTCCTATCAAAAGCAAGATGGGTTGTTATAATTCAATCCCTATATTTTAAGAAGGCTGAAATTAAGAGATTTGTGGATATTTGTTAAAAATGTCATTTGTATTTTAGGACAAAAGTGTTAAACTTGGTTTTCAAAGTGAATTAAAGCCAACTACACTGGACTTCAAAGGCATTCCACACCCTTTTACCCAACAAAGGAAGCTTTCCCCTGCTCTCTGCTAAGAAACTGGCAGGCTGGTGTGTAAGGAACTGGGAGGGGGACTTTGGCCTGTTGTTCTTCTAGCAGACAAAGGACTCCCTTGAACTGAATGGAAATGCTAATTCGGGTGTGAACTGAAACCAGCCCTGGCAGGAAGATGCCCATGTGACTCTCTGGCTCAGCCCAGACTGAGATGTGGATTTTGAACTGGAGGAAATACATGTTTGAGGAAAAGACGTATAAAAAATTGTACCGGACTAGCAAAAATATGGAATTTAGAGATTATTAAAATGAAAATATTGCTCACAAGTAGAAACTACTCTGGAAGTTTTGCGATGTTCAGAGACTGAACTATCAAAATATGGACTTTGTAGCAGTTTTGATTATGTGAAAAATACGAAAATGTACAGGAATATGTCCAGAGGGTATGTGCATTTATGGGGAAAAAGTTGTGCAGATTTAACATTGAGAAACCAACCAAAAGCACGAAAAATTGTCATTTGTGAACCAAAACTCTTATGAAGATGGGACTTGAACAGAGACGTGCCTTAATTAATCTGTGATGTGTATATATACTATTAACAAGTTGGGGATATTGTGAATATGTTTTTTAGGAAAAATAGATTTTCTGGAACAGAAGCAAAGGGGAACATTTTTCTTTGGACCATAAACACAGTGGCCCTCATTACGACCCTGGCGGAAATCGAAAAACGATGGCGGAAATGCAATACCGCCATCGAATAGCGCTCGGTGCGACTATGACCCGTCACCGCAAAGTACGAAGCCATTAGCGACACCGTAGTGAACGCCAACGCTAACTGCACCAAGCACGCGCGCGCGCGCCATGCCAAACCGCAAACACCACCATGGTGCAACGGTACGCCAATTCCGACCCTAGCGGACATGTACCTAACGCCATCAGGCATGGCGTAACGTACCATTCCGCCATGGCGAGAAGTACGGCATCGCGAATCAACCGTAAACGGCCCCACTGAGTGCCTGTACACCGCTCCCTGCCCACAAAGTACAACTCCCCGTAGGTGCAATGAAGCCACAATGCAACCATTGAAATGTACAAGTCACCCATGCATGCCAACGAACAAAAGAAACACAAGAGGGGCCAATGGGAGCTGCAGGGCACAGATGGCACGAATACAGAAGCCATCCCAATGGACATGACCACAGTCCCCCACCAAGAAACGCACGCAAACACAGGCACCTGTGACCAGCAATATTCCGAAAATCACATCATTCCACCAGTCCACCTGGCTGACCGGCATCTGTTACACAAAACCCAATCCCCCGCCCCTGAGCATGACAACATTCAAACTGTCATATTGGCAGCCCCCATCCCTGACCTCACTGGGCTTCGTAGGCAAACGCGCACAGCACAGTACCACGCAACTAAACCCCGAAGCTGGAACCCAATGCAGATCTCCTCACAATACATCGCCCCCCAAATAGGCATATGCCACATCACTTGCAAAGAAAAACGCTACACGGGCCAAATCAGAATAGAAATTTTATGCACATCAAAATCACCAAGCCCATACAGCCATCAGGCCATGAACTCCATAACACAAATCACCATTGTGGGCTGCTTCCGCAAGAAATGACCAGCCACTACCTGTGTGTCGCCCTGTTCCCCCATGGTACACAGAGCCACATTCACGTACGAAAAGGCAACATGGAAGCGCACAGAACCGCAGGGCCGTCCCAATGGGGAGGCACTAGTCCAGCTGAAAGGCCGAAATGTTGCTCCGAGCCACCAGTACTGCGTAAGGGCATGTGGCCCATTGGCGATCGTCCCATAAGATCGTAATGCTGCTCCACTGATTAACACGAAGCAGCAGGTGTCGGGAGTAAAATCCATCTGCAGGAGTGGCATACAGATGGCAGTGGCAAAAGGGGAGGAGATACCTGTCAACCAAAAGAAAAGAAAAAGAACAGAATGGCCATCAGAACTACATTCCAACAACTCACTTCAATGATCACACGAAATCCACAGCCATATGCATGCTAGCCCACTCCAAAGGATCATCACCACCCCAAAACCACTTGCGACTCATAACCATCTATATCGAGGTGCAAACACCATCACAAACGAGTGTCTGAGGGCGCCTCGAGACAGGGAGGACTCAACAAGGCCAGATGGACGATGGTCCCACTATGGCAGCCCTGCATCACATAGCGTAGGGGAGGCGGATAGATCCCAAGAAGCCCTGTACATGGCAAACTCTGTATCAAATCACCTGCCCATGCATCCATCCATCATTCCCTCATCCCGGGATCAAAATGCCTGAATAATTACTCACATAACATTAGAAACATCCATTGAGTCTGTGCGTTATGCAGCCTGCTAAATCCACAGTGCCCCAGCCCGTAATTCCAGTGTTGTGAAGTAACATGTATTTTGGAACGGACGGCCTCATCGCCCACGTAGCTATTGCGCATCCCAAACTATTCATATCAATCATTGCTCCCTCGCCATGGGCCCTGTCTCAAGGACATTGAACAATAGAACGTTACATTTGCAGTCAGACCTGTGGGCATCTCCTCGCCGCTAGCTGGAAACCGAAAGCGCCGCCCTTCGAATTCCTCATTTGCAACATCACGTCGAAAAGGCATCTGTGGCCGTTTGAAATCACTAATTATTCCATCGAGTGCGGCTGTGTGTGAAAATGGCAACTGCCTTCACCCACGAATGGGACGCCCCGCCCGTCGTTGCAACTCGGTACAGTGATGCATGAGGGCCCACCGTTACTCGAGTACTACGTCCCACTGACCCCTCACAAGTCTGTTCGCGACTGCACAGATAGTATGTGGAACAATGGGACCACAGCAGAATGAACATATCAACCAATCTTACACGGCCATCGGGTACAAATACATGATTGCAATAGCAAGATACAATTCCCCGAATTGCAGCGTTGTGCGCGGGACGTGCTCGGCCAAAGGGGAGAGCAGTTTGCACAGGTGGAATCAATCACCACAGGTGGAGGCCATACAGCCTGAAAACACATAAATTGCACAGCCAGTCTCCTCCCACAACCACACCGAAATGCTACCGGCAGGACTCGCGATGTTGGCCCTGGGGGACCTGATAGCACTGCAAGTGCTCCGACTCCAAGAAGAAGACGAACACCAACTACAACCAGCCGCACGGAGGAGACGCAGGAGGAGGAGGAGGCTAAGGCAGGGCCAGCAAGGCCCACCAGCACAGCCACTACCACCACGCAGGCAGCCCGCAATTCCACGCCTCCGAGCACATCCGTTCAACCTCACTGATGAGCAGATCCACACCCTCTACCGTCTGGACCGGGACACCATAGCCGCCATTGTGGACATGACACAGGCTGACCTTGTCAGCATGATAGATAGCCCAACCGCCATCCCACCCCTACTGAAGGTGGTGTCTGTACTCCACTTCCTGGCCACAGGCACCTACCAGCACACAGTCGGACAGTTGCATGGCATTTCTCAGCCACTGTTCTCACGGACACTATTGCAAGTGCTCGATGCCCTCCTGAAGCACGCAGACGACTACATCTCTCTACCACGCTCGGAGCAGGAAATAACCAACACAAAAGTGGGATTCCATGCACTTGCCGGCATGCCGGGTTGCATTGGTGCCATCGACTGCACCCATGTTGAATTGGTCGTCCCACATGCCATGGAGGCCCAGTACCGCAACCGAAAACAATTTCATTCCCTGAATGTACAGATGGTGTGTGACTCCAACAGGATCATTACACATTGTTGTGCCCGATTCCCTGGATCAACCCATGATTCTATGGTCTTGAGGAACTCTACAATACCACGCTACATGGAGCGACACGCAGGGAACAGATCCTGGCTACTCGGTGAGTCTCATTACATGCATGATGATGTGGGGTATGTGAATTGGCAATGACCTGCCAGGAAGGGGGGGGGGGTGTGCGTACGTATCAATGGCATTCCACATCATACGTTTCTCGTCCACATACAGGTGATGCTGGATATCCACTGAAGAGATGGCTCCTCACACCAGTCCGGAACCCACGGGACCAGCATGAGGAGGACTACAACCATGCCCACTCACGTACCCGTGTAGTCATTGAACAGGCATTCGGCCTACTGAAGACCCGTTTCCGCTGCCTCAGCAGGTCTGGCGGGGCACTCCTGTACCGCCATGAGAAGGTTGCAAAGATGGTCATGGCATGTGTCATGCTCCACAACATGTGCGTACGTAGAAATGTGCCCATGCCCCCTGACGCAGAACTGCAAGCACCTGATGATGGTCATGATGAGGGTGGGGATGTGGCAGCACCTCATGGAGTCTGCGAGGCACCGGAGGCCCGTGACATTCGTCAGCATCTCATTGATGTATGCTTCTAGCACTCACGCCTGGTGGCTGATACATGGACACGGGACTCGTGGCACTGCGTGTGTCTGGGACATGCACAATATGGACTGTACGCCTATGATGGCCTTGTACACAAAGATCAATGTCCACACTTCTCATTGGTTGATCGTGCACTTTTTATGGCATATGTGATATCATGTTGAACACCCTATCGACCCGCCACCCAAGTGAGCCCAACACACCCCCTCCACCCTCCTACCTCCCCCCCGAACACCAGTGTCCAAAGATGCTCATTGTCAGTGGGCTGTCGCTATTGCATGCCCCCTCTGCGGGTATCAGGGGCACCCCTGCCTGTGGAGCGCAGGTTCCTTCCAGATCTACGTTGGGGGCTGCCCTGGACGGAACTTGCAACGGATGATGTGTCTGCCTGCTCACGTCCATGCATGTCCCTAAGGGTTTGCGAGAGCTCAGTGAGCACACGGCGCACTGCGGCAAGTTCGGCACATACGTCTTTGGACGTCGCATGCAGTTCCCCCCTCAGGCTCTCGGTGCTTCTCTCAATTTGTGCCCTCAGCGTCTCTGTACCTCTCTCCATTTCTGCCCTAAGTGTCTCAGTTGATGTTTCTATGTCTGCCTTAGTGCCCCCACATTCATCGGCATGGTCCTTGAGGAGTGTGGCCAGTTGCTGCTGTTGTTCGATCAACTGGTCGAGGGACTGTTGCCTCTGCTGGGCCATGGCCATTTGCGGGGGTGTCACAGAGGGGCTGTAGTCCTCATGTTGCCTTGCCACAGGGCTTGTGGGGGATGGCCAGTCGTCGTCTTGTGGGTGCCCCTGCGTGGTATCCTCATGTTGTACGGGATGGGACAGACAGGGGGATTGGGACAGGTCATGGATGGATCTGACTTCGGCATCCCCGTTTTCTGTGTCCGAGCATGCTGCCATCAATGGGGTGTCACCTATGGTGCTGCTGCCACCAGAGGCAGTGCCTTCTGTGGCATCCATTGGGGGGACCTGTGGTGGTGGTGTTGTGGGCATGCTGGCTGCTGGGGTGCCTGTTGATGTTCCCTCCTCTGTGCTGCCACCTGATTTGTGCTGCTGCCGTGTCTTGATGCGTGCAGCTGAGGTGGAGGGTCTCTGGCCGTTGGTCTTGGCCCTCTTTGCAGGTGTGCTGGTAGGGGTGTCCTGTAGCTCGTCGTTTGGATCGGACCCTGTGGTGGAGTAAAGGAGGGCGAGGGTTATTGATGGGTCAGTGGGAATTGGAATGGCATTGTATCACATGCATTGGGGTGGTACCTGAGGGTGATTTGGGTCGGGGTCTTGGAGGTGCTTTGATTTGTGTGTGGAGTGAGGGTGCAGTTGTTTGGCAGCCTGCAGTTAGGGTGTGCCTGCTGCACGTGTAGTGCGTGTATTAGGGGTTTTTAATTATTTATGTATTTATTGTGGGTTTTGACGTGCGCTTTCAGGCCGATGTGTGTGGACGTTCTCCTGGACATGTGTTTCTGTTGCACTATGTGGACGCATGGTACTTCACATGGATGGACTGTGTGGATTTGGCATTGTTTTATCTGGCCCACCTACCTGAATCTTCGGATGTCTGCACTCCTTTCTCCATCCCTCCGACTCCCTCTATGCTCTCCATTCCGATGGTGGAGGCACAGATTTCTTCCCAGGGGGTCAACTTGATGGGTGATTCAGGACCTCCCCCGGTGGCTGTGGCAATGTTGCGGTTGGCAGAGAGTATGCTGCGGACGCGTATCCGCAGGTCGTCCCATCGCTTGCGGCATTGCTGTGGGGTGCGGGGTGCGGTCCCCACCGCACTTACCCGCTGTGCCACCAGAGCCCATATGGCCTTCTTGTTTGCAAGTGCCGTCCTGGTCATTTGCGTGGAGAAGACGACGGCAGCATTCTCCTGGAGGGTCTCTGTTAGCACGGTGAGTTCCTCACGGGAGAAGTGGACCTGCCGCTTGCGGTCGCACGCTTTCTTCGCTACTTTTCCCATTTGTCTTGGTTTCGCTAGGGTGGTTGACGGGTTGGGGTGTGTTTCAGGGTAGTGATTTTAGTGGTTGTGTGGTTTTAGTGTTTTTATAGGTGTACGCCGGGATGTTTCCCGTTCCGGGCCCATGTTTTAACTTCCGTTTCCGTATATTTCCGGGCACCGTACTTTCCGGTAGGCGCACACTGCGGTGACCGCTAAGAGGGGTGGCGGTATTGCACCTAGGGCGCCGTACGGCGGCGGTGTGGGCCGTTTTGGGGTCATTTCCGCCATCGCGGACTTTGCACTTCCGCCGTGGCGTGGTGCTCGTGCCCGATGGGTCGGAATGGGCCGCACTTTGCTCCTTCGTGCAATGGCGGAAACGCTATTTACGCTGTGGCGCTCCGGTCAGTCGCTTTCCGCCAGGGTCGTAATGAGGGCCAGTGTCACTCTGACACATCATGACACTCTGTTCCTTCTCAAATCAGGGGAGAGGGAATTCTCTGACCTATCAGATTCTTAGCGGGTTGGGCATAGTATAATCAGCCTCCCCACCCCTTTTGAAAATGGGCTAAATAGGGACTGCTGAGGACAGGCAACACACACATTCACTCATCACTGATCTACCGGCGAAGCGCTCTGCAGGAAGAACCCATATCTAGACTCCAGAGCCTAGATCCAGACTCCCTAACCCTGAAGCAGAGGCCCAACCCAAAAAACTGAACCCTTCTCAGCGGGCCTTTAAAATCTTGCAACCTGATTTTAACCCCTAAACTTCCACAGGGCCTAACTCATTCAACAGCCTGGCTGTGCTGTTTTGGCTGCTTCTGGCCAAGAACCCTTGCTAGAACCCCGAGATTCAGATCAGTAGAGCAGAGCTGTCCCCAGAACCAACCCGTCAGATCCACTCCAAGAGGCCATGCAGACCAGAGTGCTTTGCTGAGAGAGTCCAGGTGCCCTGAATCCTGTACGGTGGCGAGCGAATTCCAGCCAAACCTTTGACCAGATCTTTGACGGGCGCATTCTATTCCAAAGCCATAGTAGTGAGTATTTAGCATACAACTGTCGATAGCAAATCTCTTAGTATTAAGCAATCCAATCCAACCAATTCAAACTGCATTATAGAATCTCTTGTGTCTATCCTGAATCCTTCTCTCATCCATATAATTCTGTGATAACGGTAGTGATAATCATCTGTGCGCTGATATTTTTCTGAACAAAGTCAAGTGTCCTGGCGGACAAAAGTCAGAGCGGAGGCGCGCTGCTCTGGGGGCTGGCTGTTGAGTATCTTGCATCTTCATAGCCCTTTAGTATTAGCCCATCTTTGTTGGTAAATCTTCAAAAGTGCAATCTCCCATTTGTAAAATCTTGACTCTTTTAAGAAAAATCGACCTCTACTAAAACCTCTGTAACTTCTGAACCGTACGTGCTAGGAACGTAATTTTGAAGCTAACATCCTCAGCTTTCAATCACACTCCTACTCCTTATAGTTTTTCCGTAATCACATTTCTCGTGCGCTGAAAAGTTGCCGCGATTTTGCATTTTGCTCAATTTCAACACATGTAAAAACAGCTATTTCTTGCTTTCAACTTCTGAATTTCTTTTTCAATCTGCTACTCATTCATTGCTTGTGTATACCTGAACCAATCCAAAGCAACTCTCACTAGTCCTGAATCCCATTTAGCGAATTAAAATCCATTTTTAGCATTTTTCCCATTCATTTCAAATCACATTTAAAAGCAATTGACCTGTTTTAAAATCATTCCTGTTCTCTCTAAGCTTGCTGGGGAATTGGGATTGAACTGCATTGTTGATTGTTAATCCTGAAACCTGTGTGCCCCCATTCCATCTCTTCATATTGAATATTGGGGGAGTGAGTAGTATCAGGGGGAAAGAGTGATTACATTGTCTTTGATTGAATTCATATCAAGTTTTATTTCTGTGTTGCATTCTTTCCTATCATTGCATTTCATTGTACCCACACAAAGTTTTATTCTCGGCTACATTTTTCTTCTATTCCTACTCCTAATTGATTAAAGAGAGTGTTGATTATTGTAATACTACCCATTGCTGATCATTGTAGAAATATTCATAAGTGTGATATTCAGATATTGTTCATATTCATAAAAGTGTGATATATATATTGTTCAATTCTTCAAATAAATCTTTTAACTTTGCAAAACAAACCTATTTCTTGGTTCAGTGAGACCGGGGGGATTCAAAGAGAGGGGCGTTATATAAGGGTACATCATCCAGAAATAAAATAACTTTTGACATCGAAATATATAAATAAGGGTTTCAATTGGGCATCCCATACTAGGCATTGACTTAGGTGGAGTGCTGGGTTGAAACCACTTACAATAAGTCAGCGAAAGCTTTTCAGTAGCCGCAACTGCAAAGGAAACATAAAAGAATTACATTCACTGCTTTGCCTACCAATAACACATCCAAACGGTCTGCAGCTATCTGCAAACCTTTCACTTCCTTCCACCAGATACTTGACACATCTGAGGTCTCCCCCACTCCATTGTGGGTGGGAGGAAGGGGTCACCACCCCTTCCCATTACAAAATTCCCTGTTGGTTTGGGGTGCCTCACAGCCCCCCTGAAATGCGGACTACCATTTTCACTTTTTTCCTTTGGTAACCCAACTCCCCTTGGCGGAGATGGGCCCAATAGTGTGCCAATCTGGCCCCAGGGTGCCAAAACTGTACTGCTGCACACACTGGGGGGCCTGTCCCACAATTTTTGGTGGCCCTCTCCCCCTCACCCCAAATGGGTGGCGGCGGCACCTCATGCAGGCCTCCCTGGGCCTCCTACAAACGGCTGCGTGAGGTACATCCCCCCTCCATTTGGGGTGGAGGGGGAGAGGGCCACTAAAATTGGGGGACAGGCCCCCTAGTGGGTGGGGCAGTAAGGTTTAGGCACCCTGGGGCCAGATTGGCACACCAATGTGCCCCTCTGAGCCAAGACAAGTTTGGTAAACAAAGAAAGAAATTTAAAATGGCAGGCTACACATTAGAGGGAGACTGAGGCACACCCTACACTGCCGGGGAATTTTGTAATGTGAAGTGGGGTGCACCTCTCCACCCCCTCCCCAATTGGAGGGGAGGCTGATCTCATGTAGCCCTCCCTGGGGGCAGATAAGGGGGGGCTGTCCTGCACTCCTCCCTGGGGTCAGGTGTCCCTTCCTAGGAGCAGATATTTGCTCCCAGGGAGAGCTGCATGACATGACCCCCACTCCATTGTGGGTGGGGGCGGGCGGGGTCACCACCCCTTCCCATTAGACAATTCCCTGTCTGTTTGGGGTGCCCCACAGCCCCCCCTAAAATGCTGTCTACCATTTTCATTTTTTTCCTTTGGTAACCCAACTCTCCTTGGCACAGATGGGCCCAATAGTATGCCAATTTGGCCCCAGGGTGCCCAAACCTTACTGCCCCATCCACTGGGGGGCCTGTCCCACAATTTTGGTGGCCCTCTCCCCCCTCACCCCAAATGGGTGGCAGAGGTACCTCATGCAGGCCTCCCAGGGCCACCTACAAACGGCTGTGTGAGGTACACCCCCCTCTATTTGGGGTGGGAGTGAGAGGGCCACCAATAATTGTGGGACAGGCACCCCCAGTGGGTGGGGCAGTAAGGTTTGGGCACCCTGGGGCTAGAATGGCACACCAATGTGCCCCTCTGCGCCACGGCAAGTTTGGTAAACAAAAAAATAATTTGTAAATGGCAGGCTGCACTTTGGGGGGGGGCTGAGGGGCACCCTACACCACCGGAGAATTTTGTAATGTGAAGGGGGGTGCACCTCTACACCCCCAGCACAATTGGAGGGGCCGTGCATCTCATGTAGCCCTCCCTGGGGGCAGATAAGGGGGGCTGTCCTGCACTCCTCACTGGGGTCAGGTGTCCCTTCCTAGGAGCAGATATTTGCCCCTAGGGAGAGCTCCATGACATGTCCCCCACTTCATTGTGGGTGGGGGGATGGGGTCACCACCCCTTCCCATTAGATAATTCCCCGTCGGTTTGGGGTGCCCCACAGCCCCCCCTAAAATGCTGTCTACCATTTTCACTTTTTTGCTTTAGTGACCCAACTCCCCTTGGCGCAAATGGGCCCAATATTGTGCCAATCTGCCCTCAGGGTGCCCCAAACCTACTGCCCCACTCATTGAGGGGCCTCTCCCACAATTTCCGATGGCCCTCTCCCCCCTCACCTCAAATGGGTGGCGGGGGCTCCTCATGCAGGCCCCCCTGGGCTTCCTACAAACAGCTGCGTGAGGTACACCCCCCTCCATTTGGGATGGGGGGGAGAGAGGCACCAAAAATTGTGGGACAGGCGCCCCAGTGGGTGGGGCAGTAAGGTTTGGGCACCCTGGGGCCAGATTGGCACACCAATGTGCCCCTCTGCGCCAAGGCAAGTTTGGTAAACAAAAAAGAATTGAAAATGGCAGGCTGCACTTTAGAGGGGGTGCTGAGGGGCACCCTACACCGCCGGGGAATTTTTTAATGTAATGGGGGTGACCCTCTCCCCCACACCAAATGCAGGGGGGCATCTCATGCAGCCCTTCCTGGGGTTACATGCTCCTTCCTAACAGCAGATAACTGCCCCCAGGAAGGGCTGCATGACATGACCCCAAGTCCATTTTGGCTGGGGGGGACAACCCCTTTCTATAAAAAAAAAACTCCCTGGTGGTCCAGTGAGGGGGGCACTCCCCCAACACCAGCCATGGTATTTCTTTTTGTTTTTCTTTTCCCCATTCCCTAGGGGCAGATGGGCTCCCATCTGCCCCAGGGGGGGCTACCCTGCAGGCCCCATCGTTTGAGGGGCCTGCCCACACTTTCCTGGTGGCCCTCTCCCCCCATTGGTTGAGGGCCACCTCATGTACTCCTCCTTGGTGTGAGACAAGGGGTTCCCCTCTTTCATGTCCTAAAAAAATCTGTGGTGGCTAATGGTCCCAACCCCCTCCCCCTTCCCATTTCTTTCTATTTTTTTGTTGTTGTTTTTTTCTCATATGCCCCCACCCCTGGGGGCAGATGGTCACCCATCTGCCCCCATCTGCCCCCAGGGGTCTCCAAACATGTGGCCCCATGCTTTGGGGCCTCGGGGGGGGAGGGTGTCATGATCTCTGCTTCCAAAAGATCAGGACTTGCCCGACTCCCTTGGAAGCAGACCCATAACCCCGGTTCCGAGTGCCAGCCACTCCCAATTGGGACCTTTTGGACCCTGTCCTGGCGCCAGTGGCACCAGGCTCATAAAGATGCCCAGTCCCAGCGCTGGAAGCGCCGGGCTCATAATGCTTGGGTGGACTTACCTGCAGCAGACCATGCTGCTTACTTACCTGCCAGTTGAACCCCTGATCCTCTTATGTTTGGGACTACTTTTCCTGTTGGGTGGGGCAGGAGCCACTCCCTAGGTTCAGAATACTGGAACTCTTCTGGAAAGCAGGAACTCTTTTCTTACCTAGGCGTGGCTGTGGAAGGAGAGACCTAAGCACTACAGGAGGCTATTTAAACCACACCCGATGGATGAATCTTGCTTTGTGTTATTCTGCATTCTCTGCAGCAGAACGCTCATCGTGTCTTCTGCTTCTGATCCTGGGCCTAAGGGAACAAAGGCTTACCATCCTGGAATCCAGTCTTCAGCAGCACCTGTAAAGACAAAGAAAGAACAGGTTAGCACTACGGTCTTCAGTGGCAGCGCATCTCTTACCTGGTCCATCGGCTGTCACCAACGCCTCGCGCTGCATTCCGGCATCTGAAAGACAAAGGCTTACCTACTCTTCGCATGCTCCGGAGGTCTTCGCACTGCATTCCGGCATCTGAAAGACAAAAGCTTACCAGCTCTTCGCACGCTCCGGAGGCCTTCGGCGCTGTATCCCGCATCTGAAAGACAAAAGAAGGTGCGTTTAAAGACATTGGGCAACTTTATTACTCACGTGCCATTACTCCTTCCCACGCCGAATCCAGTGGGTATTCCAGCACCCTTCAGCTTCTCTAAAGCTCCGAACTTGTACCTGCAAGATAAAAGGGACAGTTAGTGCGCATCGTGAAGCAGGCTACAAGCGCTTACTTACGTGCTTCCAGGCGCTTCTATTCCTCACGCGGGTTCGATCCTCAACTCTCATCAGCCCGCCATCCGCCATCGCCGGAACCCTGCAAAACAAGAGATATCATTACAAAAGACTTTTAAGACATTTGAAGTGCCCAGAATTTACCGTTCGTGCAGTTAACGACGGACAGCAGTCCTCTGAGGTCAAGAGGCCTGCACCCTTATCCAGTGAAGAAACTGGTTACGGCACCCTGCCCCGAGGCAGATGGAGAGCTCGGCGTTCACTTACCTAAGGTGAGGGCGTTAACCTTTGGGGTTCTACAGGAGAAGAGAAAGGGAAGAGGAGAGAGGCACCCAATAACCCCAGTTCATTAATCCCATATTTTCTATCTGCAGACATCTTACTCTTCGAGTCAGACATACAGTGCACAGAGGTCCAGCCCAAAGAGCCAACCGTGTGTTACACATCACCTTTGAAGATACGGCATTCACCCAGTGAAGACCGGCGCCTCTGCGGGAATCAGGTGAGCGTTACAGAACACAAAGCCTACCGCAAAGCTCCCACCCAGGCGCTATGGAAACCTCGGATACCGACCAGCTAGCCCAGTTACTTGGGGAACTAAGAGCAGAAGTGCATGCAGCCCGTCAGGAGACGAATGCTCTAAGAAGGGAACTGATTATTTCCAAGGAGCGAACAGACGATCTCGCTAGACAATTGCTACAGTCACAAGCCGGACAAACTCTGTTACCCGCATCAGGGGCTAATCTTCCTTCAACATCCTCTACGAAACCAGTGCAGATCAACCTACCTGGGAATGTACCTCTGGCTCCGCCCGAACGATTTTCTGGTGACCCAAAGAGGTTTGCAGTATTTATTAATCAGTGCCGGTTGCACTTCTTATGCCGGCCAGCAGCCTTTCCAACTGATCAAGCTAAGGTAGCTTTCGTGCTTTCGTACCTTAGTGGCAATGCGGCAGACTGGTCGATCCCTCTAGTTAATCAAGATGATCCGGTTCTCCATGATTTTCAAGCTTTTCAGCTCAGTATGGAAAAACTGTTTGCAAGACATTCACAGGGGCAGGCCTTGGACAATGAGCTCCTTTCATTGCGACAGGGTAATCAAGACCTTTTGGCTTATATTGCGTCTTTCAACAGACTGATAGTGGAAACTCGATGGCCTGAGGACAAAAGGATTACGCTGTTTTATAGAGGTCTACGTGGAGAGCTCAAAGATGTGTTAGCCCAAGTAGTGAATCCCCCGCAAGACTGTTCGGACTATATTGACTTAGTCGTTCAAATTGACCACAGACTGCAGAACAGGAAGGCCGATCGTTCCAAGTTTGATGCTCGAGTATTTTCCAAACCACCAACTCCTACCAAAGGAGTAGACTCCGGGGAACCCATGCAAATAGGGGGCCTGAAAGGACCACTAACACAAAAGGAGCGGGAAAGGAGAAAACAGCTGCAATTATGCCTCTATTGCGGAAACTCGGGGCACTTTCTTCGAGACTGTCCGGTGAAACCAGCCAAGAAGGCAGTAGGAGCTGCAGTTACCAGGGTCACAAATTCTGAGCAGGGAAACGACCTCGCCCGACAAGAATAGAGGTCCTCTTGCCGAGCGTTAAAACCAGTTCAGTGACCTCGCATTTCGTGATACCTATGGTCCTCATTAGCCCTGAACATCCGGATCGATTACATGCGATTGAAGCTTACGTCGACAGCGGTGCCATCGGCAATTATGTGGATCATGAAATGGTTTTGAGGATGAATCCGACTCTTTGTCCAAAGGCTGTAAAGGACGTCATTACTACGGTGGATGGTACGGAGATAGCCTCCGGACCAGTAACGCATACCACCCAAGAAGTGACGCTAGTAAGTCAAGATGGACACCATGAGAAGATCGTGTTCGATGTGATCAAGGCCCCTCAGTTCCAGATTATTCTAGGAATTCCTTGGTTAGAGAAGCACAATCCTCAGATCGATTGGCGAGCAAGAACGGTTCGGTTTCCAGAATGTGTCTCTACTTGTCACCCTCGACCTGGTGTTGCACTGGCAGCAATTTCCTCGGAGGCTCACCAGTTACCTCCTGAATACCTAGAATTCCAAGATGTTTTCCGGAAGGATCAGGCTAACTCTCTACCTCCTCATAGGTCTTATGACTGCCAGATAGACCTGATACCTGGATCTACTCCTCCTTGTAGTAGAATTTATGCCCTCACCGAGCCTGAGAATCTTCATCTCCGACAATACCTGGATCAATACCTAGCGAATGGGTTTATTCGTCCTTCCAAGTCCCCTGCTTCCTCAGCTTTGTTCTTCGTTCCAAAAAAAGAAGGGGACCTTAGAACTTGTATAGATTATCGCGCCCTGAACCAGATCACCGTTAAGAATAGATATCCGTTACCTTTGATCCCTGAACTCCTGGACCAAGTCAGAAAAGCATGCATATATACAAAGCTGGATCTTAGAGGAGCCTACCACTTGGTACGAGTAAAAGAGGGCGATGAATGGAAGACGGCCTTCCGCACCAAGTATGAGCTATTTGAATATCAGGTCATGCCCTTCGGACTTTGCAATGCCCCGGCCGCCTTTCAATATTTTATGAACGATGTCCTCAGAGAGCTCATAGATGTGTGTGTTGTTGTTTACATTGACGACATCCTCGTTTATTCTTCATCGGAAACTGAACATCGGAAACACGTGAAAATGGTCCTCGAGAGATTGCGTCAACACAAACATTTCGCTAAATTGGAAAAATGTGTTTTCAACGTGACTGAAGTTGAATTCTTGGGATTCATATTATCACCTAGCGGAGTGCGTATGGATTCAAAGAAGGCCGATGCAATTCTCAAATGGCCATCGCCATCCTCCATAAAAGGTGTTCAAAGCATGTTAGGCTTCGCTAACTTTTACCGCAGGTTTATCCCCGAATTCTCTCGAATAGTCCAGCCCATCACCGCCTTGTTAAAGAAAAACAAACGTTTTGAATGGTCTACCGAGGCGGAACAAGCTTTCCAGAATTTGAAGACTAGATTTATCTCTGCACCGATCTTAAAACATCCTCGCCCAGAACTCCCCTACATCGTTGAAACTGATGCTTCGAGCCTTGCCATGGGGGCAGTTCTATCACAAAAGGACCCAGTAACCAATCAGTTGCATCCCGTGGCATTTTGGTCCCGCAAATTCTCGCCTCCTGAAATCAATTACACTATTACTGATAAGGAACTTCTAGCTATCAAGTCCGCCTTTAAGGCTTGGCGGCATTATCTTCTGGGGGCTCGACACACCGTTACTGTGATTACAGATCACCGAAACCTGCAATATCTGAAAACCGCAAAAGCTCAATCCTCTAGGCAACTCCGTTGGGCACTATTCTTTGCCGAGTTTGACTTCATAATTACCTATCGACCTGGTACAAAAAACGGTAAAGCTGATGCCCTTTCTCGGATGGGAGTGGAAGAACATTTGATCAATCCTAAACCTGTACCTATCATTCCCGAACAAAGAATTCTAGGTGTAATCGCCACACAATCCATAGAGGAAGTTAAGGATAAAGCCAGGCTACTGGTAACTCCAGCAGACATACAGAATTGGCATCTGCAGGGAAAGGACTTTACGGTGAAGGACAACCTATTATATTTCCAAGAACGGTTATACCTGCCCAGCACAGATTTACAGAAAAAGGTTATCTCTTGTTATCACGATTCTTTAATGGAAGGACATCCCGGTATGACCAAGACCTCGGAAAAGATCAAGCGCTACTTCTGGTGGCCGTCTTGGAAAAAAGATATCAGAGACTTTATAATGTCCTGTGGAGTATGCGCCCAAAACAAGAGTCAAAAGGAAAAACCAGCCGGCCTCTTACGCCCTATTGACATCCCGCCTCGCCCTTGGCATACGCTTTCTATGGACTTCATCACCGATCTACCTCCATGCTCCGGATACAATACGATCCTAGTAATCGTGGACCTATTCTCCAAGATGGCGCATTTCATTCCACTCAAAGGCTTACCAACAGCAGCAACTCTGGCCCGAGAATTTCTCGAAAACATCGTCCGACTGCACGGTTTTCCTTCAGTTCTAATTTCAGATCGAGGTAGTCAATTTATTTCTCATTTTTGGCGAAGTTGCTGTCGGTCGGCTCAAATTGATGTGAGACTTTCGACCAGCCACCACCCTCAAACCGACGGACAAACCGAGAGGACCAATCAAACTCTGGAACAGTATTTGCGCTGCATGCTACAACAAACTGAAAAAACTTGGAAAGATATCCTTTGGATAGCCGAATATGCCTACAATAACTCTGTCCACTCGGGAACTGGGAAGACCCCGTTTTTTCTTTTATACGGTAGTCACCCTCGAACCTCGGAGTTGGATCCACTCCAAGATCTTGGAACACCAGCAGTAGACCACCTGCATTCTACAATCACCCAAGCCTTTAAGGAAGCCGTTTCTCACCTTCAAAGGGCTAAAGAACAATACAAGAAAGGAGCAGACCAACATCGGAAGGAAGCCCCCCAATATCAAGTAGGAGATCAAGTCTGGTTATCCACCAAATATCTACCTCTAAAAGGACCACGCACATTCAACCCAAAATACCTTGGTCCCTATTCCATCACTACCATAGTAAATCCAATAGCGGTCAAGTTGGACTTGCCCCCTCACATGAAGATACATCTGGTCTTCCACGTCTCTCTATTAAAACCCGTGCAACCTCAAACTCGACTATCTACATCTCCAAAACCTATTCTAGTTGATGGAGAACTCGAGTTTGAAGTCAAAAAAGCATCCTGGATTCCAAGATCTCCAAATCTAAACTATTTTACCTGATTGACTGGAAAGGCTACGGTCCCCAAGAAAGATCCTGGGAACCTGCAGAATATGTCCACGCGCCTCGTCTAATCAAAAGATTTCATCGAACATTTCCTAACAAGCCCAAACCCCCGGAGAAGCCCGGTTTGGGAGGGGCCTTGAGGGGGGGTGCTGTCATGATCTCTGCTTCCAAAAGATCAGGACTTGCCCGACTCCCTTGGAAGCAGACCCATAACCCCGGTTCTGAGTGCCAGCCAGTCCCAATTGGGACCTTTTGGACCCTGTCCTGGCGCCAGTGGCACCAGGCTCATAAAGATGCCCAGTCCCAGCGCTGGAAGCGCCGGGCTCATAATGCTTGGGTGGACTTACCTGCAGCAGACCATGCTGCTTACTTACCTGCCAGTTGAACCCCTGATCCTCTTCTGTTTGGGACTACTTTTCCTGTTGGGTGGGGCAGGAGCCACTCCCTAGGTTCAGAATACTGGAACTCTTCTGGAAAGCAGGAACATTTTTCTTACCTAGGCGTGGCTGTGGAAGGAGAGACCTAAGCACTACAGGAGGCTATTTAAACCACACCCGATGGATGAATCTTGCTTTGTGTTATTCTGCATTCTCTGCAGCAGAACGCTCATCGTGTCTTCTGCTTCTGATCCTGGGCCTAAGGGAACAAAGGCTTACCATCCTGGAATCCAGTCTTCAGCAGCACCTGTAAAGACAAAGAAAGAACAGGTTAGCACTACGGTCTTCAGTGGCAGCGCATCTCTTACCTGGTCCATCGGCTGTCACCAACGCCTCGCGCTGCATTCCGGCATCTGAAAGACAAAGGCTTACCTACTCTTCGCATGCTCCGGAGGTCTTCGCACTGCATTCCGGCATCTGAAAGACAAAAGCTTACCAGCTCTTCGCACGCTCCGGAGGCCTTCGGCGCTGCATCCCGCATCTGAAAGACAAAAGAAGGTGCGTTTAAAGACATTGGGCAACTTTATTACTCACGTGCCATTACTCCTTCCCACGCCGAATCCAGTGGGTATTCCAGCACCCTTCAGCTTCTCTAAAGCTCTGAACTTGTACCTGCAAGATAAAAGGGACAGTTAGTGCGCATCGTGAAGCAGGCTACAAGCGCTTACTTACGTGCTTCCAGGCGCTTCTATTGCTCACGCGGGTTCGATCCTCAACTCTCATCAGCCGGCCATCCGCCATCGCCGGAACCCTGCAAAACAAGAGATATCATTACAAAAGACTTTTAAGACATTTGAAGTGCCCAGAACTTACCGTTCGTGCAGTTAACGACGGACAGCAGTCCTCTGAGGTCAAGAGGCCTGCACCCTTATCCAGTGAAGAAACTGGTTACGGCACCCTGCCCCGAGGCAGATGGAGAGCTCGGCGTTCACTTACCTAAGGTGAGGGCGTTAACCTTTGGGGTTCTACAGGAGAAGAGAAAGGGAAGAGGAGAGAGGCACCCAATAACCCCAGTTCATTAATCCCATATTTTCTATCTGCAGACATCTTACTCTTCGAGTCAGACATACAGTGCACAGAGGTCCAGCCCAAAGAGCCAACCGTGTGTTACACATCACCTTTGAAGATACGGCATTCACCCAGTCAAGACCCGCGCCTCTGCGGGAATCAGGTGAGCGTTACAGAGGGCTGCTTACCTAGTAAGCAGTCCCCCTCCCCCATTTCTAAATGGGGTCCTGGTGGTCTAGTGGCCATTGCTAGCCACGGATCGAGTGCCCTGCACCAGATCCGAGTCCAGCAATGCTTTACACAAGGTGTCGTTGGAAATCCCTGGTGGCTAGGGTCCCCAACCCCCTCCCTCCTTCCCATTGCCTATTTTTTTTCTGTAATTTATTTTATATGCCCCCCACCCCTGGGGGCATATGGTCACCCATCGGCCCTCAAGGGTCTTCATACATGTGGCCCCATGCTTTGGGTCCTTAGGGGGAGGGGGCTGCTTACCTAGAAAGCAGCTCTCTCTCCCCCCACTCTCTAAAGCCATCCCTGGTGTCTAGTGGCATTGCTGCCCACGGATCGAGCGCTCTGCACCCGATCCGTGAGCAGCAATGCTTACACAAATGGTGTTGTTGTAAAGGGGAGAATCTCCCCTTTCCAACGACACCTGCCTCGATCTCCGGCTTGAAATACATCCGGAGATCGAGGCAGAGGGAGAAGGGTGCTTACCTTCTCTCTTCACCCCGACAGCCGAAAATGGCTGCAGCGGTGAAAATACTTTCAGTTTCATGTCGGCGTGTCATACGCACACCAACGTGAAACTGAAGGTAACCCAGCCCCCTAGCAGTGAGGGGGGACCTCCCCCTCACATAGCCTGGGGTGGTTGGATTACAGTTTTCAGCGATGCCTGTTTTGCAGGGATCACTCAAAACAAGGTGCCAAAAAGGACGCGCTATCTCGTCCTTGGCACTATGGAGGTAATGTCAAGGACAAGATATCTTGTCCTTGGCACTTAAGGGGCTAAACTGCAAAACGTTTACATTACTGCATTGTCCAGTTATAGAATTAACAGTCTTAAAAGTGTACTCATTAAATAGTCTTTTGAGCCAAAATAGGCTGGCCTTTATCCTTCAACTGGGACCATTTTTTTCCAGGCTACCACCAAATGTCAGTTTAGCCCAGGGCTGCCCGGGAGTTTCCCCAGTTTGAGTGAATGGTAAGTGTCACTTCCCAGAATCTATTGTCTCAATCTGAAGCCCAGACAGAAGTCTGATGGGGGTATGATATTCTTCCTCTTTGCCAGTCAACATTTCCAAGGGCAGCAATTGACACGTATGTGTCCCAGAAATCCCTTTGTGGCTTCTTTTGGGGGGAGGCCACTCCTGTTGTCAGCACACAACTGTCCATGTAAACTGAGCAGGACCTGTTGGACTGGATCCCCAGTATAGCCATTACATTTAATTATTTATTTTATTTTATTTTGTTCTGACTCAGAAGCAAGTCTGTTAAAATAAGACATTATGTAGATTTTACCCAAATCCCCCCCCACCTTACATTTCTAGGCAAGGACAGTGCCTTAATCACATTGTATTTTTCAAATAGTAATTTTTCTCTTTTGAAAAAGCACATTTTGACACATGGTGAATTCTGCTGGGATGTCCCCTTCAAATATGGTTTTCTCTCCCATCTGAATTCCAAACATTGTTTGCACCCCTAGTCAGTTTCTCTTACACAGCAGTATGTTCAAGGCAAATGTCCACTGAAATTGACATGTGCACAGAGAGCGGATGTTTCTTTTGAAGGGTTTATTTTTTACACTTTATAGCAAAAAGTCGAGCGTTTTTCCATACGGCTGAGAGTAAAGTTTCTGGTGATTCCCCAGATCTTGCCTGACACAGCCTGTCATTCAGTAATAAAGCTTTCTTTGGCTGTAGCACAATCTGAATGTGGATGGGCACAGCCAGATCTCCCTGGATCAGAACTGCCTAGTGTTGAATATATGAAACAGAGCATCACGGTGCCATCATATTAAATGCCAAATATTTCCCTTTTCAAGGGGAAATGTGGAGCTAGCAGCAAAGCAGCGCTGCTTTTCAATTTTCTTCTTGGTGCATGTAAGACAACAAACTGGCAGCCTTTCTCAGTGTGCTCCCTGTTCCATCTTGCCCAATAGGTGTTTGGCAAGACAGTACAGCCATCATTTTGTAGCTGCAGAATACAGTTTTGATGCAGGGCAATGGTGCTCAAAGGAGCCAGCGCAGCCATTCTGCTGGTAAGTGCTGAAATGCAGCTTGGAGATGGAGGTGAATTCTGCTGCGTGTGTAAATGTATCCCACAATATCACTAGCATGGGGGGTGAAACACCAATAGAACATATGTATAAGGCCCTGCCACTATATCACGGCAGGGTAGAAAGATATAATAAGCAGTGGATTGCGTAGACAGGAGGAGGGTGCATGCTCTGCCCATGGTCAGGGCAGGGCACACAGAACAAGAGCATTCTGTCCACATTTTTAGTCGCAAAATATAAGGGGAAGCAGCTACCGAAGAGAAAAGAAATTCTAGATCTCTGACTTATGTTCGAAGATGCAGAAGATCAGGGGAATGAAATGGAGGTGCATAGACAGAAAGATGGGAAGTGTAGAAAGGGGAAGGAGAAGGGAGGGCGATAGGGGAGGGTAGGGGATTATATCCCTTGACAACATATACTGCAGAAGGGTATACTAATCCAAGCTATGTACCCACTGTGATAGGGACCCCTTCTGCTGCAGAAGGGTCCCCCAGAGCGCTAGTAATACCACAGGCTACCGCTCCTCCACCCCGTAGGCCCACCCGCCTGAAGTACCAGTATCAGCCGGTTACAGGTCTAGCAAGTTCAGCAAAAGGTTGACAGGATTGATAACCGAACTGAGGAGGATGCAGACTTCCCCAGGAACAGTAAGGGATATAGGGGCATCGAGAGAAGGTTTGGGAAAATGGAAATCCGGGCAAGTGCTCCTCAAGATGAATATTGAAGGAATAAGACATGTAGGTGTTAAGAAAGAAAAAAGCCCGGGTGGGTGGATCATCTTGGGAGAGGCGAATACAGTAATGGGAGAGAATGTGGAGGAAGAGGGCGATGATACGGTTGATGATGGTCAGAGCGAAGGAGAAGGAATTTACAAAATCTGGAGTAAATGTTTGACTCCACGCAATGAGGACACTGTTGATTCCTGCCACACCCCTTTTTTATTCATTTGTATGGCGGGGACTAGGCGGAATGCAACTTACATTTTCTCTGCCTACCTTCTCCTCTACCATTAAAATGCCCCAACATTTTCATGCCGGCGCAAATGCTGGGAATCCCTACGGAGCTTGCCAGCTTTATGCAGCTGGAGGTTCCATAGGGATCCATTGTAAACGCTGCTCTGACTTGCAAATGCCAATATTTGGCAGTGGGGAGCCGCCTACGTGTATGTCTACACATAACTGCTCCCTGCAGCCAAATTCCACCCTGGAGCAAAATGGGATGCTCTTTGTTTTCAAATCAGCTTCCTCCCTCAATGGTGGGAGTCTCCCTTAAAATATTACTGGCTCTATTGCTGGCTACTCTGGTCTCTAGTACAGGAACTTCAAAGCTCAGTCATGTGTGGTGTGAAAACTGCAGAATGTCAGTTTTCCTGCACTGGGAGGAGGATGAGCGCACACACTACACTTGGTGAGAGGAAAATAACCCCTCTCTCCGCACTGCACATATTTCACTGCAATTCTGGATCTTCCCATGCCTTTGTTAACAGTCAAGTTCTTTCCACTCTGAAGGTCTCCTGCACTTCCTCTTTCCCTGAATGTATTCTGTGTGCCTGTTAGGGCACCTCTGCAGAGGTAAAGCACCACGTCTGTGTTTTAAGGCACTAGGGGTTTGTATAATCACTAAGTATGCTGGGAGTCTAAAGTGATTTTCCAATAACAGGACCTTAAATAATGATCATGCACTAGGAGCCCTTATGCTATCAGCTATGTATTGCACCTAGTAATCTCTGATATGCTTTAGATTGAAGAAACAGATAATGTGCTATGCACACAGCTCTCCTTGTTTTTTGTTCAGTATCAGACTCATTATGAAATGATGGTGACTCTGTCTATCACAGCCAGGTAGCTGAACATAGAAATGCTTCCCTTGCTTCGAGTTATGCCTTTGTAATATTTGCTGTTGTGATGACACAGATGAATAAGTCATTACCACCTTCTGACACTTCCCCTCCCTGTTACAGCAAGGGTGAAAGACGATACAAACTGCAGCAGCCATACTGCCCCATCAACCTAGGGGTGAGTGACATGTGGACTAAAATGGAATCCATGAACCAATATGCTTAAACAATCAATGTATAGGCATCTGCCATAACAAATTAGTTAGGTTGCTCGACACTAGAGGGATTACAGTTAGATAGCAGAAACCTCAAGTAGTGTTCTCTACATAGCATACCAAGAGAGGGACTCACTACACAGATAGCCCATGTGGAATTATAGGCACGTTAGATGCAGCATACACGGGCAGGGACACCAACGTATGGCAGATGCATGAGGTGACTGTGACATGAACAGACACAAATCTAGGTCAACATGGAGGCGACAAATGCAGAAGTGCAGCCATTTTCCTAGCACAGAGGCTGCAGCAGGTCTCAGAATTAGCAAAGGCCCCAAACTCCAAGATGCTAAATTTACTAAAATGCATGTATTTGAATAACATGCAGATTCCAGACAGTAGCTCGCAGCAAGCGCCAAAGTAAGGAAGAAACTAAGGGAGTACTACAGTAGCAGAACGCAGGGACGAGACGACAGTTCCCAGGATGTGAATTGGTAGACTCCCAATTCAATTGAGTTAATAAAAATACAAACAGCCGTTGATGTCCAGGTGCACGATTTTAGAAAGACAAAAAACTCCATAGAGAGTACCTGACGGGTGCCTCAAGTGGCCACACAGAATACAACATGCACAATAGAATTAGCTAAAAATCCAATAAATAGGAAGAAATGTGTTCTCCAACTTGTTACCCTAACATGTGATACAGACTTGAAGAACACTGACTATTCATTATGAGCCAAGTAAAGATAAGACTCACACACACACACACACACACACAAACACACTACAAAGGCCAAATGCAAAGGAAGGATGGAGAGTACTTTTAATTGGAATTAGTACAGACCATGGAATTCTCTACCCATACCCTATGTCTCGCTCATATTTTGATGTCTTGTCAGTGTCCAAGGTTGCTTTGCCAAGTGCTAACCAATGTAGATTTCCCTTGCCACACCGCCTAAGATGAACAGTGCCAACCAATCATCAGGCACTGTAATGATGTATTGAGCATATTATCCATAATTCGATGGGTCCAGGGGGGCATCAGATAGGTGCTGACCAATGAAGTAACTAACCCCCATATAATCCATATGTAGCCTGAAGTATTACCCAACCCCAATTCCCTGTAGGTTTTGTAAACTGATATTGCATTAGGACGTCAGTGCTTATGTAATTTCGGTACAAAATTTGCTTGAAATTATTATATCAATTGAGAGCTATGAGAGTGAGATGCTTGTATGCTGTCTCAGCTGGCATTGATTATTGTGCATAAAGCTTGGTTTTGTTGTGCACCGTGAGTACTCGATCATTGTTTTGATTAAGTGAGATCTTGGGCCTAACTTTACACTATTTGCATCTGATCTACCATTGTTTGCATATCACACAGGTGGACATAACCCCATTCCTACCATTTTCCTTATACATACTGCCTCTTCCTTTATCTCTGTTAATCCAGTAGACATAGGCTTAGACCCTCAACTCATTTATGCTTCATGTCTTTTACAAAGAATGTGCATTTCATTTAATTATTCCCAAAAATGACAACAGGAAAAAAGTAATGCCGTAAAATATGGATATAATCCAATTTTAATATAAAAGCAACATTTGTGCTACCGATGACGGTTGATGCTTTTAGTAAAATGGATCATTTTACTCCTTTGACGGAAGTACCATCTGCCCTGGAAATGGCCAAGATCTTCCTCAAAGAGATTTTCCGTCTACATGGACTTCCTACACCCATCACCACAGATCGAGGATCCCAATACACCTTTCACTTTTGGGCTACTCTTTGTAAGATACTTACCATCGATAGGGTGCTGTCCTCTGGGTACCAACCGCATACCAATGGACAGACAGAGAGATTAAACCACACTATGGAAGATTATCTCTGCTGTTACACCACTCACAGTTAAGAGACATGGTCAGATGCATTACCATTGGCAGAATTTGCTTATAATAATTCTACACATACAGCTACAAAGATGAATCCCTTATACTGCCTTCTTGGAATCCATCCTAGACCTTTGTCCCTATCCACGACTCCTCCCACAAATATGCCCACCTTGGAACCACATCTCAAAAGTGTTACCGAGAAACATCGGATGGCTTACCAACAGTTACTGCTTTTGAAGGAAAGGACCAAGAAATATTCAGACAAGAAACATAATGACAACCCTTCTTGGAAATAAGGAGACAAGGCTTTCCACCATATTTCTCACATAATGGCTACGTCTAGTGTTTTCTCCAAGATGGCAGCCGCGTTCAGCTGTATGTATTCCGACTGCAGCCGGAGCAACTTGCGTTGCAATGCGTATTCTTCCTTGTTGAATTCCTGGGTAAGACACTGTTAGCTATTCCTCTGTTACTTTTTTATTCCTCCTTCTGTTTACCTTCCTTTGTCACCTTCTGCCTCAAGCAGATCTGTTGCCTGCCACTTACGCAGCCACTTCTGCTTACTTTATTGTTGCCTACCTTCTGATCCTTCTCTGCTCCTTGTCTCATCTGCGGAACCAAGACTGCACCCAGGGTTACCTTACCTCTAGTGGGCTGCAGTCTTCAATGATCGCCTCCTAATCTGATTAAGATATTTGCTCTGCCTTTTCGGCTTTTCCCTCTGCTGGGGGTGGCTCCCCTCCTAACTGCCGCCTTCTCCCATCCGGAACACCTTGGGGGACAGAGTGGCGACAGGTAGGGATCACTGTTATCTCTTTGACGGCAAACTCAGGTTCAAGCCTTGAGAGGAACAAAACACAAAGAGAATCCCCCACTCAGCTTCATACCCAGAGTCATCAGGGAGACCTACTACCCAGAAACCCGTCTGTCTAGATGCAACTAGACCTATTACGTGGTCCAGTGCCAGGAAGAGGGATGCCTCAGGGAAGCTGTTTCCTGATTGACTTTTGGCAGAAGGGTGACATAATATGCCTGCCTGAAAAGAACCCTAAACGAGGTGCGAGAGAATGCATTTTTAGTTCAAGGTCTGGGAGAGACCCACAGATGTTAATGCTGGGAAACTCAGGGTCTGGGACAGATGTGCTGTGTATATGACAAAAATGTCAAGGCCTAGTTGAGGTCTATGTTGAGTGTTGAGAAACTGAAAGTCTGCGAGAGGCCTGTTGTGCATAGTGCAGAAACCCAATGCCTCGGGTAGACCTATTGTGAGCATTCAAGAAACCTTAAACTGAGAGAGAGTGTCTACAAAGAGAAAACCTGATTCAAGACCCTGCAGAACACACACATTGACAGAGGTCTTCAGAATGCTGATGAAAGCAGGAAGATTAGAGAGAGCCTGGACTGTAATTAAATCCTGGAAGCACCTTACCAGTGGGAATTGTTTGTTTATTTTCTTAGATATGTCTGGGCATTTAAGATTAGGTTTTGAAGACTTTCTGTTAGCCAAATTGTGGAACATTTTGTGTTGATGTTAAGGGTAGCCTTGAGGCTAAGAATTTTTTAAGGATAGGTTTTAAGGATTGTCCATTGTCAATATCATTTGGACATTCTTTGTAGAGTAAGGTGCCCCTCAGAGGGACTAGAACATCTAAGAATGGGTTTTGCAACTATTGTGTTTGGGTCATTGATAACACAAGGTATTGGATACCTGGATCAATCCCACAATTATGTTGTCCCACCCTGACAGTTTTCTTTAGATGAACCCATATCATGTATAGTTGATACACGAGGTCTGAAAGGCATTTGAACCAATCCATTCCGTGAAAAATACCAGAATAAATAGTTGTTGGACCACACCAGCTAATTCCCTGTGTGCCATTGCTCAGCCTTACCTCAGAGCCTGAACGTGAACATTCTATAACAATGACACACTTGCCTGAGTAATAATTGAAGTTGTTGCAGGAACCCCATGGATGTGTATCATAATGCAGCAGTGATGTTATGCTTTAATAACTTCCTAATGTTTTGACAATACTCTTGGGCATTGTCATATTGAAGATATCTACTAGGGGTGCTCTGCAGAAAGCTCTGGGTTAAAGTCACTTGTGATTATGCTGAGGGAAGGGATCTCAGAGACACTGGGGTCTGGTGCATACCACCCGCTTGTGCGCGCTGACCCCAGGGAGTATTTAGGTTATCCCATGCAGCCTACATGACTCCAAAATAAAAGAAGGTTCTATAAAAATATAGACTTTTAATTGTATTTTCTTATCTTTCATTTTATATTTATTGAGTACGGACCTAGCTTCAAAAAGCAATACACATGAAATCAATCTAAATAGAAAAAAACATCCCTGTAAAAGAAAACAGAGAATGCAGACTTTTGAGAGAGGGGATTTTGGGTTGATGAACAGGGGTGGGCAACAATATCAATGTTCTTGGAAGTAATTGGTGTTTGAAAGCCAGTGTATTGACAGCAACAGCCTGTATTCATGTATGCTGGTGTATTGACAGCATTCTTGGCGCTTTAGCTAGGGCCGAGCCGAGATTGAGACTACTCGAGTCGGTCGATCCCACTGCCAGTTGGGGTCAAGTGGGTTCAATGGTGCAGGCTCATTTGGCATTCAAGATGGTGAGACAATGAGGCTCATTACCGGTCCAGCAGTAACCGTGCAGGTGCTACCGATGGGTTGCAGCCAGACCCGTAAATATTTATCGGCGCATCAGGTTGAGTCAACGCTCAAATCATTAACTCCTGCAAAGGTAGAGCCTGTGGTCAGGTTGCTTGAGACATTTCATGGCAATGGGTCTGGGTGGCTTGAAAAGCAGAAATCTGGTTGAAATTTGTGTAGAGTTCAAAAAGCAGGACCAGGGATCCTGTGGTGGCTCGAAAGTGTTAAACACAGTCGGTCCAGCTCATATGCATCTTGAGATGACAAAACATGTTTCTACCTGCTTCTGGTCTTCTTGGTCATAAGGAATTCCAATCCAGAGACTTCAGAACCAAGTGAGTCTTTTTTTCTGCACTCCTACTGCAGGGAGCATGGCTGAAACCTACAGGAGTCATTCACCTCCAGTAAACAGCAGTCTGGTTCCAGTGGACCAACAGTGAGGCCTCTGCCCAGCAGCAGTCACCGCCATTGTGCCCTGACGATGGTTAAGAGACAGAGCTCTACTCTGCCTTGCATGCCTTCTGTCTTAACGTCTATGGCAGTGCACTTTGCAATGGGCTGTGCTTGCAACAGAGGTCCCAAATGTAATACTTCTTCTCTTGATGGTCCAAAGATAAATCAAAGAATCAGAGGGTGCCCTCGCCTGTAAACGGTTAATTTCAGTTTGTTGTAACACGTGCCTTTGCTGTACAACATTGTATCCAGAGTGCCTTGACTGCAGACAATGGCGTGGACAGGAAAAGGAAGCGCAACAAATCATGACAGACTTGGAAACCCTCCAGATCATCGTTTTTCAACCTGCCAAACCATTACAGAAGGGGAAATACCATATGCAAATGAGATTTGGTCCCACGCAGGGGTGTTGCTAGGTCTGGAAAAGATCCGGGACTACTCTAATGTCGGGATTGTCGGGACTCGGGGATAGCTAGCCTTTTGGTTGTAAACCCTGAGATTCTATCTGGGGCTAGAACCAAAGGATCTGGGCTATAGCCCTCTAAGCCCCCCCCCAGCGACTCCCACGCCAAAAGGGGAAGTCCAGCCCGAACTGATAGGTCAAATCCCTTCTGCATGAGACCACAAGCATCCAAAGACATGTGGGCATCATCAGCGAGGAGTAGCTTTGGGTCTCTAGGCCTAGCCGTGTCGGGACCCATGTGTATTAATGCGAAACCAAAATATCAGGGCTCGTTGCCATGCACCATATTGAATTGGTAACAGCCCAGACCCACAATACAGAGAAGTACTTGGTGGACAAAACAATTAAGCATTTCAGAAAACTCTTTTGACCTCTTTCGATTCAAAACCCCAAAGTTCAAACATGTTTAAGCTTTTACTTTCTGCCTTGTTTTTAGAGACCTGGTGCATTAGTGCCCTACTATGGATATTATTTCTTTCTTGTTGAGGAGTATTCATGGGTGGAAAGGCCGGAAGTGGATCGTGGAGTTGGCGGGCAATTCGTTGTCCACTTTCATGCTACAGAATTCTTGGCGGAAGTCAGGCCAGCATTCCAGTGAAGCAGAGCACACAGAACATTTCGGCATCCTTATTGACCAACATATTCAGATTTGTGTAAGGCTGCGATGGTTAAAACCAAAAAAACACGCCTAGAGGAGAACTAGTCTCAGAGTAGAAGTCAAAGCCTGCTGGTTCAAAGGCACATACTTTACTATCAGGATATACAGAGCTTATATAATGGTTCTGCCACTGCTATTGCGGAGGTAGAGCGAGGTGAAAATGTGAAAACATTACAGAAAAAGGCAAGCAGAGGTGTTGCTAGGTTTGCAATAGATCTGGGGCTGCGCTAATGTTGGGATAGGTAGCCTTTTGGTTGTAGTCCCTGAGCTTCTATCCGGGGCTGTAACCAAAAGATTAGGGGCTATAGTGCCCTCAGCCCCACGAAACCACCCTCCTCCCACCCACCGGCAACGCCTCTGAAGGCAAGTATTTCTATCTGGGCAGCTAACGTACCCCTATCTACAATGCACGTTCTCCTGGAGGAGAGGACAATGCAGCCAGGGGTGGACTGGGAGCCAAAAGAGGCCCTGGAAATAATGTTCAAAGTGCCCCCCCATGTTACACGTTTTCAGCAAGCTCAACCATTTTCCTATGGTGACATTTAGAAATACCACACAGAAGAGGCCCAGGGTGCAGAGGCCTACTGGGAAATTCAGAGTTCCCTATAGGCCAGTTCACTCCTGAATGCAGCATGAGTGCATCCCTTTAAGAATAGGTGGCGTGGCCTGGGACGTGTCTAGCCCTGCCCCGGCGCTCCCCAACCTGCATTTTCTGTGGCTGCCCACAAGCTGCCTGCACTAGGCAGTTGCAATGCCAGTTTTATTTATAATAATTCCTCCACCTGCAGACTGCAGTGATTTCCTCCACTAGCTTGCGCACTTCGCACTTGAAAGCAAATCAAATATTCTGAGTCGCACCTGCATTGCCCGGTCTTTTTATATAAAAATTAAAATGGGTAACTATCAACAGCAGTGTTGGGGAGAAGCTGGACCCCCACCAGGGCAGTGGGGGGCCAGCAGCCATACCCTCACCATCTATGGGAGACCCCAACACCTCCCATATGGCCCCCAGAAATGCAACAGAGTCCCAAGCAGGCAGCAGCATGTTCCAAACTGCGTTTATTTCTGGGCAGCAAAAAAAGAAAAAAACACGCAGAGCATCGTGCACATCGAGAGTTCAGGCGCCGTCTCCCCCGGGGCTGGCTTGCAAGCCAGCTTTGTAATCACACTGCAGGCTGACCTCACAGAATTGGATCAGCTCCCAGAAACCTATCTCCTCCTGCTATTGGCTGCTAAGTGATAGGTTAGCTATGTAGCCCTTATAGAGAGCCTGACAATTGGATGTTAGCCTTTTGCGTCAGTGGGTTGGTTTAGCTGTGCCAGCCCCCCATTACCTAATTCTAACATGTTGCAATATGACTTTGTTCCCATAACTTTTTAGCTGAAGCAAGCAGTTTGCACCTGAGCTTCTGAGCGCTGATTGGCTGGGCTGAGCCATTCTTGTTACAATTATGTTTCAAATGTTGTGCGAGTCCTTGAGAAAATGTCTTTCTTTCCCAGAAAGAAAAAAAAACACACTGGGTTGCCGTGGTTTATTCGCATTTGTGGAGAATTAAAAATGTTTGTCTGCAGAAAGCAATCTTATCTTGAATGTGCGACCTTGGCAGCTCGTGGGTTTTGCGAGGAGCATTGCTGAAGGCTTCTGCAGCCAGTGTTCAGTGAGAGAAATGAACTTGGCTGTAATTTTCCTGAAACATGGCTTTACACTGTGCAATTAGACCATGTTAATTCATATAGGCATTTGCAAGCCTTTAAACAGGGATTTTTGTGTTTGTAGATTCTGATATTGCAGCATTGATTCTAATGTAGCATGGAAGTTGCACTGTTGGTGAAGTGGGTGTGTTTCAGCATATTTGCCACCCATGGGTGCGCTGGGGCCTGCTTCAAATGATAAGTGCGCTCCTTGTTCTTCCTGCTGTTCTTCTGTATATGCGCCTGGAGTGAGGGGGCATGGGTTTGATCTCGGTTTTCCCTCTTCAGTCCCCCCTCTGGTCGACTTTGTCGACCACACCACCAAGCAACATTCACCTCCTTCCGGTCTGCATATCTTTGTCAATTCCTTGAAGTGTCCATAATTTTTGCATTGTTGTTGATGAACAGTACATATAGGAGTGTTCTCCTTCTGTGTTCCACCACACTCACTTCCCTTCGTACTTCCTCTGATCACAGGGAGTGTCCACATTTATTACTGCTGGAACCATGTCGCACACCTCTATCTTCTCCCTTAGTCCGGCTCTTCCTTTCACCATGTCTCTTATTTGCATTCCGATGACTTCTTCTGTTGTTCTCTTACATCTTGCAATGTATCTCTATCTTGCACAATGATGCTGTGCTCGGTACTAGTCCTTCCGTTATCACCTTCAATAAACCAGGCAGTCATGATGTCATCCATTACCATGCAAGCACTAGCTAGTTCTTTGCTTTCTCTTTTCAGATGCATTTTTTGCTGATCATTCTTTAGTATGCTGGTACTTCACCCAATCATTCTTCTGTCTCGCTCGAGAAGTAATTCCCCCCTCTTTTTACTCCTCTGTCTGTTTCTCTTCTTCCGTTGTTTTCCATCTTGGTGAATGTGTCACTCTTCACATCTTCCTTGGTCATCACCAACAAGGGCATGCTGATGTGCACCAATGAACAGTCTCCTCCCCAATTCAGTGGTAGTTTCTCTTGATCTTTAGATGCATGTGCTCAAAAGTAGTCCATAAGCAGTGATGTTCCTGCTCTCATCTCGCAACTTCTCTCAACCTTCTTGCATCTAGCATGATTGTCCACTTCTTGTCACTGTTGTGCTGGTAACATAAGGCTGGTACCTTAACAGTATACGTCCTTCTTCATTCTCCACCCAAGTGACCATCTTCGCTCTTTTGTCTCACTCCGTTAGGCACTTAGCATATTTTTCTCTCTTTTATTTTATTTTTTTCTTCTCTCTTTTTGTTTTTCTTTCTTCTTTTATTATTTATTTATTTATTTATTTATTCTTTTGGGTTTTTTTTTCTCTTGCAGCTTGCTCACTTGTGCATTTGCTCGTTGTTTCTTCTCTCTCTGGTCACTTTCCACATACAGTTGTTCTCCAATTAGCTGCTTTATGTAATCATCTTCCACAGGGGATTACCGCCCTTTTTCTTTTTCAAATGTATTATTTATTTATTTATTTATTATATTTTTTTTTTTAATCAATCTCAATGTTGCTGTCTTCCCTTGCAATCTTCTTCGCACCTTGGGATACATGGGCGTCGTGCTCTGCTGTAGTAATTTCTGTTGTAATCAATTCTCTTCCGGCATATGTTAAAGAACAGTCAGGACAGCTCTCTCCAGTGGTGTCCCTACCAATTTTGTACATGTGTGCATGTTGTTGGTCACTTCTGCTATGTGTGTTATGTGTATGTTTTACTCCCTTTGTGTCTGCCCTTAACTCTCCTTACTTTAGCAGCAGCTTTTCCTCACCCACTGACGCCGTAACTCTTCCTGCTTAGGTTAGGGAATGTTAGCAGGGGATACAGCGGTAATGCTCACTATTACAAATAATTTTTAAATTACCACCCCCATTATTTCGTTCATCATTAATAGTCCCATCGTGAAGGTAAAAGTCCTTATTTGCTTGCCCATAACCACTTACGCTGCTGGGTCCTTGCAGCTGATGAGATGATAAAGTTGCCCGCCTGAAAATCGCAAGAAAGGCGTTAATACGTTAGTACTTGTTAGTAACCTCAAGCTCCGCGAACTAAACAATCACTAAGGGCAAAAATCAAACCTCCCCCTGGACATTTCGTGTTTTCAAAATTTCTCAATATGGGTAGGGAAAATCTTGGGCTGTTTATTCAATGGAAGCAAGGAAATATACTTCAGGGAAACATGCTCTAAGGGGTCTGAGGTTCTTGATAGGGTGGGCAATTGAGTGGGGAATGCTTCACGATGTTTTAATCAGTAGGCCTCACAGTTTCTAATGGAAGATAACATTAAGGAAATTTCCTACACATTTCTAACAGCATACATACGCAACAACCTGCATGTGCGGGGAAAAGAGAAGGAACAAAACAGTGTTACAGCTGTAGGTGCACAAAATGTAATATGAAACTCAATTAAACTTTGGAAATGCGTGTGTCAGTCCCTATTCTATTTGCTAGTGTGCGTTGGACCATAGGATGGCCATGTTTCCCTAACTCGGGAGTGTTTGTGCTATTTTGCAGTTCATGAAAATCTCTTGCGTTGGCCCTGTTGATCGTTGCTCCCTCGTTGCCAGGGTGGCCACCGCTTTGTAGGGCTTGACGCCTCACACATCTAACAAAGTCTGTCAGGAGGGGAAAATGTCCCACTGTAGTCCATAGCCATTGGGTGTTAGTTGTCCGTTGTATTCAGGCCTGCCATGGGTCCTTTATGTCTGGCGAGAAATGAAATGGAAGCGCTTGAGACCTGAGAATTTACATATTCTTCAATTTCTTGACCTAAACTCTCTGCACTACTCTTGCACTATTCAGTGTCCTAGTGGGAGGAGCCAATGGTACATTTATGCACCATCCTGTCACCACCGGGTGGCGTTCAATGGCGGTCTGACTGTAAATTGTTACACAATTCGAAATGTACCCAGAAAATGGCTAGGCACTTAATTTATGTGAAGATACTCATTACACACTTGGATCATATATACGCAATTTAGGTGCTAGTGTACAAATGGGCCTTTGGATCTTTATATTTACTGTGCTTTTGTTGTAAGCTATTCATAGTGCGTGCCTTTGTCCCGTGGGGCATCAGGCACTGACAAGCTAAACAGGGAAACATCAGGGTGGTAAATTTGTCATATAGGGTGGCTGTGTTTCTAAATTAAGTGGACCATGTTACTTAGTTAAGATAATCGCAGGGTTTTTAAATCTTTTTTTCTATGGCTCCTCTCTCAACTTCTCAGGGCGTGTCTCACAGTGAACTGCAGGCACTTTAAGCTGGTACTAATGAAATTCACTACCAATTATTCGCTACCTGTCCCTCCCCCCTCTTTGTATTTTATTTATTCATTTATTTACTTCCTCTTTTCTTTCAAACCCAACCGTCACAATTTACTCCCATTCTCTCTATCCCACCCCATGTCCACTTTTTAAACCCTACCTACTCTGTTAATTACTCATTTAGTCTAGTATTTTATTACTTCACTACTGTAATTACTGTTACATTTAAACAATATATTTATCCCCCCATTATCTGCTCTCAAATTTTAATACAACCATCATTCTCCATTTCGTGCAGCAATGACCTCTTTCCCTATGTGTGTTGGCTAATGCATTTGTGCCAGTGCTATTTTCAAAAGCGCTAGTGGCATTACCACTTGCACTGTTATTTTGTCGCCAAATTCATTCTGTTGGGAACATGGATCATCCACCCTTTATCCCTATTTCTCTCCTCCTGTGGTGAACTGTCAATGAAATGTAGGCCTCCCCCCTCAAGTGCACCTTCTTCCACCTTGTGTGTCTCATTTAATTGTTCTGTGTTATTCGTGTATTCATGAGCCCAGTCTCCCCGCTGAAAGATGTGTGCTCAAAATGTAGCTAAATGTACTCTCTTGTGATGCGCTATTATTATGCACCCCCCTCTGTACCGTGCACCCCCATTATGCTTAAACAATCTTCCTTACTTTCAACATGTGTATGCCTGGTGTTTAACAAGTTATGGATTTCTCTGTTAATAAGGTGGTCATATCCACATCGCTCATGATCTCACAAATGTCTCTTCCCTAATGCATGGCCTGGTCGCCCCACTGTCACCCAGAAAAGAAAATGTTTTTGTACCTATCACCACCCTATGCAATTGTCCTCTGCATTATTGAGTGTGCGTGAGTGTGTGTGTCGGCGTGCGTCTCGCCCGCTCTGTCGGGGAGGTGGAGCATGAGTGTGTGTGGCAGAGTGAGTCAAATCAAGTTTGTCTTGGGCTGTCCTATTAAGGGTATAATGTCAATCTATGTCCTTTGAAAGGTTTGTTCCCCATTAGCAAGACCCCTCCCAGTCATGTAACCGGTACCATTGCTATTGTGTCAGTGTTATGTATGGGTGCTGGCTGCTGTGCAGTGCCCCTGTGTTGTGATTCTTGTCAGTCCTGGGGTAGTGGTGCTGTCATTTGTTGTGTCTGTACATGTAGTGGTGACAGTGCCTGCGTTGGTGCTTGTGGTGTCTGCTGAAATCATCCCGTCCTGCCCCATGTATCCTCCCCACATGGGCGGTGCATATTGTGGTGGTTGTTGACACTGCTATTGTGATTCTTGTGCGTGTGTGTTGAGGCTGTTTTTAACTGCCCCTCCCACTGCATACATTAATAATTTATTTTGTGCCTACTTGTCCTCATCTGCCTTTCTCTGCCCCTGCCGTTTTATTTATTTATTAACCGTCTTCTCTTGCCACAATCTACAATGCACACAGTCAATGTCTAGCGCGCTATCCTTCCTTCCTCCCTTCAATAACCCCATGCATGCTGCACCACCCCTTACTGATCCTCTATCATGTTTGACTGTGCTGTCTCGTTCAGTCCTTCTCTCCTCCTCCAATCCCTTTCTTCCCTTTCCAGTTCCCCCTCTCTGTTGCTATTGTTACTCCTTGCACCTCCCCCGTTATCTTCCCTTTAAATTTAATTCCTCTGTACCTGTGCCTTCAAATCTGCTTCCATGCACTGCAGCCCTCCCTTGCTCACTCATGTGCTGCTAGTGGGTTGTTCTGCACCTTCCTGTTTGTTCGCTTTAGTGTATTGTGATTGTGTGTGTGTGTGTGTGCTGTTTAAATGTCCTTCTGCTGTTTTCAGTTCTCTCATGCAATGCATTCCTTGCTTACCATCTGTGTCATCAAATATTACACTCACAGAGGTTCAGAAGGGTGAGTCCCCTCTTCCCTCTGCTCGTGCTGGTTCAGCATCAGCTGACCCCTCGCATCTTCCCTTTCCTTCTTGCACACAGTTCAACTGTAGCCATGTGCTTTTAAAGCTATTCCCGTGTAAGTGCTGTGTATGTGTGTCCTTAGCGATTGCTGCACGCTTCTGGAGAAGCCGCCTATGAGCAGCCATGGTCTTTTTTAATTTACCTTCAGTACTTTTGAATCTTTGCACACTATGTTTTACTGACTTATTTCGGCATGGAAGCTGTGTGCTACACAACAGGTGAAGGGGAGTCATTTCTGTATTGTGTGATACATTTTACCTCTATTCAATTTGAAAACTTCGATAGTCCGCTGTTCAGGGAGCACAGATAATTGAACATTTTTCAACTTCTGTGAGCCTTCTTGGCTCCGCACCTTAGCCAGTGCACTCCACGTGCAGCCCGTCTTCACCAAACCATTGCCTTCTCCGGCACACCCCCACAATCTTGCGCATGTGTCTTCCACACACCGCCTCTGGGTCACCTATTCTCCAAATCCAAAACCACACCACTATCTTCTCACCATCAAAACTCTGTGTCCTATGCATCAATCTGAAGGTGACGTCACCAAACTAAAAACACAGTGCAAATGAACAGACAAATGTGCATACACAGAACAATAACCCATTTCTCCCAACCCCACAAAAATCCCAAAATAAAACCCCACAATCCCCACAGCTGTCTTCCTGTCTCAACTGGAACAAGGTAAACTACAATAAAAACTCTTATAATTGGACTGCACACGCTGCGTCGCCTCACGTGTGATACGCTCCTCACCAGGGGACCTTAACCAGCCAACTATCTTCCGCACTCGGGAACAATCTAGCTACCTCCTGCGGGGAAACATCATCCACTCACTGAACTAAAACGCTCAATTAGCAGGGAACCTCATCTACTCATTGATCTATAACGTCAATTCATAGGAAATCCACACCCCTGTACATGAAATCGCCATCCGGACCAACCAGCGCGGCACTCCTTTCCATATGTGGGGAGTCACTAACCCACCCAATATCCTCATAAACACAAGAAGGGGCAACTGCCACCGCTCCAGTCCCAACAATTCACGTGCCGATCACCACCAATGCGCCGAATTTTGCGACAATGTACAATCACCCACCACCCAATTTACAATGCCTCCCCCTGTTTCTACCCAAACAAAAGAACTTAACATTTCTGCAACATACTGATCAACAATGCATCATAATACTTTAAACATTTCCCCCCCTCAAAGCCCATGTTGCTGGTTAACTTACATTTCCTATGCTGCACTGGCACTTGCTCTGCTGCTGGACACCCCCTCAAGGCGCTTCACCGGACCCCTTCTCCTGCAGGGCTCTCACCTGCCCTCAAGCGGGGTATTTCCAAGTGGCCCCCGATGCCTTTAGCCAGTTACGCGTTTTCCGGTAGTCTTCAGGTGCAGGCGAGGGTCCCACAGCTTCCTTGAGTCGGCGGCAGGGAGTGCAGTTCAACGCAGGGCTTGCGCAGGCAGTGCTCATTCACCCATGTTACAATGAGCAATGAGCCTCACAGAGGGCACCAACTTGTTGGGGAGAAGCTGGACCCCCACCAGGGCAGTGGGGGGCCAGCAGCCATACCCTCACCATCTATGGGAGACCCCAACACCTCCCATATGGCCCCCAGAAATACAACAGAGTCCCAAGCAGGCAGCAGCATGTTTCAAACTGCGTTTATTTCTGGGCAGCAAAAAAAGAAATAAACACGCAGAGCATCGTGCACATCGAGAGTTCAGGCGCCGTCTCCCCCGGGGCTGGCTTGCAAGCCAGCTTTGTAATCACACTGCAGGCTGACCTCACAGAATTGGATCAGCTCCCAGAAACCTATCTCCTCCTGCTATTGGCTGCTAAGTGATAGGTTAGCTATGTAGCCCTTATAGAGAGCCTGACAATTGGATGTTAGCCTTTTGCGTCAGTGGGTTGGTTTAGCTGTGCCAGCCCCCCATTACCTAATTCTAACTTGTTGCAATATGACTTTGTTCCCATAACTTTTTAGCTGAAGCAAGCAGTTTGCACCTGAGCTTCTGAGCGCTGATTGGCTGGGCTGAGCCATTCTTGTTACAATTATGTTTCAAATGTTGTGCGAGTCCTTGAGAAAATGTCTTTCTTTCACAGAAAGAAAAAAAAAACACACTGGGTTGCCGTGGTTTATTCGCATTTGTGGAGAATTAAAAATGTTTGTCTGCAGAAAGCAATCTTATCTTGAATGTGCGACCTTGGCAGCTCGTGGGTTTTGTGAGGAGCATTGCTGAAGGCTTCTGCAGCCAGTGTTCAGTGAGAGAAATGAACTTGGCTGTAATTTTCCTGAAACATGGCTTTACACTGTGCAATTAGACCATGTTAATTCATATAGGCATTTGCAAGCCTTTAAACAGGGATTTTTGTGTTTGTAGATTCTGATATTGCAGCATTGATTCTAATGTAGCATGGAAGTTGCACTGTTGGTGAAGTGGGTGTGTTTCAGCATATTTGTCACCCATGGGTGCGCTGGGGCCTGGTTCAAATGATAAGTGCGCTCCTTGTTCTTTCTGCTGTTCTTCTGTATATGCGCCTGGGGTGAGGGGGCATGGGTTTGATCTCGGTTTTCCCTCTTCAGCAGACATATATTGCCACAAGGGGTCCCGAATGAGATCTGATAGACACTTGAGCGAAACTTGATTTGTCTCTGTCACGTCACTCGATAGCTCAGGGTGAAATGGACACTGTTGTAGACAGGCGTGCACCCACAATTTGATGTTGTGCCTGGCCGCCTTGGTACTCCATTCGACCATCTCTTCGTCCTGCACTGACCCCACCCCCCCACCCCCCCCCGGTAGCAGCAGTGCAGTGGATGGGAAGAGGATGCATGAAGGACTCATAGACAACCTGCCCCAAACAGAAATACATGCAGTCCTGCAACATTAGCCCACCTCCCTCCAGCGTCATACCCCTTTATTCGTCACACCATTTGAGAAGGAGAGACAGAGAACGTTCTCTATTCCCCTGCTATGGAGGAGGTAAAGGTGATGTGAGAAGGGACACAGATTGTGGGTGTTGTTTGGCTATTTACCCACTTATTGAATGCCCATAGCCATGATAATCTATATGGGCATTCCCACCTGCCACTGCCCTCCCCAAGCACATCCTCCTGCAATCTCTTTGAACTAGCCCTGTCAAGCAGTAACATCAAACTGTGTGGTGTACAGCGACTCCGTTTTATTTCTAAGCAGTCATCTGAGAGTTAATGGATTAATTGCAGCTGTAAATGCTCTCCTGGTGTAATGCAAACATCTTAACCAAGTTTCACTACCGCCACCCTATGTATAAGTAATATAAATGTCCTCACATCTGTTCCTTGCACTGAAGTACTGCCAAAACAAGCATTGCAAAAGCTAACAGTGTTGGCTTTTTTACTGGCATTAGATAGGTATTTGACATCCACTGCTATCAGTTACAACAGGTACTTACCATTGTCTAACTGTTGCCGTCTTATGGCCAGGTAGTAACATTATGGCAGGGCCTGCAAATGCTTATCCTACGCCTATGCAAAAGTCCAAACTGTTGGCTTTCCCAATGCTTGTTAATTTGTTCTACTGCAGATTGTTCAGCGCATGGCACTCAGGGCATGTGTGCAGTGAACCAATATGGGAAGGTTTGTGATGGGTGTTAGGCAAAGTTTGTATGCAGTACCCTCTGGGAACACTACAAACAACTCTGACTACAGGTATAGGGAACCCAACCTTTGGTATAAGCTTGTACTACACAGTTTTGGTAGCGTGTTGAGCAGCCAGGCTTATCACAAGAGAGGTTAATGTGAGCTGTGGTGGAGTTACACAGAGGTTTACAGTTTACAAGTATTCAAATAAACTTGTAAACACAAGGTTTCTTGAACAAAACATTATTAATTTATTTATCAGTTAGTTAGAATAAGCCTTCTTCAGAAGGGAGCAATATAATAGTAACACTCAAATACACTCCATGAAATACACACTCTTAATATCTCTAAATCAGTAGATACCCTTTTGGGATGGCCCACAGGCACTACCTACACCCTAAGGTGACTTCAATTGCTAGGGTGCTTTGGACATTCATATATCACTGTTGCATTTAGGATCATATCATATCATAAGTCGAAGGAAAAGATTATTTTGAACAAACAAGAGACCACAAATATTGTTAAGGCGTCAAATACTTTTGGATCCCCCCAAGAAGAGTCATTCAGTACAATGGGCTAGGCCAAGGTCAATGGGAAAAAAGTCTTATATAGGATGAAGCACTTCTGGTAGGTACATGGAAAAGTCTTTGCACAATGTTTTAGAAGTCTTTGGCGGAAAGAAGAATCAAATATAGGGCCACAAGCTGATTAGACTTGTGAGTAGTAGAAGATGCAAGCAACTCTACAGCAAGAGGTAAGTTCTCTTAGACTTTGTACAGTACCTTTAAAAATGAAGAAAAATGCAGCAGATGACTCCTGTTCCTGTGCAGCTCTGCAGATCTCACTGTTCCTGGGCCTCAGTCGTGGGGACAAGAGGGAGGACATCAGGGGACTCCTGCACTGCACTGGGACGGTCACAACTCGCAACCCGCAAACTTCACTTTCAGTGGCTGTTCAGTGTTTCAGCTCCTTGCATCTACCGCAAATAGCAACACTGCGGTTCCTGGCTGTCGGGATGGACTTTCCTTGCTTCTGGGGTCCCGCACTCTGTTGAGGGGGCTCAGGCTCAGTCAGTCCTGCTTCCTGGGAGTCCGGAAGATCTTCCTGGAGCTCTAGGCCAGCTTGAAAGCAACGCACACAATCTGGTGCTGCTCTCCCTGGCTATACGGTTTCCAGCAGCAACTCTGTGCAAATTCAACCAACTCCGAGATGGATGTCGAGGTGGTTTACTTTGGAGTTGATTGGTTCCACCAACTTAAGGGGAGAAGTCATCCTTGCAGGTGCTTTTCTGTCGATGTGAACTTGGCGTTTCACCACTGCAGCAGGGCTTCACTGGGCAAACCAACGGTCAAGGAGTTGCAGCAGGCATCCTCTTCAAGTTCCTCTTTGGTTCCTTCATCCAGTGGTCGACTCTGACTTCCAAGCCAAAAGCCTCACCTTTTATTTAGTTCTCTCCCAGCAGGCTGGGTGGCCTTGCCGGACAGTCAGCCGGCCAATCACCACAGAGTGCATTTGGTTATCCTAGGAGACTAAGCACAAGGAGTTTCAGGCACCTCCCTCACTTCCTGCCTACCCCAGACACCCTGGAGCCAGAGGCAGGATTCACTTGTGAATCCCACCAAAGGCAAAGTGAACAATGGGACCAAACTGGTTTGGCGCACAGAGAAAATCTCAAGAAGGACCTTTCCACAAAGAAATGGCGAAAAAAGATGACCAGGGTCATTTTGACAAAAATGGCACCTTTGGGTGCTTTACTGAAGCTGCAAACGCAGCCCGCGGTAAATGCGCACGACAGTAGTTAAAACGAAACCACTGCCACTAGCCATTCAGTGTGGAAAGGGTAACATAGAAAATGTTACATGAGAAGCTAGACCAAGGGGATGCTAGGTAACCCCTCCAGAACCCTATTGTAAGATTATGTGTGCTGGGTCTAGAAAGTTACAAATGTAAGTAAAGTCAATTTCACTTTACTGCTCTGGAAAACAATATTTTATCCCAGAGAAGGTATTCAAACCTTTGGGAAATCTCAAAGACTTCCCTGTGCCACTGCACTGAAGGTGACACAATGTAAAAGATGATGCTTATGGAGTTTGTCAGACTCCATAACCAAAAGAAACACAGTGTTCAAAATCACAATAAAATACATGAGAGAGTGGGGAAAAGGGTCTCACTCTCTTCATGTTAAAAAAAATCAAGTCCTCAAAATCCAGCAAAGTTGCTTGGGGTCTCTAAGGAGGAGGGAATTGGCACATTTCTGAGAATCCTCCCTAACATTCATCCCCTCCCCATACTACGGGACAGGAGGATTTAATCACCCCTGGATGAATCTCCTTACTCCAGTCGGCCATACTTTCTGGAGAGACCATCAGCATTTTGGTGATTACACCCTGACCTGTGTTCAGTGGTAAAATCAAACCCCGGTAGGATGATTGACCATCTTAACAATTTAGGATTTTCCCCCTTCATCTGCATTAACCATCTCCAGGGTCTGTTTGAATCACAAAAGTAGTTCCATACAAGTATGGTCTAAACTTCTTCAGAGACCACACAATGGCAAAACATTCAAGTTCTATGGTTGCCCACCTTGTTTCGGGTTCCTTCAATTTCGTACTGATGAAGCAGATTGGGTGTTTCCTGCCTTTCTCATCCAGCTGACTCAGAACTGCACCTATACCTGTATTGGAAGCATCTGTCTGTACAATAAAGGATTGGTTGTAGTCAGGAACTCTTAAGACTGGAGCTTGACAAAGGGCTTGTTTAAGTCCTTCAAATGCCTTAGTTCACTCCTCATTCCACCTGACCTTCTTGGGGAATGTGGGTGAGGATATCACATTCAAGGGAGAAACTATGCTCCCATAGTTCTCAATGAAGTTCCTATAGTAACCTGTGAGACCAAGAAAACCTCTCACTTGGGTTTGAGTAGTAGGGGTGGCCCAGTCTTGTACAGCCTGTACTTTGCTAGGCAATGGCCTTATTTCACCTCCTCCTACCTCATGTCCAAGGTAGACCACTTTACTATGACCAATTTGACATTTACTTGCCTTTATGGTCAGATGGGCCTGCTCAAGAGCTTGCAATACATATCCCAGGTGGTCAATATGTTCTTTCTAAGTAGTGCCGAGCACTGCAATGTCATCCAAGTATGCCATGCAGAAATCCACCATCCAATTCCAAACATGATTCACCATCCTTTGGAATGTAGCAGGTACTTCTTTAGTCCAAAAGACATAACCTTAAACTGGTAGAGGCCTCCTGGGGTCGAAAATGCAGTTTTCTCCTTGGCATGGTCTGCCAGTGCTATTTGCCAATAGCCTGAAGTTAGGTGAAATGTGCTGAGGTACTTGGCAGAACCAAGCTTGTCCACCAGCTCATCTGTCATAGGTAAAGGATGGGCATCAGTTGTGGTGACTGCATTAAGGGCTCTATAGTCCACACAGAATCTCAACTCCTTGGATCCTGCCTTTGGTACTAGCACAACTGGACTAGACCATGGAATTATAGATGGCTCTATTGCCCTAAGATCAAGCATCTTGTTGACATCTTCCTTTATGTGGGTTCTTACATTGTCTGACATTCTGTAACCTCTGCTTTTAACAGGTAAACCGTCACCAGTGAGAATCTCATGCTGGCCCCAAGGGGTCAAGCCTGGTGGTAGTGAAAACAGCGGGGCAAACTGATTTAACAGAACTTTGCACTCCTCCTGTTGTTCCAGTGTCTTATCAGAAGAGAGATTAACTCCTTCTATCTTCCCATCTAAAGGTTGTCCCCTGAGGAGGTCAGGAAGAGGCTCACTCTCCTCCTCCTGAGCAGAGGCTAGAAGCAAAGCTCCCAGTTCTGGTGTAGAGACATAGGCCTTTTGGACGGTTGGTGTGAAAGACTGTGTGGGCCTCTTTAGGGTTGCCTAAGTCTACCAAATAATTGACATCTCCAAGTTTTCCCACAACCTTGAAGGGTCTAGTCCATTTGTCCTGTAATGCCCTCTGCCTTGTAGGTAGTATAAGTAGAACTAGCCGGTCTTGAGAAAACTTAACCATGTTGGCCTTCTGGTCATGCCAATGCTTCACCAGAGCCTGACCTGAAGCTTCTGTCATCATGTGTGTCATTTTCCTTCGGAGACCTAACACATAGTCAGTGACTCTCACTTGCTTGTGGGAAGGAGCACTCTCCAACCCCTCCTTGATTAGGGCCAATGGACCTCTAACTGGATGACCATAGAGAAGCTCAAATGGACAGAATCCAACCTCTTCCTGAGGGACTTCTCTATAAGCAAAGAGGAGCCATGGCAGTAGAAGGCCCCACATTCTTCTACGTAGTTCTTCTAAAGCACCTATCATGCTCTTCATAGTTATATTAAACCTCTCTACCAACCCATTAGTCTGGGGATGGTAGGATGTTGAGAACGTGTAGGTCACTCCACAGTTTTTCCACATGGCTTGCTTTTAGTGGGACATAACGTTAGATCCCCTGTCAGAGATAACCTCCTTTAGCAAAACCTACTCTGGTAAAAATACCAAGTAGGGCCTTAGCCACTGCCTGCACAGTAACAGTCCTCATAGGTATTGCTTCAGGATACCTGGTAGCATGGTCTACAGCAACCAATATAAACCGGTTGCCTGAAGATGTTGGAGGGTCTAAGGGACAAACAATGTCGAATCCTACCCTCTCAAAAGGGACTCCAACCACTGGGAGGGGCACCAAAGGTTCTACATTCTTGGCTCCACTCTTGCCAGATGTCTGACAAGTGTGACAGCTCCTACGGAATTTATCTACATCAGACCCCATTGATATTGATATTGATATTTTATTTATATCACGCTCGTACACAAGTGTTTCAGAGCGTGACAAGGCAAAGGAGGGGAACATGGGAGAACAAAACAGCAATCTTACTAGGCCCAGTGACATTGAGAACGCGCAAGTGCATGGGAGAGGGGGAGGGGAAAAGTGCATGGAAAGGGGAGAAGTGGAAAGTGCAAAGCAGAGGATAAATAGCAATAAATAAATAATAAAGGCAACAGAGTGGTAGTGCAGCCATCAATTTGCAAGTGCTAGGTTTAAGGCAGCAGACAGGGTCAGTCTGATAAGTGCAGGAAGAAAAAGGGGGGGGCTGTATGGGTACAGATACAGACCCCAGTGCAAGGGGGGGCCCAGAGGTAGTGCGGGAGGGTGGCAGGGTGAGCAGATACCTGGGCCCGGAGGACAGAGGGTGGCCAGTGCACGGTGCAAAGAGAGAACAGATCATCAGGGGAGAGAGAGAGCGAAGGCAGAAGAAAAGAGGAAGGTCTTGAGGTGCTTCCAGAACCGGAGATGGTTCTCCTCAAGTTTTAGAGTGGCAGGGAGGCAAGGGTAACATAGAAAATGTTAAATGAGAAGCTAGACAAAGGGGATACTAGGTAACCCATCCAGCACCCTATTGTAAGATAGTGTGTGCTGGGTCTAGAAAGTTACAAATGTAAGTAAAGTCAATTTCACTTTACTGCTCTGGGAAACAGTAGTTTATCCCAGAGAAGGTATTCAAACCTTAGGGAAATCTGAAAGACTTCATATGGATGAAGATGATGATTTATTTATTTATTTAAATTTGTATAGCGCGCAGGCAGCCCAGGGGCATTGAGGCGCTGTTACTTGCATGAGCTTAGTTACAGGCATGGTATCAGTAAGAGGCATAATACAGATAGGAACAAGCAAGGTTATCATTACAGCTTATGCGGTTGGTCAATACAACTTAGGCAATGGGTCATATGGTTGGTATTATGCAGCTTCGAGGGACCTTATGAGAAGAGGGTGGTTTTCAGCGCTTTGCGGAAGGCTAGGAGGGAGGGCTCACCGCGGATGGTGGGAGGTAGGGCATTCCAGTGAGTGGAATGGTGCATATGGAGTTTGTCAGACTCCATAACCACAAGAAACACAGTGTTCAAAATCATAATAAAATACATGAGAGGGTAGGAAAAAGTGTCTCACTCTCTCCAGGTTAAAAAAATCAAGTCCTCAAAATCCAGCAAAGTTTCTGGGGGTCTCTAACATGGAGGGAATTAGCACATTTCTGAGAATTCTCCCTAACATTGGGCACTGCCAATAGGAGACATGCAGATACTAGTGTGCTTACTCCGGCCCCTCTGTCTGCAACAGACACACTGACACCACACTCACAGCACATGAATGTAATCATTTGCAAAGATGAAAGACAGGACGGTGTCAGTGTTAAATGCATATGTGAAAACCTTGTACTGAAGATTTTGGTCTCCATGCAGTCAGCGACACAGAAGGGGGTGTCTGGTGTTTGTGTGGTTTTCACTGCCATTTACATATATTGAGTGAGAATTGCTCTGTGATGGACTGCAATCTGGCACGGGTATAAAGCCCTATCTTTTTTTATTTTATTAATTAAGACAATGATGCAGGTTACTCCATCGCTGAAAGAATAATCTGCTGATCAGATTCCCCTTTCAAAAAGTCCATGCCAAAAAATAGTGTTTATCTGTTTCCTGTTGCATTAGGATCTTGATTTGCAGCACCTGGTCTACCAGTGGCACAGAGAAGGTTCAGATATCACAGTTGCTCATTTGACAGCTGCAGTGACAGACAAGTCTATGCAGTGCAGAGGCTTCATTTAAGATATTCACCCCTGCACCAAAACTATGATTATCATAAGGAGCCATGATGGGGCAAGGTAAACTCTAAAATAAATCCATGCCTGAGTTAAGGCATGGTGCATGGCACTAATAATCATTTCAGCCCAATTTGATATGTGAGTCAGCTGAACTATGGAAGGTGATTTGTGTTCTGGCCAGACGGGCTGAGCTTGCTAAATGACAGGACAGGAACCTGAATGGCCAGGCTTATATTTTGATCTCTTTGTGAGGGCAGGTAACACCGTCCCGCTAGAAACAGCCATATGAAGGCAGCAGTCCTGTGCCCAGGCATCAAAGTCAGACACCCATTCAAAGGGAGAAGCCTCACACCAGGGTGACCTATTTCCAAAGGCCTTTACTCCTAGTGAGAAGGTGTGGGGTGGCGGGGTTAGAGTAGACAAGAGGGTTCTGTTCAGTAAAGATAGACATCCACCATTTTGTTTCTCTATGCTTCTCTCTCTTTCCTGTCCCTGCCGCTTCCTCTGGTGCAAAGCACTTTGGGTGTGATGTTAGAACGGCAAAGTCCACTTCTGTCAAGAACAGTAATCACTAAGGCAGGCTAGCTTTATACCAATCACCTGCAGTCATTTGCCTTTAAACGCAGGGGTTTCCCACCACTTCTTTGATTCACTCTGGAACAAAACTGGAGAAGTATTCACTGCACCTTTTTAGGGAGAGTTGTACTTTACAAATTCCTCGACCACTGAGGTGAAGAAGGGGCAGTCCAAGGCAGAAGAAAGCTCATAGGGTACATAGGTGGTGACTCTTGCTGTGGACCAGGACCTGCTATTCTGCACCAGAATCTCCCAAGGCCGGAACAGCAGACTCTGAAAGGACACATCCTGTCCTAAAGCGTCTTGAGTTGTTTTCACAGCATCCGGAGACCAGATCCGCTAAGGCTGCCTGTTCTGCTGCACCAAACCTGTCAAACAGTAGTTGAATTGCGTTTGCTGCTCGATCCACCACCAGTGATGCCTTTGGGTTCCTCCGACTAGTCGAACTTCATTGCCAGCATCTCAAATCAGCTTGATGCTGCATCGTGCCCTTGCTAAGCCAGCCACTTGCAAGGCTTCACTTAACTGCCCGTCACTGTGACTCGACTTGAACCACTGGAGAGTCACTTGTCAACTGGAACCAGGGATAACACCATGATTTGACCCCCCTCGCCTTTAAACTGCTGCTTCACCGGACCACACACTGGAGCAACATAATCACTGATTCGGATAATCGCTGTCTGCCAACTCGGACAGCTGGAGTGTTACTCGTTGACCATTTTGGGTTTTCCCAACCTAACTCGACCTGGCTCTACTTCAAACAGATCCTGGTGAGCTCTCCGACCTACTTGGGCGAATGCTGCAACCGAACTGCACATAGCTACAGCATTTGAACCTGCTCGACACCCTCTCGCTGCTTGAGGATGCACAATCCAAAGTTCCTGAATTGAGCTCAATCCACTCGCATCACTGCTCATAGCCGGGAACCTCCAAGAACTGCAAAAAGGTACTATTGACTATTAACTGCCTGTTGTTCCTGTTCTGTACCCTAGAGGCAGGTTAGGTCACTATTCCCTTTTTGCATTTAAGAAACATATCCTCTTTAATAAACATTGTGGGTTTTCCTTGCCTTACACCCCTGATTCATTACTCAAAGTGTTGCATTGTGCTATCTTTGCTTATTCTCTCTTCTTTCCTTAGTGGTAGGTTTAGTGTAGTGTTTCATCTTTTTACAGATGGTGTCTTTTAATGAAGTATATCAATATTTATCAAACCTTGATTGGATATTCCCTTTATTTTGAACTGTTATGCTTTGCTTTTTGGGTCGCTACAGAATCACAGTCACACCCCTCTCAAGAGCATAGCCTTCCCTCGGCTCATGATAGCACAAACTGCGAAGGAGGTATATGTCTTAACCATGCTCGTTTTACCTTTATGATTGTGATGGGCTTTGGTTTGTAGAAGTGTGATTGTTGAGTGGGCATTTTCCCCCTTACTCATCCTTGTACCTCTGCAGGGCAGAATCCAGTTCATCACAGGCTGATTTCTGATTTTATTGCAAATCAGAACATTGTGATGAGCTGGATGGTCTCACTATCATATTCCTCTGAGGTTAAGTCATAATCGGAGAATAGCGCATTTAGAAACAACATTCTGCACTAATGGCTGAGCTATAAACAAGAAAAAGATTATTTATTAATATTTTGTAATACATTAAAATGTTTTGTCTGTCAAAAGCCAAATACTTGTCTGCCCTGCCCCTTTCTGCTTTAGTGTTATTTTCAAAAGTGACCGATATTGACCACACAATCATTTTGCACACCTGGCTCTCATATTTACACTCTGTATGAAACTGCTGCTGCTGCGGTGACAAATGTGGGCAAAAGGAAACAGCGCAAAATGACATCATGGACTGTCCTGAGCATCATTGTCCAAGGCAAATTATGACAGTCGAGCTGGGAAGGTTGGCTATTGTGGTTAGTTAAATGAGAGACATATTTAGGAAGAAGGAATTGACAAACAGAAGGACCATATAATATGACAGCATGTGGCTGAAATGGGGAAGTGGGGACATTTGTAAACGAATGAAGGATTTAAGTCAAATTATCGACGGCAGTCACGCAATCAAATCATAAGAAAAATATTGAGGGACAGCTTCAGGGCCTTTCAACTCTTTCACTTGAAAGCGGCCACGAGCCTTATGGGGGAAACCAGCAACTGCCCCCATGTTGCCACTCAGTAGTCTTATAACACATATTCCTTTGTAAGTTCCTCTCATTCTGCAGCTTCAAGTGTGCGCTTTGCAGCGCTCGCCTTACAAGCTATGTTTGGAGCCCTTCCGGCAGTCAGTTCACCCAGGGTGTACAGAAGTGTTATAAAGTTGTTGTCTTTTGACACAGGCTCCTCCAAATCAGCCACTTGCAGAGAAAGAAGGATTTCTATCTTTTCAGTGTGAATTTTTACCGTTTCAGCTCCCTGCTGGCTGGCTGTCTTATGATAATTGACGGATATTAACCCCATCTGTGTTCCTTTGTTTCCATTATAATGTATGCACCCTACAGGCACCTCAGACTGTTTACTACTCTATGGCCCTGATTCATGGAATTCATTGCGCGGTATATAGGGACTTTGCATGCCAAACTGCACGCAAAACCCCTTTCGTCAAATCATGGAATTGACTGCCCTGGGAAAATCAATACTATGCCGGGCATTTGTGCAGGTCCGGCACGTCCCTAATAGAGTAGGTCGCATTTCGCGAGACACCTCGCAGAGCATGGGGGTGGCCTGCGCATAGGCCAGAGTACGGACGAAACATGCAGAATGAGGAAGAACAAGGCAAGGAAAATTGTGTACGTTCCGAGGGACGGCCCACGCAATGCTGGCGTACAGACACTTGCGCATAGGAATCACTGCACAGAGGTAAGATCGCATGTTGGATTTAGGAGTGCGTGCACGCAGTCAGGGTTCTGATAGAAGTTAGGGGTGCGCGTTAGCAGTATAGTTGGGTGCAGGAATGTTTTACGGGGGTTTGCACGAATATTTACCGGGAAATTACAACTTTTATGAGACATGTTACGCATGTTGATGGGGTTCTGGGAAAATTACGAGGGACCCTATGCAGTGTTGCCGGGGTGCTGGCTTGGTTGCGGGGGATCCACGCAGTAGTACAGGGGTGCATAAATTTGTGCACGAGGACCACACACAGGTAGTTATTAATTGCTGTTTTTGCTTTGTGGGGGCTTTCCGGCCATGACTTGTATATAGGCTTACTTTGCGGGAACAAATCCATGAATACGTGGTGCGCGCAGAAAAACATATGAGCGCAGGCTCGCGCTGAGCCGTTCTCGGCGCGCATGCTTTGCAGGTTATATGAGCACTTTTTCATGAATCAGGCCTGCAAGGGGGCCCCATCCATCATGTTGAAATGGGCCTCCACACAGCTTTAGCCGGTCCTACGAAGATCCACTGGTTGTGCGTTCTCGGTTACAACTAGAGGCCTAATTCACTGAGTGTTTTCCAAGGGGGTTTTGCCATTATAAAATGCTTCTGTGAATTAGGCCCATATTTAATTATGCATTGAAGAGTAATGATCACTTTTAAAGTGTGACACTCGATCGTTCAGTTCTGTGTGCATCAACACCCTATAACTGTGACTTGATATTTTACATTCTCTGCTTGAACATGAGCGGGCACGAATGAGTCCTGGATCAGTCATTCCGGTCCACTTGTGAGCAAAGGCAACTACTCTTAGAGGACACCAGCCTTGTCTCGTTGAGCACACATTTTTCCACAGTAAGGAGTCGCCATCTTGTGGCATACTGCATGAGGAGCATATTTCTTATTTTTTCAGAACATCTGCAACAGAATGCATTCTATCCACCCTTGATTTTAATTTTTTTGCTATTCTTTGATATTTTATAACCTGAAACTATGCCATTAGAGTACAGATAGGATCGAGATCACATATGAGCAGGGACGCACAGCTTGTGAGTGTTATTTACCCACCCACTGATTACCCATGGCCATGCTAATCCCCATGCACATGCCCACCCACTTCCTGCCCCTCAATGCAGAAAACACAACCTCCTGGGATTTTTTTGAGCTTGGTTTATCAAGCAGTAACATCACACATGCAGGCCGATTCATAGAATCAATGTGCGCCGAAAAAACGGCGCACGCGTGCGAAAACGTGCGATTCGCAGTGAAATAGCGAAAATCGCAGTGCAAGTGCGATTATCGCACAGAAAACATCGCACATCAATTCATGGAAGTCCGTGCACGCGCAAAATGTGGGATGTGCGCTGAAAAAGCATGCGGCGCACGCTGGCGCACGCTGGCGCACGCTGGCGCACAGGTCACCGAACGCCGTGCGATAAGGCCACAGCGAATTCGCACATAGCGCGGCGCACATAACAAAAGTAGGCGTAACACGGGGCGTCACACGCAGAATGGGGAACAACTCGTGAAAATGTGGGCGTCACGGGGGAAGTACAGGAGGCAAGTGCGCAGAACGCCTACACGCTCGCCTGCAACACGTATTCATGGAATCGAATAGGGAAAAACAGCGCACGGCCAAAGACGCGCACAGGCCCATACATGTCCGCCACACGAAAGCAGGCGGTAGCGTCCCTGTGCAGGAAGAAAATGTGCGCCAGAGAAGGCCCACACGCGATCAGGCCTGGGGGAGCGTGTGCGTGTATCTCAGAGGTGCGCAAGAAGTTTCACACGCGATCAGGCCTGGGGGAGCGTGTGCGTGTATTTCAGAGGGGCGCGAGAAGTTTCACACGCGATCGGGCCTGGGGGAGCGTGTGCGTTATTCCAGAGGTGCGCGAGAAGTTTCACACGCGATCGGGCCTCGGGGAGCGTGTGCGTGTATTTCAGAGGTGCGCGAGAAGTTTCACATGCGATCGGACCTGGGGGAGCGTGTGCGTGTATTTCAGAGGTGCGCGAGAAGTTTCACATGCGATCGGGCCTGGGGGAGCGTGTGCGTGTATTCCAGAGGTGCGCGAGAAGTTTCTCACACGCGATTGGCCTGGGCACGTGTATTTCAGGGGTGCGCGAGAAGTTCCACACGCGATTGGCCTGGGCGCGTGTATTTCAGAGGTGCGCAAGAAGTTCCACACGCGATTGGCCTGGGCGCGTGTATTTCAGAGGTGCGCGAGAAGTTCCACACGCGATTGGCCTGGGCGCGTGTAATTCAGGGGTGCGCGAGAAGTTTCACACGCGATTGGCCTGGGCGCGTGTATTTCAGAGGTGCGCAAGAAATTCCACACACGATTGGCCTGGGCGCATGTATTTCAGGGGTGCGCGAGAAGTTTCTCACGCGATTGGCCTGGGCGTGTGTATTTCAGAGGTGCGCGAGAAGTTCCACACGCGATTGGCCTGGGCGCGTGTATTTCAGGGGTGCACGAGAAGTTTCACACGCGATCGGGCCTGGGGGAGCGGGGTACGTGTATTTCAGGGGCTCGCGGGTGTTTTTACACGCGATCGGGCCTGGGGGAGCGGGGTACGTGTATTTCAGGGGCTCGCGGGTGGTTTTACACGCGATCGGGCCTGGGGGAGCAGGGTACCACTCACCGTCTGCCTTGCGTGTAGAAGAACGCTTAGCCAACACCCACCCGCTGTGAAGTAATAGCGTGTGAAAACCAACGCCTGCAAAACACACGCACCACACCCCACGAAAATCAACGCCCGTGCGCGATACGTCACAGACACGCATACGCGCTAAGGGCCTTTGGTCCAATGGAATCGCGTATGCGTGCTGACGCGCTTACGCGCTAAGGGCCTTTCCTCGATTCACACGCTGACGTGCAGAATTTTCACGTGCCAAATCACTCCGTATCAAGCTGGCCACGCGTAAGCACACGGAAGACCACGCTCCTGCCCAAAAGGCCGAATTACTGCCCCCCAGAGCCCTGAGCAGCCTACCACGAGCCATCTGCTGCTGCCTGCCTGCCTGCTGCCACCGTGCCCTGCCATTTGGTGCCTGCACATCAGCCATCTGCAGGGGTCCAGTTGCTGTGTCCACCCCTGCTGGAACAGAACACTCCCGACTGGGATACCATCGCTCCACAGCCCAGCCCCAGGACCCAGTTGCCCACCCACGCCTGCCTCGGGGATCGCCATGTCGGGGCAAGCACCATCCGAGACCACTGGCGACCCCCAGCCAGAGGGGCAGAGGGCCACCAGCTTCAGTCAGAAGGAAGTTGGTGTCCTGGTGGAGCTTGTCCTGGGGCATTATGATGCCCTCTTCGGATCACCACGCGCCGACAAGGAAGGACGGGACAGGATCTGGGCCGACTTTGTGGTTGCCATCAACGCGGAGGGGGTGGCAACCCCCAACATCAAGCAAGTCAAGAAGCGCTGGGAGGACTTGAGGTCCAGGACCCTCATGAAGGCCCGGCGCCTCGTGGAGGGGGGCCGGGGCAGCATGAGTACCATCCAGCTGAGGGTCCTGGAACGCGTACGCCCAGCGCTCCATGCCCAGATCCTTGAGAGGCAGACCTGTCTGGAGTCGAGCGGTAAGTGGCCAAGCTTTGCTGTGTGAGACAGGGCATGTTGCAGCGTGCTGGTTGTCTGATACTTGCCTGTATGTGTGACATAGGCCATGTACGCGTGTGTGTGTGCAGGGACATCATGGTCATGCATGTGAGACCAGTAATGTGTGAAGCACACGGTTGGTGTATGTGTTGAAATGTAACATGGGGAGCCCTATGCGGAATGGACACATGAGAGCATGCCAGTCTCTGTTCCTGGACATGGGTGTGGGTGAGGGATGGGTGCTGATGCCATGTACATGTATGGTGTCCATGTCTGTGTTTCTGACCTGCGTGTCTGTGACTTGTGGATGCCATGGATGCATGACACATGTCTGTGACAATGTTCAGATTCACTGATGCAGCCTAGTTATCCTTGCATCCACTGTGTCTGGGGTGTACGAGTCCAGATGGATGAAAGTACGTTGAAGTGTGTGCATGTGATAGGCATGACCCATGATGCATGTGAGTCCAAAAACAACATTGTATGCTTCAAGAGTCCCTTGAGTGCGCCATGCCTATTACTGCATGTGTTTTGCCTGCACTGACCCATGTGTTGTGGAGGGACATGATGGAAGTGATCTTTGACAGTGCCACTCATCTGCTATTGCTTCCTGTCTAGGGGACCATTGTACAGTACCCTGATGCTTGTGTTCTATGTCTCCCTCTACACAGCGCAAAGTGAAGAAGAGGGCGGAGACGGCGCTGTGGAGCTAAGCGGCGGGGATGCCCCCACGGCTGCAGCGGAAGGAGTGGGTGAGCCCCCACAGGGGCTTGCAACGGCGGAAGATGGTGTGGAGCCATCCAGGTTGGTGGTTTCCACAGAGGAGGAGGAGGCCGCTACTGAGCCGCACATGGGGCCTGGTGGGGGCATCCCTGCTGGTGCAAGTGGTGCAGTCCAGGGGCAGGGGCAGGAGGCAGCACAGGTCGCCGTGGAGGTGCCTGTGCATGTCACTGTCCCTGACACTGTGACTGCACCACCATGCACCAGCCGGGATGCCCCATCCCAGGCCCGTCCGCAGGTAGGGGGGATGTCCATGTCATCTGACTCCCCTCCACCTGCGGACGAGGGGACCCCTGGCCGTATGGAGAAGGTCCTGATTGGTGTCGCGTTGCGCACGGCTGTCATTCGTGATGAGGTGCGTGCTTCCCGGGGGGAGCACGCACGTCATCACGAAGAGCACCGTGCCAACGTGGCCCAGTTGGGAGCGGTCATGGTCGGGGGTCTCGTACATGCGTCGGGCACTCTGGCGACCCTCTCCTCCTCTGTGGAGGCTATGCGCCAGTCGTACTCCATGCCGTCTTCCGGCCCAGATGCCACGAGGGCCCCCTGTGGACCTGCCCCGACCAATGCAGCCACCTCGGTGGGGATCCCATCCCTGCCACAGTCGGGAGTCAGAGGTCCAGCAGGGGTGGACACACCAGCAACTGGACCCCAGCAGATGGAGGATGTGACGGCATCATCGGGTAGGGCACGTGCACGACGGCATCGGTGGTTTCCATCAGCCTGGATGCCGTCGTGCTGGCACAGGCAGTTGCGTCGGAGGCAGCGGCAGGCTCGAGGTGGGAGGCATCATGGCTCGGGGCCATCAACATCAGGGGTGTAGGCATCGGCCGGAGGGCAGGAGAACCCTGGAATGGGAGTGGCTTCCGTGTGGGAGCGTTTGGGCCAGCAGATAGGTGCGGAGCGGCAGCGGGCAGAGGAGGAACGGCTCACAATGGTCAGGGCGGAGAACTCCATGCGGAGGGCGCTGATGCGGGCTGAGTGCCCCGAGGGCCTTCGCAGGGAGTTGGAGCTGGACACTGCATTATCCCTGCGGGACCTCGGGGCCAGGGACCATGCCCGCCTCCAAGCCATTGAACAGGAGTTCGATGATGCCCTGGCCCATGACAACAACCAGTGAGCTGTCAGACTAGCCCGCTGCCCTTTTACATAGTTATGTAGTTAGTGTTAGGTTTCCTTTGCTTTTTTATTTATTTTGGACCTTTTGGACAATGGGCCACATTTTTGTATATAGTTTTATTTTATTAGGTAGTATTTTTATGTAGGTTTCATTTCTTCAGTTGGGATCATGGACCCTGGTTTGTTTATCTGTATATAGTTGACTGTTGGATTTTTTATTTTTTTTTGATTTACCCATGGAGCAATGGTTTTCGGTTTTGTTTTTACCTTGGATTTACATGCTGCTTTTGGTTTTTGATTCCCATTGTCATTTGTTTATTTTTAATTCCATTTATGCTGTTTTTAATACATTTTTTTCATCAAACTTCAATGTGTAGTATCATCTCATTGGTATCATGCATATCATGATATGGGTTTTGAGATTCACTGACACCCATTGGGTGTATGTGAGGGCCATGTGTTCATTTCCAAACTTGCTATTGGGGTTCTATCATGTCATTGCCATTTCTAAGTGGGTGGATGCAATACTCGAGTGGGTGTTTTGCATTTGGAGGCTGACCATAAGGGCCAGGGATCTAGATTGTGATGACATGTTGGCTGGGGCACATGTGTGGGGGCCTGCTGGCAGGTGCCCCGCAATGCTGGGGGGTGGGGTTGCAGGGGGACATGAGTGGGACATGAGTGGGGGCCTGCTGGCAGGTGCCCTGCAATGCTGGGGGGTGGGGGTGCAGGGGGACATGAGTGGGACATGAGTGGGGGCCTGCTGGCAGGTGCCCCGCAATGCTGGGGGGTGGGGGTGCAGGGGGACATGAGTGGGACATGAGTGGGTGCCTGCTGGCAGGTGCCTCGCAATGCTGGGGGGTGGGGGTGCAGGGGGACATGAGTGGGACATGAGTGGGGGCCTGCTGGCAGGTGCCCCGCAATGCTGAGGGGTGGGGGTGCAGGGGGACATGAGTGGGACTTGAGTGGGGGCCTGCTGGCAGGTGCCCCGCAATGCTGGGGGGTTGGGGTGCAGCGGGACATGAGTGGGACATGAGTGGGGGCCTGCTGGCAGGTGCCCCGCAATGCTGGGGGAGGGGGTGCAAGGGGACATGAGTTGGTGATCAGTAGTGCAAGGAGACATGTGCCTTTGCTGGGGGGCATGCCCATGTTGGGTTGGCTGCCTGCGGGACATGACCAGGGATGCAGGGTAGTCCCCTGTGGTGTGGGCTGCCTGCAGGGGCCGTGGAGGGTGTACAGGGGACACCTGGGAGGACCCACACTGCCAAATCACATGTAGGACTCCCCGGCACCCCTGAAATACACGTACCCTGCTGAAATCGCATGTGAAAATTCTCACGCACCCCTGAAATACACGTACCCTGCTGAAATCGCGTGTGAAAATTCTCGCGCACCCCTGAAATACACGTACCCTGCTGAAATCGCATGTGGAACTTCTCGCGCACCCCTGAAATACACGTGCCCTGCTGAAATCGCGTGTGGAACTTCTCGCGCACCCCTGAAATACACGCACACGCTCCCCCAGGCCCGATCGCGTGTGGAACTTCTCACGCACATCAAAAATACACGCGCCCAGGCCAATCGCGTGTGGAACTTCTCGCGCACCTCTGAAATACACGCGCCTAGGCCAATCGCGTGTGGAACTTCTCGCGCACCTCTGAAATACATGCGCCCAGGCCAATCGCGTGTGGAACTTCTCGTGCACCCCTGAAATACACGCACACGCTCCCCCAGGCCCGATCGCGTGTGGAACTTCTCGCGCACCTCTGGAATACACGCGCCCAGGCCAATCGCGTGTGGAACTTCTCGCGCACCCCTGAAATACACGCACACGCTCCCCCAGGCCCGATCGCGTGTGGAACTTCTCGCGCACATCTGAAATACACGCGCCCAGGCCAATCGCGTGTGGAACTTCTCGCGCACCTCTGAAATACACGCGCCCAGGCCAATCGCGTGTGGAACTTCTTGCGCACCTCTGAAATACACGCACCCAGGCCAATCGCGTGTGGAACTTCTCGCGCACCCCTGAAATACACGCACACGCTCCCCCAGGCCCGATCGCGTGTGGAACTTCTCACGCACCCCTGAAATACACGCACACGCTCCCCCAGGCCCGATCGCGTGTGGAACTTCTTGCGCACCTCTGGAATACACGCGCCCAGGCCAATCGCGTGTGGAACTTCTCGCGCACCCCTGAAATACACGCACATGCTCCCCCAGGCCCGATCGCGTGTGGAACTTCTCGCCCACCCCTGAAATACACGTACCCTGCTGAAATCGCGTGTGGAACTTCTCGCGCACCCCTGAAATACACGCACACGCTCCCCCAGGCCCGATCGCGTGTGGAACTTCTCGCGCACATCTGAAATACACGCGCCCAGGCCAATCGCGTGTGGAACTTCTCGCACACCTCTGAAATACGCGCGCCCAGGCCAATCGCGTGTGGAACTTCTCGCGCACCCCTGAAATACACGCACACGCTACCCCAGGCCCGATCGCATGTGGAACTTCTCGCGCACCACTGAAATACACGCACATGCTCCCCCAGGCCCGATCGCGTGTGGAACTTCTCGCGCACCCCTGAAATACACGCACACGCTCCCCCAGGCCCGATCGCATGTGGAACTTCTCGCGCACCTCTGAAATACACGCGCCCAGGCCAAACGCGTGTGGAACTTCTCGCGCACCTCTGAAATACACACGCCCAGGCCAATCGCGTGTGGAACTTCTCGCGCACCCCTGAAATACACGCACACGCTCCCCCAGGCCTGATCGCGTGTGGAACTTCTCGCGCACCTCTGAAATACACGCGCCCAGGCCAATCGCGTGTGGAACTTCTCGTGCACCCCTGAAATACACGCACATGCTCCCCCAGGCCCGATCGCGTGTGGAACTTCTCGCGCACCTCTGAAATACACTCGCCCAGGCCAATCGCATGTGGAACTTCTCGCGCACCCCTGAAATACACGCACACGCTCCCCCAGGCCCGATCGCGTGTGGAACTTCTTGCGCACCTCTGAAATACACGCGCCCAGGTCAATCGCGTGTGGAACTTCTCGCGCACCCCTGAAATACACGCACACGCTCCCCCAGGCCCGATCGCGTGTGGAACTTCTCGCGCACCTCTGAAATAAACGCGCCCAGGCCAATCGCGTGTGGAACTTCTCGCACACCCCTGAAATACACGCACACGCTCCCCCAGGCCCGATCGCGTGTGGAACTTCTCACGCACCTCTGAAATACACGCGCCCAGGCCAATCGCGTGTGGAACTTCTCGACACGCTCCCCCAGGCCCGATCGCATGTGGAACTTCTCGCACACCTCTGGAATACACACGCCCAGGCCAATCACGTGTGGAACTTCTCTCGCACTCCTGAAATACACGCACACGCTCCCCCAGGCCAGATCGCGTGTGAAACTTCTTGCGCACCCCTGAAATACACGCACACGCTCCCCCAGGCCCGTTCGCGTGTGAAACTTCTCGCGCACCTCTGAAATACACGCACACGCTCCCCCAGGCCAGATCGCGTGTGAGACTTCTCGCACACGCGTGTTCCCGAAACCCGTAATACACGTTCCCCGCTTTCCGTTTGCTGTTTGCCAGTCCGGTAAACTGGTACAGGGTTGGCGCAGCCCTTTGCGATGGTTTTGCGATCTTGATGGCTTTTCCTTGCGCAAGGGCGTTCTTGGGGGCATAACTGGCGCTGCTGCAGGGTCGCTGCGCCACTCTGCGCCACGTCTGCTTTTGGAGGCGAGAATCCATGAATACGCTGTGCGCGGAAATTGATTTTATCGCACGCGGCTGGCGCAGACATTCGCACGGGCATGCTGCGCGTCATCCGCGTGCGACACTTTTGTGAGGAATTCCATGAATCGGCCTGTTAGTGTTGTAAGTGCCTGGCACTGTTATTCATCAACTGTCTTCTGAGAGTTAATGGCTTCATTTGAGCTTTAAATTGTCCTACTGTTAAATTATTACTGTTGTAATCCAAATGTCTTAACCAAGTGTCCAGCTCCTTGATTTATAAGCAGTATGCATTTCCTTGCACTCAAATCTTGTTAATAACAAACATTGGAAAAGTCAACAGTATTGCGGGGTAATTCATGGAATTTCGCACAGAAGTGGCGCAGGCGGCTGGCGCACAGTGTTCCCGTGCAATAGACTGCTCCAGCCGCGTGCGCTAAAATCCGTTTCGGCGCACAGCGTATTCATGGATTCCAGCTACCAAAACCAGCCGTGGCGCACAGTGGCGCAGCGACCCTGCAGCAGCGCCAGTTACGCCCCCAAGAACGCCCCTCGCGCAGGGAAAAGCCATCAAAATCCCCAATCCAGCGCAAAGGGCTGCGCTAACCCTGTACCAGCACGGCAAGCGGGGAACGTGTATCACTGGGGATCGCGGGAAGTTTCACACGCGACTGGCCCTGTGCGAGCGGGTTACGTGTATTACTGGGGTGCGCGGGAAGTTTCACACACGATTTCAGCAGGGTACGTGTATTACTGGGGTGCGCGGGAAGTTTCGCACGCGATTTCAGCAGGGTACGTGTATTACTGGGGTGCGCGGGAAGTTTCACACCTGATTTCAGCAGGGTACGTGTATTACTGGGGTGCGCGGGAAGTTTCACACACAATTTCAGCAGGGTACGCGTATTTCAGGGGTGCGCGGGAAGTTTCACACGCGATTTCAGCAGGGTACGTGTATTACTGGGGTGTGCGGGAAATTTCACAGGCAATTTCAACAGGGAATGTATATTACTGGGGTGTGCGGGAAATTTCACACGCGATTGGCCCTGTGCGAGCGGGGTACGTGTATTACTGGGGTGCGCGGGAAGTTTCACACGCGATTTCAGCAGGGTACGTGTATTACTGGGGTGCGCGGGACGTTTCAAACGCGATTTCAGCAGGGTACGTGTATTACTGGGGTGCGCAGGAAGTTTCACATGCGATTTCAGCAGGGTACATGTATTACTGGGGTGCCGGGGAGTCCTACACGTGATTTGGCAGGGTGGGTCCTCCCAGGTGTTCCCTGTATACCCTCCATGGCCCCTGCAGGCAGCCCACACCACAGGGGACTACCCTGCACCCCTGGTCATGTCCCGCAGGCAGCCCACCCAACATGGGCATGCCCCCCAGCAAAGGCACATGTCTCCTTGCACTACTGATCACCAACTCATGTCCCCTTGCACCCCCACCCCCCAGCAGTGCGGGGCACCTGCCAGCAGGCCCCCACTCATGTCCCACTCATGTCCCCCTGCACCCCCACACCCCAGCAGTGCGGGGCACCTGCCAGCAGGCCCCCACTCATGTCCCCCTGCACCTCCACGCCCCAGCATTGTGGGGCACCTGCCAGCAGGCCCCCACTCATGTCGCACTCATGTCCCCCTGCACCCGCTCCCCCCAGCAGTGCGGGGCACCTGCCCGCAGGCCTGGACACATGTCCCCCAGCCAACACGTCATCACAATCTAGATCCCTAGCCCTTATGGGCAGCCTCCACATGCCAAACACCCACCCAAGTATTGCATCCACCCACTTAGAAATGCCAATTACATGATACAACCCCAATGGCAAGTATGTAAATGAACACATGTCCCTCACATACACACAATGGGTGTAAGTGAATGTCAAAACCCATATCATGATATGCATGAAACCAATGAGATGATACTACACATTGAACTTTGATGAAAAAAATGTATTAAAAGCAATATAAATGGAATTAAAAATAAACAAACGACAATGGGAATTAAAAACCAAAAGCAGCATGTCCGTAAAATAATGAAAAACCACAAATCATAATCCAAAGGAAAGGTGTCCAAAGTCACAGTCCAAAAAAGTAAATCCAAGGGAAAAACAAAACCGAAAACCATTGCTCCATGGGTAAATCCAAAAAAAAAAACTATAATCCAACAGTCAACTATATACAGATAAACAATCCAGGGTCCATGATCCCAACTGAAGAAATGAAACCTGTCTAAAAATACTACCTAATAAAAAAACTATATACAAAAATGTGGTCCATTGTCCAAAAGGTCCAAAATAAATAAAAAAGCAAAGGAAACCTAACACTAACTACATAACTATTTACAAGGGCAGCGGGCTAGTCCGACGGCTCACTGGTTGATGTCATGGGCCAGGGCATCATCGAACTCCTGTTCAATGGCTTGGAGGCGGGCATGTTCCCTGGCCCCGAGGTCTCGCAGGGATAATGCAGTGTCCAGCTCCAACTCCCTGCGAATACCCTCGAGGCACTCAGCCCGCCTCAGCGCCCTCCGCATGGAGTTCTCCACCCTGACCATTGTGAGCCGTTCCTCCTCTGCCCGCTGCCGCTCCGCACCTATCTGCTGGCCCAACCGCTCCCACACGGAAGACACTCCCATTCCAGGGTTCTCCTGCCCTCCAGCCGATGCCTGCCCCCCTGATGTTGATGGCCCCGAGCCAGGATGCCTCCCATGTCGAGCCTGCCGCTGCCTCCGACGCAACTGCCTGTGCCAGCACGACGGCATCTAGGCTGATGGAATCCACCGACGCCGTCGTGCACGTGCCCTGCCCGATGATGCCGTCACATCCTCCATCTGCTGAGGTCCAGTTGCTGGTGTGTCCACCCCTGCTGGACCTCCGACTCCCGACTGTGGCAGGGATGGGATCCCCACCGAGTTGGCTGCGTTGGTCGGGGCAGGTCCACAGGGGGTCCTGGTGGCATCTGGGCCGGAAGACGGCATGGAGTACGACTGGCGCATAGCCTCCACAGAGGAGGAGAGGGTCGCCAGAGTGGCCGACACATGTACGAAACCCCCGACAACGGCCGCTCCCAATTGGGCCACGTTGGCACGGTGCTCTTCGTGATGACATGCGTGCTCCCCCCGGGAAGCACGCACGTCATCACGAATGATACCCGTGCGCAACGTGACACAAATCAGGACCTTCTCCATATGGCCAGGGGTCCCCTCGTCCGCAGGTGGAGGGGAGTCAGATGACATGGACATCCCCCCTACCTGCGGACGGGCCTGGGATGGGGCATCCCTGCTCGTGCATGGTGGTGCAGTCACAGTGTCAGGGACAGTGACATGCACAGGCCCCTCCACGGTGACCTGTCCTGCCTCCTGCCCCTGCCCCTGGACTGCACCACTTGCACCAGCAGGGATGCCCCCACCAGGCCCCATGTGCGGCTCAGTAGCGGCCTCCTCCTCCTCTGTGGAAACGACCAACCTGGATGGCTCCACCCCATCTTCCGCCGTTGCAAGCCCCTGTGGGGGCTCACCCACCCCTTCAGCTGCAGCCGTGGGGCCATCCCCGCCGCTTTGCTCCACAGCGCCGGTCCACCCTCTTCTTCACTTTGCGCTGTGTAGAGGGAGACATAGAAAACAAGCATCAGGGTACTGTACAATGGTCCCCTAGACAGGAAGCAATAGCAGATGAGTGCCACTGTCAAAGATCACTTCCATCATGTCCCTCCACAACACATGGGTCAGTGCAGGCAAAACACATGCAGTAACAGGCATGGCGCATGCTATGGACATTAGCAAACATGTCCAAGGGACTCTTGAAACATACAATGTTGTTTTGGAACTCACATGCATCATGGGTCATGCTTATCACATGCACACACTTCACTGTACTTTCATCCATCTGCACTCGTACACCCCAGACACAGTGGATGCAAAGATAACTAGGCTGCATCAGTGATTCTGAACATTTTCACAGACATGTGTCATGCATCCATGGCATTCACAAGTCATAGACATGCAGGTCAGACACACAGACATGGACACCATACATGGACATGGCATCAGCACCCATCCCTCACCCCCACCCATGTCCAGGAACAGAGACTGGCATGCTCTCATGTGTCCATTCCGCATAGGGCTCCCCATGTTACATTTCAACACATACACCAACCGTGTGCTTCACACATTACTGGTCTCACATGCATGACCATGATGTCCCTGCACACACACATGCGTACATGGCCTATGTCACACATACAGGCAAGTATCAGACAACCAGCACACTGCAACATGCCCCGTCTCACACAGCAATGCTTGGCCACTTACCGCTCGACTCCAGACGGGTCTACCTCTCAAGGATCTGGGCATGGAGCACTGGGCGTACACGTTCCAGGACCCTCATCTGGATGGTACTCATGCTGCCCTGGCCCCCCTCCACGAGGTGCCGGGCCTTCATGAGGGTCCTGGACCTCAAGTCCTCCCTGCGCTTCTTGACTTGCTTGATGTTGCGGGTTGCCACCCCCTCCGCGTTGATGGCAACCACAAAGTCGTCCCAGATCCTGTCCCGTCCTTCCTTGTCGGCGCGTGACGATCCGAAGAGGGCATCATAATGCCCCAGGACAAGCTCCACCAGGACACCAACTTCCTTCTGACTGAAGCTGGTGGCCCTCTGCCCCTCTGGCTGGGGGTCGCCAGTGGTCTCGGCTGGTGTTTGCCCCGACATGGCGACCCCCGAGGCAGGCGTGGGTGGGCAACTGGGTCCTGGGGCTGGGCTGTGGAGCGATGGTATCCCAGTCGGGAGTCTTCTGTTCCAGCAGGGGTGGACACAGCAACTGGACCCCTGCAGATGGCTGATGTGCAGGCACCAAATGGCAAGGCACGGTGGCAGCAGGCAGGCAGGCAGCAGCAGATGGCATGTGGGAGGCTGCTCGGGGCTCTGGGGGGCAGTAATTTGGCCTTTTGGGTAGGAGCGTGGTCTTCCGTGTGCTTACGCGTGGCCAGCTTGATATGGAGTGATTTGGCATGTGAAAATTCTGCACGTCAGCATGTAATTTGAGGAAAGGCCCTTAGCGCACAAGCGTGTCAGCACGCATACGCGATTCCATTGGACCAAAGGCCCTTAGCGCGTAACCGCGTCTGTGACGTATCGCGCACGGGCGTTGCCCTGGCAGGGCTTGAAGATCCCATGTGGAGTTCCATTGCTCTGTACGTGCTTTTCGTGGGGTGCGGTGCGTGTGTTTTGCAGGCGTTGGGGTTCACACGCTATTACTTCACAGCGGGTGGGTGTTGGCTACGCGTTCTTCTACACGCAAGGCAGACGGTGAGTGGTACCCTGCTCCCCCAGGCCCGATCGCGTGTAAAACCACCCGCGAGCCCCTGAAATACACATACCCCGCTCCCCCAGGCCCGATTGCATGTGAAAACACCTCTGCACCCCTGAAATACACGTACCCCGCTCCCCCAGGCCCGATCGCGTGTGAAAACACCTGTGCACCCCTGAAATACACGTACCCCGCTCCACCAGGCCCGATTGCGTGTAAAACCACCCGCGAGCCCCTGAAATACACGTACCCGATCCCCCAGGCCAATCACGTGTAAAACTTCTCGCGCACCCCTGAAATACACGTACCCAGACCAATCGCGTGTGAGACTTCTCGCGCACCCCTGAAATACACGTACCCAGGCCAATCGCGTGTAAAACTTCTCACGCACCCCTGAAATACCCGTACCCAGGCCAATTGCGTGTAAAACTTCTCACGCACCCCTGAAGTACACGCACCCAGGACAATCACGTGTAAAACTTCTCGTGCACCCCTGAAATACAAGTACCCAGGCCAATCGCGTGTGAAACTTCTCACGCACCCCTGAAATACACGTACCACGCTCCCCCAGACCCGATCGCGTGTTAAACTTCCTGCGAGCCCCTGAAATACACGTACCCCGCTCCCCCAGGCCCGATCGCGTGTAAAACTTCACGCGCACCCACGAAATACACGCACACGCTATTTTTCACACAGCGGGTGTCCCTGTTTGTCACGTACCCCTTTGCACGTCATTTGTCCTAGAGGGCCACAGTATGGGACTTCATCAGAGCTGTGTATACGTGCTTTTTGTTAGCGCACATTTTGGCGCACATTTATTTCATGCGCAGGGACGCTACCGCCTGCTTTCGTGTGGCGGACGTGTATGGGCCTCTGCGTGTCTTTGCCCATTCGTTGGTTTGCCCTATTCATGAATACGTGTTATAGGCGAGGGTGTGGGCGTTCCGTGCACTTGCCTCCTCTACTTCCCCCGTGACACCCATATTTTCACGAGTTGTTCCCCATTCCGCATGTCACACCCCGTTTTCCGCCTATTTTTGTTATATGCGCTGCGCTATGTGCGATTTCGCTGTGGCCGTGGCGCACGCCGTTAGATGACCTGTGCGCGCCACGCACTTTTTCAGCGCACATCCAATATTTTTCTCGTGCACGGACTTCCATGAATCGATGTGCGCTGGTTTCCCTGCGATTTTCGCACTTGCACTGCGATTTTCGCTCTTTCACTGCGAATCGCACGTTTTCGCACGCTTGCGCCCAAATTTTCGGCGCACATTAATTCCTTGAATCAGTCTCTTGGTTTGTGTATAGATATTGGATAGACATTTGCAATACACTATTATCAAATACCCAGGAGCTTCCAGCATTTTGCAGCTGCTGTTTTTAACGGCCTTTTAGTACCATTGTCGCAGCGCTTGGCAATTGCCTATTGCATGCCTTTACAAAAGCTGAAACTGTTGGCATTGTCAATGCTTGTTAATTACTCATTCCTGGCTGGCACCTGTTTGCCATTTCCCCACATCTTTCATTGGAACTCCGAGGCTGATAGTGGCATGCATGTTATTCTTTTTCTAGTTTATTGAATTTATAGAGTGCTTATGCCCAAGCCCAATACAAGAATTATAAAAAAGTGGAATAATTACAATACTTGAGCAAACTGGAGGCAAACAACATGGTATTACATTCCCAATGATGGGATGAAGTAAAAAAGGTCAGTTTTAAGACAAGATTGTAAGGGAGCAAGAAAGGTGGAATAGCAGAGTGATTAAGTAAGAGAATGCTAGAGTGCAGGATGAAGGAGGAAAGAAGAAAGGAAACGGGACTGGGCACACGAAGGACACGACTTGGTTAATAGGAAGAGAGATGAAGACTGACAGGATGAAGAGGATAGTAGTTAGAGTAAAGAGAAGAGAGATAAGCGGGAGCCAATCCTTAAAAATATTTGAAAACAATGCAGAAGTAACAAAACAGAAGATGGGCAGAGAAAGAACGGCATCCAAGAGAAGGTAAATATTAAGATATAAGGGAATTGGGCTGGAGCAGACATAGAAGAGGAATAGCAGAATTTCAGATAGAGTTTAATGGAGACAGGGCATAGGCCTGAAGGCCAAAAGGAAGCAAGGAGAAATAGTCAAGTTGTGATAACATCAGGGAGAGAGCACGAATCAATGTGGTGGATAAGGTAAGAAAAGGATGAATCTTGTGGATGCTCTGAAGTTGAAAATGGAAGAAGTGAGCCAGGGAAGGAATACGGGAGAAAATAAAAGCAGAGAACTGAAATTGATGCCAAGATTGAAAGCAGAGGAAGAAAGGGATCGAGAAAGTTATGAGAAATATTTATCGTGTTGTGTTTTTGGCCAGTGAAGATCAGTGAAGAAAGAGAAAGAGCAAAGATTGCAAAGTCATCATAAAATTACAATTTAAGCCAAAAGAAGTGAGAGAACTGAACCTTGAAGGACACCACATTGTAAAAGGACTCTGGAAGAGCGGTCGCCTGCCCAAGACACATAGTGAGAGCGAATGGAAATAATTGAAGGATACCTAGAAAAGGCAAATCCAGGAGTACCAAGGCAAGAAATAGAAGAACAGAGAATAGAATGAGCCAACGTAGAACACGATGTGGTTAATACTGAGCGAGGTTTGCTTAGATCATTGGTGCTCACAAAAATGTTTGTGTGCCACAATGTTTGGTATGGTATTTGATCTGGGCCACATTGATCACTGGCCACTGCCAAAAGCATGAAGCCCCCTGAAATACTAGAACTTCCATTGCATAAGTAGTGGGGGTTCCAAGTCCTGAAGAAAAATTGCTACTCCTATAAGCACATTAAACTGATAATATTGATGAAACATTAAATAATTTAAATACAGAATCATGAGAGGAATTTTTGGTCAGGGAAGTCATCTGGGGGTCGCCAGGTGTCGCAACTGCGACCCATGAGGCCTCCCTTGCTAACCATGTGGTCTCCCTTGCTACCCCTAAAAAAATGTTTTTTTTAAAACATTTTTTTATTTTATTTCAATGGAAGCTACCTGGGTTGTGGCAAGCACCATGTGGCTCTTTGTTTCTGGAGTGGCTGGCTTTCTTGATCAGGCCTCTTAAAAAAAGCAGGGTTTCCACAAGTGTAACACTATGCGCAGTGACGCTAAAGAATAGGAATAACAAATGGTCTTTCTGGAATTCTATACAATAATTGCTAGACTCCTTAAAGGTTTATTTTGAGCACACTTAGGGGGCTGGGGGTGAGTCACTGATTTACTCTGATTTAGTTTGTTCTTAAACACCTCAAATTCACAATGCAGACACAAACTATATGTATTTTGCCTTCTGCAAATTGCAATTATAACATGCTTTTTTCTGCCGTTGTCTCTGTAACTATCATCACAAGACATTCCATCTCAGTGTCCTCGGTCACTTGACAAAGTCCTTGTGCCTAAAAGCTTGTCGAGATATGTTTGAACATAGCACATAAAGTGGCCCTTGATTTAATTGTGCCACAATTAATGCTTTGTTGTGATGTGTCTATCTTTCCTATCTCCCTGGCATGCTATTCAGGATGTTTGTTTGCATGTATGAGGTAACGAGTGCCCAGAGTAGGGGATGCTGTGTGAGTGCGCTGCTTGTCCTGCACTACTCTAAATTCTTTATTACACAGTTATGAACCCTCCCAATGGTATTAAATGCCAACCTCTGAAGCCTAAAAAGTAGATCTACGCAGGGTTGACATGTGGCCAACTTTTCACCAGACCTGCAGATTAATTGGCCTGCTGTTAAATCTCAGTTACTAGTTTATTGGTATCTACTACAGAGTGTAATTTGCTTTCTGACTTTGAGAAAATTCAGACATGTAATTGATCATTTTACTATAGCCGGTAAGATAGCTATAGCAGGTAAAATAGCTCAGTAGGTTGAGAGCTTGTGCTGCGATGTGTGTGACATCTGCAGGATCGAATCCTGGCAAGCCCAACTCAGCTTTTGATCCTTCTTAAGCGTAAGTGCTTTATAATAACACATCATTATCATTTGGCTTTGGACATCTACTTGCATTCACAGTAATTTGGTAATATGGGTCTATACCCACTGATATTAATGGTACATATGGTGATTCAGTCTTGTATTAAATGTATATCACATTACAGTGATATCATAACCATATTTATCGTAGATTACTTAGGAACAATGCTAAGTGATGCTATTTCCTGTTTTGTCAAGCGGTGAAAGGTTGTGTTCCATCACTTCCTGGGATGTCACTTTGGGGTGAGGTCAATTGACACCACTTCCTGTGATGTCATCACAGGTCAAGGGTCGTGTGATGTCACTTTCCGCTACCCCGGGAATCTTGGTGAAATGACGTCCATAATGTTGGTGCCACTTGTTCCAAATGATGCATTTTAAAGTACATGAACCAGTAACATTATTAATACATAAAATGATATCAATTTCAACTTGCAGGGAGGTTTGGGCGTTCTCCCACAAGAATTAACTGTCAAAAAGAAACTGCAGCAAAGTATAAATCACTTTGAGCCAGTGCCACTGACCAAAAACCTGATGGGATTTCAGAGCAATCAGTTTTGGGCGGGGGTTGCTTCACAAATACATTTTTTTAATGATTGTAAAACTATGCATTTTAAGGCAAATAGGGCCTCTGCCATGCATATGAGGAATTAACTGCCATCGGGTGTCATCACTGTGGCATTTAAGGGCCTCCTTGGCATAGGATGCTAACGTATGCAAATGTGAGGTTGTACAGTACCCAACACATCGTAACTATCTGAGCTTTCCGAGGGTATATTAACATGAAGTAACATGATTACAGGGGTCCAGCCTGCTCTTGGCAAGTTTGAATCTTACAGTAAGGCAAATGTAAGTATTCATCCTTTCAATGTTGAGAAATGAGTACCATATAATGGGGTAATAGCAATACCTTTCTTACATTGCTTAGAAGAGGGAGGAATCTGGTATGAAGCACGATATAAGAACACGCATTATTCTACAATGGATTTGAGGCATTAACTGGAATTGAATGGTATCACTGGCATTTGAGGCTGCACTTGGCATATGGTGGCACCAACTGGATAAGTGAGGACTGAACCTTACATTTGTTGACTCTACCATGTATAAGAGATTAAAAGGTTTTACTGTGGCATTTGAGACTGTGCATGACATATGATTTCAGCCACTAGGCATGCAACGCTGTATATTTCAGTTGTTGGCTAAATGATGCATGCAAGACATTCACTTGCTTTTGATTCCATTCCCAGAGCTGAAGCAGCGCCTGTACATGTAATGCTGCACCTTCCAAATACAATAGTGCTACATTGTGCAGAAATGACTTCTGCTCTGCAGGAGTACAAGGGTGAGTAGTAGTAAAACCACATACTCACCCCCAGTGGCTTAACACATCATTTGGGGGGCCCCCTGCGAGTCATTCAGAGGGCCCCCCCAACTCCGCAACAAATCACAGGTCGCGCCACACACTGGGCTGGCCTAGATTTTCACGCTTGCGCAATACGCACGAACGTGCAGGTGCAGGGGTATGCCGCACACTGCACTAGGAGAAAGATATACATAAGTGTTTTAATGCATTATACAGCACACTTTCTGCGAAAAATTGGGTAATAGGCTAGAGCGTTTGCAAATGTTTTGTAGGGTAACACCAATCCAAAAGTCCAATACATGCAAATCACCAACAGTGCACAGAAATATTAATGCTTTAATTAATATAATGCGTTGCTATTAAAAATGCCATGCCACAATGAAAACATGCCCAACTGGCTGCACAATGTAGACCAGTCTACAAACGTAATGACATATCAACAAATCACTGTCGACTCTGCAAAGACGAGCCTGCAATGGAATCAGTGAGGCACCTCCTGATGAGATGCCTGTGTACTCAAAAATTGAGGAAAGCTTACCTTGGGCCGCTAATAGAATCGAGTGCCCTATGTGAAGAAGAAGCTTGGTGAAGTCGCCTACTGAGCGGCGTAAAACGTCCTGATCAATGGCCACGGTGACCATTTTGAAAGCAGCTCTAGATGAATGCACTAAAGGGAACCTCTCTGAACTCTCCTTCGAGGAAGAAATAAGTCAACAGGAACAAGTAGTATTGAACAACAACAGGAAAGAGCTAAATAAGACGTCAGTGAAATACAAAATTAGAAACTGGAACCAAGAAATAAGAAACAAAAGCAAAAGGTGCACTTACAACTGAACTTGCAATTTTGTAAAATCATTGATTTCATAAAAGCAAATAAACAATAAACAAAAATAAAGTATTAAAGTAAAGTTTGCCAGGCCACATTTAGACATACCTTGATTGGTTACACCAAAATGCCAGTCGAAACAATAACTCTTATCATGTTATTTTCTCACAGATGCCCAGAAAAATATACAATGCTCCAGTAAGAAATGGCTAGTCTGGCAGCACCCAAATGCCAGTCTAGCCAGGCAATTACAATTAGCAGGACTGCTTTATCAGAGATACCCAGTTAAGTCAAACTAAGAAATGAAATGACTAAACTGGCTGCACTAAAAGGCCTCACTAGCCATTAATACCACATATCATACAGGCTTAGCATGGACATGGATGACCATTACGATTTACTGCCCAATCCCCACCCCACCCCATCACACATCCTCCCTCCCTCCCACCCCCTGCCCCAAACCCCAAAATCTGTTTCTTGACCCAGAATTACTTCCACATCCCTTGTCCTTGGCCCAGTGCTTACGTATGATGCTCTTTGCCTCATAGGTAAGTACTGGGATGAGGAAGAGTGGGACATGTAGTATTGAGGATTACAGGTAACTAAGCCAGTCATTACCTCCATGCCCCTGTACCTCATCCCATTACTTGTGTATGAGTCCAAGTGCCTCATACACAAGTATTGGGAAGGGGAAGAATAGGGCTATGAGCAATGAAGATTACCAATAAGTAACCAAGTAATTAAACACAAGTAGTGATGCAACATCATTGATCTGACTGGGCTTCAGCCCTCCCCCCAGCCTCCTCCCTTGAAATTTAGGGCTATGTTTTTTTATATAACACAATTTATTGGTTTTATAACATGCATACAACAAAGGACTCGATGAAAGTCAAACAAAAACTAACTTAGAGGAGTGCATTAGATACATGCATTTCGCTCAGTGCGCACCTCATATTTGTTCACAGTAGTGTCAATACATCACAATATGTAGCTTTATACCCATTATAGGGTCACTGGTAAGGCAAATTACTGCGCCTCTTCCCACCTTTGCCAGATCTTCCCGGCTTTCTCGGGACAACCCCTTGCCCTGTATACTCTCTGTTCCATAGCTATACAAACATTCACGTCTGCAATCCACTGCTCAACCTGTGGCGTTGCCTCAGATCCCCATAATTTAGCAATGTTCCTCATAATCAATACAGTTGTAGTTGAAAAGAGTGCTTTCTCGTATCTACACACCTTCGCCCTCCATACCCAGCAGTAGCAATTTGGGATCTCTAGGTATTACTTGCCCCAGAACTCTTGTCAACATGTCGCAGTACTGTTGCCAGTATAGTTGGATAACTGGGCAGTCCCATAATATATGAAAACATTTTCCCTCTTCCCGCCAACATCGTAAACAGTTTGGGTCTGCACTCTTGCCCCAGTGGTAGAGTGCCACTCTCGGGTAGTACACTCTGTGTAGTATCTTAAACTGGATAAGCCAGAGCCTGGATGAGATGGCCGTTTAATGTGGGTACATCAGTGCCGAGATCCAGTCCTCCGGGAGGATGTCCCCTACGTCTCTTTCCCATTTGGCCTTCAGACCCGCTAGTTCTGGTGTTGCAAAGGAGGTTACAGCACTATACATCGTTGAGGTGTTTTTATTAACCACCTTTTCCAATACAATGTTTCTTTCGATAGGGGTGCATTCTGGCATGTCATAGATGTCAGGGAGATGTTTCTGTAGTGCGTGTTTTAACTGTGTGTGGTGGTATCTTTCAGTTTCAGGGAGATTGAATTTATCCAGCAGCTTCTCGATGGGCATTATTTTTCCGTCCTCTATCACATCGCCCACTTTGATGATCCCTTTTGTTACCCAGCATGGCCATTTTGGTAGTTTACCCACCTCCGCTAAGTTCCTGTTCTCCCAGAGTGGTTGATCTGGGGTTACCTTTTTGTCCCAACCGATGAACGTATGTACCTCCGGCCAAATCCGCATTGAGTGAGTCATCATGTTTCGCGGGGTTGCTGCCCCAATTTTTTGGTAGAGTCCTTCCAGTGGGGTCGGGCTCTGTCTCATTGCTATTTCTGCTCTTATATTTGGGAGTAGTTTATCCCTGTGTAACATGTCATTCACCACTTCCATCTGACTCGTCCAATAGTAGGTTTGTACGCGGGGAAGCCCAATACCACCCTCCCAGATTGACCTGTGGAGTGTGCTGAGCGCTATTCTCGGGTGTCCACCCCCCCATAAAAGTTTTCTTAGTATGCACTCAATTCTGCGGAATAGAGTAGATGACACATGGAGTGGGGCATTTTGTAGGGCATATAGGATGAGGGGCAGAGCCAGCATCTTAAACAGCGCCACTGTTCCCAAAAGGGTCAGTGGCAGAGAAGTCCAGTGGCATACGGCTTCTTTAAACCTTTCTACGATTGGTTGCAGATTGTTGGTAAGTGTTCATTCAGGTTATTGTCGATTATAATGCTCAGATATCGGAAATGGGTTAATTATATTCAGTATGGGACGTTTTCCGGGATTCCATTACCGATCTCACTGACCGGGAATAACACTGATTTGGCCCAGTTCACCCTAAGCCCACTAAAGGATCCATATTGTTGTAGGAGGTTTGTTACTACGGGACAGGGAGTGCTCGGGTCTCTTAAATAGATCAGTAGATCATCCGCATATAGGGAGACATTGTCCTCCCATTCTGCCAATCCCTTGAAACCTTTCCAAGTCTGTGTTTCTCTCAGTAGGCATGCTAGGGGCTCTATAGCTAGTGCGAAGAGCAGCGCCGACAGTGGACAGCCCTGCCTCTTTCCCTTGCCCAACTTGAAGGGTGTGGATGGCCAACCGTTAACTCTAGTTGTGTAACAGTTGTACCCAGCCCATGAATTCTGCGCCAAATCCCATCCGATGCATTATCTTCCATAACGCCTCCCAGTACACTGAATCGAATGCTTTCTCAAAATCTATTGCCAGTAATGCCAAGGGTTCACGGGAGGCATGCGCTCTTTCTAGCGCTAGATGTAGCCTGCAAATGTTCATGCATGTTGATCTATTTGGCATGAATCCACACTGGTCCGGATGTACCAGTGATGTTATGATCTTTTGTAGTCTAATCGCCAGGATTTTGGCTAGTAGCTTTGTCTCGCTATTTATGAGGGAGATTGGTCTATACGAGCTGAATTGCTCCGGGGGTTTGTCCGCTTTGGGGATTACTATTATGGTGGCTTTCCGAAGGTCAGCTGGTAGCCAGCCTTGTTCCTTCGCATGTCTAAACATGTTTAGTAAGTGTGGGGCTAGTTCACTTGGACCTATATTCTTCCAGGCTTCGATTGGGAAACCATTTGGGCCTGGGGTCTTGCCATTCTGGATTTGAGACATTGTTGCGATCAGTTCTTCTTCAGCAATGTCTTTATCCAGGAGGAATTTCTGTTCGGCGTTCAGGGATGGGAGGGTTTTTTTGTCTAGTATAGAGACGTCAATAGGGCCATCTGGGGGTCCGTATAGCTCGATGTAGTATGCTGCAAAGCCTTCCGCGATATTCCTGTATGTCACGAGAGGGTACCCATTTGACAATCTGATCTCCATGACATGCCTATGCCCTTCCTCCCTTCATTCCAACCAGGCTGGCATTTTGCCCGACTTGTCCCCTGTTTCGTAAATTTTGGCTCTCATTGCTCTATGGGCTTGTTTTGCATTATCTAGTGCCACATTTTAAAGGTGCTTTTTGTGCTACTACTAGGACTCTTTGCGTTTATGGACAGTCCTGGGCTAGGTGGGCCTCTTCCGCTTGTTTAACTTCTAGTTCTGCTGCAACCATTTTTTCCTCATACTTCTTTTTTGTCGCCGCAATCCAGGAGAGAATTTCTCCTCGGAGCACCAGCTTGTACGCCTCGCACAGTACCCCAGGGCTGTCCACTGATCTCTCGTTCACCTCAAAGTACGATTTAGTAACAGTTTGTATGCATTCTTCAAGTTCCGGGAAGCCCAGGTAATAACTGTTAAGGCACCAGGATCTTGGAGGGAGTGGCCTCGACGTCACCAGCTCCATCAATAGGGGAGAGTGGTCTGAAATACCCCTCGAGAGGAATTCTGCTACCCTTGCCTTATGGATGGATGTTGCCGGGAGAAAGAAATAGTCTAGCCTTGATAATGAGGCGTGAACCCCAGAGTGGTACGAGTATTCTCTTGTATCTGGTTGCAGATCCCGCCATACATCTCTCAGACCCATTGCGTCTGTGAAAGTGGCAAGCTTGGTGCGGATCCCAGGATTTCTCCCTCGAAGTGTGTTCGGTCTATCTCCACATTCATCACTTCATTAAAGTCTCCCCCTAGGATTAGTAAATCCGATGTATCGTTAGCAATCAATGGGTGGAGAGTAGATCGCCAGTAGGGCAATTGTTTGGCTCCATAGTGTTCCCACCACATATGTATATCTGCCTCCAGTGTCTTGTGTGACCGTGGAGAGGGTGAAGGGAAGTGATTTATGCACTAGAATAAGTACACCCCGTGAGCCCATCGTGAATCCAGCATGTAATGCAGGGCGGTAGGAAGTGCGTTGAAATAGGTTACAAGTTGTGCCTGCTAAGTGGGTTTCGGTAAGAAATACTTTGTCCGGTGTATGTTTCTTCAGGAATTGCATGACTAGCCTTCTTTTGAGGCTACTGCCTAGCCCATTGACATTCCAGGTTAGGAGCTTAAGGGTGCGATCTCTGTCAGTGGATTCGGTTTGGCTATGTATAATGGGTGCTGAGCAGTGTTCAACCATTCCTCCCCCTTGTCTTTGTGTTTTTGTGCTTACGATGTGTAATGGTATCTACAGAGGGTTTCTATGCAGTGATGCTTGTATGTGTGTTTGAGCAAGTGCTTCACCAGCTCTCTTCCAATTTCCCATCAACCTCTTAGAACAAGATCTGCATAGAACATTAACTAGACCAATAATAAGAAGGAACACAATCCGCCCTCCCCCTCCCCATACTCCACCCAACTTAAGCATCTGTCGCCCGAACTTTGCATGCCGACTGAGTCCAAGATGCAGTCAGTCGTCAAACAAGTATAAATGATCTATAATGATTTCTGTCCCCAACAAAATCACATTATCCTTGGACCTAAGGTCCGTGGAAGTGTTTGCACTTGATGGGATGGGAGGATCCCTTGCCTTTCACCGATATTGTCCATTCTTTGACTTTTAGCTTTGTGTCTCGGCCTTGTCTTTCGTTCAATATCTTTTCGGTCTGTGAGGCCTCCAGTGTGAGTTTCATTGCTTGAGTCTGGAGTTCACTCATCTTCACTGCGTGGCGGTGGTTCGTGGTCATGCAGAGGTGGTTGTATCGGCGGTGGCTCTCATTCTGACGGGGATTTGGGGTTTTTAGTCTTGTTAGTCCTTGTGTTTCTCCAGTGCCAATCGATATGCTGTTCTGGCCATCTCCATGCTTCCTTAGGGTCTGTGAAGTGAACGGTGGTGCCTTTGTGATATATTTTCAGTTGTGCCGGGAATAACAGGCCACATTTCACCTTTAGCGACTGCAGCTGCCTTTTGTGTTGATCGAATGATTGCCTCGCTTTTTGCACTTCTCTGGTGTAGTCCGGGAAGAAGGCAATGTTGGAGCCGTTGTAGGTCAGTGTGCCCTTGGCACGTGCATGTTGAAGGAGTGCATCACGGTCCCTGTAATTTAGGAGCTTTGCGATCACAGTGCGCGGTGGCGCCCCCGGCACTGGTCGTCCAGATTGCATGCGGTGGGCTCTCTCTATAGAGAAGAACTTGGAGAACGAGTTAGGTTCAAACATACCATTCTTCCATTGTTCCAGGAACAGTTCCATGTTTGGTCCTTCTGTGTTTTCTGGCAGGCCCAGGATACGGACTTTGTTTCGCCTTGATCTCCCTTCACCCTCATCCATTGTTTCTTCCATTCTTTTCAATCTTGTTTGTACACCGGATAATTGCTGGCGTAGTTCCCGGATCCCATCTTCAGTCCCAGATATGCGCTGTTCTGCTGGTGTGTAAGGTTAGTTTTTGCAGGTCATGACAGAGGAGCGACACATCCATGCTGATGCCGTCCATCTTCTGTTCCATCGAGGCCCTGGAGTCTGCGATGGCAGACATAACGTCTTTCAGTGATATGGAGCAATCTGCTTCTGCTATTGATTCCTCTTGTTCCTGGCCTTCTCGGGCCTGTGTGACTTGCAGCGTATATTGGTCGATTTTGCTTTGGGAGGGTAGCTTCTTGGCCTTATCTTTATCCATGGCAAGCGATATTAAACCTGGTATGTGAGGTGATCGATTTGCGTGAGATGTTACTAGGTCCCTTTATCTCGTTGGTGTGGTGTTCTGGTTCAGCGTCAATGTTTGTGGTGCTTCAACACAGTGCTCACACTTTCCAGGGTGTTCCCCGCTGAGTAATTTGTTTGCGTTCGTGGGTCAGGATTACCACTTGTTACTTGGTGATGAAGGGGAACGATATGTGGGCTTTCAGACTGCCTTTCCTCTGTTGCTTGGTTTCACAGGGTGACTAATGGTCAGGCTTCCGTTACTGATTCATGCAGAGCCAGTAATTTTGTGGTCATTGCGCGTCCCTACGGGAGGCTCATGGTGTTTGTTCTTCTCCTGCTTATTCAGGCGTGATGTGCGTTGTGGGGCACGTATCGCTGTTTGCAAGGCAGGGTGCGTTTCTGTCCATTTGGGAGTAGTCTGTCTGGCTGTTGCAGTGTATGCAACTGAGTGGCTGGCGTCTTCTGCTTGGTTTTTAGATCTATTATGTTGCAGTCCCTTTTCTCCCTTTATGTCGGCATCTTGCCGCCTCTCAGTGCTGCATGTGGGCGCTGATGGGGGCAGAATGATTGGGGTGCCAGTGGTAGTTTTGCGTGACCAGAATGTCACTAGCGGTGGTCTGCAGCTTATGGTGTTCCTGCCATGCAGATAGTGTTGTGGCCTCAGGCAGGGTTTGAGCTTGTGTAGTGTTGGCTCTCTGGGGCTTTAAGTGTTTGTGCTCCAGTTTATGGAAGTTTCACTTACCGGGTCCATATTCCGCCTCTGGTCCCGCTCCACTATGAGCCTCCAGCTCCGAGCGAGCAGGAGGTGGGCACGGGGTTGCTGCGAGTTGGCTCCATTTATGAGGGTGACTGTACCCCAGAGCACCGCAATCTTCCCAGGCTGTGTCCGGGGTTCCTACAGCCAGTGCTGCTTCTTTGTTGGGAGATGGGGGCACACCGTGTGCACCGTTCGTTTGAGTGACCAGGTCCATGAGCGCCCTCCACTACCACAAGGTACCACTGGCGGGCTACACTTGGCCGGGCACCTCGGGGGGGGTCACTGCTGGTCTTCAGTTCTGGGTCCTGGGTGTAGTTGCAGGGGCGGCGGCACCTTCGCCTGGCATCCGATCCTCCGTTCTCATGCGCCCGCACCAGGTTGGGCGGGCACTCTCTGCCGATCCGCAGGCGGAGAGGTTGAGCGGGAAGCAAGGTACCCGGCACCTCTGCGCCTGATGGCTCTCCTCGGTTGACAGGCGGTTGGTAGACGGTGAGTCTCACTGTGTTTGAACAGTGGCACAGTGGTCTGCTATGGAGCGCCCCAGCTTGTAGGCAACGTCTCCTTGATACGTTTACCCGGGGGTTCGCGCTTCAGTCTGCGGCCATCTTGGGTTTTCGCCTCGATCATACGTTGGTCGCTACCGTGGGCTGTGTCTTGCTGGCAGATCTGATTTTCGAGTCTGTTTCTTCACCCAAGTGTTCTTTAGATGTTTATTGCTCTCTAGGGATGATTTCCTCTCCAAGTTTTATAAGAATGGCAGGCTATTTTCAGGATGTTCATCGGCGGCTGGGAGAGCACAAGGATTCACGTCTACATCTCTATGCAGTTGGCCACGGCCCCCCGAAATTTAGGGCTATGTTGACTCGACTTGGCTGACCTACAGAGCCGTTGCCGGACAGAGCAGGACACAGATGTTAAACGGCACCATTGGTTTCGCAGTTAACAAAGGACCTGCGATTATTAACGTAAAGCATTTCACTGTTAGCACCTGTATTCAAATGCATAATTCTTTAGGAAATTGAACTCTTGATGTGGGTTTAGTACCTGCATGCCAAGGAAGGAATTGTAAGGGTAGAGAGGGGTCAGGAGACCACTTATTTTCACAGCAATCCATAAGTGGGTGCCTTCAGACTAAAAGGAAAGAGTTCACTGCTTGTAACACTGAAGCTGCACTAGAATAGTTTCATTAGAATGCATCAAGAAGTTAGATGCCACACAAAAATAAGTTTGCCCCTCGCACACCTCCCATGAAATTAGCACCTCTCCCAACATTTGAAGGGTTAGCACCTCCCACCCCCGAAGTTTAGGTTTTGTTGTGTCCCTGAACTGAAGCATACACACCACTCACCATGCACACACAGCCACCCATGCATTTAAGTGAGCACCGTTTCACCAAACAGGCACACCCGGGCAACCACCCATTCATTTAAGTGTGCACCATTTCACAATACTGGCATACACATCCAGGCAGCCATCCATACATTTAAGTGTGCACCCTTTCACCATACACTCACACAGGCAGACACCTATACATTTAAGTGTGCACCCTTTCACCATACACTCACACATGCAGCTACCTATACATTTAAGTGTGCACCCTTTCATCATTCAGGCCCACCCAGGCAGCCACCCCTACATTTAAGTGTGCACCCTTTCACCATACACTTGACACGCACACTCAGTCACCCATGCATTTAATTGTGTATCCTTTGACCACACACTCACACAGGCAGCCACCCATGCATTTAAATGTGCACCATTTCACCATACACTCGACACGCACACCCAGTCACCCATACATCTAATTGTGCACCCTTTGACCACACACTCACACAGGCAGCCACCTATACATTTAAGAGTGCACTCTTTCACCATACACTCACACACGCACACGTCATGGGATTGAGAGGAGCCCTATTATTTAAAAAAGAAATGGTTTCTTTTTGAAGTCACTGCAAGTTTATAAAGAGATATTTTCCCTTAAGGACTCAACCATAACGGAAATAATTTCTTTATGAAGGCAGAGTGACTTCCAAGAAGCACCTATTTATTTTTGAAGTCGTAGAGCTCCCCCAACCCATGACATGGAGGCCTCCAGACTAGAGGCTTCGATGTCACGGGTCGGGGGAGCGATCAGACTTCAAAAAGAAATAATTTATTTTTATAGTCACTCTGCCTTAATAAAGAATTTATTTCTGTTCCAGCATAGAGGGCAAAGTGACAAAAAAAAGTTGTTGTCCAAGGGGTCCTCCCTTGGAGGACATGTGGTTGCAGGCCTCCCACCCCACCGAGGGTGCAGGGGCCCCTGTTACGGGAGTGCTCATCCACAAACTTCTACAAACCAACTGTGATCCCAATCATAAAGGTAACACAGACACAGTTGAGAGATATACATCCTACACTTTTTGTGGTAACATGAGCCGAGGGCAGGCTGCACTCACACGAGGGGTGTGACTGTGATTCAGTAGAAACCCAAACAGCAGCGTATAACAATCCAAAATAAAGAGAATACACAATCAAGGTTCCATAAAAATATATACTTCAATTAAACACGCTTTCAGCAAGAAAACTAACCAGAAAAAAGTGTGCACAATCCACCCTAGTTGAAAGAACATAGAATATGCAAGAATGGGGAGTATATGGGGTGAAAGGGAATTCAATTACCACAGTGTATTTTTTTTAAGGCATTCTACCCGCTCTGATTTCAGCTGTGCCAGCACTGCACCAATTTGGAATTCACTGGCGTCTGTCTGTATTATTAATTCTTTCCCCTAGTCTGGGATATTGGGAACTGGGGCATTGCCATACTTTAAGCTCTGGAACAATGTCTTAATGGCAGGGGTCCAGATGACCGTCTTCAGCAAAATGTTGGAGGTAACAGCATTCAGAGGAAGGGCAAGTGCCCCATATCCCTTGATAACAGACTTGTAATAGCCAGTGAGTCCCAGGAAGGCTCTCATTTGAGTCTGGTTAGTGGGTATGTCCCAATTCACCAGTGCTTGGACTTTGGCCTGTAATCCCTGATTCTTACCTCCACCCACTTTGTGGGGTACATTTACCAACCCAGCAGAATTCCCCTCCATCACCAAGCTGCAATTCAGCAGTACCAGCAGAATGGCTGTGCTGGCTCTAATGAGCACCATTGCCTCACATCAAAACAGGGCCTCATTACACGGTAGGCAGTAGGGATTTAACGTTACCGGTAATGGAATACCGGTAACGCTAAATCCCCATCCAAATTATGACCTTGCTCACTGCTATTTGCGGCACCGCTGAGTACGGTGCCACTAATAGCGGCCAGTCCGTGGGCGCGCGACCCTTGCGTCCGTAATTTACGCCATGCCGCTATTAGCACATCATCACAAGCCAGGCAGACGTGCCAATAGCGGCATGGAAAAGCACCCAAAACCCCTTACCGGCATGGCGCTAATACCGCCATCGCGAACCACCCGTTAAAAGAACTGTGCAGTGTTACCACCTGCGACAGGTGGCCACAATCAGCACAGGCGGAGGCAATGGAGACTGTGGCTGCTCAAAAGGAGCACACCACACCCCTTCACACACCCCTTCCCACACCAAGATGATTCCAATACTAGCAGCATTACATGGCCTGGAGGACCTGATTGCAGCGCAGCTGCAACAACAACAGGCAGCACAGAGGAGACGCAAGAGGAGGAGGAGGGCAAGACAGGCACAGCAAGCACCACCACGGCACCTAATCATACCACAGAGGCACCCACCAATTCCCAGGATCAGAGCCAGTCCATTGAACCTAACACCTGAGCAGATACACACCCTGTACCGTCTGGACCAGGATACCATCACGAGCATCGTGGACATGATACACCACGACATTGTGAGCCTCATAGACATCAGAACTGCCATCCCCCTCTACTGAAGGTGGTGACTCTGCTCCACTTCCTGGCCACAGGCACCTACCAGCATACAGTGGGGCAGATGCATGACATCTCCCAACCAGTATTCTCACGCACACTGAAGCAGGTACTCAATGCCCTCCTGAAGCATGCACCCGAACACATATACATGCCACGGACTGCCCATGAGATTGCAAACACCAAAGTCGGTTTCTATTCACTGGCAGGCATCCCAAGTTGCATCGGGGCCAACGACTGTACACATGTGGAATTGGTCGTCCCACATCACAATGAAGTGTACCGAAATAGGAAGCAATTCCACTCCATCAATGTCCAAATGGTATGTGACGCCAACAAGATAATCACACATTGCTGTGCCAGATTTCCCAGATCAACCCATGATTCCATGGTCCTGCGGAACTCAACTATCTCCCGCTACATGGAGCGACAAACGGGACAAGGTTCGTGGCTACTTGGTGAGTAGCAGGCCAAGCACATGGCAGTGTGCTTGGGGGGGGGGAGAGATAGATACTCCAACTGGGTGTGCTTGGGGGTGGGGGAGAGATAGATACTCCAACTGGGTGTAGCCTGTAGACTGTCATCCAAATGCATATACAGATGTAAGCCAATGTCCATCTGGGAAGGCCGCAACGTACTTGAGATGAAGGGACATGCAAGTATATGCTACACAACACACATGACTATCCAAGTTTAGAAACATCAAACATCAAACCACATCCACACTGCACAACATTCCACGCCACAAAATACACAAATGTCATCCATGCCGCCAACATAGTCATGCTGAATTCGTCCAGCACGACATCAATAATGCAATGTGCCCTTCAATGCATGCTAAGGGAAACACCCTAGCCATAGCAATGCACCACAAACCCATTGCACCACTGAAGTGATGCCTCTCAGCATGGCAACGTCAATGTTGGAAGGGCAGTACACCACCAGTGTGGTACCAAATCTGCCTGGGCACAGGGACACCTAAGACCTGGCCTCACACAGGACATGTCAATTACTGGTGGAGGCATTAATGGGGCATGTCTACTTGCAAGGTTGAGCCCACCTTTGCACATTGCAGTTACACAGACCATTTGCATGTATGCTGTTGATTGTGTACTTGAATCTCAATGCCAAGTCAATGTTTGTGAAATGAACACGCCACACTTGAGGTGAACAGTAACAGGACCCCATTCCTTCCCCCATATAGGTGATGCCAGCTATCCCCTGAAGAGGTGGCTCCTCACACCTGTACGGAACCCACAGAACAGGCACGAAGAGGAATACAATCGTGCACACACCCGTACCCGCATCGTGATCGAGCAGACTTTTGGACTTTTGAAGTCACAGTTTAGGTGCATTAGCAGGTCTGGTGGCGCTCTCCTGTAGGGCCATGACAAGGTGGCCGAGATCACCATGGCATGTGTCATGCTGCACAATATGTGTATCAGACGGAATGTGCCACTGCCCCCTGACGTTGAAATGGAGGCACCTGATGAGGATGATGATGGTGATGAGGATGGAGGTGAAGGGGATGCAGGTCATGCAAGAGGGGATGGCCAGGAGGGTCGTGCTGTGAGACAGCATCTGATCAACCAAATATTCTGAGTAACATGTTTTCGTACTGTCACCTGGATATGGCTAGTAATGCACTGGTGTCTGTTTGTGTGTTCACAATGGACCCTGGCGTCAATAAAGTACACATACACAAGGAAGGAGTTCAGGCCTGTGTTTTGCTTAAACACCAGTGTATTAATGAACTTAAACAGGAAAATGTGAATGTCCCCAAACATCCCACCACCCTTCCCCCTCACCCCCACAACAGTCCCATCACACCCTTCCCCTCCACCCCCCACAACAGTCCCATCACACCCTTCCCCACACCCCCCACAACAGTCCCATCACACCCTTACCACCCACCCCCCACAACAGTCCCATCACACCCTTCCCCCCACCCCCCACAACAGTCCCTCATGTGTTTTCCACAATGTATGCATCCAGGCATGCACGCGGAAGCATGAACATTAACGCCCTATTGGTCATTGCCAAAACCAGCATTGGGAGGCTGCCTAGAGCTGTGCCTGGTGGTGCGTGCAAAGCGTCGGGGTGGGCTTGACTGCCGCAAACTGGCGGACTAAGAAGGGGCAGACTGTCCAGGTGGTGGTGGTGGTGGGAATTGCCGGTCCATAGCATCCACAATACGTGTGAGGACCTCACGAACTCTGATGAGCTCCCCACACAGCCTGTCTGTGCATGCCTCCATCCCCTCCCTGGACTGCCTGGATGTCTCTGCAATCTCCTCCCTGAGACGGGCAGCCTCCTCCACGTGCTGCCCAACCAGCACAGTGAGACCCTGTTGCCGCTGGCTGATGCTGGCCAGGTCAAGGGCAGTGTCGGGCTCTGGTGGTGTGGCTGGTGTGCATTGTGGTGCAGGCAGGTGAACAGATGGAGGCACCCGGGGACTACTGAAAGCACCCATGGTCTCATCGCCAGTGATGTTGGAGCCAGGTGTGTGTGGTGGTGATGGCTGGGGGGTTCCAGGGGGGCTTGGAGTGTGCATGCCCAGGTCGAATTCTGTTGGGTCCTCCACATCAGATAATGGAGCAGTGGCTGCCGCCTCTCCTGCCGAACTGGCTGCAGCTGATGGTGGTCCCTCAGTGGCTGTGATCGGTGGTGGTGAGTGGACCTCCGGAGGTGGAGCAGTTGGCTTTGGTGTGGCCTTGGCAGTGGCACTCGACCGATGTTCGAGACTCTGCAAATGGAGCCTTGTGCCTTTTCCCCTGGATGTTGTGGGGGTGTCCTCTGTGGGCTGTGGCCTTTTATTCTTCTGCGCAGGGGGTGCCTGGGATGCATTCCCACCATCGCCACTGTCTGTATGTGACCCTGTCGGGGACAAGAAGGGGGATGGCATTGGTTACGGTTCGATGTACTTAATGCAGGATACATCATCAATGCAGTTGTGGGCATTTGGACTTCATTGTGAAGGATGCAGGTGATGTGTCAGTTCAGAGGCTCATCCATGCAGTGTTGTGTGTGGCACTTGGCTCTGTTGATGTGTGCATGTGTGTGTGTTTGGGTCTGGCACTGACATGGGCAGGGTGGGATGCATGTGTGGCTGTTTGGCCATCCATGAGGTGATTCTGGGCTGACATTTGCGGGGACCAGTAGATTCACATTGCATGCTTTCATTGGTACACTTACCTCCATCCGAAGGGCCTGCCACGCCATGCTCCATCCTCCCGACTCCCTCGATGCATTCAACTCCTATGAGGTTGGCACATGTCTCCTCCCATTCTTTTAGTTTGATTGGCGACCCCGATCCACCGGCTGTGGCAATGTTGTGATTTTCTGCCAAGATCATTCTGACCCGGAGTCTAAGGTCATCCCATCTTTTCTGGCACTCACGTACAGTGCGGGTGCTGGTGCCCACAGCACTTACTTTCAGTGCCACCTCCTCCCAGATTGCTTTTTTTGGAGGAGTGTCTCCCGCCACATGTCGTTTGCGAAGACCACTGCAGCATTTTCAGATAGGGTCTGTGTCAGCATTAGTAGCTCCTCAGTCGAAAACTTTTCTTTCCGCTGGCGGTCAGTTGTTTTTTTGAGAGCCTTGGGCATGGTAAGGGTGTTCCAGATATTTTCCAACAGCAAAGTCCTACAAACAGGTCCAGGGGGCAGAGGATGGCAATTGATTGTGTTTTTAAAGATGGCTGCCGTGCTCTTTCCCGTTCCTGTGCGATGACGCTGTTTCCGGTTCCACTATTTAACGATCACCGCTATTAGCGGTGACCGCTATTTGCATGCTGCGTCAAGGCGGAGGTGCTATCAACACTGTCGTCGAAGCCGGTAAGGGACTATTGTGGGAGTTTAGCGGCATGGCAGTTGTGGCATTACCGGCATGGCGCGATGCTCGTGTCCGCGTACTCGTAATGGTATGCTATTAGAGCCCTCATACGAGGGCGGACACGTTAAGGGCAACCATGCCGGTAATTTGCGATTTTTAGCGCACAACGTGTAATGAGGCCCTATGTTTTGCAGCTACAACAAAATGGCTGCGCTGTCTTTGCCAAGCACATATGGGGCAAGAGGGAACATGGAACACCCCGAGAATGGCTGCCGGTGTTTTCCTTATGTGCACCAAAGAAAAGAATTGAAAAGCAGCACTATTTGGCTGCTAGCTCATAGTTTCCCTTTCCAGAATAGAGGGGCCAGACAAAACTGGAAATGACCTGGCTGATTAGCGGGCCAAAACCAGAGCCATCCAGGGGGATCTCCTTGAGATTGAGTCCCTGTTGGGGGAAATCCAGGTCACTGCTGTCACTAGGTCCCAGACAAATGCTCACAATGAACTCTCTAGCTCAAAATGTCCCCTTGAAAAATGAAATATTTTACCTTTAAAATGACTGCTCCCTGATGCTCTTTTCCACCGTTTTCAACAGTACACAGTTGATTCCAGTGAGACCCAGCTATGCCTAGCCATATTCAGGTTTGGCTCCAGCAAAAGAAAGCATTTATCACTGAATGACAGGCTGTGTCAGGCAAGATCTGTGAAATAACAAAGAAACCTTCACTTGAAGCCGTGTGCAAAACGCTTTAATTTGCAACAAAATATTATAACTAAATTCTTTAGAAAAAGCTCTCTGTCTCTCCTAGTGCATGTCAGTTTAAGGGGATCTTTAGTGGGACAGATGCCTGTGCATTAGAAACATGATTGGGGCTTTGGAAAGATTCAGTAAATGAATGTGAGAAGGCTGCATTTGAAAGTGACATCCCAGCAGAATTAACCCACGTGTAAAATGTGTTTTTGACAAACAAAGAAAATGCTGTTTAAAAGTGAAATTTTGAGTTAAGGCCCTGTCTTTGAACAGAATGTCAGGGAGGTTTTGTTGGTAAACATATATGGGATATTTAATTCCAACATATTGGTTTTCTGGTTCAGAAATAAATAAATAATAAATAAATACATGCATTTACTGTGCCGAAGCCACAGAACAGGTTTTTCCTGGCCTGGCTTCAAAGGACATTTGCTTCCTGGGTACTCCATATTGCCTCCCCCCAAGGGGACCAGTATCTGGAAAGTATAAATGGACCCAGAGGAAGAATGTAACAAGCTCATCAGACTCTGTGGCAGTGCTTCGATCTGATACAATAGATTCTGGGACACATAGGTGTGAATTTGTTAGTAACACCTCCCCTCAACTTAAACTGGGGAGCTTCAATGGCCACTCCAGAGCAACATTTGGAAGTATGTCCTTATATGGAAGACAAAGGCTAGCCCATTTGGGGCAAAAGACTGTTCTGAATGAACCAACTTTGGACTTTTATTTCTGCAGCCGGACAACGCAGTAATGCAAAAGTTTAACAGTTTAAATATGATTTTGGGGGCAATAAAACAAGACATTGTAGCTTTCCCTAGGATGTAGGGGACGCAAACAGCAGAAAAAAGTAAATCGTGGGAAAGGTATCCATGGTCGAACGTTGCAAATTAATGCAAACATGCTCTATGATAATGTGTACACGTGTATTAAGTTATAGAATTTTAGGTGAAATATTTCCCACCAAAAATGGTGGAAGATTATTAGAAGGACAAAACAATGTCGTACAGACCTGGGAGTTGGAATGTTATTCTCTCTGTGGAATATGTCATTTGCCTATGTGATTTGCAAAAGTGCCACAACTGTAAAAATGTGCAATTTATGTCCTGACTGACATTTGGCAAAAATGACTGTGGGATGACTCTGTACCTCATAAAAACACACCCCATAAAACTGAGTCCCCTCCTTCAGTCCAATCTGCTTATAGGAAGAGAGCAACATACATAGGCTGACCTATTCCGTTGTTAGAGGCATGCCCATCCAAAGCCTGCCCCATTGAAAAATCCTGTGATGTTACCCGCCTTATAAAAGGGAAAGCTTGCACAGACAAGAGACACTCTTCTGAATTTTCTAGCTCCTGCGTATCCTGATATTCCATATTCATCCTGCCAGATTCCAGATCCCACTGTCAGGCCAGAGCATAGCTGACCCTATCCAGGCAGGACCATTGATCCAGGAAAATCCCCACTAAAAATCTCAATAACTCACAGAGGAAGGGTGAAAAGCTGTTGTACCCATTTTGAGAGTATCCTGTGACCAGAACGGCTTCTCGCCCACTACCTGCATGCCGGCTGTACCCTCACTATCCAGTGACCACACAGGCCCAGCTGTTTTCTTCCAGGAGAGCCCCGCCGCTGTGACCAGTGCCCAGATGTTGCCTTAGTGTCCAGAACTCGGTTGGCCGTCCCAAATCCAAGACTCAAGTGTTGATGTTAGTATCACCCCATCCCATAGCAACACATAGCATACCCCATCCTGATACCTTGTCTTTGTTCCACTCTCTAAGTAATCCCATCAATACCCTGATAATTTGTTTAAAACTGTCCGAATTCTCTGTGCATCCTGTCCTTTATTTTCTAGTGTTAGCGCCATTCTTCCACTCAGTTCTGTCATTTGTAAGTCCTTAGTAATATTTTGATTAAATAAATTAATTCTCCCTAAAAAGAGTCACACTGCATGTAAGGGTTACAACTGCAGCGTAACATTTCTATTCACGTGTGGCGTTTCTCTTTTCTAGCCACTAAAATAAACTTTAAGTAAACTTGCCCTTTGCTTTCCAAACCGATTTTCTCTGTTAACTGCTTTTATTTTTAAACCAGATTTACTTTTCACGTGAGAATCTCATCCTGTCATTAAGTTAGAGTCACTCTTTCTGTGAAAGTAAGAAAGTGCAAATTCTATGCGTGTGATTTGGCTGCACTGTGTTGTCACTTAAAAGTGGAGGAAGGTCAGATTTTAATTCTGTTTGCTGCCTAGTATACCCGACTCCTTGCTCCTTTCTATCCACTCAAAATTTGATTAATAGGGGTTTGAGGGAGCATTGCAGGGGGAATTCTTAACTTGAGGGCTATCTACCCGACCAGTAAAATTGTTCCCATTCATTTGTGCTTTGGATACGTTATAGTAGAAGGTCAAATTAAGTGTATTCTATCATTTTACAGTGTAATTATCACCCCATTGGTGATTTCTGCCCAATATTAAATTTGTGTGATTTCTTTGAATTTAAAATAAATAAACATTATATTACCACCCACCGGCCTGGTTCATGGTCCATTGTGATCCGGGGTATTTGTAAAAGGGGGAGTTAGACGGGTTGGGAGCCAGCTCAATCCGAATTGACAAAAAGTAATTTAATTGTGCGTTACCTCCTAGGCTAAGGGCAAGAGTCCTGGTCTTGTGTGTGACTCCCGATTGGAATCCTTAACAGATTGGGAGCTTGTGCTGGGATTTGAGACAAGTGTTGCCACCTTTGGCAGCTTAACACAGCAGGCTAACCTTCAAGGTAGTGATACTTTGTGTGGCTAGAAAGCTGTGTTATGCTGTAGAAAGCGCCTCCCCAAAACATAGACCCTAAGTACCAGGACTGTGTTTAAAATTAAAGCAAAATGAACCCCAAACTAGAGAAAAAGCAACAGAATATAGGTTACCCTTATAAAAATAAATTAATAAAGAAAGAACAGTTTACAAAAAGACCACAGTAGAGATCAACATGGCTAGGCAGCACCTTCTGCACAAGTTATTTGTCAGGGGGGAATGGGCACAGCAAGATGAGGCGGTCTGGTTGGAAGAAATGATGCAACAGGTCACTGCCATGGACATGGATATGTGGCAGGATGGTGGCCTATTACATCAAGCGTTGAGCGAGTTGTACATGACTCAGTAAATTAACGAAGAGCAGATTAAAATTGTCGGACTCACAGCCTACATATCGCCATATGAGACTGATGCAGGAAAAACATGTGGAAAACAGAACCCTTGCGCAAAACCAGTCCGGTGTCACGACCCGTGACCCAAAACCCCACTGGCATGGTCACATGCCAGGTACGGTTAAGACTTAAGGTTCACTTGGGGCCCCAAGGGCCTTGCACTATCCTCATAGACTCTCCTGGAGTCAGTACTGGTGCCTTTGGCGCCAGGCTCATGTTCAGATTGGAACACTCTCTTGAAGAGACTACTTTTTCATTTGAAGGCCTGTAGCCAACATGGAGGCACCCACACAGCCTAGTTCCTAGAACCAGACTGTGTGGTGCAGTGTTTTGGGTGTAGTAACGCGGACTACTTTACCTGGACTACTTTACTGGAGGGCTATATAAACCACACCCAAGTTACAGAGCGTGCTTTGCGTTATTCTGCAGCCAGCAGGATGATGCTCATCGTGTCCAGAGACCAGAATCCGGCGATCCTTGAACAGCGGACCTGCAGAGGAGACAAAAGAACATCGTTAGCAGTCTCTGCTTACCTGCAACTTTCCATCCAACGATAATCCATCTTCCTGCTGCTCGCGGTGTTCCATCCAGCTGGCAGCATCATCGGGACACCACGCATGCACCAGGAACGAAACACCTGGCGGGAGAGAGAAAGAAGGACAACGTTAAAACAGGTTACTTACGGCATTTAGGGCAGTAATCACGAGAACCTCACCTGGCTGGGCATTCCTTGGCCGGCTCTGCTCCGGAAATCTTCACACACCCAGAAAGACCTTTGCGACCTAAAAAGGAATAAAGAATACAGGTTAGCAAAAGAAGACATTACCGCGCCGCACTTCCCGCTTAACCTACCATCCATCATACGCTCCTGCGTCTATCATCCTGGTAGGAGCCCGATCCAAGCTGCGCATCCACTGAACCTCTTTGCACCTAAGGGGGGGAAACAAGGCAAATACATAAATTGCAAGAAAGGAAAGCAAGGACCTCTTAAGACTGCTATACAGACTTACCTCCTTGAAGACACTTGAATGGGTTAGCACCAGTGAAGTTAACTCGGTCGCTCAACAAACAAAATCTGTTCCTAAGTCCAGTCCCCCTGTGTTTTCAGGCCTGACCTCCATAGAAGGCACCATCCGGAATCGAGAAGGGTCCAGGGTGAATCCGTCAACCGGGGCATAAGGGCGTCCCCGTGGATACCAGGTGAGTGTAACATCCGGGCTCTTCAACCAAATCCAGACTGAATTAAAATTAGTGGAAGAAAAATTGAAAAAGAGGCAAGATTCTTAGGTAGAATCTGGAAATTACATTAAACAGCCAAACAAGGACTTGGCTCTACAACAATATAATTCAGAACAAGTGACCCAATTAGATGCACTAAAACAGGAGTGTCAGGAATCAACAACTAAAATATAACAAAGATTGCTCAGAACAAATAACTGTGTTACAAAAGCAGATTGAGAAAGTGGAAGAGAAAGGTAATAAATTGATCATTAAAGAACTCCACTCACAAGCAGAAGTTGATCAAGAACGCCAGAAATTAAATACTATCAAGCAACAAAGGAACGACCTGGCGGAACAGAGGGGCACCCTAAATCAGGAGAAAGATGCCCTATGTCAGGAAGTGTGCAACCTAAAAACAGAACTACAAAAAAGAGAGTTAGGCCTCCAGAAACTAAATGAACTGAAAGTAAAATATGAAAGGTTATTGGAGCACACCAGACAAGTAGAAGGTGCTCTGGAAGAGAACACCCAAACTAAAAATACGCAAACTCAGTAGCTGAATCTCCTGCAACAAAAATTGTCTCAGTGTTCCCAAACCATAGAGGCAGCACAAAAAGACAATGAGGCCCTCTGTGAAGAAAACAATGGACTCCATAAGCAGGTGGCAGCTCAAGAGCAGGTAATAGATGCCAGTCAAGCCCTGATAATGTAGCAAAAAGCTCAGACATTTGCCTACTATCAAGAGGTAGGGGCTGAGAAGCAAAACGAGGGAGGTTAGAAAAAGAGTGTGCTAGATTAAATCCAAAGTGGAGGGTCCCCGAACAAGTAGAGAGGGACAGAGCAACCCCTGATCAAAGTGTGATGCCCTCTGTAGTAAGGGCATCACACCCACTTACCAATTTGTATCCCTAAGGCACTGCAGACTTCATGTCTACCCGTTCACATGAGCCAGAAACCATGAGGCAGTCAGAATTAAATAGGTCTAGCATGCTGGAGCTGACAAGTCAGCGCCCCACAGAAACTGATGGTTGGGCGTCCCTGTATAGATTTGAAAATATCATGGCTGATGTCTCTGACCAGGAAGCCTCCTATGAGGAGAAAGCCAGGGAATTAGGCCTACAGAAGCACTATCTCCAAAGGGATCATTTGGTTCAAATTGCAGAAAAACAACATGAAATGGGGCCCCAAAACGAGCATTCTGAAGACCTCTACCCAATCAGGGCAGTGAGGGGATCCTCTGCCAACCCTGGAAGCAGGGAGGATTTAGAAGAAGACTCTCCTGTGCGCCACAGGGGAGAAGAAAAAAGGCCCCACATTTCTGCGAGCCCCTCACAAGCTCATAGAATTAGGGAGCACCTAGAAGATCATGATGGGACCTCAAACAGTAGCGGCTCTGAGTCTGAGGATGAGTGGACTCAGGTGGCACGGCAAAAGAAGGCAAATCAACTAAAGAGAGTTCTGGTGAAAGACCCCATTAGGCAGATCAAGGCTATTAGGAATTGCATAACACTGTACCACAAAAATGCAAAATATTCTGTTTGGGAGCATCTGGAACTCTATGAACAAATGATGGACACTTCACATCAAAGATAGCCAGAACTGCATAGAGTATGTCAAATGGACCTTCCCTCCGGAGTACTCCAGCTTCTTTGCTGGACTGGAAGATCAAAACCATGCAAGATGGTCCAACTATAAGGCGGCCACCTTGAAACACTTTTCCGCCCAGAGAAACCCCCAGGAGGCTCGCAAAGCGGCATACACTTTGCAATACAGGGAAGATCAGGTCCCAAGAGAGTTTGTGCAGGAGCTGAAACATGCCTTTGCACAAATTACCAGAGAATCCATGACCACTTATTTTCATGCACTCTCAAAATACATAATGACCCAGTTGGTGAGGTATTTTCATGATAAAAGGACCTTCGACTGGGTAATAGAGCAGGCTACCTGGATGTATGAGGTCCAAAAACCTGCAGAAAACAAAAAACCAGATAAAAACCCCAAACCAACCAACACCCCCACTGCTGCTAAAGTGGCAGAGGTGAAGGTTGCCCCCATTTTAGACCTAGAAATGGGGGGGCCTAGAAACCAACCGTCCCAAAACCTGCCAAATCAGAGGCAAAGAAGACCATCTGATCATTCAGCAACAGGTGGTAGATAGGGAGATAACCCCACCAAAGGGACCCCTATCTCTCCTGATTACCTAAGTCCCAGATACAAGGGCAACCAACCTATCTTGGGGTATATATGGACGCCCCCACCCAGGTGAGTACTGTCCCAAGAAACTTCCCTCCTAACTTCCCTCAGGAGGCCAATAATCCCCCAAATCCAGGGTTAAGTTTCTTTCCCTGGTACCTACCAAACCCAACCTGCAGGACAACCCTCCTTTCTTTTCCCGGTTTTGGGAGTCCAGACCACCAAATCCGGGAGAGGGGAGGCCAAGGGTGGAGGGTTACCAAAATCCCCAATACCCAGGGTACTCCAGGAGAAGGTATAGTTACACTTCCCGAGAACTACCTAGGTATGAACAAAGACCCCCGTACCAGCCGGAACGGGTGTGCCAACTGGAGCACCAGGTCCAGAACCTAACGCAGGATCTGAGTCGCATGTTGAGGGCTCAGCAGAACCCTCAGATGAACATGACCCCACACACCAAGGGTCCGGCACCCCAAAACAATGATGAGGAGAGAACCCCGACAACTCACTGGTTCCAGAGGAGGAGGCACGGGAGGAAGGGGCGTGTAAAGCCCTAGAGGAAGCTTCCTTCCTTACCCGTGGAAAGCTAAACTAAAATCTCCTGCCCCTGAAAATCTGCCACCCAGGGAACAGAGGGTGGGTAGGAGAAATAAAGACATCAAAAAGGCCCATTTTGTGGAGGAAGTTAGTGTCCTTCAGTTTGAAGGGGAAGAATCCTTAGAGAATTCTGGGGAAAAAATCTCCTTTAGCGACGGAGGAATTCCTCCCAAAGAAAAATGTGTCCCAAAAGATGTGAATGAAGACTGGGTGGGTGTGGGGACTGATTCAGAGTCATCCATCCCTGAACCCCAGAATTGTCATCCTGAGGAAAAAATAGTAATGGAGGGATACTCCCCACAAATTGGTTCTAGTGACTGCCACCAGGTAAGAGGGGGCAGCACAGAGCTAAGGGAAAAAGGGGATTCCAAAATCCCACCTATTTCAGGATGCTAAATTTTTGATACAGGTTCCCAGACTCCGGCACAGGAAAATTTCCAAAACCCCACTGTGTCGGAGTCCAAAATAAAACATTTGACCACTCAGCTTGCACAAAATGCCCATTACCTTTGCCCGATTGAGGAGAAGGAGGGGAGATTCTATGCTGCTGTTCGAGTGCAAGGTCAATGCACATTTTCAACACTGGTGGACACTGGATCCCAAGCCACTCTTCTGTCCAAAAGGGCCTTTGAGCAGCTAAATTCAGGAAGGGGGGAAACCCCTCTTCCTGGACAACTCCAGAATTCCAACCGGAATTAAATTCCTGTCGAGGGGACTGCAGATCTGAAAATAAAAATTGGGCGACATAAGGTGAAACACCCGGTCATAGTCGTGACTCCGGAGGGAACCCTCTGTCTACTAGGGAATGACATCCTTCACAGGTTGTCTCCCCTAGTAGACCGTGTGAACAAGGTCCTCTGGACTCAAACTAACTGTTAGGGAGAATTCTCCAGAAAGGCTAATTTCCCTTACCTACTGAGTCCCTCAGCAGCTTTGCTGGATTTCTAGGATTTTTTTTTTCACCGGGTGAAAGTGTGAGACTTTTTACCCACTCTTACATGTGTTTTGCTGTGTGTGTTTAACATTTTTGTGTTCATAGACTGTGGAGCCTCACCTACTCCACAAGCATCATCTTTTTACTGTGTGTTACACAGCACCTTCAGTGCAGTGACACAGGATTTTCTTTTAGACTTCCCAACTCAGACTCCATTTTCTGGGACTGACTACTGTCTCACAGAACATGTATAGTTTCCATTGACTTCATTAGTCTTTTTTAAATCCACAGACCCAGTACAAACCATCTTACATGGAGTAATGGAAAGGGTTAATACTTATCCCTTTTTGTCTGTTTCTCTTGGAGCATTGTTTTTCTCTCTTTTCATCAAGACTTGGCTGGTGGCAGTGGTAACTACCCTATTTTTCCTACCGCGGTTATCTTAAATAACCTTAGTATTGTTTTAGGCTATCTTGGTAGCCTCGAACTTAAACCCGCTAGACCATATATGTTTTATTTCAGTTCTGGCTGGGTTTAATCACCATTTCTTTTTGAAAATGTCTTCTCGTGTTTTACTCTGCACGAAAAACCAGGTTTGGTTCCTTTGTTTACCGTCTTTTCACAGGCTTCTACACAGAAGCCCTCCTTAGGCGCCTGTACGTCTGGGGGGTCAGGATATGAGGGAGGGGTTTAGGACTCCCTGCACAGGGTCTCCGGCGGGACGACCACTCTGCTGCGTAATTGACAGCCAGGCTGTGTGAATGGGGGAAAACTGCATAAAAAGCAGGTCTCTGGGTCTGGAAAGTCAGATTCGCCACTGAAACGAAAGAACCGACGAGGAGCTGACAGAAGAGGACCCCTACCATGACAGAAACGCCTGGTGAAGCCCTGCTGAAGGTCTGAATCCTCAAACTTCAACGACAGAGAAGATCCTCCAGGAATCTTCTTCCCCTGAGCTGGTGGGACTAACCAGTTTGCCCAAACTGCAAGCCCTCCTCTGGCCGAATTTGCTGTTCAGAGCTACAGTGGGCCAGATAGCTAGGAAGGTCGGACCCTGCTTGGGTTTTAAGGAGTGCACCTTTTATTCATTCCTTTGCTCTGCTGCTGGTTTGTTCCCTGGGCAGTGCAGGACCCTCCAGTCTTCCTACTTCATGTCAGTCCGACAGTCGCTTCAGGAACCGTGAGCCTGCAGGAACTGCCAGGAACGTCCGCCTCAGCTACAGCTTCTTCTCCATTTAAAGGTACTGTGCAAATCCAGTTGTTCTTTCGTTCAGCCAAGGTGAAAGTGAAATCTGTGAAATCTTTCTGCAATCCAAGGGCTTGTCCTTCTCTACTCTTTAAACTAACTTTTCTGCCAACCAACTTCATCCGGAACTCTTGGCAAAGACTTAACCGCGAAATACCCTGAGCTGTGTGATCTTGAGCAAAAGACTTTTGTCCTATTGACTTTGGCCCTAAGCCTTTTTGATTTGATTCCATCAATGTAGTTCCTCTTTCTAGATCGCCCTGCTTACCTGTTTGTTGTTGGTCAATGTGTGCCTAACTTTGTCTTTCTGTCCCTTTTAAATTTCTGGAGTGCCATTTTGCTCCCACTTCATTTGTGAGCTTAACTTATCTGGAACCTATTGGGAGTGGTGTGGTGTATTAAGAGTGTGATTTCTAAACTGCTTTACTTTAGTGAAATGTTATACAACTGATGTGTAAATAAATGTATATTCTTTTACTCAGAAACCTTGAGTCAGTGTTTGTTTGAATCATAGTAATTGCTGTCCTTTGTGTAACTATTGATACTGCTCACTTACTCTTGAGATAACTCTGGCTGCTCAGCCATCGCTACCACTTTTACTGTGTAGTACGGGCTTGTACCAAAGGTGAATTTGTACTGTCACTTGTAGTCTTAATTGTGTGTGGTGTTCCTAAAGGATACTGCATATAATTCTGCCTAACACTAACCGGCCAATAAAATTAAAACAGAGTGTCAACTATGTTAGTTTAAATGGCACATGCCACATGGTTGAACAAAAGTCTGATCATATTGAGTTTCATTTCCAAAATTATCAAACACCTGACATTACAGTAATTGCTGTAGGAACACAAACTGGTGATGGGAACTCCTCTCCATTCCTGAAAATTAACGTTTCCTTCCAGTTTCAAGTGGCATTCCACACTGGAAGGAAATACTTTGACATTTTATACCAGTTCACAATCTGTAAATCCTAATTCTATAGTCAAACGTGATGAAAAACCAGCTCAAAGTTTAGCTGACATTCAGAAAATTAGAGAACAGTTGTTCCTCCCTATTCAGGGGAAGGAGTCTGTTCTCGCCCAAGTGTGCGTGAACAACGGAAAGAGCCTCATCAGCGAAGCCATGTACAGAAAGCTCCCAAAAGATCCAACCATTCCCACATTTAAATTGATCGATAAGTGGCAAATGGCCCTGGAAACTCCCAATTAGAAAACATCTCCTGCTTAGCCGGCGAATGCTCAAAATTTCTATAGGTGACAAAAGGATAGATCATAATTGTTGGGTCGTGCGAGATGTCCCTGCTGCATTCTATTTCGGCAGTGACATTCTCAATCGGTTTGCAATTAATTTGGACCTTATGAACAAAAAGGCCTGGTCCTGACTAGGGGGCAATCCCATGGGCTTTGATAATTCTGTGAAAGCATTTCGGTCAGTCCAATTGCTGCTGTATGCGGTTGAAGTTCAAACTGGAGAGGTGGTCACCATCCCAGGACGGACCCGACAATTCCCACTTGAATTAAAAATGAAAAGAGGGCAGAAACCGCAAAATTCTGATGCCTATGTACATCTCAATGCCCATCGCCAACAGCGGGGGTTGGGGTTAAACCCAACACCATTAATCAATGTAGAACACAACACCATTCCGATATTGATGGATACGACCCTAGGAGTATCACTCTGGGCACAGGCACCCTGACCCACAAAGCCCTAAATAACTCTGCCCCCAAATACCTGATTGACAAATTCCACAGGAGAACATCCCTTAGACCGACTAGAGCTGTCAATTCCAACTGTCTGACAATACCGAACTTTAGACTTAAGACGATCGGAGGTAATAGTTTTCGGGTAAAGGCTGCAAAGACCTGGAACTCGCTTCCACAAGATTTGAGAGTGGACTCACCCTACCCTCGCTTTAGAAAAAATGTCATCGAACTCCTCACCTTGACTGACCTCAGCTGACCTCACATGACCTATGTCACCTATAACCCTGATTGCCCTCAGCTGAACCTTGTATATTTGTAACTGTGTCCCATGTATATTTTGTAATTATCTGTGCCCTATGACCTCATGGTATTTTCTACTGTACATTCTGCCATGATGTAACCTGTAACGTGATTTACCTTTCTCGAATTTGTAAACTTTGTAATTACTGTATTTTATATTGCACGCTATGCTCCGATGTAACTTTTAAGCTTTGCATTTTCTTGCCTCTGCGCCCTGCTACCCTTGGGTCTGGCGCGCATAAAAAGTGAATAAACAAACAAACAAACCATTATTGGAATGGCAGTTGATGACTGACATTTTTTCCATGGCTCTAGGAAATGAACTGATAGGACCCATTCCCCAGGACTGCTTTGACAGTGATAATAATATACCACCGGACAGGATCCTCACCCAGCAAGGGGGAATTTCCTGTGTACTCTTCTTGCCCTTACGCGGAGGAAGAGGTGACCTGTGACTACAGGCAGGATGAGTCCACAATAACTGCCTCTCCTACCTGAAACCCTCTGTCCAGGTCAACACGTTAACCAGAGACCTCGCCACCCAATTGGAGGAGGCCGCTGAGATAGCAAAACCCAAAGTCTTTCCAGGCTTCAGGCAAATGGTTGAAGAGCGGGTCAACCTAGCTGATGCCTATGAGACTGAGGAGCAAAAGCAAAAGTTGAAACAGGTGTTCTTAGATTTCCAAGATATGTTTGCTGTGGACTCGTACGACTGTGGTCACATGAGATATATGCTACCACAATTCCCATGGACCCTGGAATGACTCCAGTATTTGTGAAGCCATATCTCTTGCATCTCGCATCTATGGAGTCCCTGACAGAAATTATCAAAAACCTTGAGTCGCGTGGGATAATTCGTCCAGTCCACAGCACCTTTAATAATCTGGTGCTGGGGATTTTAAAACCAAATGGCCAATGGAGACTTTGCGCAGACCTTAGGGAGCTGAACAAACGGGTCCACATGTCCCGATGGCCTCTATCCTACATTGACCAAGGGCTGGCCCAGATCCAGGGGTCAAAATTGTATACCGCCATTGACCTGACAAATGGATACTGGACCGTGCCCGTCAGTAGGGAGGACCAATACAAGCTGGCCTTTACCTTTGGGGGGCAGCAATACACGTGGACCCGGACTCCCTTCAGATACATAAACTCTGTCAACAAATTCAACATCTTACATAAGGCCATGCCCGACTTGGGTGAAAGGGGTGACCTGGACTATGTGGATGATGTCTTGATAAAAAGCTCAACTGTGGAGGAACACATAGCAGAAATCTGTTATGTTCTGACCGAGTTGAGGGTTGCCAGAGCAAAACTGTCCTGAGGGTCTCTGTCCCCAGGAGAAGAAAGTGGAAGCACTACTAAAACTGAAAAACCCCACAACTCTGCGTGAGCTAAGAAGCCTCCTTGGACTGAATAATTACAGTAGGAAGTTCATTTAGGATTACACAGAGGTCACAAGACCCCTGATCCATCTGTTGAAGGGAGGGTCAATTGGGAATGGGGTCTAGAAGAAGCCGAGGCAGTGAAGCAACTCAATAGAAGTCTCTCACAAGCACCCTGTCTAGCTTACCCTGTCAAAAACAACGAGTTCTTCTTGGAGACAGGGTTCTCGAATTCATGCTTGACAGCAGTATTATATCAAAAGCATGACAAGGTCAATAAAGTCATCTAATATGCAAGCAAGACTTTATCCTGTGTGGAGGAAAAATTCAACAATTGTGAGAAGGCACTCCTAGCAATGGTGTGGACATTGAAAAATTATCGCCCGTTCATCCAGGGGGAGCGCATCATAGTAGAGACTCCACACCAGCCTTTGCAATACCTCCAAAGAGACAGAATCCGGGATGGAAATGTGAGTAATTCCAGAATTACTTCTTGGATTCTGTCAATGCAAGGCTTTCCTTTGGAGGTAATATATGGCCAAAACAAGAAGAGTCCCCTTGCACAAGGTCTGGCTGACTTGCATGATTGTGCCAGAGAAAACTGTCTCGGGGACGAAATTCTCAAAACCCAGAACAACATGGAGGTGTCCCTGAATTTCCCGCACAAAGTCTATGAAGAAGACACGTGCCCGGGGATGCCCACAGTTTATGTGGATGGGTGCTCCTACCATGTTGACAACAACGGGGAAAAGGAACTGGTGGCCAGCGTTGGGAATGCCTGGCTGAATGATGCCACGGAACACTCCGCTGGGTACCAAATTGGTCCCCACAGTAGTCAGGTGGTGGAGTTGATGGCATTTCATCAGGCCATCCTCACTGCCGTCCAACACCAACTCCACAAACTGGTCATAATCACTGACTCGGATTATGTCCGGAAAGGGTTCGTGGAGCACCTGGTTAATTGGAAAACCAGAGGCATTCTATGTGGTAACAACAAACTGCTTGCTGCTCTTTTCCACCGTTTTCAACAGTACACAGTTGATTCCAGTGAGACCCAGCTATGTCCAGCCATATTCAGGTTGTGCTCCAGCAAACAAAAGCATTTATCACTGAATGACAGTCTGAGTCAGGCAAGATCTGTGAAATAACAAAGAATCTTCACTTCAAACCCTGCGCAAAATGCTTTACTTTGCAACAACATATCACAACTAAATTCTTTAGAAAAAGCTCTATCCCTCTCCTAGCTCACGTCAGTTTCACGGGATCTTTAGTGGGACAGATGCCTGTGCATTAGAAACATAACTGGGGCTTCGGAAAGATTCAGAAAATGAATGTGAGAAGGCCGCATTTGAAAGTGGCACCCCAGCAGAATTAACCCACGTGAAAAATGTGTTTTTGACAAACAAAGAAAATGCTGTTTAAAAGTGAAATGTTGAGTTAAGGCCCTGTCTATGCACAGAATGTGAGCCTTTTTTTGGTGGTAAACATATATGGGATATTTAATTCCAAAAGATTTGTTTTCTGGTTCAGAAAGAAAAATATAAATAAATAAATAAATAAATACATACATTGACTGCGCTGAAGCCACAGAACAGGGTTTTTCCTGGCCTGGCTTCAAAGGACATTTGTTTCCTGGGAACAACATATTGCCTCCCCCCTAGGAGACCAGCATCAGGAAACTTTGAATGGACCAAGAGGAAGAATGTAACATGCTCATCAGACTCTGTGGCAGTGCTTCAACCTGACACAATAGATTCTGGGACACATAGGTGTGAATTTTTTAGTAACACCTCCCCTCAATTTAAACTGGGGAGCCTCAAAGGCCACTCCAGAACAACATTTGGAAGTATGTCCTGGTATGGGAAACAAAAGCTAGCCCATTTTGGGCAAAAGACTGTTCTGAATTAATAAACTTTGGACTTTTATTTCTGCAACCGGATAACACAGTAATACAAAGGTTTAACAGTTTAAATATGATTCTGGGGGCATTAAAAAAAGACATTGTAGCTTTCCCTAGGATGTAGGGGACGCAAACAGCAGAAAAAAGTAAATCATGGGAAAAGTAACCATGGTGGAACATTAAAAATGTATGCAAACCTGCTGTATGATAATATGTACACATGTAAAGTTATAGAATTTCAGGTGAAATATTTCCCATCAAAAATGGTGAAAGATTATTAGAAGGACGAAACAATGTCATACAGACCTGGGAGTTGGAATGTTATGCTCTCTGTGGAATATGCTTATGTGATTTGCAAAAGTGCCACAACTGTAAAAATGTGCGATTTATGTCCTGAATGATTTTTGGCAAATAATGACTGTGGGATGGCTCTGTACCTCATAAAAACACACCCCATAAAACTGAGTCCCCTCCTTCAGTCCAATCTGCTTGTAGGGAGGAGGCGACATACATAGGCTGACCTATCCCGTTGTTAGAGGCATGTACAGCCAAAGCTGGCCCCATTGTAAAATCCTGTGATGTCACCTGCTATATAAAAGGGGGAAGCTCACAGAGACAAGAGACGCTCTTCTGAATTTTCCATCTCCTGCGTATCTTGATATTCCATATTCATCCTGCCAGATTCCAGATACCACTGCCAGGCCAGAGCATAGCTGATCCTATCCTAGCAGGACCATTGAGCCAGAAAAACCCACACTAAAATTCCAATAACTCAGGGATTTTCTGAACTGTATGGCGTTGTGGGTACCTTGACCTGTAGTTTTCTAGTGTTCTTACATCTCTGATACTGTTAAAACTCATATTTACCTCATTTATTCAGCCACACATGTAAATTAATTATTTACCCATTCTGAGTGTTGTTTATACAATTGCAAAGGGTTTTGAATCCGATTTTGCCTCTCATTTTGTGGGCAAAGTTCGGATTTTAATTCTGTGCATTAAGGAGGGGTGTTTTCCATTATCCAACGGGAGCATGGCTACTCAGGGCTTCTCTGGGGCAGTGAAATATTTTCCTTTTACATAAGAATTGGCCATCAATGTGAGGAGTAGGACAGTGAGGGCATCTTTGCTGTTTTCAGAGACCCCCCTGTCAACCTGTTGGGATAAGATCAGATTAGTAAGTTGAACATGACCATCTTGTTTACGGAAAGAGGGGTGGTGTGTTCCACCACAGGGATGTGTCACACATGATTGATGGTGATCATTCATGCACTGGGGAGTGAGCTAGTAGCCCAAGGAGTACCTATGTACCCAGATGTGTTTATTTACAGAGTAAACATGTTGTTGAATGCAATCCCTGGCATAGGCAACAAGTGTTGGAGAATTCCTTCTGATTTTATTTTCAGGCCTGTGCTCCTCAAGAACATGTTGCCCGGACTATTATTATGCTGGGCACTGAAAGATTATTAATGTCAAAGACCACAATTGTCTTTATAGCGGTAGACTCTCACAGGGCGCAGTGGCTCATATTGTTGTGTGTTGACCTGGTTTAAAGATTGGAGGGGGTATCTGTACTCCTGCTCACCATATGGCAGAGTAGAAGCACAGAGCACCCCAGCCAAGGTTCTCTATTTGGTAGTTGTGTTTGAGCAACCAAGTCTTAAGCTCTCAGGAGGTGATGCGGGCTGGTTCTTAAGTACAGTGTAGTCTCATAGCACCCACAAATTAATGTCCATACACTATGTAAGTGATAACACAGTTCTTTCATTTAAATAAGGCTTCAATTATATACACAAACACAATAACACACATTGTGCTCAGGCAATTCTAGAATGGTTAATATATACCGTCTCAATGTGATACCACAATTACTTCTTAGATTCCATTAAAATGCATCAACTGTAGACAGTTTCAAATGACATACAAATCAATTAATAATGTGAACCAACAATAGTTTTGGGAGGAAAACAAGTTGGTTAAACAATTGGCAGAATACTTGGCCCCTACCACTAGTCACAGTTCTGTATGAGGATCCCCCCACCTGGGCAACCTGTAAATAAAGATATAAACCAAGCTCAGTCCATATATTGCTTATTAGAGTCTTACGTCCTTCTATAAAAGTTCTACCAGCCAAATGTACCTGGTTTAGCAGAGATCGACATCGGGTCGTCGACGGATCCTTCTTGAGAGACTCCCTTTAAGGCAGGAGCCACGGATCGTCAAGATCCCTCAAAGAAAAGGTGAACAAAGGCATTGAGGCAGAAGTTTCGGTCCTGCTGGTGCTCGTTGACGATCGTTCGTGGACGTCCTGTGAAGATGAGGCATGCGGTGCACCTTGATGTTTATAGTTCATTGCCACAAAGAGTCAATGAAGAACTTTGGCCCAGCAAGGGTGTTGGGTCTTCAGAGTCTGGTGTCAGTGAACGGGATTCAACCACGCTGGCTTCTGGATCTTCATTGGTGTCTTTGAGGTCTTCGGGTGGCGGGAAACCCATCGGTGAAATCTCCTCAGTCGACCATGACCGTGACTTTCTCTGGCAGGACGAAAGCAGTCGACTGTGATGAGCAAGGTATTCTTTGATTCAAAGTGTCTTAGGCAATGGAGCACTGTGGCTCCAGTCGACAAGGTTACAGCGTTAAGTCAGAATCTCGGTCGACGGTGATGGACGGAATGTCCCGGTGCTTCTCTTCGGTTTCCTCAGCGGTCCCTGTCTTATGTCGACAGTCTTTCAAAAGCTGACATCCAGGGCGCTTTGCGAAGGTTAGCTTGTGCACGATGGTCCCTCGTAGCTTGGGGAGATGTCTCCTAGCCAGGTCCTCTCTTGGATCAGGTTCTTGAAGGCACAGCAGCTTTCAGATTGCATTAAAGGGAAAAGCGGTTCACCTTCTTCTTATGACTCGGCCTCGAGAGTAAGCATCAAGTTTCGACTTCAGCTTCTGGATGATTTCCATCAGTGGGAGGTCCCTAGATATACTGCTTGGTCTCTCCTTCACTCTGCTGAGTCACACTCAGGCAAGCAATCATTCAGAAGGGCATTCAGGCTGGCAGACAGCCAATCGGGCTCACAGTTCATTCAGGCCATTCTCCTCCCTCCAGACACTCACAAGGAATGTGGATTGGGACATGCACCCAGCCATTCAGCACTCGACACTGCATTCATACCAGTTTCGTAAAACAAATATCAATTTCCCAAAACTGGGAACTCGCGTCCTCCGCACTCTGTAAGTGGCTCATCAATGAGTCCTATTATTGATCTATTCTATCCAATAGAAATTTAAGGTAGTATATTCATTCAATTTTAACAGTAAAGCAATCAACAATATTTGTTCAATTATATATATGCAAATATGCACAGAGACAAAAGTACATTTAGTGCAAATCCAATAGTTTATTTGGAAGCCCAACGCGTTTCGTGAATTTGTTCACTTCTTCAGGGGCAATTTTCATATTTTTCACAAATTTTCAAACTTTTCAAACAATCTCTGAAAAACATAACATTCAAATAAATCCACATTAGAACAAGTTATTTCAAAAGGATCTTATATACAATTTACAGATCTAGTCAATTCTAGTCAAATCAGAACACCTAATTATTTTTGGATCAATATCCAGCGAAAAGAAGGGGATTCATTTTCCAAACGGAAATCAAGTTATTTATACTTAATTTTCATTTTTTCAAAGAAAAGAGAAATCCATATTTTGTGTTCATTCAATAACCATGAAAACAATATGTACTCATTCCTTAATTCCATACCAGTAGTCCAAACACACTATGTCATATCTGCACAGCAATGTCCAATCATATAAAAAAGGTACCATGAAGTGATTACTGTCAAGAGTCCTTTGCCTGTGGTTTAAGATGCTTCAATCGTCAGAATGAAAAATAGAGAAGTCGATCATCTATCTATTCGCATCAATGAGTGATGCGACCTTGTATTTAAAGAACATAGAAATTAAATTGAAAAGAAGAAGCTTTGGCTATGTCTTACCAGTGATGATATCAACATGGCTGGCGAGTAGATGCTGAATACGGATCCAATCTGATCGGATGATCCGCCATTTTGTTAAGTAAGGTAGGACTGGATTTGTAATGTGCCCGGGAGCCCCTGATCTAAAGAAGAATTCAGAAGAAGTAGATGGAGATTCAATGACCCGTGGAGGAGGAAAAAAACCTAATGACCATTAAGGGTCAAAAAAGGCTGATATCAAGAAGAGACGAACAGAAGAACACGGTCTTCAGGCAGGTGCTGTCTCCTTGTAGGATCTGCTGCAAAGAAAGTGATTTGCAGCGGTCCTTAAATACTCGGCACAAATCGACGTACCGTGTCGTAAGAGCGTGTGACGTCATGGTGTAAACACCGTGATGTCATCACGTGCATGAGCGGTAGAGGTTAATACGATCTTAAGTGAAGGAAGACCAGTGAAGTCATCACGCGTGTGTGCGTTTAAGGTAAACACGATCTAAAATGATGAAAAAGATTAAAACAGATAAGGAAAAAAAGGGATTCAAAGTACATACACCTGATATTCTGGGCACAACCAGGAACTGTGTTTTGTCAAAACAAATGGCACGTGCGCCAAGAATTTTATTGTTGGCTGTTATGGATTGCACCTTAATGCAACTTAAAATATGATATAATATTGGCTGTTAATGATTGCACCTGAATGCAACTTATAAATATGATGCAATATTCACAAAGCAATTTATACAATTATAAACCACTTACATTGAGACTAACAAGAAATTGTATGTTTTTATTGATTGAAAACCACAGAAATTGACTGCATGCTAAACAGGACCAAGGGAAAACAATAGACCCAGTTTTTCTTGCGGGTAGCACATAACTTAGATAACTTTGCCTTCAAAAGGCCATTAATCCGTTCAACTACGCCATTGGTCTGGGGGTGGTAAATTTAACAAATCTAATGCCTTTTGCCCAGTAATGTTGCTATTTCCGTAAAAAGCTTGGTATAGAAGTGTGTGCCATTATCAGATTTTAATGTATTGCACACACCCTCATGAAGATCTTGGTGGACGATTTAGCATCTGGATATGTACAACAACCAGCCCAACCCAGCAAGAGAAGGATCATACCACCACAATTATATATCGGTATGTGTTGCCCATTTCCCCATGTCAGCGTAATCGATATGGACCTCCCAGAATGGCCCCATAGTGCGGGGCAAGGTGCTGCTAATTGTACGGAGTGTTTGCCCAGTGCTGTAACTCTGACACACTGTACTGTTACAAAATGTGTACATTTAGCCCCTCCTGCAGATTAGGGACAAACCAGTCCTCCTGTAAATCTGCAGCAACATTTTGTTTGGACACATGAGAAGGAAAATTAAGGCATTACTACCTTCCCTGTAGTGCGGCTCTGCCTCCATAAGAAGTAATTTGGGGATTGTACACACCCTCTCCTGCGCCACAACAATTTCTCGTCCTGTGGAGCCCACCACTGTAACTCAATTATTTCTGCTGTTGCTAAAGACGAATATGGTGGCAGCAGCTATACTTGCATATTTGCCATATTTGCAATTTCTGGGTATTCAGCGATGTCAGGTATGAGGAGTTAAGCTGCATGTTTAGCGGCTGTGTCTGCTGCGACCTTCCCAAGAAAATGTTTGTCAGAGTTGTTAGTGTGGCTGGCGCACTTCACCACTTCCACTAACATGGATCTAGATAGTGCGCATATTATTCTGTACAGCAAGGCAGAATGCTGTATGGGGACCCATCTGCTCTTTTAAATCCTTTTCTTTTCCATTGTGCGAGATCAGAATGTACTGTTGTGGTTACATATGCTGAGTCAGAGTAAATCATCACTCTGCACCCCTCGGAAGCTTCCAGAGCCTCAACGAATAATGCCTGGGCAGCCTTTTCTGAATCTGTGTTTCATAATCTCCACCTACTAGATGAAACACTGCTGCTCCTGTATGCCTTATTCCTGTCTCTTGATCAATCATTGCTGACCCATCAACAAAGAACACTTCTTCATCATCCAGGGCGTAATCACATGCTTTTGGGGTTTCATTGTCTGGTCCCTCATACATGGCACATTCCTGTACTTCGTCATCTTCACTAAGGGGATCAGTCAAGAAGGTAGCAGGATTCACTGTTTAACACCGTATTATGTGATTAATATTGGGGCTGGACAAGATAATCTCATATGCTGATGCCCGCTGCATAGTTAATGTGGATTTAGATCTTTCTACAATGGCAAAAACTGCATGGTTTGCATACAGCATCACTGCGCACCCCATAGTGATCATCGCAGATTTCTCTATAGCAAATGTAGCAGCAGCGAGTGCTAGCTCACATGAAAACCCTGCATGACAGAATCTAGCGTAACACTATAATTTGCTAAGGGCTTGTTTCCCATTGTACTTTTTTGTGTCAGTACAGCTGGCATCATTTGTCCATCTGAATGTGAAATGAGATAGGATTCTTGAGTGTGGTCAGGAGTCGCTAAAACTGGAATTGTGGCAATCACTTCTTTTAACTCATTAAAACTAGATAGCATGTCCTCTTTCCACGTAATAGTGCTTTTTTGCGTTTAGGGCTTCCTTAAGCGCCTGCAGTAAGGGTTGTGTATAAATGGTGTAATCAAAGATCGAAGCTCTGCAGTAGTTGCATAGCCCCAAAAACATTTGAATGTCTTTCACTGTCATTGGCTGCGGTGTGCTGTGAACAACAGCTGCGCTCTCAGGCGTTATTTTCTTCCCATGAACAGAGATAAACTGCATAAGGTATAACACTTCCCACTGACAGTACTGTAATTTTGTCCTGTCTACTTTGTACACCTTGTCAGCCAGCAATTGCGAAGTGCTGATTGATGCTGTTCTGCAATGATGTTCGCTCATAATACATATTAGCAAATCATCCACATATTGAATAATGGTACTTGGTACATGTATATTGCCTAAGTCTGCGTGTATCACCATGTTAAAAATACTGGGCAATTCACAATACCCCTGAGGCAACCTTGTATGTTGTAATCTCCTCTCGCTATGGGTAAATGCTGTGAGATACTGGGAGTTTGGATGTAGGAGCCCCCAAAAAGAACACATATTTGAGGTCAATAACAATAAAATGGGTAGCTGTCATGGGTATGTTACATAATATTGTCAGAGTGTTTGGGCCCACTAGAAATTCTGCTTGTAAAATGTTGTTAAAAGGGTGCAAATCCTGACTCGTTCTCCACTGGACCCTTTCAATTTTTTAATAGGGTACATGGCTGTATTACAGGGTGAATTGGAAGGTACAATAATCCCTTGGTGTAAAAGTGCTTCAATTGTGTAATTGATTCCTTTCTCTACTTCCTTTGATAGTGGGTACTGTCTCAATCGGGGTACATACTGCAACCTGGTTTGAGGGTCATTTGTATTGGGGCAACACTATGCAAAAGTCCTACATTGTGGGGATTAGTCGTCCATAAAACATCTGGGACCTGTGCCAAATGTTCTTATGCACATGAAGGAACACTACTTGCCACAAACATGGGACATAGGACCTGGCGATATTTAATCATTATTCCACAGTTAACATCTATTGCTAGCACTATTTTCCCTTCATCGTCCTTGTCTTCAAACAAATCTGAATCAGTCAATGCCTTTAATGGCCTGGCCAGATGTGATGCTGGAAATGCATTGAAGGGACAGGGCGTCCATGTGCTATTTTCTGCACAGGAGTCCCTGTGGGACTCCTGGCAGTGCAGCTTTTCCTCTTTTTGGTTTGGTGAACAGACCCTTGGGATACCTCCATTTTGAGATTCCCAGGCCCTGACATTGGAATCAGTTGATTCCTTATAGGAGACAAGATGGACCCTGTGACCTCTTGCTTCCTATTGCCTGTTATCTTGTTTTCCCAAAGTCCTGGGAAGCCCTGACTTTGTCCCTTCCACTGAATGGCTGTTAGGTGGAAGTTCCATATATGGTATTGTGGGGTAGTTCAGGCCAGACTGGCTGGAGCCTTCCCAGTGACTGTAAACTGGGGGTTGGCCCTTGGGTGGGACCTGGGTGAATGGGGTGTGTGACCAATATGCACTGCATGTTATGAGTATCTGATTTTTCTGGTATCTGACACAAAGACTGAGACAGCCCTGCCTGAAACTGGTATGAATGCAGTGTGGAGTGCTGAATGTTTGGGTGTTTGTCCCAATCCACATTCCTTGTTGTGAGTGTCTGAAGGGAGGAGAATGGTCTGAATGCACTGTGAGCCTGATTGGCTGCCTGCCTGCCTGAATGCCCTTCTGAATGATCGGTTGCCTGAGTGTGATCCAGAAGAGTGAATGAGCGACCAAACAGTATATCTGGGGACCTCTCACTGATGGAAATCATTCAGAAGCTGAAATCGAAACCTGATGCTTACTCTCGAAGCTGAGCCAGGAGAAGAAGGTGAACCGTTGCTCCCTTTGACGGAATCTGAAAGCTACCATGCCTTCAAGAACCTGATCCAAGAGAGGACCTGGCTAGGAGACCTCTCCCTGAGCTACGAGGGACCATGGTGCACCAGCTAACCTTCGCCAAAGCGCAGTGGAAGTCAGCCTTCGAAAGACTGTCGACCGGAGACAGGGACCGCCAAGGAAACTGAAGAGAAGCACTGGGACATTTCGTCCATATCCGTCGACCAAGATTCAGAGGGAACGCTGTAACCTGATCAACCAGAGCCGCAGCACTCCATTTGCTAAGACACTTTGAATCAAGGACTCCCTTGCTCATCACCGTCGACCGATTTTGTCTTTTCGGAGAAAGTCAAGGTCGTTGTAGACCGAGGAGAATCCACCAGTGGGTTTCCCATCACCCGTAGACCTCAAAGATGCCAATGAAGGATCCATCGAAGGACCCGATGTCGAACTCTGCTAAACCAGGTACATTGGGGTGGTAGAACTTTTATAGAAGGAAATAAGACTCTTATAAGCAAAATATGGACTGGGCTTCTTTTATATCTTTATTTACAGGTTGCCCAGATGGGGGGATCCTCATACAGAACTGTGCCTAGTGGTAGGGGCACAGTATTCTGCTAATTGTTTAACCAATTTGTTTTCCTCCCAAGTCTATTGTTGGTTCACATTATTAATTGATTTGTAATTTGAAACTGTCTACAGTTGATGCATTTTAATGGAATCTAAGAAGTAATTATGGCATCACATTGAGATATATATTTACCATTCTAGAATTGCCTGAGCACAAAGTGTGTTATTGTGAATGTGTATATAATTGAAGCCTTATTTATATAAAGAACTGTGTTATCACTAACATAGTGTGTGGACATTCCTTTGTGGGTGCTTGGGGACCACACTGTACTTAGGAACCAGCCTGCATTACCTCCTGAGAGCTTCTGCCTTGGTTGCTCATCCACAACTACCGAATAGAGAACCTTGGCTGGGGTGCTCTGTGCTTCTACTCTGCCATATAGGGAGCAGGAGTACAGATACCCCCTCCAGTCTTTACACTGGTGGTAGCGGTGGGATGCTTATGGTTTTAAGAATCAGTGTGTAACCTTGCAACTTACAAAATATCTACACTTTGGTAATCTGAGGTTTAGTTGTGCACTAGATAACTACATTACAAGCAGTGGAATCTATTGCAAATGGTAAATTGACTAGGATGAGCTTAGAGGCTCTCCAGAGTGCTTGTGAAGCCAGGGAGTTAGACTTTGAGGATAAGTATAGGGCTGAGCTGATAGCTGCTCTGGTGGACTACCAGACTGACTGTGAAGCTCTTGATGAAAGTGGGTGGGGAGGTGCAACCATTGAGGTCCCCACCCCTGGGGTTGTTACTGAATCTGTTTCTGGGAGTGCCACCACTCCTGCAGCCTCTAGTTCGGAACCCAGCGCTGCTATTCAGGGGGAAGCCCTGAAGATTGAACTTTTTAAATTGGAGCTACAACGGGAACAGTTAGCCTTTCAATATAAAAAGTTGGAAACAGAAGCTGAGCTGAAGAAAGAGGAGTTGGCACAACAAGTGATACTCAAGGATAGGGACACTGAGCACCAGAAAATTCTGTTGGAGAGAGCTAGAGTGGAGACTTCAGCCAAACCAGTTGAGAGTGTCAGGTCCTGTGCCACCAAGTTTATGAAATATTTGCTTGGTGTGTATGTGGATGGCTCTCATATCCTCCAATGGATTGAAGCGTTTCATATGGCTTGTGGAATCCATGATGCAGTTAAAAGAGATTGGGCTAAGTGTTTGTTAAGCATAGTGCCTCAGACTGGATATGACTGTATTCTGAAACTGAGTGTGGAAGAAAGGGGTCAGTATGAGTGCATGAAATCTGCCTTGATTTCCAAGTTTGGCAAGACACCTACTCAATACCTTAAAAGGTTCAGGGAATATAAGAATAGAAAGAATGTGTCATGGATTGACTGGGTGAGTGCTGCACATATGAACATGATGGGGTAGATTGATGGTTGCAAAGTGGAAACATATGTTATATTGTCCCACCTTTTGTTTTTGAGCATTTTTCTGAAGCCTGTTCCCCAGAGCTGCGCCAGTATGTTGCTGACCAGAACATTTTAGATAGCTTTAAGCTGACCAGGCTGGCTGACAAGTGGTTCTCCCACCGGGTGTCCCCTAAGGGACCCAGTGGGAAGGACAAGGACAAAGAAAAGGGGACCTCTCAGAAGTCTGAGGAGTCTGAAAAGCAGTCACAGTCGGGTAAACCTAAACCCTCCTCTCCTAAGACCCAAAAGTCTAGTGGGGATAAGTCCTATGTGGGTGGGAGTAAGAGTAGTGATGCACCTGCTGCAAAGCAGGCTCCCAGTGGCTCCAGTGCTGTACCCTGCATTCCTGGCACTTGTTGGGACTGTGGGGCTCTGGGCCACAGGAAGGGTGACCCCAAGTGTAAAGGTAAGGTACTTGGAGTCCAGGCTGTCAGCCTGACATACCCTTACGGCATGCTTGAGGTGGAGGCCACTGTCCTCCCCTCCTCTACCGGAATCACATTTGGTGCTCCTGTAAAGATTTCCCTAGTGTCCCTTGGGGCCTGGGACCAGTGCACAGAAGTACTGGCTACAATCCCACAGAACACCCATAGGTTTTTGAGAAGTGTCCTCTTGAATGGCCAGCCTTCTACTGGTTTGAGAGACACTGGGGCAAGCATGACAGTGGTGGACAGGACCCTGTGCATGCCAGAGTCTATGTATGTGCTCCTCTGAGAACTACCAGGTTAGCTGGTGGGCCTATCAAATTATCGCCTGTAGCCTTAGTCAACATTACAATTGGAAACAAGACAGAGAAGCTTCCTCTCCTGGTTCAGGACAATGTACCTGCTAACTATTTGTTAGGCAATGATTTGGTGGAATTGGGGGTGATCACGGATGGTCTACCCATGACTGCTGCGGCAGTCACCCAATCACAGGTTGCACCGTGTCTAGCTGAAAGTCTGGTACATCAGCCGAAGGGTAAACCCAAGGCAAGAAGACGGAAGAGTAAGAAGGCCACCTCTGCGAAGGGGGCCCCTTCTCTACCGGCTATTTCAGCAGCATTCGCTGGATTTATGCTCTGGACATTCTGAATCCAGTGGTGACCCAAGACTTGACTCTGAAGGGAGAAGAGCCAGAAGACCCTCCTGTGGGAGAGGTACTCAACCCAGAGGATCACCCCGACCTTAAATGCCTGCTGGATGAAGGGGGGCCCTTGAGGGGCGACTTCTTTAAGGGTCAGAGAGAGTGCCACTCTTTCGAGGGTCTGAGGAAACAGGCCCTGGCCCAGGCACAAGGTGAAGTGCCTAGGTCATTCCAGATTTACTGGGAGGGTGAGTTCCTTTGTAGTGAGCCCACTAAGTCTGAACCTGGTGCCCTCAAGAGGTTGGTGGTACCCCAGGTTTATCGGCCATTACTACTTCAGTGACGCATGAGGTGCCCTTGGCTGGTCATCTTGGGATCAAAAAGACAAGGCAAAGGCTCTCTGCCCATTTCAACTGGCCCCGGATGGGAGCAGACGTGGAGTCCCACTGCAGGACCTGCCCCACTTGTCAATTGTCTGGCAAGACTAGAGGCAGTGGCATTGCCCCACTGTAGCTGTTGCCAGTGGTTGGCACACCATTTGAGAGGGTTGGCATCGACATTGTCGATCCCCTTGACCCTCCCACTTCAGGTGGACATCAGTTCATCCTGGTCTTGGTAGATCATGCCACCAGGTACAATGAGGCTATACCCCTTCGGACTGTTACTGCCAAGGTGGTTGCCAAGGCTCTCATGGGCATTTTTACCAGGTTTGGATTCCCTAAGGAGGTTGTCTCTGACAGGGGATCCAACTTCATGTCGACTTACATGGAAACAATGTGGAAAACGTGTGGAGTAACCTACAAGTTCTCCACCTCTACCACTCCCAGAACAATGTTCTGGTTGAGAGATTTAATAAAACTCTAAAGGACATTCTCGGTGCTTTGGAAGAGCCCCTAAGGAGGAAATGGGATCTCCTACTACCATGCCTGCTGTTCGCTTACAGAGAGGTACCTCAAGAGGGTGTTGGTTGCAGCCCCTTTGAGTTATTTTTTGGACATCCCGTGAGGGGGCCCTTTGCCTTGGTCAGAGAAGGTTTGGAAACCACCCCTCCTGGTCCTGCCAAGCAAGTGGGGGACTATGTGTTAGGCCTCAGACGGAGTATGACAGAGATGATGGGCCAAGCAACAGCAAATCTTAGGGCCAGCCAGGAATTGAACAAATTACTGCCATGAACTTAAAGCAGCACAAGTGGATTGGACTCCAGGACAGGAGAAACTTGTGATGGAGCCTACCAAGCCTAGAGCTTTGGCAGATAAGTGGACTGGACCCTTCTGGATAATCTCCAAGATGGGCAAAGTCAATTATCTGGTTGATATGGGAGTCTTTCCATAGACGAGCAGAAGTCTCATGTCGCTTGCTAGCTTCCAAGCAAGAAGAGGATGAGAGTGAGCCCTTTCCTGATTTTCTGCATAGCAACCCTCAGGATGGCTCAGTGGAGGGAGTGCATCTCTCTCCAGAACTGACACCAGAGCAGCAGAGGGCCTGCAGGGCTTTGCTCTGGCAGTATGCCCCTCTGTTCTCGCTGACACCAGGCCTCACCCCATGGTGCAGGCATGAAATTGACACTGGTGACAGTGTACCTTTCTGATCAACCCTCGCAGGTACAGCTTAGATCCTTCCTATCTTCTATCTCCCGCTCTACCTGTGGTGTTCCCCAGGGGTCTAACCTCTCGCCCTGGCTTTTCAACCAATACCTGGCAACTCTTGCCTACTGCATTTCTATTTTCTGCTCAAATTTACAGTGCTATGCTGATGACACCCTACTAATGTTTAGGCTTCCTTCAGCTACCTCCTCTCCTTCCCTTATCTCTGACTGCCTAATCGCCATTCAAAACTGGTGTGTCGCCAATGATCTTTGTTTAAATGCCAACAAGATGGAGATCCCCCTCATTGGTACACCCTCTCCATCCTTTCCCCTCACTCTCTGGCCGGCCTCCCTTGATCCTCCTCCTGCCCCTACCAGCAAGACTAAGAACCTCGGGTAATCTTTGACTCCACACTTTCCTTCTCTGCACACATCTCTGACGTCTCTAAAAAGTTAAACTTCTTACTGCACCTCCTTACAGGTACTCTTCCTTTCCTCACCTTCCCTCAGAAGCTCCCTGCCTCCCAAGCTCTGATTCCCTCTAGTTTGGACTACTGTAACAGCCTCTTTCTAAATCTACCTGCCTCCACTCTCCGCCCTTTACAACTAATCCAGAACAGGACTGCAAGACTTGTCTTTGGCCTCAAGCCCTGGGATTGTATCTCTCAGATCTGAAATCCCTTCACTGGCTCCCAGTGGATGCAAGGATTACATTTAAAACCCTCTGGATTGTCCACAAGGTTTTCTGGGGCCTGGGTCCAAAATACCTTCAACTATCCCTCCGTAAATACCTTCCCTCTCGAGCCCTTTGCTCCTCTACCTCTAACTCCCTCAGGGTCAGTCATTTTTCAAAGAAACGAGCTGGGGTATATCTCTGTACTCGGCTGGGGCCTCCCTTTGGAACTGCCTCCTTGCCACCTTGAAACTTGAGGAGAACCATCTACGGTTCTGAAAGCTTCTCAAGACATTCCTCTTTGCTTCTGACTTTGCCCCGCTTCTCCCCTGCTGATCTGCTTTTCTCTCTCTGCACTGTGCACCTGGCAAATTACTTCTTATGGAGGCAGAGCCGCACTACAGGGAAGGTAGTAATGCCTTAATTTTCCTTCTCATGTGTCCAAACAAAATGTTGCTGCAGATTTACAGGAGGACTGGTTTGTCCCTAATCTGCAGGAGGGGCTAAATGTACACATTTTGTAACAGTACAGTGTGTCAGAGTTACAGCACTGGGCAAACACTCTGTACAATTAGCAGCACCTTGCCCCGCACTATGGGGCCATTCTGGGAGGTCCATATCGATTACGCTGACATGGGGGAATGGGCAACACATACCGATATATAATTGTGGTGGTATGATCCTTCTCTTGCTGGGTTGGGCTGTTTGTTGTACATATCCAGATGCTAAATCGTCCACCAAGATCTTCGTGAGGGTGTGTGCAATACATTAAAATCTGATAATGGCACACACTTCTATACCAAGCTTTTTACGGAAATAGCAACATTACTGGGCAAAAGGCATTAGATTTGTTAAATTTACCACCCCCAGACCAATGGCGTAGTTGAACGGATTAATGGCCTTTTGAAGGCAAAGTTATCTAAGTTATGTGCTACCCGCAAGAAAAACTGGGTCTATTGTTTTCCCTTGGTCCTGTTTAGCATGCAGTCAATTTCTGTGGTTTTCAATCAATAAAAACATGCAATTTCTTGTTAGTCTCAATGTAAGTGGTTTATAATTGTATAAGTTGCTTTGTGAATATTGCATCATATTTATAAGTTGCATTCAGGTGCAATCATTAACAGCCAATATTACATCATATTTTAAGTTGCATTAAGGTGCAATCCATAACAGCCAACAATAAAATTCTTGGCGCACGTGCCATTTGTTTTGCCAAAACACAGTTCCTGGTTGTGCCCAGAATATTTATAACCCTTGTTTTTGTAGTATGGTGATTTGACACATGTGTGCAGTTATTAACATCACTGTTACATACAGTTTACTGTGAATCAAATAGAGTACATTCTCTAAGGTTTTAGTCTTCTCCTGTTTAGGCAAAAAGGTATTTGGAATGGATAAAAAAAAATTGCGGTTGCAGTATCCTCCGTGGGGCTAGATGCAGGTAAAATCCTATGCTTGTGGTCATAGTTATAAGTAGCGGATTGTTATCCTCTTGGGTAGTTAGGTCCTTATTTTCAAGGGCTTTCTACCACAAATGAACGTCCCTTGGAGATTATAGCTTTACTTTTTCGATTAGTTGTCTATATTGGGGTTGGTAGTCCACCGTGGATCTCCTCCAAGTAGGCGGTGGTGTTCCTCTCAATCATTCTCATACAATTTATATATACAATTTATAGCAATATATACAAGTAGACACCACCTACAGTGAGATTAACAAGAAATTGCATGTTTTTATTGGTTGAAAACCACAGGCATTGAGCACACAAGTGTGAGGGGATACATTTGTCCTTTATGTTTTGTCCTTTATGTTTTTGTATCAGGTCGGTTTGGTTTTACGGTGTTCTCCTCACCAGATGTTGACAATACCACACATCTACAATTATAATTAACACTGATTGACTAAAAGATTGGTGCAGTGACAATTACTGCTTTTCATATCTGATGTGGCTATCAAAAATCAGACCGGATACAATATTTGCAGATGGAATCAAGGCAAGCAGTAGAATTGTCAGAAAACATGTCAATAGGAGTTCATGTGCCACTTTGATGAAATAATTCAAGGGCCACATGAGAACATGCATCATAATTTGTGTTAGGATGATAATTGCATCAGAATAACTGCACCACAGAATATGATGATCAAAATTCCCAAGCTTCAATTTACTATCCACATTATGTTGTCCTGTGAGTTACTCAAACCCAGCCTTACAGCTTAGAGACATGATCAATTTTTAATCCCTAAAAACAGAATAATGTGCCCAATAAAAAGGGGAAGCAATAAACACATAGGAACCAACCCCTGGCTTCTGTCCACAAATCAGTGATCAGCAGAGCAGTGGCATAGGAAGGAACTCTAATAATATTTCTGACCGATCTCAAGATGAATTTTAAGGGCAAAGAACATCTTTAAATAAGCATAAAGTTTTCATGTTGGCAAAGCTAATTGCTTTTTTACTCCCTGAAAAATTGTTTCACCCTAAGTAGGAAGCCAATTCTTAGCAAAGCCTTTCTTGTAACCCTGACATACAAAGTAAAATGACTGCGCACATACAGCCATAGTTGTGCCCACTCTTCCTCACCACAGCCTAGACACAATTCAACAAGAGACTTACTGAAGTTTCTTACAGAGCCCTGTTGAAGTAAATCACATACATATGCTGTCTAGGTTAATAGCATCAATGCTCAGGGGTACAACAGCTTGAGAGCCTTCTTCTGTAACTAGGAATCCCTCTGTACTCAATTGTTATCAGTTTACCAAGATGCAGGAGGATACTACAGTCTATAAACACAGAACACATGTTTACATTGTAATGCCCTCAGCAGCTAAGCATAGAAAGGAACAGAAAGTGCAGTCCACTTGACTGTTACTAGAGTTTCCTTTCCTTCAGCAAACAAACACATTTTCTACACTGTACTGTACTGGCAAAATAACTGACTTGGTTGATTTGCTTGTCCAAGGTCGCAGTTTTGGGTAAATTTGTTTGAGCATGAACATTGACGGTTAGGATTTCTTGATTAGGAAAGGATGAGCACCCAATTAAGTCTATTTTACGTGATTTGTTCGCTGGGGGTGTCTCTTGAATCGCCTCCAGGATCTCCGCGCCTGACAGTTCTGTATCTCGGTCGAATTTCCTTTTGTGCTGCTTTATGAAGTATTCTTTTAGAGAGGGTGATATCAGTGCTGTTGACAAGGACTTGATCCCTCTCGAGGGTTTATTGCCCCCCTTACAATGATTTTTTGTGTAGATTTTATTTGGCATGGGCTTTGCTACTTTAAGATTGGCTTTTAGCTTAGTTCCCTTTGAGTTGGGGCTCACCGTATTTATGCTGTTTTTTATTTTCGTGTTTTCCTTAGGAGACAGAACAGGTGAACTCAAATTTAAAGATGGATGGCTATAGGCAGCCGTGGAGGGAGTCTTTGTAGGCTCTCTGTCGATTTCCAGGGTGACTGTGATGGCATGACTGTCATCCAGTCTGTCTGCGTGGGTTTTGAAGACGTTGTCTTCCGAATTTGGTGAATCCTGAATTACAGATTCCCTTTCTGCCCCAGAGTCCGATGGGTCCGATGAGTCGATCCTTATCGAGGGGTCTGGAGTGTTTTTCAGTGACATTCTACATGGTGTAGAATGCGGTCCGTTATGAATCTGCAGAGTTGTCAAGTGTGCCTTCTGTTTTGGAGGGTCCTTGAGAGGTTGGGCAGACCCGAACTGAGAGGGGAGTGTGACCTCTTTGTGCAATCCTCCATTGCCTCGCTACTCTCGGCACCCCCGCCCTGTCAGGCCCTTGCCGACTCCATCCTCCGACAGCCTCAGGTGGGGAGCCACTTGCCAAGGCGGTAGACGGGCTGGGGGCCGAGGTTTGAGGCGGTGTTAGCAGTTCCAGTCCGATGTCAGCCTTTGGTTGAGCAGGCGTACATTTTGACGTGGCCCCACCAGTACCTTTGCCCCCCACGGAGAGAGTTGATTTAACGCTCTGGACGGCTGGTGCTGCTGGTGGCTGTTCATGGGGCACGTCTATTTCCACGACTTCCTGGGAGGGGGAGTTCAGATCAGGAGTTGATGGGGTCGTCTTCCCCCTTCCGGATGAGTCCTCAGTCGCTGGTCTGCTGCTCCTTAGGCAGCGTTTTCCTGATTCTTCTTCTGTCGTGGGATGATGGTTGAAGCTTGGCGAAAGTGGGGCCATGCTCCCCAAGCGTGCTGAGAAGACTGCCGGGGATACTATGGTGTTGGAAGCTCCTCGGTTTCATGTCTCCGCTGGTCACCAGAGTGTTTCGCTTGTGGAAGCAAGTGTAGACAGCCAGTGGTAGTGGCTCCATAGGGGCGTCTAAGTAGAGGCTCTGCCTCTCCCCACCGGGCGTGTTGTTCGACGGGCTTGGACTGCGCGGGACTGGGATGCGGATTACTCGTAGAGGACGGATTTTGTATTCCTAGGTGACAGTGGCGGGCGTTGCACTACGTTACTTGCGACGGGGCACAGGGGGATGCTTTTATTATTAATATTATTAGTGTATTTATTGTGCACAGCCCTGGCTTCAGCAATCACCAGAGTGCTTTACAACCGTAGGGGGAAGAACACAGTGAGGGAAACAGACAAGGGAGTGGGATCTAACAGGGGAGGGCAACAGCTGCCAATTTACAGCAAGAAATCTACAAGCAAACAGGGGAGGAGACAGTGGGGGCAGATCAGAGTCTCAGGTACGATGGGAAGTGGAGGGTGTGTGGACCTATGTGTTATGGAGGAGACATTCCTTGAAGAGGACGGTCTTGAGCTCTTTCCTGAACTGTAGCAGCAATGTGGTAAGCCTGATGTTGATGGTAGAAGGTTCCAGAGTCTTGGAGCATAGGCAGAGAAGGCTGTTCTTCTGTTTTGTTTCCTTTGTGCACCATCAGAGTTCAAGCCTTCACATTTACATTCTTCTGGTGGATTGCAGGCCTCTGGAGATGCTGAGTTTCTCAGTGAGGTAGCTTCGGGACTTCAGGTTTACAGCCTTGTAGATGATGCAACAGGATTTGAAGATGATACAGGCTTGCAGCGGGAGCCAGTGCAGTTAGAGGCGGTTCAGGGTTGAATTTCCAGAGTCCTTTCATGAGTCGTGCTGCAGCATGCAGGACACATCTCAGGGGTGCCAGGGTAGTCGCTGGAAGGCCTTCCAAAAAAGAACATTTCATAAGGCACGTTGAATAACAGAAGTTCTGGTACTTGAACGTTATTCACATTACAACAAACATAAAATAAGTGGATGTAGGTACTTGTCTGGTAACCTTTCGCAGAGCCAAGAGAGGAAGAGTCAAGGTTATCTGCTTATATCTAAATATGTTTTGGGGTAGAGGTTAGAGTAAGCGCGTGGTAGACTGAATCATAGGATTCATGGGTAGGGAGGGAACAGTAGTTGGTTAATGTACGCAAGCATATCTTAGTTAGATTTTTCTGTTCATGGTGCCAGTTTTTCATTTTAGTTTTTACCACTTATGGCTGCATTCTGTTTTTAGGTCACACTTGCATAGTAGGGTAATGTAAATGAGCTAAACCAGAATATCATGACTATTTAGCTATTTTAGGAGAGAGCAAATGTCAGGTAATTGCTGTGACTAGTGCCTTATTAAATCCTTTTACATAGGTGAGAATTCCCTGTGTGCGCTGCTAGAAATCTTCTGATTGGGACCAAGAAGGGAGCTGGGCAAGTGCACATGCCCACAACTTAGAGGGAACATTGAACTAGCCATGGCATTTGACCTTGACCAGTTTGTACATCTTTTGGCAATGTCCACTGTATATTTTAAAATAATGAAATGCAATAAACGATGTCCTTCGGCCGTACCCACTGTATATTATGCACCCTAACCAGCTACTAGCCATGGTCTTCAACACAATACTATCCAGATGCTACATCCTTTTACTGTACCAACTATATGGACTAACATATTAATGGCACCAGTTACCTTTAGTCATGGCCACTGACTACAGCTTTCAACGTTGGCCACTGAATATTTTAAAAAAGTTATGTGCTCTAGGCGTGGCTTTTAACCATGCACATTGGTATTTTTAAATACTAACCGAACCCTACCTATGGATATTGGTGCTGGCCAGTGACCCCAGTCTTTGTTATGGCCAAGTACATGGCCTAAACTGTTATTAAGGTAATTAAACCTTTCATGAGCTAACTTATAAATGATGTTATATCTAATTCCATTATTGATGTAATCAGTTATATTCAATGTAATTATTGATGTCTCCAGTGATGGCATTAGTGATGTCTCCAGTGATGGCATTAGTGATGTGATGTGTAATGTCATCAGTGTTCTCATACAGCCTGTAATTAGTGATGTCACCTGTGATGTCATCATTGTGGTCATATGCTGCACACCACAAGTTCATTGACTTTTATCAAAGCTGCAACTCCAAAACGTTGCTTGAGAAGAGAGGGACTTACTTCAGATTTAAAACTACAGAAAAATTTAAAACATCAATACACCACAACACAGCTCAAGCAGTAATGTATGATACCTAAAATTAAAGAAAGCTAAATAAAAACGAATACATAAAAAAGTTGATAGCATGACAAACAATACACAGTAAACTACATTATATGGGCTGTCTAAAACTACAGTAGAAAACATCCTTTTAATATACGTTTTTTTAAACAATTCTCTTCTGTTTTTCTCTACAGTCTCACATGTACAAAAACCTAAAAACACACAACCCAAATAGATAAGACTCTAAAATCCCTTCCAAGGTACTGACCGTGGTCTTTTGGCCATTGCCAGTGAGTTTTCACCCCCAACATCACTTTACCTATAGAAATAAAACAAGTGCCCCAAAACAAATAGCCACGAATACAGAACTACTCTTATCCATGGGTATCTGTGGTCCCTTGTAACTTCAGATAAAGCTGTGAATATTGGGAAAACGGGTGGGAAAAGAAATTGCTTCCCTACCCCCCAAGCCAACACGGCTCCATCATCTATGCCAGCTCCCCCCACTCCCCAGATGGTCTCCTCACCTCCCCTGCCCTCTCCCTTTCACCCTAGAACACATGCAGCTTCTGTGACAAAGTTTGCTTTCAGATGTCGGCTATTTGCGGCTATAGTCGAGGCTACAGAAGGTTTCATGTTGCAAACTCAGTTCCTGGACCCCCTCCATCCTCCACATTTCACTCAGTGCCCTCTCGCCATCGCCCCACCTCTACCCTGGTGGCAATTGTATGTTTTATGACTGCAAATAGCTTTTTACTGCATTTCATTTTCTGATAACCTTGCCTATAGCCGCAAATATCTCTCGCATCGATAGAAAAACAAGATGGCAGTCGTTTCCTTTCTGAAAACCATGATCCTGCAATGCACCATTAGAGATATCTCTAATCTTTGGGGGGAAAGGGGCACCCCCTTCTCTGTCAAATATTTAAATAATGAGTGCACAAAATAACCCGAAAACAAGAAAAGCACTTGTTTGAATGCTTAGTGGCCAAGTTGTTTCAGACCTGGCCCAAATCCATCCAGCGGTCTGGGCTGTGCGCTTTGGCGAAAATTGGCCTTTTTTGTGTATGGGAAAATTAATGGGAAGTAGGCTGCAGTTTTAAAAAAAACATTTTTGGGACATTTAATGAGTTTCTTTTGTTTTAACAAATCTTTACGAAACTTTGCAGTCTGGGTGGGGGGCGCAGACTTAATCACTTTCGAAATGTCGTTCAAATCTGTTGCTCAAATCAAAAGTTATTAAGAATAGAATTTTTAGAGGTTCCTATGTGTCTCCGACTCACCTTAACTATAGGGCGGTTATCTGTAGGTTAGGCTGTTTTTCAAAAATATTTTTTCTGTTCTATTCATTGCTTTTTTATTATTGGTTTCCAGTTGGCTGTCTGCTATTGTGTTTTCCAGCTGCATGTTTGTGTATAGCAGGGGACATATGGTTTTGCATACTCTTGTATGTGGTGACAGTGCGATTTGACACTCAGGACGAATAGGGGGCGGAATACTTTGAGGTGTTGACATGCATGGGGTTGGTTGTTTGGCTTAGATGTATTCCACTATGATTGAGCATTAGAACATCATGGGCCCTCACCTCCATTCACCGTTTAGCTGCATTTGCAATTTGTGTCTGTTTGGTCTAATCTTATAGGCGGCTTCTATTATTTTTGCACAAAATTCTGTACCCTTTCCGTTGGATTCTGCATATGGTTTCATCATAGCTACCAGCATTGGCACTTTATTGCATCCTGTACTATGTAGGCTTTTTTGCTGCATCGGGATTATTTGTGTTTTGTCATCTGCACTAGCACTTTATTGACTCTCTTTGATTGCACAGATAGACCAGCATTGGCGCTTTATAGAGGTCGAGACTTTTTTCCCTCAATGTATTGGAGATATGCAATTGTATCTCGTGCCTCTTGGGCCAAAATATATATGAGGGGGTCCATTCCGCATTTGAAATGTTGCACTAGTACTTTATTATGCTGTTTTGCTTCATACTATAGTATTGCTAATGTTCTTGCACATGTTTTTATCAAAGCTGATAGCATTGGCATTATATTTCATCTTACATCATGTATGTCTTCATGCTACATTGTTAATATTCTAGCTATGCCATCTGCACTAAGCACTTCATTGGCTCCCCATGGGTGTTATCTTTTACTTGCATTTGCAATCTGTGGAGGCCTAAACCATCTGCAGTGATTGTTCCCACTGCGGGTTTCCTTTGGTGCACCTTATGCCCCCCCCTTTCCTTCCTTCCCCTTTTTTCATGTTTTAACCCTGTTGTTGCACCTTGTGTACTTTTTTTGAGTCATGGCAGACTTTTGCTCTGACTTTTAAACCGGCACGTTTGCCTTATTCTTGCTTGATATTTCACTATGCTACTTCACTGCAAGATGCCTGCCGTTGGTACTACATTTTTGACAATGGTGTTCTTCTGATTGTCAACACAGTAAAGGGACTACTTTTAACAATTTAGGCCCTTCCTGTTCTGACCCTTGTATGTGAACAAGCGCTTTGTGAAGCGTGAAACGCGTCTATCAGGACATGTGTCATTGGTGTCCTGCCTCTGCTGTATATTGTTGTTTTTAGTTGTTTTGTATCAGTACATTAAATTTGTAGTCATCAGACCTCAAGTGCCTTTGTTTTTTCTTCATGATGTTGGATGAATTTTTCTGATTCGGAGTGCAGTCCTTGCCGCTGCGGTGGCTCCTCATTTCTTCGCATTTATTTTTACATGGTGTGTTCCATGTAGGACTAGCATCGGGATCTGTATATCTGTGGTGCGTTCTGTCTCACTTACACGTTGTGCGCATATTCAAAGCCTCTGGTGGCAAATTACTTGTTCATTGGAGATCAATCACGGCACCTGTTAGAGCACAAAACTCGAGTCACCCTATATCTGTTAATGGCTGAGGTGAGCCACAGGACTGACGGATTCCAGTTTTCGGGTAGGTGTTGTTTTTTCCCCCTGTTTTCACCTCTAATACACACTTGTTGGTATTGTGCTCCATGCATTCTCCTCACCAGTTGTCTTACGGCCTTCTTTCAATTTTGCAAGTAAGACCAGTCAAGTCTGTCCCCAGTGCCATTTCAGTGGTACTATCTCGTTTCTTTTTGTTACTGTTTGACTACACATACATCATGCAGGACACCAGGGAAGCAGCCCACCTAGTGCAGGTGAAAACCCTGTTCAGTGAACAGCAGTCTGTTTCATAAGCCTTAACAAGTAATCATGCCAAGCAAAGTGATAAAGTCATCAGTAAGGACTTGACCTTACTTAAAGACATTGAAAAACTATGTAAAAAGGAAATATCTAAGTGGTGGGAAGAACATTCTTTACAAAATTATTTGGATATATAACGTGTACCTAGAGGACTGCGCATTAAGACTACTCCCTCATTCGAGGATCAGGATCCGGAGATGCTTGAGGAATGGGGAGGTGCCAGTAAGGAACACTTTGATCGCTTCTTCTCCATTTTGGTGAAATATGCCAAACAAGACTGTATGGCTGTACTTCAGCTTTTAGAAAAATCAGAAACTGAATTAAAAGCTATTTTGGCAACAGAAGAAGGTAACACATTTCACACAAAGATTTATGAGAATTTAGTTAATCATGAGATTTATGAGAATTTAGTTAATCATGAAGAGAACATCAAACAGTGTGAACACCGTAGATTTATCAGAGATAAAGTAGATCATGAATCTGACAGGGTTTTCACCTTTGCTAAACAGTTCTATATCTTACGCAAGACCTTCAAATACTAACCCTTATCAGCACAATCTACGGAAGGGAGAATTGTCTCATCAGAAACCGATGTCTCGAATTCAGAAAGTGAATAGCCTGTAGTTAGGCACATTTTTTAGAGGAGATGCAGCTGTTGCGTCAGGGTGGAAAGAATCAAAAATGAGGCAGGGGTTGTGGCAGAGGAAGAGGATCCAAGATGCCGGCAGGAAGAAAACCCGCCAAGGCCAACGTGGGAAACGGCTCAAAAACAGATTAGAGAGCAGACAAACGCGCTCTCGGGCCAAGCCACAGAAGTAAACTCCATGCAGTCTACTGAGATAATAAATCTCTCTACGCATTACGCATATCCTTACCACTCCTCAGGAGGCCCTCCTGTCTATGGGTTTGAACTGTTGTCCCACCACGACATATGACTATGTGCAGTCTTGCCTTGATTTGGATGAATTCTTTCAAAAAATCAAGTTAAAATGTTTTTTTGCCATCAATCTGGCCAAAGCCAGAAGATTGTCATCTCGGTCAGGCACCACTGATGTATGTATATCAGACATCCCTTCTCTGTCGGATTTGGCCTGTTTGGATGATGTGTCCTTTGAACTGGTCAACATTAATTTAGCTGATTTTGACATCGATCGTAACTGGGCAGTTTCCACACAGCTTAAAAATAAGTCCAGGTTCAATCCTCAATGCACCCACCCACTGATGCCAGTGGGTGGTTGCATTGAGGCCTTTCATGACCTGTGCATTGCCGACCTAAGGAAACTATGTAAAACCACTACCTTTAGTTTCAAACATAACATGACTTCACCACAATGTCAAGCAATGTTGAAATTACAAAATCTATCCAATATTGTGATGAAACTGGCAGATAAGGGCTCCAACATTGTGCTACAGGATCATTGTAATTATGTCATGGAAGCCAATAGATAGCTTCATGATCGCACATGCTATTTGGCGCTTTTATCTGATCCTTTTTCAGATTTACAGCTTGAACCTTCATCTCTGTGTACCAAATGGTTGGAAAAGGGTTTGCTCAATGATGATTTGCTTACATATTTCATGCCTATTTGCTATGCTATACCCACCATTTACTTTTTGCCCAAAACACACACATCCTTGATTCATTCACGTGGCAGACATATTGTCACTTTATCTGATTCTTTGTTAGAGCACTGGGCATGCTTTATAGATGAAACTTTGATTTTTTTTGTTTCAGTTTTGCCATCTTATTTACAGGATACCAAGGACTTTTTGCAACACATCCATGATGTACTGCGGGAAGCTGGGCTTATTTTGGCTACACTTGATGCTGTTTCCCTTTATACTTCGATTGATCACAATGTGAATGCTTGTAAATATTTTTTGGACACACGTTCCCTTAATTTGCTTGGACACAGTACAATGACTTTGCAAATGTTACAGTTTTGTTTAACTAACAATGTATTTCTTTTTGAAGGGACTTTTTTTTCGCCATGTTAGAGGTACATCCATGGGCAGCACCTTTGCTCCATCGTAAGCAAAACTGACTATGTGGTGGTGGAAGCTACTTTTTTGTTCGATCTTCTTTCTGCCAATTTTCCAACACAGATTGTATCATGGTGGCGGTACATTGATGATACTTTTATTATTTGGAGTGGTACAGAGATTGATTGGTTAGCTTTTATCAGAAGTATTAATACTATTTCTGTCAACCTTAGATTCAAGGAAAGTCACAGCTGTAACAAATTGTTTATTTGGATGTCACTGTTACTCTTGACACCTTGGGTTTACATACTTCTATGTACAGAATATCTACCAATACTGGGCTCCCTTTGCATGCTACGAGTAACCATCCGTCCAGCTACAAGAACAGTATTCCGTATGGCGAGTTTATTCGCTATCGCCGGAATTGTACTGATGTTACCCAATTCGATCACAGCTGTGCATTGGCTGCTTCTGACTTCTTGGCACAAGGCTATGCAAAAATTGTAATTGTAAATGCCTATATTAAGGCAATAATGCTTCAAAGGGATGTACTCCTTCATTGCATTAGGCCTACCAAATCAATTTCTAGTGAAGATCCATGCCTTATAATCAACTTTGACAGTTTATCTTCGAGGGTCAGAAAGATTAATCAAAACCAGAATAATTTCTTTTATATAATTCCTGCACCTCCCTCCACCATGTAGGGGCACATGTGCATTGACTACTCTGCATTCAGCCATCCTTGTGGTTTTTAAAGCACATCTCATGGCCGCATCTAATACAGGCACAACACAATCAATAATAGAAATTCATACTCCATCCCCCACAAGCTAGAAGAAAGAAGCACTCACTCAGAAGACAGACAAGGCAGTCAAACTACTTGTCTGAAGTTTCTTCCAAATTGCTGACAGAAATTCCTGTTAAATATTACCTGTATAACAAAGCTGAGGTCTTCTTCTCATCGATATTGTTACCAGGGGTCCATGCGGCAGCATATGCAAAATGGCTGCAAATAGTGATTTGGGAATTGATCCAATTGGCCAACAACAGAGCAACGACTGAACGATAAAGAGTGAAATAAGGGCCATATGGTTGATGACGCTTTAGAATCATTATGTTCTCAATCTGCTGACAGCCATGGAAGGGGGGTATGTACAAAAATCAGACTATCATGTTGTACCTACATACCCTCAAATGATGCAAAGAACGGGTCCCTGATGCACATTATAGGGGCCCTGCACAAGATGAAGACAAATATGGAAACGGAAGGTGAAATTGAAGCTATTGACTTGTTTGACAATATGTTCTCGTGGGTACCACCCTGGATGAGAGCGCTAGTGAAGATAATGGTCCCCATTGTAGTGCTCATGTTGGTGATGTTCTGCAGAAGCCAAATGATTCTTCGATGGTGTGCAATTACACTTCCAAATAGCATAATGATGATGGTTACAATTGGGGTAAATAGCGTACCTAGTGGAACAAAAGATGGACATGACCAAACCGATGACCCTAACAAAACCCCATATGGTGAGGATTGAACTTAGAATTAACTTCCCCAGGGATGGAAACAATAACCCTGACAGACCCTGAGAACTATTCCGGACAGTGGGTTGACTTGGAGGGTGCATTTATCTCACATATACTGTCAGCGGTATGCCCAGGTAGGGGAAAGTTTGCATGATGTATGTCGAGCCTGGGTGCCCAAGGAAGCGATGTGGAGATAGGAAGAGGCACAAAGGGTGGCAGCGAAGTTAGTTAATGTAGGATTACCTAAAGAGGGGAATTTTGGGATGTATGTCCAGCTCCCCTGCCCCCCTAAGGGATTTAGATTGAGAGCCATAGGTTAGGAGCATTTTGTAGATACTAACACAAGGTAGCAAAGGGAGGTATACTCAAGGGAACATTGCATATTGGAGCTGTTAGTAAGTGTGGAGGTAGTAAGAATTAGGTATTTATTTTGTAGCTGCAAAATATACACTGAGCCGCTGCCATTTTGGAAGCTAGGCCTCACTGGCCAGGACCTCACACCAGAGAATAATAGGTATGGACCCCAGCAGTAGTGCATGCTCCTATCCTCACTATCATCCCAGGCAATAGCCACAAAGGTAATTCTATCAATTAAGACATAGCCTTTATTGTTTCAGACTGCAGGGCCATGTATCATGAAATTAATGTGAACTGCAAAGCAATGGGCAGAGTTGCGCCGGTTCCTGAAGGATGATCCCATGGTTGGCAGGTCTGTAGCTGCCAACACACCCATCCCAGATTTAGAGTACCCGTGCCCCAAGAGCCACCATCATTCTATTTGAAATGTCAGATATCCACTTTTGGAACCCCTAAATCCCTCAACATTTGATTGATTGGTGTGTTTATTGATTAGGCATCCGGGGGCAGTCAGAAGTCTGGCTATAAGCACCAAAGATGTGGAGCTTGGTAACATGGCGAGGTACAGACAGGACATGGATATTAGCTTGGAGTATGGACATGATGAGCATGTATATAAACGGTGGGATAAGGGGTTAAAGGTTTTCAATTTGTAAACCAAATGACCTGTTGAATAAAATAAATAAAAATAAATGTTGTGTCTGCTTTGAACCAACCAGGGCGCTCAGTGGCAGTAGGGTTTGGATGCCCCTGCTGGCATGTATTTTCTTTCTGAGAATTCAAACTTTGTATTCCTTGCAAATGGTGTGTCGCTCCTTTTTCCCTAGAGGGTTGCATTTGTTCTTGTCTGATTGTTTGGAGGTCCACCTACACCACACTGCTCAGCCTTGCAATGTCCTCTCTCATTAAGGTACAGATGCACTCATGTGAGTAGCACATGAGATCAGTTGGACATCCACCTAGAAAAGGGTGGCCATTTTGGAATGTGTACAATAAATTTAAATTGAATGAAGTACAGAAAGAACTCAAGCCCAAGCCCACTTTGCGGTGCTATATGAACCCGCCAGGAAAGCTTAGTGATGCAAATTCAAAAGATAAAGAATTAAATTAAGTAAAAAAACTGCATGCCACCCCTCAGAGAGTAAAACTACAAATAGCCAAGAGAAACACAACTGAATAAACCTTTGTGCTTCATGTGATATGATATCATATGGCATTCATAAAGCGCCTGTACACAAGTGTTTCTACGCATCACAAGACAAGGGAGGAAAGATATAGGGAGGAAAAGACAAACAATCCTACTAGGTCTTGTGTCATTCGGTTCGTGCAAGTGTGGCAATAGAAGTGCAAGGGGAGAGAGAGGGGGAAGTGCAAGGGAGAGGAAAAGGGGGAAGTGCGATAAGGGCAGCATGGCTCTGAGTATGTGCAGCAAGTGCAGCGCTACTCTGGATAAGTGCAAGGAGGCAGGGGGGCTGCGGGGTATACAGTTAAATCCCCTAATTGTGAGGTAGGCAAGGAGGCAGTGCAAAGGAAGACTGGCCAGTGAGACTCAGGGAACCAAGCAACCAGTTGGCACAGCCAACAGGTAAGTTAGCAAGGGAGCGAAAGAGAGGAGGCAGAGGAGAAAAAGAGGGTCTTGAGCTGCTTCCAGAACTCAGGTCATCCGGCTCAAGTCTGAGAGGGGCAGGGAGGTGGTCCCAGAGAGAGACACCTGCAGAGGAGGGAGATCTGCCACCCAATCTCGGGTTGGAGAATGGTCTGACCCTCAGAGAGTTGGAGGTAGCTGAGTCAAGGGGTCTAGAAGGAAGGTATTTCAGAAGAGAGAGTTGGATGTAGTGCAGGCCCCAGCCCCAGAAAGCCTTGTGGACAATGCTGAGGGTCTTGCACTTGATCCTCGCAGCCACCGGGAGCCAGTGGAGAGATTTCAGGGCTGGAGAGATACGGTCCCAGGGCTTGAGGCCAAGGATCAGTCTTGCAGTCCTGTTCTGGATTAGTTGCAGGGGGCATAGAGTAGAGGTAGCCAGATTGAGAAAGAGGCTGTAGTTGCAGTAGTCCAGTCTGGAGAGAACCAGGGCTCTGGAGACAGTGGGTTTCTGGGGGAAAGTGAGGAAAGGTAGAATTCCTCTGAGGAGGTACAGCTGGAAGTGGGCCTTTTTGGCATAGTCTGTGATGTGAGGAGAGAAGGAGCGAGTGGTTTCGAAAATGACGCCAAGGTTTTTAGCCTCCTAGGAAGGCGAGGGTAGAGGGCCCAAGGAAGGTGGCCTGAGTGAGAGAGGAAAAGCGGGAGCAGGGGACCCAATGAGAAGGATCTGTCTTACTGGCATTAAGGCAAAGATCGTTGGTGATTCACCAATCCTGAATCACGGATAGACAGTCAGGAATGAGCGAGGGAGGAGAGGAGGCTGCGGGAAGCCTGACTGAGAGCTGAAAGTCATCCGCATAGTACTGAAAGTTAGAAGAGAAAGTGGAGATCAGGTGGGCCAAAGGGGAGAGAAAGACATTGAAGAGTCAGGGTGACAGGATAGAGCCTTGGAGGACACCACACGAGGAGAGAGAAGTGGTGGTGAGAAAGGACCCACTTTGGACCTGGAGGGTCAGTATAGGAGGAAGGATGACAGCCACGCCAGGGTATTATACGTGATGCCCAGATTCACACAAAGTCTGTTGATCAGAGTTGCGTGATTGACCATGTCGAAAGCAGAGGAAAGCTCAAGGAGGATGAGGACAGAGGGAGAGCTTTTGTCGAGGTTAGAGAGCAGATCTTCACAGGTGTTCAGGAGAACAGTTTCGGTGCCTCTAGCTGCTTTGAAGCCATACTGATGTGTATGGAGGCAGCCAACAGATTCATTGTGGAGGGTAAGCTGAGAGATAGCCAGCTTTTCCAGGAGTTTTCCCAGGAAAAGAGTAATAGAAATTGAGCAATAGTTTGCTGGACACGTAGGATCGGCAGAAGGCTTTTTTAGGAGGGGGTGCACAAGGGAGTGCTTGAGGAGAGAGGGGAAAGATCCAGTGGCAAAAGAGTGATTGCAGAAATCGGCCAAGGCTGGAGCGCAGGTGGTAATGTGTTCCTTGATGTTTCTGGAGGAGTAGGGGAGCACATGTTTGGATTTATTTTATTTTTTAATGTTTTTATTGGCATTTGTAAAATCACAACTAAGCAATAGTCTGCATTCGTCATTTTCAATATTGTACAACTCCAATTCAACAGTCAACATCAAACCAAACAATAAACCAACATTAACTGTCTTCCATTGTATTTCCGTTAATGCAGTTGGACCCAGTCTTGTGGGGATATGGTTTACAACAAGCAACTTTCCGCTGCGGAGTAGTCGAATGGGCAGACCTTTCCTTTTCTTGGTGTTCCATTAAGCTACTGTAGTAACCATAGCCAGGCTTGCATTTTCAAGGGGGTTTGTCCTCGGAGGGGTGAAATATGTCTCACACCAGTGTTTTCCATGCCTCAAACGTTATGCTCACCTCCTCTTCCGCCCTGGAGACTCCTGCACCCCATATCTTGGTCTCTGCTTCCGCCCAACTCTCCAATTCCCTGTACCATATTAAATACTGAAGGCCCCCATCAGATTTCCATGCCATTGCGATAGCTCTCTTGGCTAGTATGCAAACCATGTCCATACATTTTACAACATGCTTAAACTTGCTTAACCTATGGTATGCACCTAGGAGGCATTCCTTTGGGGACCAGTCATACCGGACTATACCAGTGTTCCTGCCGGCTTGCTCTAGCTTGGCCCAGAAACACTGCACTTTCGCACACTCCCAGAACATGTGTATCATTCCCGCCTCCCCCATACCACACCAGGGGCACTGTGGCCGAGCCTGTTTGTTAAAACCTGCCACCCTATGTGGGGTCATGTAGGTGCGATATAAGACATTTAGCTGTATTAGTCTAAATCTGGCGTTTCTGGACACCTCCTTGGGGTACGCTAATACTCTTTCCCATTCCTTTTCGGTAATGCTTATTCCCAGGTCTGCCTCCCATCTCGCCTTTAGCGTTGCGCTTCGCGGGTTGGGTTTGTCGGTCAATTGACCATTGTAAAGGCTCACTCCCCGACTTACCAATGCAAACTTGTAAAATATAACACATACCAGTGGGGAATGAGACTAGGAGAACAGGTTGCAAGATTAATAAGTCTTTATATAAAGTTGGCATCCAGAGAACTCTGTTGCCTCGAGAGCGCTCTGGCAAACAATACACTTACATGGAAATATAAAGCAAAGCAGTATCATTGATGACGTCAATAACATAGGGTACTACATTAGTACAGGATTGGTTGGGGAGCGATGTTACATATGTTGCTTTAGGCACTGTTTTCTCCGGCTAGGCTGCCCAGTTGGCGGGAGGGTGAGCGTCACAAGGTCTAGCTGCTTGTGTCCGGGAGGGGTGAGGGTTAGGTCATGGTGAGAAAGAGTTGACCTTAACTAAGCTGGCATGAGAAACTACCACTAGACCTATAATAAACAACAATCATTAGTATACCTTGGAGTAAATCTTGAAAACCTATAAATTGCATACACTTGATTACATCATCTTTCATTGGGACTTTTATGGGGTACAGGGCTTAGGAGCTTGTCCTCTGTGATAACCTGGGTGACTGGGTGGTTCTTAGCACATCAAACGAGTGGGGAGTATAATGACATATGTTAGTTTTAGGGCATAATATACTGTGACAGAGGTCTGGATTTAGTGGGGGCACTCTGGGGTGGGCTGCACACAGGGTCACACTTCCGGTACATCAAGAGAATACCTTAGGAGGGCACAAGGTTACATTGGCAGTCATTTTCCAACAGCGGGGGTGAGGGAGTAGGAGCAGGTTTGTGGAGATGGATGAGTTACAAGGCATGGTTCGAGCCAGTTCACAAACAGGCAGTGATCACAGAGGAAGAGTGAGATGATATATTTTATTATTTGTTTCAATTATCCCCGACACATCCGTGAGAAAGGGATTTGTGAGGTTTTCAGACAGTGGAGAAAAAAGTGGGGCCATGAGCACGCTGTGCACAGCGCTGCAGAGGGAGAGAAACCTTTTCATATCAGCGGAGTGAGGCCTAGTCCAAAGATGGAGTCGAGGGCACACAAAATGGAAGCCAAATGTATCCCGCGTAGCCCCAATTATGCTAATGTTAGCATAACGGGCAATGGAGGCGTCCCCCGCCAATGCGTGAGCAAGTGGTTCATATCGTGCAGCATGTATGAGGGGGGCCCAAACAGCCCATCACTCCCACACATTCCCCCCTTTCATTACATCTAAAGTAACAAACCAATCTTTACGATTATTTTCATTCTGATAGTACTCTGCTTCTTGTACTGCTTTTGTAGGTGTCCCTTTGATCGGCATCCAAGCCCTACACACACTACGTAAACTCTGACCCCTTCTGGCATATTCATCAGGTGTACATGTCATGTGTATTCCCCCTTCCCCATCCAGGTCCACCCACACCTCTCTATATCACTGTAATTCTCACTGCACTTTGATTGTGGTGTGATACAAATTATCCACCCTATCCCCAGGATGGCGATATACTGCAGTCATGCGATACTTAGAGGGACCTTCCTCCCCAGTTTGGACCTGTGTGTCTTTCATATTTTGCACCGTTGTCGATTTGTCCATTGTTACCATCATCATTGCAAAACTAGGGATTGATTTTGCACAACATCGTATTCCCATCTGGCACACACAGAAAAATAGCAACAGGAACACGATGAGTGGGACAAATATTTTCATCATCACGCGGAACCAGGGCGGTATTCAATTGAAGATGTTGTGGAACCAGTTGCTTGGCTCTATTCCTCCTTCCATCCGCATTCTTTCCCCCAAACTATGCACTGCCGAGATGACGTAGGAAAGGGTCCCAATGTCTGTGTCTTCAGAAGGTACGAATGTGCAAAAGGCACTCCCGATTTTTCGGCAAACACCGCCGTCCATTGCTGTGACGAGATCCAGGACGTAGCAGTTCTGCATTGTCATTAATCGCAGGGCGCAGAGTTCCACCTTGATCCCGTTGAAACCTTCTTCAGTGTCATTGACCAATTGGATCAGCTCTCAGCGCACGATCTGTAGCCATTTGCCGTTTGTTTGCGCCTGAAGTCCTGGCACCAGGAGGGAAGCAAAAAATGTTTTAGCGGAATTGAAACATATATATTTATCTGGAATCTCAGCCAGAAGTTCTGATGATTTGCTGGAGATATAGTTGGATGACCTTCTTTTGCGGGACATTCTGTCTTGTAGTTCATTTTCAGACAGAATGTCATATGTGGAGGGCTCTGCGGTCGCTGGCTGGGGTGCTGACGATGTGCCAGCCAAATGTATCCCTCCTTGGATATGGCTCTCTGGAATCACCATTAATGCTGAATGCAATGTGGCCATGGCACAGGTACCCCTCCACGAGGGTGGGAGATACAGGTATACTTGTTTGCCACATACCCAATACATGTCCATGAGTGCTGCTGTACCCTTTTTCATATTCGGGATGATGATTGTTTTGTTGCATTGTCTATTAGAGCCCGTCTGTACCTTCTATTTGCCATGGTAACAAAGTTTGTGTTCAATTTCTTTCTGTGTTTTGATGGGTTTCTCGAGAGCTGTGACCAGACAGGAGTGCATGTCTCTTTGACCCATTGAAAGTTCTCTTCCGTTAGACCTCGCAATGCTTCTACTTTGCACGTGATTGTCTCGTCATGCCACTTGTTTTCAGAGAACTGTGTCCCTTTGATAACAAAAAATGGTTCCTTGATGCAGATCACTCCTTGTGGCATACTCGTGCAGGTTTTTCATTTTGCAGCATTTCTATTGTAACTATGTTTGACTGGAAGGTGCTTAGAATCCTACACAATACTAGATGAACCAAACGCTGGGCATCCGACAAGGGCACTTCTAGAGGTATAAGAACTTTGGGTGTGCCAGAGGCATGAGGAATGAGAGAGCAAACATAGCAACTCTCATTCGTTGCTTGTTTGGCTGTTGCGCTCATGTCTGAGTGCCATTTGTTAGATTGGTCTGGGTGGCGGGAGTCTTCAATCTCATCTAATCCCAGGCCATGATATGCATCATAACTCTTCCCTTCTGCCCCCATTTTAATCTCCTCCTCCCCCCTTGACCATTATATAACATTTTTACTCTTTGATACTTTAAAGAAAACATTTCTGCCCATGTTGCATGACTTTGTTCATTAGCATTTTGCCAAGACTGCAGTACTGAAGGATCTTGGGTGGTTGGGGCACTGGAGCTAAAGTGCATATCAGTGCCATATGAGGTAGGTTCTGTGGTTGTATGTGTGTTTGTATATGTCAAATCAGTTGTAGCGAACAGGGAATAATCACCATCATATTCATTACTTTCATCATCATTATCAAACCCCATAGCAGCATATGTAGGGACAGGGGTTTTGACAGTTTGGTTTTTAAATAGTGTTGTAAGATTATCATTTAGGGAGGCATTATATGACCAAATAGCCTTAACTCCAGTCCATATAAGGCTCGATCCTTCTCGTTCTCCCCCCTCCTTCATATCCCCAATTATGAAAGACATGCTCCAGTACATACCAAGGCAAAATAACAATACAGAAAACACTATTTCAGTAAAATATAGACGGCACTCATAATTATAGTATCTATTCACTCTATTATCTACCCTATCACTATCTAAATTGGAGTCGTTGTTAGTGAGGGCCCTCCTCTCTGTCATATTTCCACCTGAAGGGGCGATATAAAAGGGTTAAGTATGCCAAAAAATACTTTGGGCCTCATTACGAGAAGTGTGCTAAAAACGGGGTCATTACCGGCATGGAGGAAGGAGCGGGAAGTAATACCGGACCGGGAAGTAACGTCATCGCGTCGGACCGGGAAATGCGCCGGCAGCCATCTTTAAAAACACAATCCATTGCAATCCTCCAAAACCAACAGTGTTGTATAGGAGAGACCAGGGCTATTGAAAAGAACATGTCTAAGGCAACCCGAAAAACCAACCCCCGCCTGCTCAAGAAGCGTTTCTCTATTGAGGAATTGAACATGTTGGCAGACACCCTTGCTGCCCATGCTGATGAGATCAACACCCATAACCTCAAAAGGGAGGCGCAGCAGAGGAAGAAGGAGATATGGGAGGAGGTAGCCCGCATAGTGTCTGCAGTCGGCATCAACCCACGCACAGTTAAAGACTGCAAGAAAAGGTGGGATGACCTCCGCCTCAGGGTACGCAACATCCTGGCCAGCAATCGTCGGGAGGCCATGGCCACAGGCAGGGTGACCATTCCGCGGTCAAACTAATGCACTGGGAGGAGACATGCAGCGCTACCATCCAGATGGAGTTGATCAAGGGCATTGGGGGGATGGAGACGGGTGCCGCAACATCTGGAGACAGAGGTGATTGACTCTGCAAACCCCAGTAGGGAAACCATGACGTAGCACAAGTGATGTGGAATACAGCCTAGGCAAGGCAATGCATGTCCCATCACACACACATCAACATATCCATGTCCAGATGGAGGCCCAAACCCTGCCACACTGAAATGCATGCTGAGTGCCAATGCCATTACCAACAGACAGCCAACACACAGGGACCATTCCCATATCATACATCACACAAACCCCAATACAACGGCATGCCACCTGGCATGCAGCATTGCCGAATTGAGACGTCACGGCTAATGCCAAAATGCCCCCCCTTCAAGCTACCCTGTCTGACATACCTGTAAGATATGAATGCATGAGAAATGAAAAACTCCACAGCACCATCTCATGCATCTTGCATGTAACACCATCACTGATGCCCTGCATCTCTTCTTCCCCCCAGGAGAAGATGGCGGTCAAGACCCAGCCACAAGGCCATCCATGTCCCGGGCCAAACCACCTGGCACTGGCAAAACCACCTCCGGGGCAGCATCGCAGCCCACAGTTCAAGCCAGGGTGAGTGCACAGGCACATGAAGTCCCACAGCTGCGGATGAGACTGCAAGCACAGATCTGCCAACAACATTGGAAGGGGAGGCCAGTGGCACCCATTCTGCTGCAACATGTTCCGTGGGTGAGGCAGCAGCCACAGCCCCAACGAGTGACATTGACATAAGAGCAAGGAGTACGTGGACCAAGAAGGCGCAATCCTTGTGGCATGTCCACACACCCTAAGGCCCCCGTCCACCCCCCCAACCTCTCACTCAGGCCACACTCTCCAGCCCCATTGCAGATCCTGCACTGCACAGTTCCGACCTCAGTACCACCCCCGAAGCCAGCCCTGCAATTGCACGCCCAGCCACAGAACCCTCAACCTCTGCTGCTCCCACTGACTTGGAGGCACGCTTGTCAAGGGTGGAGGCAAGGCAGGACTCCATGCTTGAACTTGTTCACCAATATGTGGCTGACGGAGAGGACACAAGGCGAGAGATCACTCAGGCCATTGCAGGGAACACTGCCGCCATAAATGCCTCTGCGGTCATGATGCGTGACAGTTTGGGGGCCATCACGCAGGTCCTGACCAGCATACTGCAACACATACAGCAACAACAACCTGCGCCAGCTGTGCCAATCCCAACGGCAACCACCCCATCCTCCACACCTGCATCCTCTGCATCCTCCAGCTCTGTGCCACTGACAAGGCAGAGTGTGAGGCAGTCTGAAATGCTGCCCCCGGACACAAAGAAAGCACGCAAATAGTGTGGGACAACAATGGGAGTGGGGGAGGTGGTGTCGGTGGTGTGTAGGGGAATAAGGGGGTGTTCATTGGGGAGAATGGGGAATTCATTGGGGGTATGGGGAGTTCATTGGGGTATGGGGAGTTTTGGTGTGTTGGGGGAGGGGGGATGGGGAAGGGCATGTGAGTGGTGGAGGGGTGAGGCACTTTTCTGTAGTTTTCTTTAATACACCTGTTGTGTAAACAATCATTTAAGGCCTGGACGTTCATTTCGTGTGCATTTATTTTATACATGAAAGTGCACAGTGCCCAACTCCCCACATACCCTGTGTGCATGTCCACATGGACCCAGTGCTCAGTGTAGCACTGACACATATCCATCAACATCTCTGTGGTTCAGAAGTATCCGTCAATCAGTGATTGGCGTACAGCACGGCCATCTTGTGCATCACATACTGGCAGGGGTGCTGCTTCTCCTCCATCTTCATCCTCATCATACTTTCCCGGTGCATGCATGTCAATGTTAGGTGGCAGTGGTACATTTCTCCGGATGCACATGTTGTGCAGCATGACACAGGCCATGGTGATCTTTGCCACCTTCTCAGGCCTATAAAGGAGTGCTCCACCAGACCTGCTTAGGCAGCGGAACTGCGCCTTCAACAGGCCAAAGGTCTGCTCAATCATGACACGGGTATGGGTATGAACCCTATTGTACTCCTCTTCACGGCTGTTACGTGGGTTACGCACAGGGCTAAGTAACCACGGCTTCAAGGGATATCCTCCATCACCTGCATGGGAGTACAAAGAGGACTGTGTGAGTCATTCTGAGCTGCCACCTTCAGGATTCACAGCCATGGCCGCAGCTATTTGCTGTTGACATGCACATGTCCCTGTACGTATGCACAAATATTTTTTGGATGCATTGTGTACTGCAATATAGGCTGCTAGTCTGGATGGCGTTGTACAGATGATGCAGGTGTTAACTTGCATGCTTATGCGGATGTACTGTGGATGCGGAACAATGTCTTGCCTCCTGTGATTGCAGTGTGTGCTACTCTGTGCCTAATCACACTAGCCACATTGGCACAGTTGTAATCATGTTTAGTCATGCATCGCTTGACATACCTATGGTGGCCTGGTTGTGCGTCTTACATCTTGTCATTGATGTATGGCATTGGTCCAATGTGTGCCAGTGATGTGTCATGTTCGGGTTGGGAGGTTCAGGTCAGAAGTGTTTAGCTCTGAGTGCATTGTCCACTCACCACCCATTCCCACCCAGATGGAGTATGCATCCCTCCACATCACAACCCCGATGCACTGCCATGGGCCAGTCAGGCAACTCACCAAGCAGCCAGTCTCTTCGTCCAAATGTCGCTCCATGTGATGGGGTAGCGTGGAGTTACGCAGCACCATGGCATCATGTGTCGATCCGGGATATCGGGCACAACAATGTGTGATCATCTTGCTGGAGTCACATACCATCTGCACATTGATGGAGTGGTATTGCTTGCGATTGTGGTACACTGCCTCTATGGCATGAGGGACTACCAATTCAACATGGGTGCAGTCGAGGGCACCGATGCAATTGGGCATGCCTGCCAGTGCATGGGAGCCTACTTTGGTGTCTGCAATCTCCTGGGCAGTCCGTGGTAGGGATATGTGGGTGCTAGCGTGCTTCAGGATGGCATCCAGCACTTGGGTCAGCATGCGTGAAAAGGGTGGTTGTGATATACCATGCAGCTGGCCCACTGTGTGCTGGTAGGTGCCTGTGGCCAGGAAGTGGAGCACAGACACCACCTTTAGTAGCCGGGGGGTGGCAGTGTGTATTTCAATGAGGCTGACGATGTTGTCATGTGTCATGTCCACAATGGTGGTGATGGTGTCCCAGTCCAACTGGTACAGGGTGTGGATCTGCTCAGGGGTTAGATTGAATGGACTGGGTCTGATGCGAGGGATTGGTTGCTGCCTACAAGGTACTACTGGCTGCACTGGTGGTAATTGCTGGGCCTGTCTCACCCTGTGTGAAAGGTGGTGCTATTTGCTTTGCTATACTTCGCACTGCACGTATCAGCTGGGTAAGGTATTCCTTAAATTCCTCCCCTAGCACTGTGGCAGCTCTGTGAGCATCTGATGCTCTCCTTACTGGGGATAGTGGTGTATGTATACGCTGTTCCGTCACTATTTTGTTAGGGCTCAAATGATGATCCTTGCATGGTTGTGTTCTGAGTTGGAACAGTGCTAGGGGCCAGCAATACACCCAGTTCTTTTTAAGTGTGTTGCATAGCTTGGACAGTTTACTTTTAAGCAGGCCATTGATTTTTTCTACCACTCGGTTAGCTTGCAGGTGATAAATCGAACACAATTTGTGTTTTACTCCTAACAATGTGGTCACCTCCTTGAAGAGGTCATTTACAAAATGGGTGCCGTTATATGACCTGATCACATCGAATTTGCCCCACCTAGAAAAAACCTCTCGTACCAGAAATTTTGCTGCACACTTTGCGTCGGGGTGGGAACATGGCCCAGCCTTGACCCACCTTGAGAAGGGGCACACTATCACAATGAGGTATCTTGCCCCGTTACATCTTTCTCCCATATTGGCATAGTCAATATGGAGCTCCCTGAAAGGCCCTACAGGGCATGGCAGTGTTCTTGTAATGTCCTCAGTGTCATACCTGAATTGTATGTTTGACATGTCATGCATTCTATTGTTAATTTTGATAGGTGCTCCTTTAAATTGGGGACAAACCATTCTTCTTGAATGTCTGCTTCGATTTGTTGTTTTGTTACATGCATTGGAAAATGTAGTTGTTGGAATGCTATTTGTAACAATTCTACGGGCATCACTACTTTTCTGGTCATTTCCTGCTGCCATATTAAGTCTGTGGGGGACTGCTTGCATCCTCTTTTTCCCCATAATTCCTGCTCTTCTGGGCGTGCACGTCTTTGTAATTCTATCACTTGAAGAATGGGTGTGCAGTTGTATCCTTCTTCTTGTACCTCTCAATTGGGTGTTTTTACAATGCATTCTAGTGTTTGGGGGACATCAAAGTATGCTTCTTCTATTGTGGCGGCATCCGCTGCCACGTTCCCTATCGAGATCCCGTCCGTGTTGTTGGTGTGTGCCTGGCACTTTACAAACGCTACCACTGACAGTTCTGCTAGTGCCTCAATCAAATCATTTAATAGTGCTGCATGCTGTACCGGCGAGCCATCTGCACTCCTAAACCCTCTTCTTTGCCATCGTGACAACCCTGAATGTACTGTCGTTGTCACGTATGCCGAGTCTGAATAGATTGTTACTGCACATCCTTTGGCTGTATGTAATGCTTCAATTAGTGCAATCATTTCCGCTGCTTGTGCTGAGTAATGTGATGGGAGGCATTTCTGGACTATACCTTCATACTCCTCCCCTTCTAGTCTTACCACTGCTGCACCTACATGTTTTTCTCCTGTCTCACTGTCAATTGATACTGACCCATCCACGAAGTATATTTCCCCCTCTTCGAGGGCGTTCTCGTTTGCTTTTGGGATATCATCTCCCTCCCCCTCGTATGTGGCACAATCGTGTTCTTGCATATCTTCTACAGTACAGGGCTCTGCAATGAATGTAGCAGGGCTCACAAATTTACATCTAACTACATGGACATTTGGGCTGAATATTATTATCTCATAAGCTGTTGCTCTTTTTGTGGTGAGTGTCGATTTTGATCTCTGCAGAATTGCAAATAGTGAATGTTCTGCATGCAATGTTACTGAGCATCCCATTACAATGGTGGCGCTTTTCTCTATCGCGAAGGCCGCTGCTGCGAGAGCTTGTTCGCACACGATGTGGCCCTGCATCACTGAGTCTAAAGTGCCGCTGTAGTAGGCTTATGGCTTGTGGCCTAGAGATGTCTTTTGTGTTAGAACTGCGGTCATCAGTATTCCATTGCAGTGTGAAAAGAGGTAGAACTCCGGGTCATAATCGGGGTTCGCTAAAACTGGGGCGTATGTGATGAGATCTTTTAATTTGAAGTATTGTGTCATCATTTCCTGGGACCATTTTATCGGGGCACTATTCTTTTGTGCCTCCTTTAGTCCTTGCAACAAGGGGCGTGTGTAGGCCGCATAATCTAGAATCCATGCACGGCAATAATTACATATGCCAAGAAATGTCTGCATGTCTTTCACTGTCTTGGGTATTATTGTGTGACGTATTGCTGCTGCTCTGTCAGGTATAATTCTTTTACCATATTTTGAAATCAACTGTGCTAAGTATAACACTTCCGCTAGGTAGTATTGCAGTTTACCTTTGTCCACCTTGTATCATTTCGTGGCCAGTAAATTTAGCAATGATATTGAATCAGCTCTGCACTGTTCTTCACTCTTGATGCAGATGAGGAGATCATCCACGTACTGGATTATCGTGCTCTCTACATCCACATTACCAAGGTCTTCATGCAAAATCCTATTGAAGATGCTGGGGTTCTCACAGTACCATTGTGGCAATCTACAATGTTCATATCTGTTGCCCCCCCAATGTGAATGCTGTGAGATACTGACAACTGGGGTCCAGGGGTACTGAAAAAAAGGCGTTTTTCAAATCTACAACTGTGAAACATGTGGCCTCTTTTGGGATGCTACACAAAATTGATGCTGGGTTAGGTACTGGAGAGAATTCTTTCTGTATGACGTCATTAAGTGGCAGAGGTCCTGTATCATCCCCCAAGCCCCCCCTTGCTTTTTTGATTGGGTAAATCACAGTATTACAAGGTGAATTTGATGGCACTATTATACCTTGTTGTAATAATGCATTTATAGTTTCTTTTATTCCCTCCTCTGCTTCTCTTGATAATGGGTACTGCTTTACTCTCGGTGGAATTGCACCGGGTTTCAATTTTATTTTTATGGGCATGACCTCTTGCAAATACCCTACATCGTGTGGGCCTGTTGTTCATAATTCCGGCAGTACTTTTTCCATGTCCTCACTAAATATAGTGGGTGGTGCACTAACGCTAGCTATGAGAGGGTTGTGTATTTCTCTGTGCTGGATCATTATGTCACATTATAATTTCACCATCAGTATCATTGTCAGTGAATAATTCCTCATCAGTCAAATCACGCAAAGCTACATTTGGGTCTATGCACAGCACTGTTCTCCATTCATATCCTTGTGTGTCCAGTCCTATTACTGAAATACGTTTGCTTGAAACTTGTACCCCTTCCAAATCAATTGACATTATTGTACCTGGCACAATATCTGAGTTTACAATGGGGCGGAAAACAAAATCAGATGGCACCCTCCATTCTATGCGTGTTATCTCAGGCACCACTCTAGCAAGTACTCGTATTCCATAAATGAACATGTCTATATCTATGGGCCCTCCCCTTTCTGCAATTTTGTTTGTCATAGTACTTATCATAACATAGCTCTTACTGGGCATACCCCTGGAGTGGAGCACACTATCCCCCGTTCTGTGGAGGAGATGGTCATATTGTAACGCTCACCTGACTCCCACGGAGGCGCTGGTCTAGTCTGGGTTGCTGTGGCCTCTTCGAGCGTGATGCGCAGAACTCGGAACACCGACTGAACAGGACCCTTAAATCTTGCTTGTCTGGCCCGTATGAATATCCTTCTGCAGATGAGAAAGGGGATTAACAGTCTGCAGAATAGTGTGCTTGCTCCCCCCTTCCCCCTTCGTTCTTCTCTAACTTCCTCCGAAATCCCCGGTTGAAGCTCACCTTATGGTTTGAAAGGATGAACTCTCCATCCTGCTTCTGGTGCAGGGGCGCGTGTTTGTCCAGTTACTTCACTGGTTTTCAGAATGGCGCTGGCAAAATCCACTTGACTTTTCCGAGCGGAATGCCGTAAGTATGAAGATTACAAAAGTTCAAGTGTTGAGCCTCCTTTTCTGTTGCCTTCCTAACCTGTGATCTGTCCTTTATTTCAGGTGCAGAATGAAGGCGATGCGTTGAGGGATTGACTTGCCGATGGTAAACTCAGGTGAGTTAGCGATGGGGCCGATCCCTCTTAATGTCTTTACATTCCTCCAGTAATGTCTTTTGTCCTTTCCCCATAGGGGCCGGGGTGCGGTACCTGCCAACGTAGCGGCGCCGACCCGAAATGAGGAATGATCCACCAACAGAAGACCGGTAAGTGTTATGGCGGAAAATTAGGCTTTCCTCATATGTTCCTTCTGCTCACCTTTTGTCTCTTCTTCTCTCCCCTAGGCGCAGAGATGTGGCGACCGGTGCAGGCAGTCGCGGTGGAGCCAGAAGAACTCCCGAGGACAGGTGAGTGAAGCGCGGCACTGCAGCGAGCAACACGGTGCTTTTAAATGAAAGTCTTTTCTCAGGAACGCTGGCGTGAAGGTTCCGGATGCAGGTAAGAAGTTTTGATAAAATTCTTGGTTTTCACCTTTCTCTTCTCTTCTTTCCTTACAGGTTTTCCAGGATCGAGGCGGGCGTGGCTGGAGACCAGATGCAGGAGCAGACACGGTGAGCGTTCAGCTGCTTGGATGCAGAACAACGCGAAGTGTGAGCTACTGTCTGGGCGTGGCTTAAATAGCCCCCAAAGTAGTTCCAGGTAAGTATCCTTCCCTGGCCACGCCCGAGTGGCAAAATAGACCCAATGAGAAAATAGTCCCTTTCAGGTCTCAGGGAGGCCTGAATCTTGCAGCATGGTCTGCATCAGGTAAGTGCACAAAACACCTTCCTTTATGAGCCTGGCGCCTAGGGGACTGATGTCCAACATGAGCCTGGCGCTCCCCCCCAAGGCCCCTCCCAAGGTTGTTCCCTCTGGAGGTTTCGGTTTGTTTGGGAAATTCCGATGGAACCTTTTTACCAGCCGAGGTGCATGTACGTGGTCGCTGGGTTCCCAAGACCTTTCCTGAGGCCCGTACCCTTTCCAATCAATTAGATAGAAAAGTTTTGATTTTGAGATCTTAGAATCCAAAATGTTCTTCACCTCGAATTCAGGCTCCCCATCTATCTGGATTGGTTCTGGTGGCTTTATTAATCTGGTTCCTGGTTGCACTGGTTTCAAAAGTGACACATGAAAAACGGCGTGAATCTGCATGTTAGCTGGTAGATCGAGCTTGACTGCCACTGGGTTAATTATAGCTTTGATCGAGTAAGGGCCCAAATACCTTGGATTAAAAGTTCGAGGTCCCTTGAGCAATAAGTGTTTGGTAGCCAACCACACTTGATCCCCTATTTGGTATGGAGGCGCCTCAATCCGATGCAGATCTGCATTCTTTTTGTATTTCCCTTTCGCTTGTTGCAAATGTGCAGTTGCATCCTTGAAGGCTTGAGTTATCGTGGAATTCAAATGGTCCACTGCGGGCATTTCAAGGCTCAGAGGTGAGTCCAGGTCTGAAGTACGAGGGTGATGTCCATATAGGGTATAAAAGGGGCTTTGTCCAGTTCCAGAGTGTACCGAGTTATTGTATGCATATTCGGCCACCCATAAAATGTCCTTCCAATTACCCTCCGATTGGTGCAACATACATCGTAGGTATTGTTCAAGGGTCTGGTTCGTTCTCTCCGTCTGACCATCGGTCTGTGGGTGGTGGCTAGTTGAGAGTCTTACGTCGATTTGTGCCAGTTGACAACACTTCCTCCAAAAATGAGAAATAAACTGGCTTCCCCGGTCGGAGACTAGTATGGACGGGAATCCATGCAAACGGATGACATTTTTGAGGAATTCCTTGGCTAGGACAGAAGCTGAAGGTAATCCTTTCAACAGAATAAAATGGGCCATCTTGGAAAATAAATCCACCACAACCAGAATAGTATTGTATCCATTACAAGGGGGCAGGTCTGTGATAAAATCTAGTGATAAGGTGTGTCAAGGTGCTGGTGGAATGTCTAAAGGCTGAAGAAGACCGGCGGGTTTTGTCTCCTGGCCTTTGTTTTGGGCGCAAACTCCACAGGACATCACAAAAGATTTAATATCCTTTCGCCAGGAAGGCCACCAGAATTGTCGTTTAATTTTTTCCTCAGTTTTGGCAATGCCAGGATGTCCTTCCATCAGGGTATCATAATGACGGGAAATAACCAGTTCTTGCAATTCCTTTTCTGGTAGAAATAAGCGTCCTTGGAAGTAAGGTAGGCCATCGTTGACCGAAAAGTAAGACCCCCTTTGGATCCAATCCTGCAAGGCTGTAGAGTCCAGGAGTTGTTTTACCCGTGCTTGAATGTCTTCAAGGGTTTGTAAAGAGGTTATCCCCAAAATTCTTTGTTCGGGAATTATCGGCACAGGTTCTGAGTTTGTGTCTATTTCTCCCATTCCTATTCGACATAGCGCGTCCGCTTTGCCATTCTTACAGCCGGGGCGGTAAGTGATTACAAAATCGAACTCAGCAAAGAACAAAGCCCATCGGAGCTGACGTGACGATTGAGCCTTGGCAGTTTTTAAATATTGTAAGTTTCGGTGATCAGTGATCACGGTGATGGTATGCCTGGCGCAAAGAAGATAATGCCACCAAGCCTTAAAGGCGGACTTAATGGCTAATAATTCCTTGTCGGTGATTGCATAATTTACCTCAGGCTGCGAGAACTTTCTGGACCAAAATGCTGCGGGGTGCAGTTGGTTGGTTTCAGGGTCTCTCTGAGACAGGACAGCTCCCATGGCTAAGCTGGACGCGTCGGTTTCGACTATATATGGGAGATCGGGACGCGGGTGCTTCAAAATAGGTGCGGACGTGAATTTAGCTTTCAATTCCTGAAAGGCCTGTTCGGCTTCCTCGGTCCATTCGAAGCGCTTATTTTTCCGCAAGAGTGCAGTGATGGGTTGTACCACACGTGAAAATTCCGGGATGAATCTGCGATAAAAATTGGCAAAACCAAGCATGCTTTGGACACCTTTCACAGAACTAGGTGATGGCCATTTGAGGATGGCATCCACTTTTCGTGAGTCCATTCGGACCCCTTTAGGTGTCAGGATGAATCCAAGAAACTCAACCTCGGTGGTATGGAAAACGCACTTTTCCAGCTTTGCAAACAGTTTGTGCTGGCGCAACTTCTCAAGGACGGCCCTGACATGCTTTCTGTGATCAGATTCTGAAGAGGAGTACACAAGAATGTCATCGATATATACGACAACACAAACATCGATGAGTTTCCGAAGGACATAGTTCATGAAGAATTGGAAGGCAGCAGGCGCGTTGCACAACCCGAAAGGCATCACCTGGTATTCGAATAATCCATATTTTGTACGGAAGGCCGTTTTCCATTCGTCGCCTTCTTTTACTCGCACCAGATGATAAGCCACCCAGAGATCTAACTTGGTGTATACGCAAGCGTCCCTCACCTGGTCAAGGAGTTCAGGGATCAGAGGCAGAGGGTAACGGTTTTTAACAGTTATCTGGTTCAATGCGCGGTAGTCGATACAAGTTCTAAGGTCACCTTCTTTTTTGGGCACGAAGAACAAAGCCGAGGATGCCGGAGACTTTGACGGGCGAATGAAACCATTGGCTAGGTATTGATCTAAATATTGTCTCAAATGCAGATTCTCAGGTTCAGTAAGGGCATAAATCCTGCTACAAGGGGGTTGTGCACCGGGCACCAGATCGATTTGGCAATCGTACGATCTGTGGGGAGGTAACGTGTTGGCCTGTTCCTTTTGGAAGACGTCCTGAAAGTCTTGGTATTCCGGAGGTAGTTGCATGGAGACAGAGGTTACAGATGCTAGACTAATCTTCAGATTTTCTGGGTAGCAGGTTTGTGCACAATCCGGGAAGGTTATTCTCTTCGCTCGCCAATCAATTCGAGGATTATGTGTCTCTAACCAAGGGATTCCGAGAATAACCTGAAACTGTGGAGCCTTGATTAAATCAAACACAACTGCCTCCCGATGGCCGTCCGGACCTATAAGTGTCACCTCAGCAGTGGAATGTATTACCGGTCCTGAGGCAATTTCGGTTCCATCGACTGTGGTGATGACATCTTTGCTGGTTTTAGGACGCAGAGGGAGGTTAATCCTAGAGACCAATTCACGATCTACATAATTTCCTATAGCCCCACTATCGATGTATGCCTTTATTGCATGCAACCGCTTAGGCTGTTCCGGATCTACGAGGACCATTGGCACAATGAAATGCGAGGTCTGAGAGTTAGTTTTCAAGCTCGGCAAGTGGACCCCTACGCTTGTCGGGGGTGGTCGTTTCCCGAAACAGAGTCTTCATGGTTTTTATCAGCGGCTCCTACCACCTTCTTGGGCGGTTTTGCCGGGCAATCTCGTATAAAGTGTCCAGAGGACCCACAATAAAGACATAATTGCATCTGCCGTCTTCTTTCACGTTCTTTTTGAGTTAAAGGTCCTTTAACCCCTCCGATTTGCATAGGCTCAGAGACATCAGCACCCTTGGGGTTAGCCTGGGTCTTGACCAACACCCGGGTATCAAACTTGGACCGATCTGCTTTTCTGTTTTGAAGTCTGTGATCCAATTGGACCACTAAGTCTATATATTCTGTGCATTCTTGGGGCGGATTTACAACTTGGGCCAGGACATCTTTAAGTTTTCTGCGTAGACCTCGATAAAATAACGTGATTCTTTTATCCTCTGGCCACCCAGTTTCCACAATTAGTCTATTAAAGGTTGCAATGTAGGATAGGAGGTCCTGATTGCCCTGTCGCAGGGATAGGAGTTCGTCATCCAGAGCCTGCCCCTGAGAATGTCGAGCAAATAACCTTTCCATGCTTGTTTGAAATCCTTGAAAATCACGGAGAATCGGGCCATCTTGAGTAACCAGTGGAACTGACCAATCGGTAGCACAGCCGCTGAGATATGACAATACAAAGGCTACCTTGGTCTGGTCATTAGGGAAGGCCCCAGGTCTGCATAGGAAGTGCAAACGACACTGATTCATGAATACGGCGAATCATTTGGGGTCCCCAGCAAAGCGTTCGGGTGGGGCCAGCGGCATGTTTCCAGGTAGATTAATCTGCACAGGGTTACTGGGAACCACAGGAGGGGGGTTCCCCCCGGAACCGGGTAGAGGAGTGTGTCCAGCTTGACCTTGCAAAAACTGTCTAGCCAGGTCATCAGTTCTTTCCTTTGATACAATCACTTCCCTCCTGAGAGCATTAGTCTCTTGACGAGCGGCGTGTACTTCGGCCCGTAATTCCCCCAGTAGTTGGGCCAACTGATCAGTCTCAGAAGTTTCCATAGCGCCTGGGTGGGAATTTGTAGGAAGGCTTCGCGTTCTGTAACGCTCACCTGACTCCCACGGAGGCGCTGGTCTAGTCTGGGTTGCTGTGGCCTCTTCGAGCGTGATGCGCAGAACTCGGAACACCGACTGAACAGGACCCTTAAATCTTGCTTGTCTGGCCCGTAGGAATATCCTTCTGCAGATGAGAAAGGGGATTAACAGTCTGCAGAATAGTGTGCTTGCTCCCCCCTTCCTCCCTTCGTTCTTCTCTAACTTCCTCCGAAATCCCCGGTTGAAGCTCACCTTATGGTTTGAAAGGATGAACTCTCCATCCTGCTTCTGGTGCAGGGGCGCGTGTTTGTCCAGTTACTTCACTGGTTTTCAGAATGGCGCTGGCAAAATCCACTTGACTTTTCCGAGCGGAATGCCGTAAGTATGAAGATTACAAAAGTTCAAGTGTTGAGCCTCCTTTTCTGTTGCCTTCCTAACCTGTGATCTGTCCTTTATTTCAGGTGCAGAATGAAGGCGATGTGTTGAGGGATTGACTTGCCGATGGTAAACTCAGGTGAGTTAGCGATGGGGGGGCATGATGCCTGCTCCAGGGGGTGCTGGGCCTGGCCTGGTGCTCCGGGGGTAGGCATCATGACACATATTCAATTTGCTCAGGAGGTCCCATCCTAACAAATTTATTGGCAAGTCTTCATGATATAGTAGGGGTGCTCGCACTGTCTTTCCCCCCACAGTAATGTCTAGATCTTTTGTGTAAGGAACTTTTAAAATCGCCCCAGAGAACCCCTGAGTTTCCAAATGATTTTCCCGAGAGCAGGAACCGGCCTTCCATGAGGCATGATTTTTCAGCTCCCGTATCCACCATAAAGAGGAACTGCTTGTTGCCTATCTCCGCACCCACTAGTGGTTTGTCTTCTGCATGTAGGGTAGTTGATAGGACTGGACATACAAGTGCTTTCTGTGGGCTGTCCTAATCTGGGTATGTTTCTGTTCCGGGGACAGAAAAGACATTGTCCCCAACTACGGCTGTGCCGCGGAAAGGTGCCGGTACTCCATTTGCGGCTGTCGCAAATATATTAGGTTGTGCATTTCCCATTGTGTTTTGGCACGCTATTTGTGGTTGCATACTTTGCTGCTGGGGCTGCTGTCTACGTGGCATTTCTTGTGTTCCTTGCGGGTACTCATTATAACACTGTTCATGCTGCCCATTCCCACCCATTGGTAATCCATAGGGGCTTCCTGGATGTGGGTGATCAAATTGCTGTTCGTTTCCCAGCGGAGACGGCCCTTGGTAATATCCCGTTGGCCGCATCTGGCATTCTCTAGAAAAATGTTCCCACCTCCCACAATTCCAACACGATCCTTGTGGTTCTCCCCTCATTCCTTCTCCTCCAAATCCTCTGTTTGCCACCCCCCCAATCCTCCTCTCTGTCCCCGGTACCCACCTCGTCCTCTTGCGGGTCTGCCCTGCCATTGGGGCCCTTCGTATTGCTCCTCTCCTGCCCATTGCTCTTGTCCGTTTGCGGACCAAGTTGCTGTCATCCTTGCTGGTGTATTTCCTGACCCCTCCTCCCCTTCTCCCTGCCTTTCAGTGGGTAGTGCTGAATTGATTGCCGGATCCTTCACTAATTTATTCTGAACTAGCTATGCTTCGTCTGCCAACCTTCTCTGTGCTTTCTCCTTTTCTTTCTCTTTCAGCCTTCAGCAGTGATGTCTTATTATGCTCTGAATCTGGGGTCAGCCTTTGGCTTCTATCCCAGCTATTTTATCCAAGGCCTTCTGTACTTCTTTCGGGAGCCCCCGATTAATTATAAAGTAGAATAGGGTGGTGGATTGGTCCCACGCGTGCCCGTTTCTGATCTCCACAAATCCTGCACCCGAAGGATGAATTGCGCAGCCTCTTCCTCCTCTCCCATAGTGCATTGCATCACTAAATATAAGTCTGGGGTGTCTGGGAAGGTTTTCCGCAATGCATCCCACACCTGCGCCCTCACATTGTTGAACGATGACCTGTCATGGCGGTCATAGTTTAGTGTTAATCCTAGGAAACCGGCCTTCACCCACACCCCATCTGCTTCATCTCCAACGGTGGACACTAATAAACATTTTACATCCCTTATCGCCAAGGGCACCCCTGCTGCGTGCTTTTTAAATGTGTGTATCCATTTCCCCACCCCACCCGAAAGTGGAGGGAGTAGTTTCAACAAGTTATTTTTATCCATCTGTGCCCAGGGTATGTAGTGGGGCCTCCCCACTCGTTTAAGTATCAGAGGCATCTGTAATTTGGCCTTACTTCCTTTTTTACTTACCGTTACCTTCTTTGCTTTACTTAACAACATGTTTCCACTCTTTGCCTCAGTCTCCCCTGCCATCTTGGGAGCCCTCCCCCATCCTCTGGGTCCTCCCGTAAGGGAAGCGAGTATCCTGCTACTGCTATCCCCCTCTTTGTACTTTTCCAGATCACTCCATACTTCATTTATCTCCTCATCTGAGTCTCTCCCTCCTTGTCCCTCTCTTCCTTTGTCATCTGCTGCTTCTGCTCACACTATTCTTATTGGCTTGTCATTTAAATGGAAGAAAAACCCTCCTGATTGCCACTGATGTTCCGGTCCCTTAGGCACATTCCCCTGTGGCGGCACAGATGGTGTAGACCCCCCGCTATGCTGGGTGGAGGCATCAAGTCACTGGCTACACTGGGTGGTACCTCTCCTACCCCGGGCAACATCTGACCCCTATCACACAGTGCTCTTAGCCGTGTTATTTCCATTTGAGTATTAGCAAGTTGTCTTTCTAAATCCCCAGTAAGCTGCGCTATGTCCACCGGAGGGGCACTAGTGGGCCCGTGTACCCCTCTTGGGTCATAAGGTGGTGGTGCCGTGGCAGCTGGGGTTGTCGGGGCACTCGGCGCAGGCACATACCTGGAATCACTGTACCCTGCTGCGGGCCTCGTTAATAATGGGTAAAGCCTAGTGAGGTAATTTTCTCCTGTTTTTACTGTACACTCCTCCGCGGTTACTCACTCTCCCCCCGTCGGGGCTGTAGGCCCTTCCGAGAACACTTCCTTATTTGCGACACTGCTCGGGGCTGTTTCTTCAAACATTCTCCATAAATCTAGTACCTCATGTCGGTTTTTCAGCTGCTTACCTCGATATTTTGCTAACAAATGGGTTGCTACAAGATGTAACACTCTTTTCTCAAAGAACCTTCCTTCTGGCCATATTTGGGACATGCCCTTTCCTTTTATTTCTGTGAGCCATTGTTCATGGTACTTGTGTATTTTTACACTGTAAAAAGAGAGGTTTCAAATATGTGCTAATGGTGTATTCCCATCCATGATATTTTATCTCAATTCTTTTTTGTGTTTTTTACTCTCATACCGGTAACTGACACAATATAATCAACAAAAAACCCTTTCCAGTACTCTCTTCAATACCTTTTGACCCGCACCAAGTTAAATGTCAATAACCTTTTTTACTTACATCTTATTTCAGGAACTCTAAAACACTCTTCATCAATGCTTATTTTATATATTAACATAAACACACAAATACTTCATTGACAGACGAACATAATACACTACAATACATGTAACATGTAACATGTACTACCTTCTAATGCAAATTGCCCCTTTGATTTGTTCTAGTCTCTTGTTTCTTATTGTTATTTTCTCATTCACTCCCCACCTCTGAGCCCCTATCTCTGAGCCGCTACCTCCTTTAAGAATTCTGCTCACACGGAAAAAGAATATTCTAAATTACTACTCTGAGCCTACTAAATATATGCGACTCCTACATTTTTTTTCTTTTATCTCCACTTATACCCTGCACTGGTCGCTGCCTTCTACCCCCTTCGGAGCTAGGATCCCGTATTCCTTTTTATCTCTTTGTCCACAACAACCTAATGGCCATATAAAGGATAGATAAGAAAAGCCTAACAGTTTCACTCACACAGTCCCTAACGCCCAAATTTCGATTTCCCCTATTCTCTTGTCCTTATCTTTACACCAACTATTTCGCAATCTTGCCCCTCATTTGAGAATCTTGCAACCAGTACTCACGTGTCCGTGGTGGTCCGAGAGCCTCCGTTCACGGTCTATCCACAATCGGGGCTGCACCCCAACCAAGCCGTCACTCGCCTCGGTTGGCAGTCGGGTATTTGCAAAGATGACGGGGACCCTTGGAACCTTTCTGTCTGTGCGCACACTGGTCAACCGCGGAGGCGATGGTTTGTTACGCTCACCTGGTATCACGTGGTTGCCACACGATACTGGATGGAGGTCTAGGCGCTATCCCGGACCTCTCTTTACTTGGTTATGTGCCAGACATTGGGTAGCGCCTATAACAGGAGAATGGAGGGTCAAGATACTGGTTCTGTGATGGGTAGACTCCCACCTCCCTCTGGTCCAAAATCCCCTCCCTTGGGGCTATTGCTCACCTTAGGTTTTTGTGCATTGAACTCTCCATTCTGCGTCTCTGTGCACGTGCGTGTGGTTGGTGCGGGCGTTCCGTGGACCTAGTTGCTTCACTGGTCCGTGTTCCATTATGTCGGGTCCAGACCGGCTGTGACTCTGACTCTGCCTGCTGCCTTCCAGGTGAGTTATGATGTCTTTTCCATCTTTTTTCTGTCTCTTTATTTCCCTCCGTTTTCTCTGTCTTCTTGGTGTCTTGCTCCACTACGCTGTTCCCTAACAATGTCTCTTTTTGTTTTCACATGGATGGTTGCGATCTCGAAGTTTCCGCACCGATGGCGAAGACCATGGTGAGTTATTGATGCGCGGAGTGCTGAGCTGTTTCTTGGTGTTAATTGCTAACCTGTGTTCTCTTCTCTTCTTTGTACAGGGTGCGGTGAAGTTCCAGAGTGATGAGCAATCGAAGCGCTGCTTGCCCAGGTAAGTGCTTTGTTAATGCTGACCTTGTTCCTTCTCCCTTGCAGGTTGTGGTGAAACCCAGAGATGGGCAAGGTAAGAGAAGTGCAGGGTACTGCCATGACTCGCTGCTTGCCCAGGTAAGAATTGTTATTAATGCTGTCCTTGTTTCTTTACCTTTGCAGGTTGCAGCAAACTCCGGAGATGGGCGAGGTAAGCGAAGCACAGGATGGATTCAAGACCGGTTACTTCACAGGTAAGTGTTCTTGCTCGCTAATGCCGTTCTTGTTCTTCCAGGTTATTAATGGAATCCAGATCTAGGGCTTCAGGATCAGGCCGCCGGAGAAGCAGATGAGCAGGAGCTGGACACAGTGAGCGTTACACTGCAGGAGTGCAGAATAACGCGAAGCATGTTCTGCTGTTTGGGTGTCATGTAAATAGCCCAGGTAAAGTAGTTCCAGGCCAAGTAGTTCCAGGCCCAGCCACACCCAAAACACTAGACCGCATGGCTTGGTTCTAAAGAACCGAGCTGTGTAATAGGCCTCCATGTTTGATTAAGGTCCAAAACTGGTATTGCTTTATTCCTGATAATGAGCCTGGTGCCAAGGGCACCAGGCCTGACTCCATGTATGTTCTGATGGAGTTTTAAGGCCCTTGGGGCCAGTGTGAAGGGCTTTAGCCCCACTGCTGCCAGGGGGCTGTTATAACTGAGGGGGTCAAGGGCATTGATCGTGACATGGTTTTGCTGGGGGCATCCCGGATCTCGCCGCATGGCATGGGGGCCTCTCTCGGCACACCCTTCTCGATCTCATCACGGGGGCCACCAAATGTAAAGGCTCACTCCCCCCTTACCAATGCAAACTTATAAAATATAACACATCCCAGTAGGAAATGATACTAGGAGAACAGGTTGCAAGATTAGTAAGTCTTTATATAAAGTTGGCATCCAGAGAACTCTGCTGCCTCGAGAGCGCTCTGGCAAACAATACACTTACATGGAAATATAAAGCAAAACAGCATCATTGATGACATCATTAACATAGACTATTACATTAGTACAGGATTGGTTGGGGAGCGATGTTACATATGTTCCTTTAGGCACTGCTTTCTCCAGAGAGGCTTCCCAGTTGGCGGGAGGGTGAGCATCATGAGGTCCAGCTGCCTGTGTCCGGGAGGGGTGAGGGTTAGGTCATGGCGAGAAAGTGTTGACACTAACTAAGCTGGCATGAGAAACTACCACTAGGCATATAAAAAACAACAATCATTAGTATACCTGTGAGTAAATCTTGAAAACCTATAAATTGCATACACGTGATTACATCATCTTTCATTAGGACTTTTATGGGGTACAGGGCTTAGGGGCTTGGCCTCCGTGATAACCTGGGCGACTGGGCGGTTCTTAGCACATCAAGGCGAGTGGGGAGTATAATGACATGTGTTAGTTTTAGGACACAATATGCTGCGACAGAGGTCTGGATTTAGTGGGGGCACTCTCGGGTGGGTTGCACAGCAGGGTCACACTTCTGGTACATCAAGAGAATACCTTAGGAGGGCACAGGGTTACATTGGCAGTAATTTTCCAACAGCGGGGGCAAGGGAGTAGGAGCAGGTTTGTGGAGATGGATGAGATACAAGGCATGGTTCGAGCCGGTTTACACACAAGACAGTGATCACAGAGGAAAAGTGAGATGATACATTTTATTGTTTGTTTCAATTATCCCCGACACATCCGTGAGAAAGGGATTTGTGAGTTTTTCATACAGTGGAGAAAAAGGTGGGGGCCATGAGTGCGCTGTGTGCGGCGCTGCAGAGGTAGAGAAGTCATTTCGTATTATCGGAGTGAGGCCATGTCCAAAGATGGAGTCGAGGGCACACAAAATGGAAGCCAAGTATATCCTGCAATAGCCCCAAGTATGCTAATGTTAGCATAAGGGCAATGGAGGCGTCCCCCCTAATGCGTAAGCAAGTGGTCCATATCGTGCAGAATGTACGAGCGGGGCACAAACAGCCCGTCACTCCCACACACCATATAGCCAGGACACTGACATCCATCCGTCACTCAAGCTGTACATTAGTGCTAGCAGAGGATTCGTTGTTGGTTCCTTAAGCTATTTTTCCCATTTTCCTTTAGCCACATGCCTGGTTCTCTGATACCACAGGAACTGCTCTTTTGGCAACCTCTCCTTTTCATGCAGTGAATCAAATTCCCAGAAGGCCCCCTCTTCGTGCAGATCCCATGATGTGTATTTACCCCATCTCTCCCAGTACCTTACTGTTACCAGGTCAGTGCTTACTCTGCATACATCATCGACAATTGGAGCCTCAGGTGAGTAGGGATGTTCAAGGTGGAGCAGTGCCTTTTGCTCTGCTCCATACCTTTCTGCCTAATGTCACAATCATGGGGGTGAACCCCAAGCAATTCAGAGGGATCCACAGTATTTCTTTTAAGCACACCGGGGCGACCAGGTGCTGTAGTAGCTCAGTCTCGATAGTGGCCTCGTCTGAAAGCCAGCGGGAAACATGCCTGAGTTGCGCTGCTAAATAATACTTTTCCAGATCTGGGAGTTGTATGCCCCCTTCCCTGTAGGGTAAAGTCAGTGTGGCCAAAGACAGTTTATGTCAGGCTGCACCCCATAGAAACTCAGGGATTAGCGTATCTAGCATGCAGAAGAAAGATGCCTTAATGTAGTGATGTACATTTTGGAAATTATATAAAAACCTGGGGAGTATGATCATTTTGGCAATGGACGCTCTGCCCATCATTGATAAAGGGAGTTTGGACCAGAACTTAATCGATATCCATAGTCCTTTTATCACTACCCCAGTATTGCTCTTGTGCATTAACTCCGGGGTATTCCTTATATTCACCCCTAAATATCTGAACGAGCCAACTGCCATTGAATGCCCACGTCTGGTAGGTCTTCAATACCCCTTCCCCTCAGACCGGCTAGTGGAAATATACAGGACTTCTGTCTACTAAAGCGTATCCCCAAGACTTTTGAGTAGTTGTCCAGCACCACTGGAGCATTAATAAGTGGGTCCCTTAGATACAGAAGGACATCGTCTGCATACAATGAGATTATGTGGTACCTTCCACCGACCTGAATCTCAGTGTCGAATAATTGTTTCCTGAAGTATATTGCAATTGGTTCAAGCCTTAAGATGTAGAGCATGGGCGATAGGGGGCATCCCTGCCTAGTGCCTCTTTGGATGTCCCAGGCCGACGACACAGTTCTCCCAGTTTTCACTCTCACTATCAGTATGGTGTATAGTACCTTTATCCACCTACCAAATCTTTCGACAAGCCCAAATTCCCTTAGTACTTCAATTAGCCACTCCCAGAATATGGAATCAAACGCTTTGATAGAGTCCAGTGATAGTATCGCAAGGAGCCCACTCTCCGCCATCTGTGCCACAACGTGTTGCAACCTACACGGGTTTGCTAATGTATTGCGGCCCGGTACAAAGCCATTCTGGTCGCTGTGCACCAGTCCTCCGAAACCCCTGGATAGCCTCCTGGCCAATATGGTGGTCAATATTTTGACATCATAATTTAACATCGCCAGAGGACGATATGAGTCGCAATCATCCGTGGGTTTGTTCGGCTTGGGTATTGGGACTACCAACGTTTCCCTCATGCTGTCTGGCAGTGACCCTACTTCGTACGCTTCCTTGAACATCTCATGGAGCAGTGGGGTTAGGGTCGACTCATATATTTTGTAGAACTCCGGGAGAGTCCGTCACTTCCAGGGGTCTTGCTGGTGGCCAAGGATCTGATTGCCTCGCTCACATCCTCAGCCGAGATGTCCCTATCCAGTGCCTCACGTTGTGTGTTACCCAGTTTAGGTAGCCATATCTCTTCTAATGTACCTCATATGTCTTCCTGTGGTACCAAAGTGTCATGGGCGTACAGGCGGGAATAGAAAGTTGCAAAGGTGTCATTAATCGACTGCCGCGTCCTGTGAAAAATACCCTCTTCATCCTTAAGTGCAGTTGTTCAATGTCCCGGATGTTCTCTCCTGCACAGCCATGACAGCAGTCTGCCCAGTTTATCTCCCTCCTTGTGTGCCCTGGTGGTTCCTGTTGTATAGTCAAACTTGGAAAGCCTCCCCCATGCACCTTGATAGGCGTGTCTCGCTTCGGACAGTTTCAGCTCTGCCTCCCTGGTCCCCTGAATATTAGCTTCCATTCGCTTGATTTCCTCCTCCCACTTCTCCAATTCCACCCTTAACATTCTCCTGCTACCCCCGTCGTTAGCTATGACCTCTCCTCGTACTACCACCTTCAGAGCTTCCCATACCGTGCCCCATCGTTCCACACTGCCTTGATTCATTTCAATGAACTCCACTAGTTTGTGCCTGAGGTCTTCCCTGAAGGCCTGATCTGTTAGCACCTCTGTGGGCATGCACCATAATGGAATGGGAGGCCTGGGGCCTAGCATATTCCAGCTCATAATTAGTGGTTAATGGTCAGAAATCGATCTGCCCAGGTACTGTGCTGACTCAATCTGCGGCAGGAGGGCTCTGTCCACAAATATGTAATCTATTCTGGTGTACAGACCATGCAGTGGGGAGAAATAACAGTATCCTCCGCCTATGGGGTGTAGCTCTCTCCAAACATCAGCCAGATCCGGGTGAGTTAGTGTTGTGTTTAGAGCCAAGGGGGCAGCCGCCGCCCTATTCAATGGTGGTTCAGATCTGTCTAGGTCCAAGTCTCTCGCACAATTAAAACCACCCCCAAATGAAAAAGCCCCCTCTGTGGTGGGTTACTTTAGCACATAGCATATTGAGATGCTTAGGGATACCATGGTTGGGAAAGTAGGAGTTAACTATGCATACCTCTGTTGTTTGTTCAGAGCACCACAATATCAGATACCTGCCCTCTCCATCCGCTTCCAAACCCAAACACCCGAAAGGGCACCTCAGGATTTATCCACGTGAACACGCCCCTTGCATACTTAGAGTACGCTGCTCCATACCCCTGCCCCCCCAGCATTCTTTCAGTTTGGACATAGCGCCCTCCGTGAGGTGGGTTTCCTGAAACAGGGCTATGGATACCTTTTTTCTGTTCAGAAAGGATTTAACCCGGTTCCTACGTAGCTAAGTATCCATTTCCCTTATGTTCCACGTCGATACTTTAATTTGAACTGCCATGGCCTCTTGGTGTTGTTTCCCACGGCTTCATCCAGAACCCACTCCGCACCCTTCTGATAACTGCAACTCAGGATCTTCCCCCTTTCATCATACCTTGCCCCGCACTGCATCCCATTTTTGCATATTCCCTTACTACCATCGGTTTGCATGAAGACCTTATAACAAAGAAAACAGCAAACAATAACCAAACCAAACAACTGCACCCAGCTACTTCCTTGTCCCTGCACTGCTGGAGCGCCCTCATACTTCCCAGACCCATACAGGCAATTAGGTGCGAGTACGAATTGTGAGGGTAACAGGCCTGCACTAATAGTTCTGTGGGATAGACCTAAAAGCCCAGGTCAAGTGGCCAAACAGGCACCCTGCCGTGTTAGCTATACAACAGTGCTACAATAACCATAGAGCCGCTATCGGTTGTCCTACCACTGGCTCCGGTAGGTGAATTACTTCCCTGGCGGCCGGTCCCACCTTGGTTCCAAGGTCATTCTAGTGACTGCTTCCTCCCTGCTTGCCAAATTGTTGTGTTCCAGCCACATGTTGGCTGCTGCTGGAGTTTCCAGGAATACAGCTCGCCCCTTGTAGATCACCTTCAGTCTGGATGGGTACATTAGCATGTATTTTAGATTCAGTTGTCTATGTCTGGCCTTGATCAGGACGAAGGAGTTTCTTGCACGCTGAACTCTGGGAGTGTAGTCCGGGTATATGGCTATTTTTGAATGGTCTCTTTTTATCTCCCCACCTTCCCTAGAGTACTTGAGTATGATCTCCCTATCTTGAAAGTTCACGATCTTAGCGATCATCAGGCAAGGGTGTCATCCCAGTGGTAGTTTCTTTTATAGGGATCTGTGGGCCCTTTCCACCACAAAACCTTAGTCAGCCAGCGCCGATCTCCTGTTGTATCAGGGTTTCCACGAATCCTGTTGGGTTCAGGCCTTCCATCCCCTCAGGGATCCCAAGCAAACAAACATTATTGCACCTGGCCCGTCCCTCAGCATCTTCAGATCGTGCTTCAAGCATCGCAACCCTTTCTTCTAGCTCCTGCACTCTTGCCTTCAAGTCTGCCGTGGTCTCTGTTGTTTCTTGGAGCCCGGCCTCTGCGGTGGTCATTCTTTTCGCCAAGTTACGTGCATCCAGACGCATCAGTTGCATGTCCGTCTTGACCTCTTCAATTTTAGTGTCTATGAACTACCTCAATGCAGCTATGGCCTCTAGTACTAGCCCATCTCAGTTATCTTCGTCCGGGGCCGTTTGTTAACTGGATGCAGTTGTGCCATCCTGCGCTAGGGCTCGTGGCCTAGCCGAGGCGAAGGAATCCATGATTGTCGCTTTTGCTGTACCCTTAGTAGGAGACATAGCCTCCTGAGTAGTGCGCAAGGTGGTTGCCAGGTTTACCCAGTGTCCCTTTAAAACACTGTTCTTAGCCGCTTCTTGGGGAGCTGGAGGTGCGTTTACTCTTGGGCAGTATGGAGTGCTGTAACTGAGTTGGTTGTGGTGGGTAGTGCTCAGTGTGCCCTCTCATTGTCCATTTGAGAAATAGTGTTTGTGCATCCTGGCGTGGTTAAGTTCCCTTATGGATGCAGGAGGGGTTGATTGCCCCCCGCCGTGTACCGCCTCCACTGCAGTCTAAGTCCAGCCTCTGAGCCGTGCAATCTCTGCTTCAATTTCCTTAGTTTTGTTTTGTGCACTGCCAGCTCTTGGGGCCCCTGTGAGAGCCTCCAAGTAACTCTGTGCCTCCGAGGTCAATCAGCGATCTTGGGTCAAGTTCAGGCTGAATTGCAGTCCGCTGAGTGTTGCACGTATCCAGCGTGTGCTTCCTGGGTGTCGTTAGGGCACAGCACTGGTGGTGATTGCACCTCCCACGTTGCTGTGCCTTGTGTTAGTGCTATGTGCCCACCAGCATTGTGCTCAGGTTTCTCAATGTCTTTCCATCCAAGGATATCCTGATCCTGTGTTTGCATGGGTGGGGTCCGCCTATTACTCTTGGTGTTGCAGTGATTACACACTGTACTGCCCCCTTAGATTTTCACTGAGCCCTGGGACTGTAGCGTGGGCTGTCAAACCAAGCACAATGGTTTATTCACTACCGTTCGGTTGTTGTGCTTAGGTGATGGCTAACCGTATACTGGCAGTTGCAGCTAGATTGGATCACTGTTGGCAGTCCGTCTCCCCCACTCTGGTGTGGGTTGCGCTGTGAGGTGGCCTCCTGTGCTCCGAGCACCAGGTTGCACACCTGCGCCGCCGCTCAGATGTTTCGTGTGTTTTGGCAGCAGTCCACCCAGTTTCGGGACCAAGGTGCGTTTTGCCGCCTTGCTAAATCGATGCCTCATGCCAATGCGTATCACCACTCAAACCCGGGGCACGGGTCATGCACTAGCGGCACACTAGCATGGCTTCCTCCTTTAGGGATCCAACAGGTCGCGTGTTGCGTGGGATTGAGCCAATACTTGCATATGTGTGGCTAGCACAGATCAGTGATTATGGTGCGCCCTTGTAATCCAGCAACACTGTGTCTCAGAGTGGCTTACTTTATTTATGTTCTTTGCCCCTCTCTTGGGGGTTACAGGGTACCCTTCTTTGGATAGTGTTGCCCTGCTGGACCAACACCGCTGCACACAGTGTGCATCCAATGGGAGAAAATTATCCGCAGCGGGATGGCTCAGACAGGCCGCTCTCACCCAGTAGCAGGATCATGGAAACTTCTATTCGTGGCGCGGTCCGCCGTTTCTGTTCTGCTTCCCTACTTGCGTAGTCTATTTTGTCATGTACTGCATGTCAGGACTCTCTGTTCCTCACTATAATCTGCTGTCCGGCACTCTGTCGCATTGAACACTTCCTTGCCTCTTTGGTCTTCTCCTCTTCCGACGCTGCGTTCCAGTTTTTCAGTCCCGCTGTCTGCCCGGACGCAGCTCCCCGCTGCTTTGTCACTCGATGACACTGTGCCTTCAGATTAGGCACCATGTTCTGCCCACACCGTTAGTGGTGGGGGGCGGACCGGATTCTAGGTTCGGAGCCCGCACTCCTCCAAAGCTCAAAGTAGTTCTTACCCATCCCCCGCATCGCTGATTGGCCGCCGCAGCCTCCGCCATCTTGTTCGCCCCAGGGGTATATTTTCCAAGGGCCGGATAAGCAATATCCCGGCTCTGTTTTTTGTCTGACTTCTTCTGGGGGTGCGGGAAACGCTTTGCCTACCCTCAGAAGTGATTTTCATTTCATTTCTTCGCGTTTGTGTGTAGCATCAGGATCAATCAGAAGGGTCTCCGCTGGAGCTCTGCCCAGCAACTTCCTCACGCCATGAACTCAGGACACGCCCCCAGCACCTGTTTGGATGACTCTCTTATAGATCAGACTTGGCTAGAGACATTGTCAGGTGTTGTCAGAGTGAAGGAGGAAAAACGAAGAGGAGAGTTGGCCTAAGTGGGCCTCAGAGAGGTAGAGGGAGAGGAACGCAAGGACAGGATGTCTTGAGTTTTAGTGGTGAAATGAGAGGCCAGAGCCATACAGAGGGCATGGGAGGGAACAGGAGAGGTAACTGCAGTCAGATTGGCCAGCTCCTTGAAGATTTTAAAGAGTTTGTCTGTGTGGTTAGAGGGTGTAGAGATGTGGGCTTGGATATGGACCCTCTTCTTAAAGAGGACAAAGGGTCTGTATTGCCTTTGGAGCAGGAGGCAGGCCAGTTTGTCAGAGGATATGCCCAAATCCCTCCACTTCCTCTCAGCTACCCTGCACTTGCGCTATACGGCAGCGCGGTCAGAGTCGTACCAAGAGTTGCTCTTGGAGGTAGGCTTCAGATGGATTCTTATGATAGGGGCAAGGATGTTCAGAGTGTTGGAGATAGAAAGATGCAGGTTAGAGAGGTTTGTGTCAGAGTGAGAGTCAGCTGCAGGAGAAGGAGGAGCAGAGAAAGTAGAGGCAAAGCCATCCACTGACATTCACTTCATGGGCCGAATGACCGAGAAAGAAGGTGGCAGTGCTGGGGTAGGCTTTGCTTGAGGGGCAGGAGGTTTACAGTGAGACGGGAGCAGAAAGTGGTGAGTCCAAGAGAGAGGAGTGGTGAGAGGGTTAGAGCAGAGGATGTCTGAGGAGATAAGAACATCCAAGGTGTTTCCAGCAGAGTGTACCGGAGCAGAGGGTACAATGGAAAGGGATAGAGAGTCACATAGGTTGTGGAAGAGCTCGGAGGAGGGATTAGAAGCATTCAGGTGGATGTTGAGGTCTCAAAGGAGGAGAAGTTGAGAGGTCAAAGCAAGGAGGGAAGAAGAGAGGTCAGCCCATTCTGAGAGGAAAAGGGTGACCTGGCCATGTGGCCTGTAGATGGTGGCCACAGTCAGAGAGAGGTCAGGAGAGTTAGAGATCCTGCAGACTAGGCAGTCAAAGGAGGAGTAGGCCTGCATAGGAATTATAGAAGCAGGGATCCACTCCAGAAAGATCAGGGCCATGCCACCTCCGGGATGATTGGTTCTGGGCTCGGAGAGGATCTTGTAGACCTCAGGGAGGAACATGTCAAAAGTCATGACAGAGCTGGCTGTGAACCATGTCTCAGTGAGAACGAGAACATCCAGGTCAATGTCTTCGAGGAGGTGGCAGGTGTCGGAGGAATGTTTGACAGCAGAGCGAGAGTTGAGAGTAGATACATGAAGCAGGATACTACATATGAAGACTTCCGAGGTGGCATGCAGGAGTGAGGTACACCCAGGTGGTAGAAGGGCCTGAGAGTGGACAGAGGCAGTAGACAGAGGTGGCGTAGGGGCCAGAGCAGATGAGGAGGATGGTGTCAGAGAGGCAGTGGAGGAGGAAGGAGTGGCAGAGGGGTCAGAGATGTGTTAGAAGGGGTGGCAGGAGAAGGGAGGAAATTGATGAGACGCGGGTGACACCTATCAAGAAGGAGGATATTGGGCTGAGAGCCCTGGACCATGACAGTGCCATTCAGATAGACATTGATGATGGTAGGGGGCTACAAGGACCTCCCAATGGGTGCCACCATTAATGGGAGAGGAGGGGAAAGGAGAGAGAACAGACACCATATGAGGAGTCCATAGATCTGGAGAGCGAATGGCAAAGAGGATGTCAGTGAGAATCTGTTTGGAGGAAGCGCTGATGTGGGTATCGGCGATAGGGAGTTCTGGATTGGAGACCAGGATATTCCTCTTGAACCTTTTCCTTCCAGACTTAGTGAGAAGGATAGGATAGGAGATAGAGTAACAGTTTGAGAACATGGGAGAGATTGATAGCACCATAAGGTGCGACGAGGCAAATAGGGAGAGTGAGGGAGGACAAGAAGCAATATGGTTCTCTTTCAGCAATTGCTAATTAATCCTATTAATTTCATTCTTGCTCTACTAGGTTTTGCATGTAAAGTTTGTTGAAATAAGTCTAGGGACAGTTTTGTATCCAGGGATTTTTCGCACAAAAATGGGTTTGAAGTATGGGCCACTCTGCAAACCTCTTGGTTCATAACAGAAGATGTTTAGTGACTTCAGGATAGGGGTACCTTTATGTATGTGTCATGGGTGTCATTTTGGAGCAGCTATGGTTACCAAAGGTTACCCCTGGCACTCTCCTTAGTACACCTGACTCTGCCTCTGTCTCTGTGACCCCTGTCACTCGTGAACCCTTTTCCACCATGGCTCTTGTCATGGCATCGCCTTGATTATTATTGTTTTGGCAGTAGTTATATTCCTCTGTTTACATTTTCTGTGTTCATGTGTGTGCGATATGTCTGTGTGCACAGTTTGCCTATCTGTGACCTTTTATGTCTTGTTATGTTATGTTGATGTATAGGGGCAGTCTCCAGGTGCTCTCATGTGTGACACTTTACTATTTGATTTTGATTTTGAAACATTTCTATTGCGCACCAAACAGACTGAACTATCTACGGGCGTAGATGTCAACTATTAGAGTTTTGCAGTATAGATTCATTCAGTGGTCAAGTCCTGAAACTGTAAGTGGGGGGACTCATCAACAAACGCAATGGGATGTGACATCGCCAGAAATTAACATATCACTGTGAAATATGCACAATTGGCTTTGCATAACCACCCAAATTGAACAGGACGAATGCCATTTTCCTTTCATGAAATCAACACACACACAAAACCAAGAGAGGATATTTTCTCCTAATAGTGTTTTTGAAAACGTTAAAAGGTGTGCAAACTCCAAGAACCAATACAAATGTTTTCCCTGGGACTTGCAGTAACGAAATGGGACATTTCACCTTTAGTTGTTTGTTAATTTTCGTCAAGTTATATAGTTTAGTGGTGGAGTGTCCGGCCTACGAATTTTCCGAGGTTTGATCCCTGAGGTGAGCTTTAATTCAGAAATTCAAAGAGGACATCCATTGTTTCTCTTTTAGCTGGGGGGACTGAGTTCCCCCTCTGAATAAAGTGGGTGGACTCCGTCCCCCCGCGTGTACCCTCGACTTGAGCCCTAGATTCATTGCATATTCTGTAAGAGTACAGCCTATCTAAACAGAAAGGTTTAGACATACACTTGAGCCCTAGATTCATTGCATATTCTGTAAGAGTACAGCCTATCTAAACAGAAAGGTTTAGACATACACTTGAGCCCTAGATTCATTGCATATTCTGTAAGAGTACAGCCTATCTAAACAGAAAGGTTTAGACATACACTTGAGCCCTAGATTCATTGCATATTCTGTAAGAGTACAGCCTATCTAAACAGAAAGGTTTAGACATACATGTCTATGTACTTGCGTACATTTAAGAAATCACTGTTTCCCTTCAGTATGTACAAAGAGAAGAGGGCAGCTCTGTGAAATAAGCGCTTGCCACTATTAACTGCTCTCATTTGCATCCTATCATAACAAATCATGCAGATTTCGATACATATGTCTGCTCCATTTTCAACATAGTTTTAGAACCTGCTTTAATGTTTCACATATTATCGGCGCTACTTTAAACAGCAGGATTATTATCACTATATTAATATTGTAAATTGTATTTTTTGAGTTTGTGGTTACACATATGGGACCACAGCTACCATAACGCAAAGATTATCAGGTGACCACCCACCATATAGCCAGGGACAGCATGTGTTTCAGTACTGGGAGTTGCTTTTACAAACGTATGAAAGTGCTACTTGTGGTTCAGTGAAGGGAGGCCCACAAGATTACAGCTCCTAAACTGGATTACAGAGTTAAAGGAAAGCCCACGATTGGAGCATTGTGTGGTGGTTGACATTTTGTGTTTGGTAATGCTGGTCGGGGTAAATTTGATTTCTCTGGCCCTGATCTCATTCATTGGTGAGTCTTCGAGTACAACCATACTAGGCAGTGATTACTTACAATGAGACCCTCATTTTTATGTAAAACATACTTTGGTTCTTAGGCTGAAACTATGGATGATACTTTTGGTAACGCCCCTTTCAGCCTACCTTATGCTATGTTATTGGGCATTTGTATAGCACCTTTCTCCATTGGTGGGATCTCAACGTGCTGGGGGTTGAGTGCCCTTGGGGACCGTAGTCCAGGTCAGTGGAGAAAGTAGGATGGTAAGTAGTTCATGTTTGCCTAATAGCGTCTCTGTGGTATAATTGAATTTAGAAAATGTGCCTAATAGCGTCTCTGTGGTATAGTTGAATTTAGAAAGTGTGCCTAATAGCGTCACTGGCTATAGTTGAATTTAGGAAAGTGTGCCTAATAGCGTCTCTGTGGTATAGTTGAATTTAGAAAGTGTGCCTAATAGCGTCACTGTGCTATAGTTGAATTTAGAAAAGTGTGCCTAATAGCGTCTCTGTGGTATAGTTGAATTTAGAAAGTGTGCCTAATAGCGTCACTGTGGTATAGTTGAATTTAGAAAGTGTGCCTAATAGCGTCTCTGTGGTATAGTTGAATTTAGAAAGTGTGCCTAATAGCGTCTCTGTGGTATAGTTGAATTTAGAAAGTGTGCCTAATAGCGTCACTGTGGTATAGTTGAATTTAGAAAGTGTGCCTAATAGCGTCTCTGTGGTATAGTTGAATTTAGAAAGTGTGCCTAATAGCGTCACTGTGGTATAGTTGAATCTAGAAAGTGGGACTAATATCGTTCTGTGGTATAGTTGAATTTAGAAAGTGTGCCTAATAATGTCACTGTGGTATAATTTAATCTAGAAAATGTGCCTAATAGCGTCACTGCAGTATAGTTGAATTTAGAAAGTGTGCCTAATATCATCACTGTGCTAAAGCTTAGTGGACAGAGTGGATATATCTTTATATCTCCTATTTATGCTATATATATGCTATGTACCTGTATCCCCATGTTATCTGTATCACATGTTTACCCTATCCATCCTGTCGCTTTATATATGTATGCCGCTATGTACGCCCCCTGTGCTGCTCTTGTGCTTGGTCGAAGGCGCTTTATCGATAACCACCATATCACACTACTACGCTTACTCTCTCTTATACACCATTATTCAACTAGAACACAGCTATGCTATGACACATTCCGCCTAGCTGTTCTTATACTAACATGACCCCACAAGCACCTCATCATCCTAATAAAACACAGCTAGCTGAGCACATACCAGCTATCTTAGGTGTCTCCTCAGGCCTAACGTAGCCAGAACTCAGTCTGGGTGTCCACCCTCCAGACTGAACACATCCAACTGATTTCCTCAACACCACACCTACTGCTAAAAAGCAGCTATCATGCAACAACCACACCAGCTTCACACATATCCGGTGCACCCACACACCATACAACACTCCTTTCTCTCTACTGACTTGAGGTCATACCAATGATACATAAGGCGCCATATAAATGCCAAGTAACGTAACATAACATAACATAACATAACATAACATAACATAACATAACATATCAGCTTTATTGTTAATTAGTGAGGGAAGCCTTTGAATTGTTTCACATGGCACTAAAATAATGCAGTAAAACACAGACTCAGTTGCTCGCCATTGATGTACATTTTGTGATCCGGACCCGAGCTGTTTATTAAACCTCAGTCTTCATCAATAAGAAGCAACCACCCTGCCCTAACACCACACTCCACTCAGCACGCACCTGGCATCACACTCACACAGAACTTTGTGGTTTCTCACTCAGACACTGTTAAACAAAACAAATTACACATAAAACTTGCAGAGAACAACAGGAAGCCATCATGCTCAGCAATCATGCACATACACACCTGAACTTGAAACCCATGTACTCAGGCAGAGCTTACTGGAACAGTTTTCTCAAATCTATCACAAGGTTCCCCTTAATGCTTTTCTTGTTATATCTGTAGACGTTACAACGTGGGTATGACGGATTGCCATTTTCCAAGGGTGCATTTATTCCTTTCCTTAAACGTGACATGTGCTGATCAGATTTCCATTTCCTAAGCTCCACGCTAAAAGCATAGTGTGCACCTGTGCCCTTCTGCATCCGTATCATGATCTGCAGCGTCTGCTCTACCAGTGGCACAGAGCAGATTCAGAGGTCACAGGTGCCCATTTTATACCTGCAGTGACAGCCATGTCTCTGCAGCACATGGGCTGTATTTAAGACATGCAACACTGTACCAAAACTATGATAATTATAAGTAGCCTGTGATGGTGGCAAGGTGTACTCTAAATATAAGCCAGGCCTGAGTTAGGGCATGGTGTATGGCACTGCTCATAATCATTGCAACCACATCCAATTGAATATCACACATATGTCTGCCTTGTAGTGCCAGTTCAGCTTTGGAAGGGTAATGTGTATTCTCCCCAGACAGCCTGGAGATTTCCCTATTGGCAGTAACGTACCCCCAGGATTGCCTCTCTTTGTTCCTTTTAAAGAAGATAGAGTGCCCAAAGCAGAGGCAAGCTCTGTCCCCTAACCATCCCCAGCAATCATCAGGGGTGACATGCTGCCTCTCTGCCAGTCATAACAGTACCCAGAACCTAACTGTGCTATAGGACGCATGCAGTTGTGGACTAGCCTTCCTAGTGCTTGGGAGAATAAGAAGAAGGGCCAAACCGTATCCTTGAGCCCCTGGATTGGGACTCACAGCAACCAGAGGACCAAGCTAGCAAGGAATTCTGTGCTCTCCAGTTGAACTACTTCAAACCGAGATTCAAGCCCGATTCGACACCTTCAAAGGGGTATGGAAGCTCTGGCTTTTTTTATTCTTATTTATTTCATAAAATGATGCATGAAATTCAATTTCTGAGCAGCTGCTGAGATTTCCCTTTCCTAAGCTCCTCGCCAAAAGTATAGTGTGTACCTGTGCCCTGCTGCATCAGTATCCTGATCTGCAATGCCTAATCTACTAGTGCACAGTTGCCCATTTGACAGCTGCAGTGACTGTCAAGTCTCTGCAAAGCAGGGACCGCATGTAAAATATGCACCTTTGTACTAAAACTGTGATAATTATAAGTAGCCCATGCTGGTAGCAGGGCCAACTCTAAATATAAGCCAGACCTGAGTTAGGGCATGGTGTATGGCACTGCTCATAATCATTGCACCCACATCCAAGTGATATGACACATGTGTCAGCACAGTAGGCCCAATTCAGCTGTGAAAGGAATATGTGTATTCACCCCTGAAAGCTTGTACTTTGCCCTACTGGCCGGAAAGTAGCCTGGGGGATAGCCTCTCTTTGTTCCTTTGTAAGGGCAGGTAGCACACTTTCCCCAGAACAGCCACTCCACAGGAAGCTGGCCTGGGAAAAGGAATCAAAGTGCACACCCATTCACAAAAGGCTTGGCCTCATACCACAGTGCTTCATATCTAACGGCCCTTGATCCTGTTGAGAAGGGAAGAGGTGGGGTTAGTGTGGACAGGGAGAGCTCTGTATAGTTGAGGGAGATTTCTACCATTTTGTTTCTCTCTGCCTCTCCCTCCCCTTACGGTCCCCTCCACTTACCGAGCACACAGCACTTTGGATTTGTTGTCAGAAGGGCAAAGTCCACTTCTTTCAAGCAGAAGGATTGGACCCAGAAAGCAGTCTAGCTTTAGTCCAATCACCTGTAAAAACCTTTCCTTTAAAAGAAGGGGTCTCACACCACTTCTTTGAATCATCTTTTGGACATCAACCTTTCAAGAAGATTCCATTGAACCCCTGATCCGCCATTGAGGTGAACACTGAATGTCCAAGGCAGAGGCAAGCTCTGTCATCTAACCATCCACAGGGACCATTGGGGTGACCTGACGCTGGCACAAGACTTGACTCTCTGCCAGCCACTATGGTACCCAGGCACTTACTGTGTTGTAGGACACCTGCAGTTGTGGACCAGCCTCCCTAGGGCTTGGGAGAATGAGAACAAGGATCACAACTTATCCTTGAGCCCCTGGAGAAGGACTCTCAGAAATCAGAGGACCAAGCCAGTCAGGAATTCTGTGCTCTCCAGTCAAACTGCTTTGAACTTTGCTTGAAGCCCGATTTGATGCTTTCGAACTTACAGAAATGCCCGAAGCTGCTTTTGGTGTTCTACTATCTCGAACCGCTTTGCTGTATGTAGGACCAAGTTCACAAGGGCATCACGCCAGCTGGGCAACTTGTTGTCTTGGCTTGAACCAGGAGATCCCGCCTCAGCCTTTGAGCTGCTGTCAAACCAACAGCACTTTTGATGCTGATCTTTTTCGACAGTCAAGCAGGTCCTGGGGGACTCCTTCAAACATCGATCTTTGAATGCCACCTCAAACCTTTCTGTGCATGCAGTCACCAGCATCCTCACCATCAGCTGGACAGCCAAAAAGACCCCGCTGGAACACGGCACCATTTTGAACCTCAAAATACCTCTGCCTTGACTTGGCTGTACACCTGCTCGCCGCCTGGAGCCATGCAACTGCTGCACTTGAACACTTTGACCTGACATGCTTGTAACATTCACGCCACCTCGATGTTGCCTCATACTTCGCTCCGCCCACCACCTGCATGGCTCGAATCAACTGCTCATTGCCGGCCGTCGACCGGAACCGCAGGGAGGTCACTCGCAGACTTCCTCCCAGCTGTTACCAAATGATTAAATCCTGCTGGACCTCGAACCGCCGCCTCGCCGAACCACATATTGGAAAATCAAGGTCACCACTTCGAACCCATACTGGATCTCCACGCAACTTGCTGGATCACCACTCACTGATCCTAACTGGGATATGCACACGTCTCGAACTGGTGCAACTTCAAACTGACCCTGGTACACATTCTAAACTGCACAGCTCGAGTGTTGCCTTTAAACTCCTGAGTTCCCAAATTTGGCCTACTCGACGCCCACTCTACGCTTTGATCAACTACGCTGCATAGTCCTCGAACTTGGTTTTGGCCTGCTTGCACAACAACTTGAAGCAAGGTTTGACACTGTCGAACTGCCAAGAACCACAAGAAGGTACTATTGACAATTAACTGCCCCATGTTCCAGTTTTGGGCCCTACAGACTGGTTAGGTCTTTAATCCAATTTTGCACACAAGAAAGATATTTTTTATAGAACACTGTGATTTCTACTTGCCTTATACCCCTGATTCATTACTCAGAGTTCTGCATTGAGCTATCTTTGCTTATTCTCTGTTATTTTCTCTGGGATGGGTTTTGTGTAGTGTTTTACTATCTCTTCATTTTGCAGCTGGTGTGGTTTTTTTTTTTTATTAAAGTATATCTATTTTTATAGAACCTTGATTGGACATTTCCTTTTTTATAACTGTTATCCTTTGCTGTTTATGTTGCTACTGAATCACATTCACACCCCTCTTGCGGGTGTACCCTTCACTCTGCCATGTTACTGCAAGAGGCAAGGGAGGTATATATCTTAACTGTGCTTGTTTTACCTTTATGATTGTGTTGGCTCTTGGTGTGTAGCAGTGTAAGGCTTGACTGGGCATTCGAGGCCTCACTCATACTTGTAGTGCTGTGGGGCAGAATCCAATTCATCACATTAGTCAATGTATCTTTTCCCCACATTACCTGCACAGTTAGCCCATGTTCCTCAAAAGATAATTTGTAGAATCCTCAGTCAAGCTTTTCCAATTATATTCTCACCTATTTTCTGTCTTTGCCTTTGTCGCGCTATTAAGAGCAAACTTTGTATATGCATGCAATGTAATTGAAGATCTACTTCTCAGTTCATACGTTAGCCGCACATTAAGTTCTTGAAGACTGTCGTGAATTAAATGTGTGCTTTTTTACATTCCAGAGAATATTTGGCCTGGGAAAGATACACGAGTAACTGAAAAAAGCATAACGCAGTCAATATACACATTGATCAGAAGGTGGCAGTAGTGTCAAAGGGATTCATTGGTTGTTAAAAAGCGGAACAGAAAATAAGCGGCTATGTCTTCCCCAGGAGGCTTAAGATAATAGATAATAAAATAGATTGTGAAGTAGAGGTAAGTTCAAAAGATACAAGTGGAACGTGACAATTGCACGCTCGTGCTGGTTAATTTCCAATACGTAGACGAATTTATTTAGCCCCGATCTACAGAATGTACCTTTGTTTTACTACTGCAGTTCCTAACATATATGAACAGTCAGGGGCAGCTTGTAACAAATCAACGTGATCCTCATTGTGCATAGTTTTAGGGAAAGCTGATATTTGGAACAATGTGGCTGCATTGAGATATGTGAATTGATCTCATAAAGTGAGTTCTAATGGCAAAGCTTTTGTTTAGCAGGGAAGTAGCGGACAGAATGTTTAAGTCTAGTACAAACACGTAGGCATTATATCACGGGTACACTCCAGAAATGTAAATGTAATGTGCTGATTGTGAGCACCTGGGGACCAATTCCGTTGGTGATGGTACGCAGTACAAATACCTTTAACATTAACATTAACATTGTCCGTAGGCCGTCCACATCGTTATGTGGAGGCGGGCGTCCAAGGAAGGCGCCTGCGTGAGGTTCCGCTGACCCATAACAATGGCGACAGAGGGCGATTGTCCCTCGCAAGGGCGGCAATAGGAGTGAGTCAGGCAGCTGGAAGCACATTGAGGCCCCAGGAGGCCTGATAAGCAGAGGCCAGGGACCAGAAATAATGTGTCCACAAAGTCACAAGCAGGAGCCATGCAGGGCTCCGGCACATGTGTGTGAAAAGAGACATCCATCAAGGCCAGACACACATAACCACAATAGGGTGCCATTCTCAACAGCACAACAAGCCCAAGTCGCGTCATGTCAGATGAGGACATATCAGGCTCCAAGAGTCATTGGGCCTCATTACGAGCTTGCCGGTATCCTTGCAGTAAAACCACCAGAATACTGGCATATGGTAATACCATTACAGGCACTCAATATGGCAGTATTTACACCGGATTCCGAGTTCCGGCATTAATCCCGATTCATGGAGTCTTATAGGACTCCATGGGGGATTTGGTGCTATTACAGGAGCCGGCGTTACCGGTGCCTTTAAAACCAGTGATTTTTGCTGGGATTCCTCCACCTCACCAGCAAATTCATAGTTGGCTGGTGTGGTAATGTGCCGGTATATGTAATTACCAGCATGCTAATACCACTCCGGCCATCCGGCCAACATGTAACTAGGCCATTGTCCCTGTAACTCCCAGGGGCACTCAATCTGGCAGAGACAAGCAAGATGGGACCTCGATGGGCCAGGTGAATGAGAGACTTTGAGGTGTACCTTGACGCACTAGGTCCTCTTGACGACCATAGATAGAAATGTCTTCTCACCCTGGCAGTAGGATCAGCCACAAGAGACATCCTATATGAAATACCTGAATACACTGTTGACACATTCACGGGCCTCAACACAGCCCTAACAAACTGTTTGATGCTGCACAACAATGTCAACTATGAAAGGCGGTGTTCCACACAATGAGGCAAACGATGGTGTGAAAAAAAGGATGCGGTTGTGCTGCGCTTAAGAGTGTGACTGAACCACTGAGCACTTAATAACTATTCCAATGAGGAGGCTGTACAGTCTCAAATCATTTTAGGGTGTGAATCCACAAACTTCAGGAAAAAACTATTACAAAAAACCTGTTTGCTCGAGGAAATCCTGATGCTAACTCACTCAGAAATGACAGTGGAACGCCAAATGGAATCCATGAACTACAAAAAATACACCTGTCACTCCCAGCCGCTGTGAATACAATCTTGGCATCTCCACTCTCGCATGCCCAGTCAGAACATTTCTGCTTCAGGTTCAGATACAAGTCCCCACATAAAGGGACATCCTCTGCAATTGGCCAATTGTGTTCAGCCTGTGGGTCGGGGAACCACTTCAAAGTGGTGTGGCGGACAGCTCGGATCTTACAGAAAGTGACAATGCCAGGACCACCTCCCGTTAGTATCAAAGAGAAATTGATGGCATCATCATCGTCTCGCCTGCAAGAGAGTATTCTGGAACAACAGACAGAGAGCTTCATGAGGCAAGAGAGGTGCCTGAAAATCAAGGACCACCGGAAAGAAAGACGTCCCATCTATCGTTCACAATACAACCCAGGAGAGTGAGGCGATATGTGTGATACTTGATTGAGCGATCGCCTTCAATGAGTGAGTTGAGTTCTTCTCTGGAAAATCAGAGACCCAAGGGTTACCTGTATACATTAGGGAATCATAGAGTAATAGATTACAGTTTGAAATTGTTACTTCAAGTCAACAACTTAAAAGCAGAATTCCTGGAAGACACAAGGGCCACAGTAAATGTGATCACTGAAGAGATTTACAAGAGCATTCCCAAAGTGCCCGCTCTATGACCATCAGAGTGGACATACACCCTTATCGGTCCAAAACATAGCTGCCATGCAAGGGATCCTCTGAGGCCACTTGTAGCTACACAACACAATCAAGGAAACTACAGATACATGTGCTAGAAGCAACGGCCAATAATGGCTGTGTGCTAAGCTTAAATCTGTGCTAGACATGGGTTTGATGCATGTGCCATATAAACTGCTGCCAACCAGGAACATAGACACTGTAGAAAAAATGGACCAATTATTCTAATCATTGTTCAAAGGTCTCAGCACGTTGAGGAGCAAGCAAATACAACTGCACATTGACCCAACTATCATGCCGGTGGCTCAACTTTTTTGGGGCATACCCGTAAACATACAGCAGCAGGTAGAGGAAGAGTTGTATAAACTACTCAAACACGACATCATAGAACTGGCCTCGGGGCCCACTTCATGGGTATCCCCATTGTATCTGTACCCATCTCTATCTGGCTATGCGTGGACATGATACACCCCAACCAAGCCATCCACTGACATGATGCATCTATAAAATGGGGAGAAAGTAGTCTCTAAGCTAGACCTTAACAAAGGATATCATCAGTTGGAACTGGCCCCAGAGTCCCGATACATTACCACCTTTGTAACACACTTGGGATTATACCGATGTAAACGTCTCAGCTTTGAGTTGTCATCCACAGCTGAGATCTTTCAAGCAGAAATCCACAATGTCATCAAGCACATACCAAACTTTCTTAACTACAGCGACGACATTCTGGATTTCGGCATGGACAAAGCAAGAGTCAGCATGGCTCTAGACGTGGCCAACCTAACGCTCAATAAAGAGAAATGAGAATTTTCGAAAAGGTCACCCTCAGATTTTTCAGTCACATCTTCTCTGCCCAACGAATGGCACCCGACCTGGAGAAAGTGGCTGCCCCGAACAGGACCCACCAGCCCATGACTGTATCAGAGCTGCAGGTCTTCCTAGGCCTAGACAGCTATTGCACAAGGAAGAGAAATGGTTTTGGGACAGTCAGTGCTCCTTTGAGGGCTTTCACAAGACAACACATCACTTTCCCGTGGTCGAAGGAATGCCAGCCAGCATTTGAACTCATTTGCAAGAGTATTTCAGCAGCAGAAAATATGGCATATTTTGATACTGATCGGAGTACTGAACTGACGGTTGACGCCAGCTGACTGGGTCTCGGAGCAATCCTTGCACAAGTTAACCCTGACTCACCACATAGACGAAACTTATGAGACTCGTTACGAGTTCGCTGGTAACCCGGTGGTAGTAGCGGTGGGTTACCGGCAAAATCGCCTTACCATTACTGGCGCCTTTTATCCCAGTGTTACAGCGATATTACGGGTGCCGGCAACAGCGGTAAATTCCCATTCCATGGAGTCCCATAAGACTCCATGGGATGGGAACTACACAATCACTGGCACAGTTGTTAACAGTGCTGGTAGTTCATTTCTCTACCGGTAGGGACCTGAACTCCCGGCCGGTCAGGCCTGCCAGTAGTTCACTGCCCCTACCGGCAGACTCAGAGTGAATCAGTCCGATAAAAATGTCAGAGCCAGTAGTAACAGCATTTTTTTGGCAATTTTACCAGACCAGCCCACCTGTAATGAGGGTAGTCTTCTCATACGGCAGCAGGAGCCTATCCGCAATGGAGCAAGCCTACTCACAAGCTGAAAAGGAAGGGTTTAACGGTGGTGTGGGCATGCACAAACTTCCAAATATTTCTGTATGGAAAACCATTCACTATTATAACAGACTGCCAGGCATTACTCTCATTTATGGAAACTCACAGGCAAGCATGCCTTTAAAGAATAGCCATATGGGGCCTACAAGACTATTTGTTCAATATAATCCATCATCCTAGAAAGGAAGAAAATCCGGCTGACTTTCTATCAAGACACCCACTGGAATCCCCAGGCTCTGAGCCATCGGTCGCTGACCGATGCGTCAACTACATGATGCACCAGGCGACGCCAAAAGGGGTGGACATACTACTGTTACTGAAATAAATGGAACAAGAGCTGACATTTCACATCATCGCCAACTGTCTCAAAACAGGGAGTTTGAAACATGCCAAGAGGATTGGGGATGACGAGTCACCAGCCACTCAAAATTACATCAAAATCCTGCTATTGGTCAAGGAAGAATTAGCCCTGTCCAAAGATGGTCCCTTGCGCAGAGGCATCAAGCTGATTGTGCCTGCAACCCTGAGACACCAGGGGGCTGATTCACAGAATGGTTTTCTTATGGGATTGTGCCATTATAAAACGCTTCTATGAATCAGGCCCCCAGGTCGTGGAATTGGCACATGAAGGGCATAGTCTCAACAAAACACCTACTGAGGCAGAAGGTCTGGTTCCCACAACTGGATGCACAGGTAGAAGAAAATCTCAATGTCCCACTTGCTGTAACACAACACCACAAACGTACCAGGAACCTCTTCAGATGACTGAACTACCAGACGAAGTAGGGGAAGAGGTGGCCATCGACTTCTTTGGACCAATTGTCTGTTAGTGGCCATAGACAAATACTCAAGGTTCCATGTCATACCTGCACTGGATAAAATGTTCACAGTATATGGCATCCCATGAACCGTCAATTCAGACAATGGCCCCCATTCACCAGCCAGGACTTCAGGGTTTTTGCACAATGCATGAGATTCAAGCACTGCAGGGTCACACCGCTGTGGCTGAAAGCCAATGAAAGAGTGGAGGGGTTCATGGGTAATCTAAACAGAGTGCTTCACATTGCACATCATACAAACAAGCCACTTGAACAAGTACTTTATCAGTTACTGAGGGATTACTGAAGCACTCCACACCTGCTCCAGCACTCGAAAATCGTCTGTGCTGGAGCAGGAGCTCCTAGCCACTGCTGCAGCAGTGACCCATTGCTGCTGCACCTTGTGCTGGACTGCACCAAGGTATGTCACCTAGCCCTAGCAATTGTGACTCCCTTGGTTATTCTTAGTGCGTTAGGCGCGGTAACCATTTAAAATCGATTCTTGGTTTGTTTGTGCACTACAATTCAAACGCTTGCGTTTGCTGCACATTGCAAATTTTGTAAAGTTGTGGCTGTCCTTCTGACTGAGCCTCAACCACTCGACCACCATTACAGCACACGAGGCTGAATCCATTCCAAGATGGCCGCCCGTGCCTTCTGAAGCCTCCCCTCCTCTGTGCTTCCTTCACCTGACCTGAGAAGACAGATGATTGGCGCTCCCACCCTACTTCTCCACCCATCAGTCGCCGGGAGGCGCAAGCCTGCCCTTCCAGGAAAGGCCCTGAGGGCAAGGCCAACAACTGTCCAGAGACTGTCCTGAGCTGACCAGAGCCCAGGGCCATACCCCCTGCTCATTTCTTATGAGGTTGTGAGTAATCCATATTTGTCTTACCTACTCCACCTGCGCCCCTTACCTTGTCCACTCAATCTGCTCCCTTTATTACCTTACCGGCATCTGCTATGTGTCCCAGCCACTGCATTGGACGATAAGGTTGCTTAAAACATTCGCAACAGTACGCCACCTTTAGTCGGACCTATGTACTCTACATTCTGGTAGACATCTCTACCATCCACTCTGCTCATAGACAAATCACATTTATGTGTTTGTTACTAATGCATTTGAACTTGTGCCTCTCTGCATTTTAATCGACTGCCTTTTTGGCTCCCTCTGCTAAAATCGAATCTAGGTATATAGGGATCTAAGTATCTGTACCCTAATACACTGCTACCGCGGTTACTGCTGCCTTACTTTCTGGGCACGCCACTGCATTTACAGTGGTCACTGTTATTATTGTTTAACATTGTGTGCAATTGCCTACAACAGCACCTCTACCTCAACCACCCTTTTTGTAGATCTGGCAGGCATCTGCTTTTAGACTGTATTAGGCCAACATGCCCTCCACCCTCACTACTCTGTTTGCAAGAATACTGCCCACCCTACTCTACCTCACACGGCACACCGATGGGACAGCACCCAATTACACCACTGCCTCCCTCCACTACCCCAATCTTCACAACACCATGACTATGCCGTCCACTGCTCACTACACCAACCCTTACCTCAACAACCCAGCCTTATGGCTCCAACACTTTGCTTCCAGACCTTCACCAAACATACCATGTTCCATCACCCTGAGAAATGCCAGACTTGGCTCACGACTCACGCACGCCTCCCATCACTCTGTGCATCTTAACAAACAGCCTCTGACCTCCACCGCATCCACACACTTGAAAAACCCATCATCACCTCACCCCAACCTCCCTAACTCTAGCAATATTAAGGGTGCATTAATCAATGTCAGATCACTCACGGCTCACGCTCTAGAAGTGGCTGACCTTATTCATACCCACGACCTCGACTTTATGGCTATCACCGAAACTTGGCTTCACGCAGCCTTTGGCCCACTACTCTCCCTTGCCATCCCTCCAGGTTACAACATTATCAGACACGATTGTAAATCTAACCAGTCCAAAGGTGGAGGCATTGCCATCATCCATAAAAATGCTCTAAACTTCCACCTCTCCTCTGTGCATCACTTTTCCTCTATGGAAGCACTGACAGCCAAACTAGCCGTCACTCCTAACCACTCTATCACCTTCCATCTGCTTTACCGGCCAGCTGGGCCGCTATTCACCTTCGCTGAGGACCTCTCCAACATCATCAGTCATAACACCAAAAGCAAATCCCAAGCCTCGATATTAGGGGACTTTAACCTAGGCCTCACTGATCCCAATGACACTGCTGCCATGACTATTGATAATATGCTTATGAATCCAGGATTCATACAGCTTATCAACCAACCTACCCACGTTAAGGGCAGAACCCTCGACTGGCTAGCCTCCCACAATTGTCCTATCCATATCATCTCTAACCAACAGTATGCATGGACCGACCACAACTTAATTACATTTAACATTCAGTCCATACCTGCCAGCCTCTCTCCTACCATTGCACCGGCTACTGCCACCCGCAATAAAAGTGACATCACTTGTGACAGACTCCTCCCCCTCCTCCTCCCGGCTCTCAATGACCAGGTTCGCTCATGCTCTGACCCCACGGCTATGGTTGACACCTTTAACCTCGCTATGCAAAAAGCCTTAGATATCATCGCCCCATCCGAACTGAGAAAGCCCAAACCTCGAGCCCACCTGAACATTTGGTTCACACCCCAGCTCAGAACCCTGCGCAAAGAAAAACGAATTGCGGAATCACATGGGAAAAGCAACCAGTCTGCAGCCAACAAATCGTGCCTCCTCCTGGCCACCCTTAACTACAAGGAAGCCATATTCCAGGCTAAAAAAGACACTTACAATAAACGTATCGAACAAGCCAAATCCAACACCAAAGAATTGTTTAGAATCCTAAAAGAAGTTGAAACCCCTGTCACTGCACCAGACACTTGCATCAAAGATAGCACTTGGTGTACCAAAATCCAAGAGGCTCTCCTCGGCAAGATTGCCACCCTCCAAATTAAAATCAATAACAAACAATCAAGCCTAAAATCCAACCCACAACCCAACCCTATCCCCACCCTAAACCACCCCATCCCAGACTCTCTGACTCCTTTTAGATTCTCTCCACTCTCCACTTCCGAAGTGGAAAAGATCATCACCAGCCTTAAACCGACCAATTGCCAAGGCGACCTCTGCCCGGCACCTATAATCAAGGAAGCAGCTAATGACCTAGCGCCATTCATTACTACGCTCATCAACTCTTCCTTTAGCTCTGGGATCGTACCTGACAATCTAAAGGACGCATGGGTCATCCCCCTATTGAAAAAACCTACCCTGGACGCTAGTATACCCACAAACTACAGGCCAATCACCACAGTCCCATTTTTACTAAAAATCCTCGACCGTGCAGCATATCTACAAATTCAAGATTACCTTGAATCTAACAAACTCTTGGGACTTAGGCAATCTGGGTTCCGGCCACGTCACGGCACTGAAACTGCCCTCATAGATTTAAAAACACAGATTGAAGATCTAAAAGACAAAGGCAAACTTGCTCTCTTACTCCTCTTGGACCTTTCGGCGGCCTTTGATCTCGTCAATCATGAAATCCTCTGCCACCACCTTAAATCAGCTGCACACTTCTCCGATAAAGCTACAACCTGGATTAGCTCCTTTTTAGACAATAGATCTATGCGCGTGTTCTCTCCACTAGCAGCCGCCCCACCTGCACCTGTCTCCTGTGGCGTGCCACGAGGATCTTGTGTTTCACCCACGTTGTATAACGTATTCACCAAACCTCTCTTCGATATCTTGGACCAGTGCTTTAAGTGGGGTAAGAAATTGAGGGGGGGCCCTCGTTTGGAGGCGTGGCCTTTATTGTGGGCGTGGCCTAAAAGTGCACAAATCATAGTAAGGTGCGCAAACAAATATATAAATGTATTTGAGCATTTATATATTTGTTTGCGTACTACTATGGTTTGTGTATTTTTCAAGCCTTCTTTTATATTCATAGCAATGTTACATATTTCTATGTTTATAAAAGGTGGCTTGAAAGTGCACACACCATAGTAAGTTACGCACACTTGTGTGCTTACCTTACTATGGTTTGTGTACTATTCAAGCTACCTTTTATAAACAGACATTTGTAACATATGTCTATGTTTATAAAAGACGGCTTGAAACGTAGACATCTTTTATAAAGCGTTGAGGACGGACAAAACCCAAGGTGGTTTTGTCCGTCGACAAAGCTTTATAAAAGTTGCTTTGAATTGTGTACGATTCAAGCCATCTGTTATAAACATAGAAATATTTCTACGTGTATAAAAGATGGCTTAAACGTACACAGTTGAAGGCATCTTTTATAAAGCCTTGCCAAAGGAGAAAGGCGCCTCGGGCTCAGTGATCTCTGCTCAGAGCACTGACCCCGAGGCGTCTTTCACTCTCTGCGAACCCGCAGCTCCGTGATCTAATCTACATATTAGATCATGGAGCCCGCGGGTACGCTGAGGGTCAGTGACCTGGCGAGGGGAACTAAGGGACTGTAGCTTCCTCTGATGGCCCCTCAGATGAGGGGTCATCAGAGAAAGTTACAGAGACTGACGGAAGTGCCAGCCAGTCACAGCGACGCTGTGGCTGGCTGGCACTTCTGTCAGCTTGCCTGACGTTAAACTGGCGGGCGCATCTCTCGTTGCGGCTGCGGTCGCGGCGGGACAATGCGTCCTGCCATGGCGTGGTGGGGCTGGGGGGCCCCGGCAGGGCCCCGGCTCAGCCTCACTTTTTGGAGACTGCCGGGGCCCGGCCCCGGCAGGCCCCGGCCCACTTAAAGCACTGTCTTGGACTATCTGGGTGTCACTTGCACCAACTACGCCGACGACACCCAGATACTAATCCCTATCTCAGGTGACTACACAGCTGACTCCCTCGCTATCAATGTCATCTACCAGGTCATCCAGGCGTGGATGGCTCAACACGGACTCTGTCTTAATGATGAAAAGACTGAGCTCCTTATTCTTGGTTCGCCACAAAAACTTACCAAACTCTACCCTGCGTTCAAGTCCTTCATCATCGATGGGAATATTATCCCAACCGCCAAGGACACAAAAACCCTAGGGATCTACATTGACTCAACCCTATCCCTGACCAGACAAACAACTCAGTCTCTTGCGTAGCGGCATATACCTGCAAGCTTATTACAGCCTGTCGCCCTTTCCTCTCCGCAACCAATTGTGTTACCCTGGCTAGAACTCTTGTATTATCCAAGATTGATTACTGCAATGCACTGTACCTAGGCACCAATTGCTGCAACATAAACAAGTTGCAAATTGTCCAAAACAATGCTATTAGAGCTGCCCTCACAATTCCCAGGCGCCAACACATATCCGACACCAGACGCAATATTCGCTGGCTCTCAGTCCCACACCGTATCTCCCTGAAAACCCTGGCTCTTACCCACAAATGCCTTCATAACCAAGCTCCCTGCTACCTGGCTAACCGATTTGCCCTCCACAACTCCATTAGACCCCGCAGAATGGCTCATTTAAACTGCCTTGAGGTTCCACGTTTCAATCTCCAAAGATCAGGTGGAATTAGCTTCCCTATCTTGGCAGCTAAACTCTGGAACACGCTTCCTAATGAGCTTAGAGCAGAACCCTCATTCCCGAGATTCAAACACCTTACGAAAACCTGGCTGGGCGCCCAGGACATTTATCTCTGGGTTCTCTGCTTAATTTGTACATGTATATATAATCTGCTTGTCCTCTCATTGCTATTATCATACCTGTAAATTCTGTATTATACTTGTAAACTTTGTAATTATGGTTCTGTCTGTTTTTCCTATGTTGTAACTAAGTGATGCGCCTGGTTGCCCCTGGCAAATACAAATAGAGAAATATCACTCAGAATTTATGTTCAGACGTAATATAAGGACCCGGATACCGAAGCCCAAGGAAGTCTACACTGAAAATGAAAGCACGAGGAATCAAGATGGAAAGAAAAAGAGAAGATGAAAGTATACGCAGATCCCAAAAGGAATTCAGAGGAATGAGGCATGATGGTGGGATATGGCATTGGGCCGTCAACCTAAGACACACAAGTACACAACCGCATTTCATGCTGATCCCATGATGATCATCCAGGAGAAAGTCTCCATTTTGACCCCAGAAAATGGAGCCCGCTCGGTGCCCAGGAACTACTTACATTTCAAAAGGTTGGAGGCAAGTGAATGGAAGAGGATGGTAGTGATGACAGTGAACTGGAAGAACATGATTCAGACCCCACATTCCTTGGCGATGGAGAAGAAGCAGAGAATTATGGGAGGGACACACTGTATGCAAGGTCCCCCACAGCTGAAAATACTATGAGACTAGTGCGGCCATACAGGTCGCAGGCTCGGCCACACAGACTCATTGAAGAGATGGGGTGAGAGCTGCTAGCCAGTTAAAAATGGGGGCGGTTGTAATGTTGTGCTGGTTGTCCGTCCGCCGTCCACATCGTTATGTGTAGGCGTGCATCAAGTAAACAATGCATAGCTCTCAACTCACCCGCTTTTGGCGGGTGTCACCCGCCTTGCAAAGGGCTGACTCACCCGCCAGGCCTCCTGCACGCCCATTCATTCCAATGGGCGTCTCACCCGCCAGAAACAAAATCGGGTGATTTCACCCGCCTTTGCAAGACAAATGGTTGAGAGCTATGACAATGGGAAAGGGATGTGAAGCAGGGAGGAAGAGGGACAGGGAGGGCGAGGGAAGCAGTTTGGGAGAAGAGGCCAACTATTAAAGACGCCTTCACCGTGCATCCTTGTCTTTCTTCCCAAGGAAGGCACTACGCGGCAGATTCAGTACAGTGGTGGCCCAGCTGAAACCATAACAGTAATTTAAACCGCGTCAACCCGGACAATTTTTGCTTCGGTCCCTGAACGCGGGAGTCAGGAGTGACGTTTGCGCACTTTGCACATTCATGTTGCCATTTCGGCAGGCACAAGACATGTCATCACCAGCTTTTAGCCTTTTGTTGTATCTAGATTTGTATTTGTTTCATTAACATCCACCGTTAATTAATCTGTGCTATCTCCAGCACTACATCTCACAATTTGTTTAAAGGTTGGATGAAAAACAATTCTTTTGCAGCTTCTGTATGAACTTATTTTTTGATGTTGCCCTGTTTGTGTGTTTTTCTCACTTTAATCACAACTCTTGTTTCACAATTTGCAGCAATCCTAAATCTGGTATGGATTGTAAAGGAAACAGAAAACGTTAATAGCAATGGCCAAACGACAGCAATCCAAATTTTGAAAACACAAATCAACTAAGGATGAAAGACAAGAAAAGTGGTGATACATAGAGTCTCCATGAAAACTGTCGGAGAAGATGAAATGTTATACATCTTAGCAATGGGATACAACCCTTCCAGTATTTTTCGTCGGCATTAGTCAGGACATATTTTAGTCTGCATTGCCATCTAGTGGCATTATTGGGGAATTGATTAACGATGGCTTGATACTCAGGCCAGTCATGGACATGTAATTCGTAATCGTGGATGGTGGGTTGTGGAATGAAGAACATATGTGGCATTTTATTGAAGCAATGCCTAAGCAATAATAACACTGACATATATACATTTTCGAACAGACTATTTCATGGTGCGTCAAAAATAATAAATATGTTGATTAATATATGCAACAAGTGTATTATTGTAATAGAGCCCTTTCCTTTGCAAATTTAATGTGACTGTTCCTTACTTTTTAGAATACCTGCGAAAGTAACAATATCTTTGCTAACTGCAAGTATTGTTTAATGCAGAATAAAGTATTCACAGCCACAGATTAACCAATCACAATCTGCCTCCTCCTGCGCTGGAGAAAAGAAAATGTCCTAAAAAATGCCGGCCGCCATTAAAATAGAAAAAGGTCTATGTCCCTTTTAAGATGACAGTCCCCATTTTGGAACATGTTTTTCATGGCTGCTGTCATCCGTTTCCATTTTATTGGCGGCTGCCATGTTTTTTGTCATTTATTTTTCTCCGACGGGAGATGAGCTCGCGCTGACCTCATCTTCACTTGGCCGAAAAAAAAAAGCCACACCCTGGTAAATCCCAGGGTGCGAATAGCTTTCACACCCCAGCTGGGTGGCGGACATGGAGGTTAACGGCCTGAGCTGACACCCTTGCTTCGCTGGAGCCGACCAAAGCTCATCCTACTCGATCTATCTGCTGCTTTTGACACCATTGATCATGCAATTCTCCTGGACAGGCTTTACACACAAGGCATTAGAGACTCTGCTCTATAAGGGATCTCTTCATTCATTGATAATCGATTGCAAATCATGCTCTCTCTGCCCTCTCTCTGCCCTGTCCCAATACAGGTCCCTTAGAGGGCCTCCCTGTCACCCCTTCTCTTCAATCTCTTCCTCAGCCCACTACCGGCACTCATCCTTCTCACAAACTTTCATGATATAACTATGCATTTGTCACCCAGATAATTATCAAGATCCACGAAGCACCAACATCCCCCCAACCCGACCTCTCCTCCTGCCTCTCTGCAATCGATCACTGGATGATAGCCACCCCCCTTCTCCTCAACCATGGCATAATTGAAATCCTACTATGTGGCAAAACCACTCTCATTCCCCAACTAATACACTGGCCACATGCCCTGAGAGTCCCACCTGCAGCCTCCACCTCTGTAAAAATTCTAGAACGCACAATGGACCCAGAGCTATCCCTCTCCCAACACATCAACTCTGTGTACAGAACCTGCGACTTCTACTTACACATCCTAAGGCAAATCTTCCCTTCTACCCTCATAGACACTCTGCAACACTTGTATTATTCTCTCCCACTTAGACTATGCAAACTACCTCTATCCAGCCGTCACAGAACATCAGTTTAGGAAATTCCAACAAATGCAAAACTCTCTGGCCAGACTCCTACTCACTCTCTCACCCCAAGATCATATCACCACCACCCTCAGAGAACTATATTGGCTCCCAATCAGCCCACAGGCCACCTTTAAAGCCATGTGCATCACACAATGCATCCTTCATAACAATGGACCAGAATTCCTCAAGGACAAGAGCACTCACTACAATCCTACCAGATCTCTCTGATCAAGCTCGGCACTCATTCTCGTAATTTCCCCCACAACTCCACCAGATTGGGAGGATCCACCTTCTCTATCCAAGCCCTCTCCATCTGAAACTCCCTTCCACTTCACATCCACCACAAAAACACTATCTCTCCTTCAGAAAGGACCTAAAAACGTGGCTATTCCCTGTGGCATTCTGAAACGTGTAGTGAAATGGAAACTCCCCATCTCCATCACAACATCATCACTCCTCCAGCCACAGCCACGTTCCTATCCAAACCAGTCACCCAGCAAGGTGTAGCCTAACACAGATTAGCCAGGTCATCTCCATCCCCCTTGCAACGACAGTGCACAACACAGGGACATGACCTGATACGACAGGCGGTGCCACCTGTTATCGTGGCAGCCCACCTCGCAAACTGGCAAGCACAGACCATTATCCACTCACCTCAGCCATCCATCGATTACGGACATGCCAGGCTGTTGCTAATACAAGTCCCAATAAGGAACATGGTCATGCTCTACTAGGTGGAAAGCCGGCAGTAATCACAGCAGCACCCACCTAGGGACACCTGCATCCCTCTAAATACACAATGCATATCAACAGTATAGTCTATGAACTTCCCTCATGCACTCCAAGCATAGGAGTTCCTTCAATCACTCGAACGCGGTATTGGGATACCATATCCTTGGCACTGCCCCCTCTCAGTACACCTAGAAAACCTTGGATTTAGCCTGTCCAATGCGCCTTTAAGTATGTGTGAGCAGTGCCAGCGAATGACAAAGCAGGGAGCCTCGATATCACATCTAGAAGATACTAAAACAGCCCGTTGATCATGCCTAGAAGATACAATGACAGCTTGCCCATGACACTGAGAAGATTATTATGGTGAGCCGGGCAGTGGGCCTAGATGACTCCTGAACATGGACCACGGCACAAACAACAAAGCTCCATCCGGGCCTGAAGGTACGTATATCGCACCACTTCAGTGGACATTGGCCACAGGCATGGCTACCCGGACTAATGCATCAGAATGCAGCCACGATCTACGACAAACTCGGTCTAGCTGGGCACATAAAATGTTGTCTATTTACAGCAGACTAAGCCTCAACACCTCAACAACTTTGCCATTAAAATACAGGGACAACCCATGGCAAGTTTCAGTCCATCTGGACACATAACAAGTCTCCTGCACTCACACTCTCTCCTGACCTCCTTCAGCACATGTTCACATGCCTGATCTCTTGATTTGCTTACAGCAGCCCGGCCAGCCCCACCTAGCTTCTTATTCTTGGCCAAAAATGCACACACGCATTCTAAACCTCTATGCAAATTTCTCATACTCTGGACTTCAGTACCTGAGGGTGTTCCCACCATAATAGTTTTGAGGCTATAATAATGGTAAAAGGTGCTATATAAATGATGACTACAAACAATACAATACAACTCCATATCCCTCCTCTTTGTCACATGTTTTTATTAGTCCCCTCCTTCTTCCTTATCAAATTCACTCATTTCTCCTGCATCCCTGCTCTTGGTCACAGTCTCTCATTATCCCACATCCCTCCACCTCATCACAGTCCCACATTACGCCTCAAAATATCCTCCTTGTCATGCTCCCTCATTAACCTTCCCTCAATCCTCCTCATTTCCAATGCATCCATCCTCATCACATCCCCTGCTTACATTTTCACCCCTCTTCCTCAACACAATCCCTCATTACGCCCAACCTCTCCTCGTCACAGTCCCTGATTACCCTGCATACCCCCTCCTTGGCACAGGCTCTCATTACACCCAAGCCTCTCCTCCTCATCGCAGATCCTCTTCACCTCAGCATCCCTCCTCTTTATCACAGTCTATAATTACCATTGCAATACACCTCCTCTAAACTGTCCATACTACCCCTGCATCTCTCCTTCTCATCATAGTCCACCATTAAACCCACAACCCTGCTCCTTGTCAATCCACCTCATTACAGTCCCTCATTACACCTGCAACACTCCTCTTTGTCACAGCCCCTCCTTACAGACACAGCCTTCCTCCATGTCACAATCCCTCATTACCCCGCATGCCCTTTCCACAATGCAGCCCCTCATTACAGCCCAACACCCCTCTTCTTTGTCAGTTTGTCATTAGCTCACCCCACTTCCTCATCAAATTCACTCATGGCTTCCATACACCTGCTCCTCATTACAATCCTTATTTCCTCTTATCTTTCCTCTTCCTCACAGTTCCACACTTTACTTGAAAAATGTGTACCGCGCAAACCATGGACCCATAGGCTTAAGGGCACAAAAACACTAAATCAACTAACAACAAATAACTGAAGACACCATGGAATGGTCAACACAGGGGTCACAAGGCAGGATTAAGCAAATAAAAGAGTTTTAAGTTTCTTCTTAAAAAACTTGGTGAACTTCAAGCTCCTAAGTTCCGCGGGAAGACCGTCCATGCTGTAGGGGCTGCGTTCTGAAATGCACACCTTGTAGCTTTGATGGTCCTACATCGAGGAGGAGCTAACTGGTCTGAATTACTAGATCTAAGTGTTCTCGTATGTTTTTTTTTCTTTCGGAATATCCTGAAGTTAGACAGGCATCTTACCCTGGCCTCACTATCACCACAACTCTCCTCCTAATAAGAGTCCCTCATTACCCAAGCAAATATCCTTCTGCTCACAGTGCTTCATTATCCCTGCATCTTTCCATTGTGTCACAGCCCCTCATTTCCGATGAACCTCTCTTCCACAACACAATCCATTTTTACACTCCACCCAAACCTGTTCAGCACAGTCTTTCATCACCCATGCATCCTCACTCCTCATCAAGGTCACTCATTAAACCTGCACTTCTCCTCCTCATCACAGTCCCTCCTTACCCCAGCTTTCCTTCACTCTATCACAATCTGTCATTACCCCATGCAATATTCCTCCTCATCACTATCTCTGATTGCTCCCACATCTCTCCTTCACATCACAGTTCCTTACCAATCCTGCAAACCTCCTGCTCTTCACAGTCCCTCATAAGCCTAGCATCAGTCCTCATCATATCATTCTTTAACTCCACAACCTTCCTCCTTGTAACAGTTCCTCATTACCTCAGCATCCCTCCTTATCGTCACAGTCCCTCATTACACCCGCAACAGTGCTCTTTGTCACACTCCCTCATTACCCATGCTGTCATCCTCTGCATCACATTCCCTGATTACTCCTGCATCCTCCTCATCAGAATACCCTCATTACCCATACACCCGTTCTCCTTGCCACAGTCCCTTATTACCGCTGCATTCCTATCCCTCATCACTTTCCCTTATTACCCAAAAGCCAACCTCCTTGTCACACTCACAATCTTCCCCCTCATGGGTGTTCCTCAAAACATGCACATCCTTCTCCTTCTCCAGATTACCTTATTACACCCACTTCTCTTCTCCTTGTCACAGCCCCTTTTTTTCCAAGCATACTCTTCTCATAACAGTCCTTCCTTAACCCTTCATCCCTCCTCGTAGCCACATTTCTCATCACAGTCCGCCATTACACCCGCATCCCTCCTTGTTGTCACAGTCCCAAATTACCCCAACATCCCTGCACCTCGTTAAAGTCCCTTACACCCCTTGCATCCATCTTACTCATTCCAATCCCTCATCACACCTTCATACTTCCTCCTCAATACAATCCCTCATTACCCCAGCATCCCTCCTCTTCATCAAAGACCCTCATCACCCCCACATCACTCCTCCTCATCACAGTCCCTCTTTACCATGCAACACATTTCCCAGTCAAAATCCCCAATTGAATCTGCACCTTTCTGCCTCATAACATTCCCTCATTATCCCTGAATCACTCATACTTCCCACAGTCCCTCATTTCCCCTGCATCGTCCCTCCTCATCACAGTCCTTGCTTAAACCCTCATGCCTACTCATCAAACCAGTCCCCCACTACACTGCAAGCCTCCTCCTTGGCACAGCCCCTCATTAACCCCACATGCCTCGTCCTCACAGTCTTTTATGACTCAAAGGTTAAAACCTGATGATGCATAACTTCAAAACACAATGATATCAGTAATTACATCAAAAGAAACAACTTCGGTTCTACAGGTGGCATGACATATAGCCTACTAAAACCCTAAGAAAGTCTGTGAAAAATATTTAGATAGACTGTTAAGTAGATTCAGATTAATCAAGAAATCCCTTGAAGATCATTGCAAAAGCTTTAGTTGAAGGGACGCTAACGTGTCAGTTTGACACATGCCAAACCTTGAAATTCAGCAGGTGTTGAACCTATGCCACCTTAACTCAGAGACGCGCTGTGGCACAACTGATGAGCACACTGATGACATCCCACGTGACATCTTTTATGACATCACGTATGCCGTCATCAATGTATTCACTAATCAAACCACTGAAAATTGCATGTCGGTATAAGATGTCCTTCATTTGAAGACATTTGAGAAACATTCTAGCAATAGGAATGTAGTGTATGCTAACAAAAAAGGAGAAATATACCCTTTCTGAATGTCATGCATAGAATATGGGATGCTGTACAGTATTTGGTTGCTTACACAACTGCATCCTCTTCCCTTATACCGGCAACCCATTGCACCTCCAAACGTGTAACTTACACTCCAGATGATTGACCTTGACCAAAGCATGGGCCTTTTGCATGCTATGGGCCTACTTTTTCCTTGGTGTACTGGGCACTTGTAATACAAAACACAAATGGATTTGGTAACTTTTACCGCTCTGATATGTGGCTACCCTTCACTGGAAAGCTGCAAAGTCTTCAAGTCAAAGTATGCTATGCACATGTTACTTTTCATTTCATCACCATGCTTTGAAACAATATGGCCTGGACTTTTTAACATGTGACTGTTCCTATACAGATTCCCCTTTGACACATCCAGAAGGCTGACGTCACTACTCTTCATATTTTGAGTTTTGCAACTTAGTAGATATGGGTTTGTGCGAAAAGTATCCGTTTAAGTACAGGCAGGTTACAAACAAATAACTGCATTTGAATTTCTTTGATTAGGTGATACTCATCTATCACCAACTGACTCAGGGTGATCAAATCTGATGGCCAAAAAGTGACATTATTTAGAAGTTTAAAGAAAAAGGTTCCATGGGAAAATCTCGCCTGTAAAAAGTCGTCAGGGAGGCGTTTATTTTTCCTGACTCCTAAAATACTTTCCGCAAATATTCTAGGAGGGGTGCCATTTGTGATTCTAAACTCCTATCCTAGAATAACTTGGGAAAGTGTTCGATTTTAGTAAGGGTGCAAGTTTGGGGCAATGTCACCTCCTGGTGTCATTTTCCTTAATTAGAATTTCACTGGACACCAAGAAGAAGATGTGGGATTAAGACAACCCACTTTAGTCCCTCCGTTTAAGTTTTTTAAGAGGTTAGAAGGATTATTTTATTTTTTAAACATTGCATCTCCCTCAATTTTTTCAGTTGTAATTCACATTACCGGTGATACCACTGATGATGACATAAGTGATGACATGGGTGATATCATCATTGCACTCCACCTTCTAGTGATGTCATCCATAACACACACATACGTGATGCAATAAGCGGTGTCATAAGTGATGTAATTTGTGATGTCATCAATGTGGGCTAGTTTCCACTTATGGGATCGATGATGACGTACCTGATATCATGTAAAGCCATCAGTGAAGTCATCAGTGCCTCAAGGGCGATATAATGGGTGGCTTGGAATAAAGATGGCGGTGCTTCCAGCACCTGACACATTTCAGGGATTTACTGTGTTAATCTGACACCTTATTGCCACTTCAACTAATGCTATTTCACTGAATATATAAATGACTAGAGAAAGATGTAATCCAGCTGTCTAGAGGTTCACTGCATTATTTTACTTGTTGCAATAATTTTTGAAGCCATATATCCATTTCAAAAGTCATTTAATTACATATTTGTGAATTGACAAGGGGCCTCATTACAAGTCCGGTGGTAACCCTGCCGGTGCTGCCGGCGAACTTGCAATATTTACCAGTCCCTGGCGTTCCGGGAAGTCAGGCGCCGGTAAATGTTCATCCCCTTTCCCATTTGAGTCCCATAGGACGATTGGGGAACACGGAAGCACCTCTGTTACCATTGATTAATCATGGTTTTATTTCAGATTAAATGGTCAGCTTTTCCTTAATTTCATTACATACAATGCTTTGATCATTTGGAATTTTTTATGTAATTTGAGTGTACGGCCTCACTTTGGCCAACAAGTGACGTTTTCTATGCATTACTCCTTATTTCTATTGAATTTTGATTGACTCCGATTTCAGTTGGGGTGCCCACCTCACTTCACATATACAATACCCGTGAAGCATTCCATCTAATTCATTTCTATATGGAGATATTTTGCTTCAACATCGGTCAAGTTAGCACTTCTTGCACTTTTAAAATCAGATTGTGTATTTTATTTATTCAGCCAACTGGTGCCACCCACTTACAACTGTTTCCTGTGGCTCTGTAAAAAAATGCCCTTAGCTCAGGTAGGTTTCCTGCATGCCACACCGATGCTGCTAAACCTCTCCAATGCTGATTGTCTCCTTGTTGCAGTGAAGCTCTTTGTGTTACACACGTCTGAGGTCGTGCTGCTCTGGCCTTAGTGAGTGTTAGGAATTGCTTTGCTTCATCTTGGCTTTATTGTAGCTAGATTCAATGTTAGCCTTGAACAGACGTTGATTACAAATCTTCAGGCCATCCGTATGGCATTATTTTCCAAGTCCTCCTCAGTTGTACAGTTGTAACCAGCACTGGGCATTCTCTCTTGGGGAGGCTGCCAATTATGTTCTTGGGGCGACTAGATGTGTGCAGAAATGCATTAGTGTTTTTGGAATCCAGGCACAACATGCTCTGCATTTCTCCATTGACGATGAGGATGTTCACATCTAGGTAATATATTTCACTAAAGTTGGTCTACTCAGCAAATCTCTATATTTATTAACAGAACATCTTTAGTTGAAGGGTTATATTGGTTGCAAAACAAAATTAAGAAACCTTAGAAATTTGACAGTTATGGTTACCAAAACAGCCAGACCTCAGCCATACTCTGTGGTCATGCCCAGTGAGCACTTTGCCGAGGATCTAGTCTTTGGCTAAGCAATTGGCACATCTAATAAACAATTTTGCTCAATGGGCATGGCCTGCAGCGGACATGTATAGTAGAATCTTTACCTGCTGGAGAGCTCCTCCAAGAGCCTCAATGTGCCAACTGTGCTTGATCTGCAGTCTTTGTAAGTGGACATTTGCCTAGGGCATGTCCTTTGAACATGCCCCAGGCTTTTACAAGATGCTGATTTTACCCACTGGGCAAAGTCTGTGGCCATGCCACTGTAATCTCCAAGACACACAATTGTCCCACTGGGCAAGACTGTAGCCATATCCAGTTTGCCCAATGCCCTGGTCATTTCCAAGACACCACTTTTCCGACTGGAATTGGTCTTCATTAATGCCCCCATGCACATCGAATATGCCCACTGGTTATGGCCTGCATATATGTACAGTGGCCATATTGCCCAGGAGATAGCCTTTTGCACCTGCAAGCGATCCAATGTGTACATTGACCACGGGAAGGGCACAAGCCTAGTGGACAATGTGCCCGGAGCATGGCCTTTGGATACCCAATGTAACAAATGGACACAGATTGTGGCTATGCCAGGTGTCACTTTCCCTTGGGTGCCTCCAAGTGCCCAAATGTGCTCAATGGGCACCAGTCCACACAGTGTGCAAGTGTTGACCTTCCACCATGCCCTGGTGCAGACCCACTCAGACCCGATTCTGGATCTTCAAACCTCATTCAAACTTCCCTCAGATGTGGCTTCAGGCCCCCAGAGCCAGAGGCTCTCTTTCTGCAGTCCCACAGCCGTGCATGAGAACCCAACCCTTACTTCCAAGACCCAGGTATGACTCAGCTCCAGTCTGCAGATCTGGCTGACACACAACTCAGGAGCCATGACATGAGAAAATACCATTTTCTCCTCATGTGTTTTACCAAGTCTTGTATAGTAGCTTTCAGGGTCTTGTTAAATCTCTCAACAAACCCATTGGATTGGGGATGTAGGGCTGTATAGAACCTACAAGTAACTCTATGCCCCTTCCACGTCACCTTCATATATGCAGATATGAATTTGGAGCCCCTGTCAAAAACTACCTCTTTATCGAACCCCACATGAAATAAAATCTCTATCAGAGCCTTTGCCACCACATGGGGTTTGCTGCTCCTCAAGGATAATGCTTCAGGGTACCCAGTGGCATGATCCACCATAATCAAGATGTACCCGTAGCCTGTGGTGGTTTGGGAATTCATAGTACCCACAACATCAATGGCAATTCTCTCAAAAGACACACCCAGCCACTGGTAGTGGAATTAAGGTGGCCTTTGTCACCCTGCTGATTTTCTGAATGCATGGAAAGTCTGGCAGGACTGGACCCATTCCTTAATTTTTACTCAGGCAAGTTAACAAGGCATTTCCTTAGCCAAGTCCAGGAGGAACCTCCTGTGGCATTGGGACATCGCCAAACTTTGGCTGGCCCCTGCCTCAGAATTCTTGGGCTCACTGTACAGGAAACCAATTATCTCAGTATACCTTAAACATCCCATAGCTCTCTCCCAGAGCCTGCTTCTCTGCCGGCTCTTGCAGTTCTGTTAGAGTGGGGCAGTCTCCCTGTGTTTGGCAAAAATCAGCTTGACTTGGGCCCCCAGTTGATGAAAACTCACCCAGTTCTGGCAGGCCCCTGAAGTCTGAAGCTACCTTGTTCTTCATCTCAGGTTTCTGCTCTAAACCAGAAGGTAACCTTGAGATCACTGTATCATGTGCCACCACAGTGTGCACATGAATTGATACTAGGCCCTCTCTCATAGGAGCAGGTGCCTCTATGGTCTGTGGTTGTGAAATAGGAGCTAATGAGGTTTACAGTCTCTCACACCCTCTAGCAGAAAGAACCTCTGGGCACATGGCCACAAGGGCTTCCCCTCTTGCTGCTTACAGAGCATTCTCCTTATCAACAACGTCATTATCTTGGTGCAGAAAGATCATTAGCCAGTAGACCGTCTATGGGAATGGAGTCTTTAACTGCTACGTAGCGCTGGGAGGTGTTCCCCTGCAAATACACTCTACCACTACCAATGGGCAACTGCAGAGGCCACCACACCATGGAACTAGCTGGTCTGGCCCCTTGATAAATTGCTGCTCTTGCACCCACTGCCATCTGAATGTGGTGTGACTAGCTCTGGTGTCATGCAGCACAGGATCTTTGTTCCCATTGATGAAGACATGCTCCAAAAAGATCTTAGTCTTCTCATAGATAGGGGTATCGTTTGGGGACGCAGTACCTTTCCCACTCAGAGTCACAAGGGCACATTTGTTCACTCTCTCCCTTATTAGCAATTCCAATGCTGAGAGGCCCACACTGTCATGACCTGCATCAGGCAAAGGTCATTCTGGTGTATGTGGAGACGGATACATAATGTAGTGATTGCTAATGCATAGACTTCTTCCAACATGGCACCCATTGTTCCAAGTGGCGGTCTAGTTGTTTCTGTGATTATGTGCCGTGCCACAGACTGCCCCCCTACAGCGTCATATGAAGATCCCAGATAGCTACAAGGAAGTGTTTCCCTGGACAATGGTGCATCGCTATTTTCTTGGTAAGGAGCTTCGTGAGTTTGTTTGCTGTTATAGCCTTTTGTGCTACTAAACATTCTGTGCATTCCTTCTTGGCTCTGTCTTTTTGCTTATTCTTGCATTATTAAATTCTACTTCCTTTCTGTGTCCCACGTTCAGTATCCTACAGATTGAGTCTTTTGGTTTCAAGCAATCGTCTCACACTGTTACTGTCTTCATACCTGCATCACTCGGCAACCCTGTAAGTCATGAACCTCTGCAGCACAACGCTTCTCTACCATATTTCTGCAATTTGATTACTCTGCTCTTGCACGACTCCATTCCACTAATTTCTGAGTTCCCTTCTGATTATCTGCAACCCCGCCAATACTGCATCTACACGACCGGCATATAAAGACTGGATCCATTTGGAACTGATCCTGAAACCTTTCATTAGCAGTTCTTTTAACCCCAAATGGATTCCCTGAAGACTTTTGTTTTCCTTGCTTCTCCAACTATCAAGGTGATAAACCTCTTGGGTCGATTCTTATAGCTGCATTTGCCATTTCTGCTTCTAACCAGATCAGTCATTTTTTGTTACAAGCTAACTTCATAACAAATACTGATGATGGCCTCCTCAATGAGGCCAACACTGCATATGGTCTGCTTGGTTCTGCCCTTGTGGATTGGATCATCCTGCTATGCTCCATCTCTCGATGCAAAAAGCAAACTTTGCGTGCTGAGGATGCAGGTGCCCCAGTGTTAAGGGTATTCACACCCTTCTTTTGTGTGGTAGTGTACAAGATATGTAGCTTGGATATCCTATCATGTTTTTACAGACCTTTCTTGGCAGGAGGGTGAGAATCTTTGTCCTTACCTTCCTTTGGTTCATTGTATTGGTGGCCTTTTCTTCTGGTTTGGATGTGTTCGCATTAGCCTTTGTTTGGACTCAAGCACTCACATAAACGCCTGCAGCTTTTACAAACTCCATATGGCCTGTGATATTCATATCCGCAATATGCCTGTCTAACTCTGTTTCACAATGTTTAAGAACATGCTTGCATGCAATCAAATTGCACAACCCTTCAAATGTGTCACTTCTGCAACCAGTGACCCACTTAGATACTTCAAACACTCAGTGGCTTGATTTTCCCTTTTGGTGAGCTGCACGAGGCTGCTGGCTGCTGAGATATTGGTTTTGCACTTTGCAGAACTTCTTGAGGACAACAGCCTTCACTTTGGGATAAATAGGCCTTCATCACGAGCCATCTGAATGATACCTTTAGTTCCAGTCATCAGTAGATAGTTCATGAGGGTTGCACCTCACCATTCCCCTTCCATCTCCTGGAGTTGGAATGCTAGCTCCAGTCCTTTGAACCAGTTGGTGATGTCCTTCCCCACCCCATAGGGCTAGACTTAGTCCTTGGGGATGTGGAACCTAGGATTTCCTTTGTGCCACCACTGAAACCACGTCCCTTTGCATTGAAGGTATTCTTGTGGCCTTCCAGTGATCCTCAAGTACTAACCTGGTCAACATTACAACACCATTCTGTTCCTGTTCTGCTACGGCTGCTAAATTCCTCTGTTTCTGCACCTCATCCTTCTGCTTCTGTTCTGCTAGGGCCATCATCCACTCTTCTAGAAGGTTTTTTTCACAGCCAGCTCTACTCCAGTCAAAGTACCCTGGGATCGAACTGAAACTCTGGATTTTACTGAAACTTGTGACCTCCAAGAAACCACACTACCCACCTTCTGGGAAGAATGAGAGGAACAACTATCACTGTCACTGTCCCCCTCCATTAGCATGGCTCTAGTCGATTGTTACCTTGGTTAGGGGCTGCTGATCAGTACTGGGCCACTGGGCTTCTTCCACAACCTAAGCTTCTTGCAAAGCTTGGAGGCTTTTAAGCGTTTCATATGTATTACCCTTAATTCCAGGGTTAGTCCACTTATCTGGCACAGCTCGGGGAGGGCACTGGCCTTCAGGATCCTCAGTGAGCGTGTGTCCAGTGCCATTGTGCAACATCAGAATATGCTTTTCTGTGTTTCTAACTATGAAAGCGTGGTCTCTTATTTTGGATAAGTAAACTGTATGCACAGTCAGTATCAAATCCCACTGCTTCCAACACTGTGGCAAAATGACTACTTTCCTGCAGGAGTATAGGGATAAGTAGTGGCTAAATTGCCTACTGAGCTCCACACTACTACTAAACCAGCAGTAATTCCAATGATAAAGGAGAAATAGGAACAGCTCAAAAGGTATACCTCCTTTCCCTCTTTTGGTAGCACAGGCTGGGAGCAGGCTATATATTCTGGAGGGGAGTGAGCAGGCATTGTAGCAACCCAAACAGCTTTAGTACAATGGTTCCAAAATAAAATAATGTCCAATCAAAGTTCTATGAAAATATAGGAACTTTAATTAACCAATCAATGAGACAAACTAACTAAAAAACACTACAATCCAACCCTTGTAAAAGAAACACAGAGAATGCAGAACTTGGTGTGAAAGGACATTCTGTGTTGATCAGCTGAGGTATTCAGACAAGAGAATTCGGCAGCAATGCCAATAGTTCAAGGATATATATATTTTGTTTTTTTATTCATTTGGTTAGTTGAATTTAATCAACCTTTCAAATATAAAACAATTCACTTTACAAAGTTTCAAATATCGTACATTAATAACAAGATATGACAAAAAACTGTATTTAAAAAAAAAGATAGAATAATATAGATCAGATACATCATTATGAAATTCATACAATAGTATAGGGGCAGCTTAAACTAGCAGACAGACGGTTCAAGCATCAAAGAATTCAGGAAATTAACTGTGGCTATTTGTATTGCTGAACAAGATGAATTTTAGATAGCTGCCCAACAGTCTTGAGGGTCTAAAAGACCTAAATATTTACACAATTTTGAGAAATGAATTTCTCGTTTGCCCCGAAGAGGCACACATTGAGTAATCATATGAACAAGAGTTTCATGAGTATCAGGTGACAGACAGAAGCGACATTTATTCTCAGCTGGAGATAGGAGCTTGCGCCTGACTTGAATGTCCTTAGTAATCCAAAGGTTAAACCTCAAGCGAGGAATTCCCAGGCGATATTGTGGGGTGGGTGAAAGCATCAAATATGGGGCCACAGTGCGGATTTTTTTGTGCGGAAATCTCAACCCATCACCATATTTGTATTGTAAACAGAGCTCTCTGGTCAGAATCCAATCAGTTTGATAAATTTTAAGTTTTGCTCTGTCCGGATTCATGATTAGGATATGAATTGAGACTTCTGCAGTAGCCAAGATATTGTATACCCTCGACAACCATTTGTTTATGAACACATGTTTAACCGAAAACATGTATTTGGAAAACAGTTGTAAGATGCAGATGTGCATGGTTGAGATAAGACATTTACGGAAGAGGGCACACATTCTCCAATTATATGAGGCTTGTAATGAGACTAAACCTAATTCAAATCGTATCCAAGCACAAGGTGTGCATTGTGGTAGATGTTTCCAGAATTTGGCTTCCCATGAAATAAGAAGCGGTGACAAATCTTCATTAATAGTTTCAAGCCCATAAAGAAGAATAGGAGTGACTTTTACATTCCAAAATTGTAATGCTGACATCACTGAAAATGTGCCATACTTAGATATAATAATTGAAGCCTTGGAAATAGCATTTTTCAGTCTGGCAGACAAAGATAAGGTATGACCAGAAGAATGAACCTTGCCCTCGAAGATCATTCCAAGATAGGTGTAATGTGAGACTACAGTCAAGGGGATCTGATTAATGTGCCACAAGTGGATTAGTGGTTTATGTAATCTTGGGCAAAATGCTACAATTTGGGTTTTTGTCGTGTTTACGCTCAATTCATTAGAAAAGATGTAATTATGAAATACATCGAGGAGCGTCTGTAGACCAGAATGAATTTTAGAAATGAGAACCAAATGATCGGCATATAGTAATGCTTTAATTGGATGGTTATTAAATTTAGGAGAATCTGAAATGATGTTCTCAAAGGCAAGTCTCATGTCTTGAATGAAGTAATTGAAAACAGCCGAGGCCAACAGGCAACCTTGCTTGAGGCCACGGGCTGTAGGCATGTTTGGGGATAAGCGCCCATCTAGGGAAATACGTATTTGTATGGAAGTGTCAGTGTGTAATGTGGAAATAATATCAAATAAAGTGGATGGGCACTGATCACGAGAGAGTTTAGTAAAAAGAAGTTGTCGGCTAACAGAGTCGAACGCCGCGTGCAGATCTACAAAAGCGAAAAAAAATTGTTGTTTAGTGGCGTGACATTGAGCCTTGAGTGCATTGAGGCAAATTAAATTAATGGTGGTGCCTAGACCTGAAACAAATCCTGATTGCTGGGGATCACGGAGATGAAAATTTGTAGTCCATGTGTTAAAGTCACGGAGAACAAATTTACAAAAGAGTTTGCCTGGCGCATCAAGAAGTGGAATGGGGCGGTAGTTGGATGGTAAACTACGATCGCCCTTTTTAAAGATTGGGATGATTAAAGAGGTCTTCCATGAGAGAGAAATTAGCTGATGCCTCGGAATATTGCAAAATATAGTATATAAAATGTGGGCCCATTCATAGGGGTGCACCTTGAATGTCATGTTGGAGAGGCCATCAGGGCCAGCAGCTCGTGACGAACTGGCTTTCATGATTCAATACCTGAAATCTTGAATTTCAGGTATTGAAAAATCAACTTTCCATGGGATGGAAGAATTAGGGTAAAATCTAGAATTAGAAAATTCTGCATCAGCGTATAGTGCTGAGAAATGAGTTAGCCAGGCCAAGTCAGAGACTCTGTTGATCTGTAAAGCGCCCTGTGAATGGGATGTCTGAGCATGTAGTAATTGCCACATATAGCTGGAATTTTTGTTTTTCATTGCTCTTATCATGACTTCACTGTCATGTTGAAAAAGAAAAGCCCTTTTGCTTCTAAGCCAATTCTTATATCTGGTTTTAAGGGTGGAAAGGTCACGACCACGAGTAGAGGAATTCAGCCGTATGATGTTTTTCCGCACTCTGCGATAATCGGCCTTTGTTGATTGAATGGTCAAATCGAAAGAGTGACGATGTCTAGCATTCAACTTTCTCAGAGTGGTGAGAGTTTTGGCAAAAGGGCTCAACAATTCAGAATAATGGATATGATTTGAGAATCGTGCATGGTATTCAATACTATGTTTAAAAGAAGATAAAGTAGACGGATTCTAGTGCACTCGAGATCTGGCAGAGTTGGTGAGGAGTTTGGGCAAAAAGTACTGGCTTTCCTCACATGGATGGGACCACTGAATGCTCATGGAAAGTAGATTGTGGTCACTATAAGTTAGATCCATGATGGTGAGGCTGTCTATGTGTTGGAACAGGGTAGCATCGACATAAATGTAATCGATGATGCTTGAACTGGCTCCTCGATGCCACGTGCAGCGAGGGGGGACGTTGCCTGGAACTGCCCCGTTTACCATATGAAAATTGCGTCTCATCATGAAAGAGGACCACATAGAAGTTGATTGATTTGATCGAGCTTGGTTCCAGCAGTCAAGATTTATATCACCCAGAACAATTGTGTGTGAGATGTGGGGAGTCATCGAGATTTTATCAAGAATAGAAGCCAAACCATCAAAAAAGATCTCTTCAGTTTGTCCGAGAGGGTTACGGTAGATGTTAACCAATGCAATTGTGAAAGTTTGATGACTAATCTTCAGCAATTGGATATGGGCTTGCACTGAAGCCCAGGGTGAGACTGAAAGACCCATCTGAGAGTTAACTGCGACTAATAGGCCTGAGGTCGGTCTGCCCTTAGTGGGGAGAGCTGGAAGTAAAGTTAGATCGAAACCATGCCATACTGGTGGATTAAGAAACCACGTTTCTTGAAGGGCTACAATATGATAAGACTGGGACAGATGAGACATAGAAATATGTAAGTGTGCATTGCCTCGGGTATTCCAAGTGGCAAGTTTCAAAGATGATGAAATTGAAACATTTGGGGGTTAAGAAAGGCAATAAGAGAGTGGTGTGGGAGGGTTAGTAAATTTGTGAGAAGTGCCTTGGTAGATGTTAACTTTAGGCTTGGTAGGTTGTGATAGATGCAAGGTCGATTCCGGATCTAAAGCTAGGAGAAAGCCTAGTTCGAAGAGTTGCATTTTGCATCGCCAGATTGTAATCCAGACTAGGCCCGACGGAATGCGGAGTCTAACCACAGAAAAGCAAGTATCTGAAACAAATTCAATCTGGTCTATATCATGGGTTGTGATATCGTGTAAGTCTTCAATGTCTCCAAAGATGTTTAAGACACTTGCATGATTGAGATCGCACTTGGGAAAATTTCCCTCTCGACACTTGAGAATAAAAGAGTGGGAGGGGATGTGAGTGGGCACTGAGACTTTGGGCGAAGGTTTGGCAAATGATTTTACAGTGGCCTTTTTTGCAGATGTCGATCTGTATTGCTTGAGCTGAGACAAGAGGCGAAGGGCACTCAGGATCAGCATAATGTGTCTTGAGAGGGTCCAATCGCGAAGCTGAATAGGCATCAACACTAGCTTTTAGATCTGACAAAGCAGAACCAGAAGAAGTTTGTATTTGAGATGTAGATGGTACAGAAAAGTGTCAGAAGGTAACATGTTTAGAGGGTGGAGGAACAGTTCGTACAATTTGAGCATCAGTTTGAGAAACAATAGCTAGATCGTGCAGGCAAGAGGTCATAGAATTTATAGGGTCTGTTGGCATTTGTAAATGAGACAATCGCATGGCTAAATAAGCATCGATGCTAGCTTTATAATCAAAATGAGCGTCTGAAATGAGAGGATTGGTTGAAGGAGTCGAAAGGATTGAAGGAGTTTGAGAAGCTGTGGATGGTAATTGAGAGTGAACTCGGTGAGAGGAGGATGAATGGGGAGATGCCTGATGATCAAGAGAGTGAACTAGTTCACTTAATGGGGAAAGAGACACTAGATGAGTAGCATCAGAGGATAATGGATGTGACTTTGGGGATGGAACCGGGTATGTCATACTGTTAGAGCAGGGCAGGATTTGGGGTAAAGGGCATGTCACCAAGGTTTTAGCAGCCGTGGAGGACTTAGCAGATTGGCCTAAAGCTTTAAAAAAGGCTGTGAGGGTGTGTTTAGGATGTTTTGTGCCTGTAAAATTTTTTGTTTTCTTAGTGACAGGGCAACATCTACGGTTTGGAGGTTTGATAATGGGTATGGATTTGTCAGCCGGAGCTGACACCACCTGAGGGGGTAAAGTTGGGGGAGAATGACTTAAGGGAAGCGGCTGAAGCGGAGGAAGTGAAAGAGCATCAGGAGTTGGTGCAGAGGGAGTTATGGGGGCTGGCTCAACAGATGATGGGGGAACAGTCATAGGCTCAGAAGGGGACTGTTCAGGAGCAAGTATCTGGGATGATATGGTGGGAGGCCCAGGGATATTGTTGAGACAATCGAGAATTGGAAGAACAGGGACAGCTGTTGGAAGCTGTGAGGCTGGATGCAAAGGAAGTGGAGGGATCACTATGGGTCGAATCACACCTGGGATGGTAGGTAGGTGAGTGGTTAATGGGACAATGAAACAATCTGAAGGGGGATCATTTGATTGTTGCACATTGTCGACTGAAGCCTCTGGACAGTTAGATGACAGGATTTGTGTGTGGGCCACAGAGAAGTTAGTAGATGGTATGACAGTAGGAGGAGAACCATGTGCATGCAGCCATTTAGCAAGTTCCTCAAACAGAGAGGAATGATTAGCAAGCTTATGGTCAATGGTGTCATACAATCTACTCATAGTAGCGATGGCAAGGTTGATAGAGGTAAGGGCAGCTTGAATGAACGCAAGTTGTTGAGGCAGTGCATTTGAGGGCATTGCCTGTCGCGCTCTGGGCGTGGGCAAAGCAAATTAATGGATAAATGATGAAGATCGAATACCTGAGGAGTGGATGGAGACTCCTGTGAGAGCTTCGTCAGAATTCACAGAAATTGGGATGGCACTTGAAGATTCATGGATGGAAATATCAGATGCATCAGGGTGCAAAGAAGGAAACTGAATAGGAAAAGGAATGAACGGTTTAGTTGACACCAAGGAATGAGGACGGACCGAGTTCAACATAGTGACATCGGACAGTTGATGTGTATTCGTAAAAGCATGTGGGGTTTTGCAACCAGGAGACGGTTGGTTGATAGTAGAAGATAACACATTAGGACCAAGGCACTGTGGCCGTGAAGGGTGATTCAGATGTGGCAATTGACAACTTTCAATCGGCACAAATGGGAAGGGAAACTTAGATGGTAAAATTGGGCCACTGGGACGAGGCGCTATAAGTGGAGTTAGCGCAGTAGCAGTGAAAAATCTGGGCGATTGAGCTGTCACCTGTTCGCATGCAGCCAGGTTTAGGAGAGCACAAGCAGTAACAGGCAAAGTTCAAGGATATATCTTTGTACCAAAAACCAAAAAGGTAGAGGAGGGGGCTTAAAAGTCACTAGGGCATTGCGGACCTTTGGTATCTTATGCCAGGTGGCTCAACAGAATTGATCCAGGCTCCTAGTAGTTTCCTAAGGTAGTGATTCGGCGTCAGGTCTCTGATTTAGTCTTGTAGTATTGGGTCTTCACTACCTATGTCTTTAAAGGCATACTCTTCAGGCAGGGTGTTCCTCAGTTTAGAGCACTTTGCTACAAAGCTCAAACGTTATTCCTTTAATCCATGCACTATTATGGAAACCCCAATTCTTTCAAGCAATGAGCAAATAGTTACAAGAGCTCAGAGAGATGGTAAGGCATCATACATCTGTTGCCAAAGATGACTTCGGTTTGAAACGACACATTAACATTGACTGTAACAGCTTTATATACAATGACTATAAACCAGTCTTTAGCCACGGTGCAGGCTCATAACACACACTCTTCACTGGCATCCTCTTTTTGTTGGATGCTCTCGCCTCGGGAAGTGCTCCTTCAACTTCTTCTACTACTTTTTCACAGTTTCTTTGTACCAAGCCCATGGAGGCCCACTGTGCAAATTTCCCTGTTGCAGAGTGCATCGAAACAACATCTCTTGAGTCTGCAGCGAGGGCTTTCATGGAGTCTGAGACCATTTGTTGGGCCTACAGGACCTCTATTCCACTTGACTAGAGACAATTAGATAATGGTAGAATAATTAAATACTCAAAGTGTAATCTTTGCTGTGAGCACTGTTTGTAATTTGCATTAGGCCTCATTAAAGTTTACAGATTGGAAACAGATATTTGAAGCAATTTTGTCTGTGTTTGATTCAAAATTGTTGAGTTCTACAAGCAGATCAATGAACAGTGCTTTGTCAGGGTAAATAAAGGGTATTTGCAAAGGAAAACGCCCCACACCTTAAAAGCATCTCACGGCTGACATTATAGTATATTAACAAAACAACATCCAGTACACAAGAAAAAATGCAAGAATGAACAAGAAAAACAAATTATAAAAAATAATGAATATTTAATAATTGTGAACAAAATTTGAAAACCGAATGAGAGACATTACCCCTGTTTTTGAGTTAACTGCGAACAGCATTTCATTGTGTCCGATTACACAAAGGTCCAGCCCCCCATGTAGTGGTCGCCCTCTTCACAGTGCAATCCCCATTAATGGGGCTAAAAGGTGAACCTATGTGTTAGCTAACAACAACCTAAACTGATCAAAATCAAAAGATTCCTCATTCTAGAATTGGCTTACTGTGCTCAACCTCTGTGAAATGTAAGACTCATGTTTGACTTCCCCAACTTTGAATGTTGTCCTGAGGATGGCTGGGCCACATTAGTCTGAATGTCTTGGGACCCGTGCAGCCGCAACTCAAGTTGCTTGAGTCGATATTCTTCTGTTATTTTGTATATATTGTAGATGTTTGTGTTTTCATCCATGTTTGTATTAATTTGTCGTTGTTTTTACTACACTTTATTGTTGAGTGTTGTGAATGTTTTGTATATGTCATTAACTGAGCATGATTGTTAACAAGTCGTTTTGGACTTGTTCCACCTAGAGGCAGTCTGTTAGGGATGCAAGCATCCTTATACCACTTGAACATTTTTTAGGTTTCTAGTGGACCGTTCGGTTTTCAAATTTTGTGCACTTTTATTAAATATTCACATTGGTTATAATTTGTTTTTCTTGTTCATTCTTGGATTTTTTTCTTGTGTAATGTATGTTTTTCTTACTATACTACAATGTCAGCCGTGAGCCGTTTTTAAGGCAGGGGACTTTTTCCTTTGCAAATATTATTTATTCTCACACCGCTTGTATATTTGAGAGATTGGCCTCATTACGAGTTTGGAGGTAGCCATGACGTTTTTAGCGGCATGGCTACCCCCAAACTCTGGTCCGGGTCCCGAAAAATGGGAATTACCGGGCCATTCCGACCTTTGAGGGCCCAGTAATTCCCATTCACGGGACCTGGACCCGGTACATTGCCATTCCCATTTGAGCCCCCATAGGGCTCAACGGGAATGGGGAGGATGCTAACAACGGGCCCGTTAATGACAGGACCGTTGTTAGCATCCTGTTCTGCTAGCGAATGCTGCTCTGCAGGTCTGGTCTGACCAGGCGTACAGGGCAGCCCCGCGAGCAGAACTTGTAATGAGGCGGTGAGGCAACAAGGGCGCCGTTGTTGCCTTACCACCAGGGTCGTAATCTTTGTGTTCCTTTGCTTCCTCATAAGAGTACAAAAAGGAGTTAACAGCCTTCCTGAGAGCTACATCCTTTCTCTAGCAGCGTTTTTCTCCTGCTATTTGGATATGCAGTCATCCCGAGTCAACTCATGCTACACATCCATTCTTGTATAAACAAAAAAAAAGGAAAGTAGCACAGGAGTTTAGCGAGCCAAACAGAATAGAGGATTCATTTGATGCTTGAAAAAATAATAATACTTGTGTCCTTCCACAAGTACACGATTTAAAATACATTTCTAATACACCAAACATGGATTTGTTGTTATGTAATGTTACGTTAATGGTACGTGTAAAGCATACGTTTGGCCGAAGGCATCATGGCGCTGAGCAGCAAAGAAGCAGCATTTTTATAGTGAGAGGCCTAGAACAGTAAAGTTTTCAAGGAGCGGCGAAAGGCGAGATGGTCAACAGTGGCTTGGAGGGGGTAAGGAAGGGTGTTCCAGGCCTTAGCAGCAGTCACTAAGAAAGCACAACCACCCATACGGGATAGTCTGACGCAAGGAACTGGCACCAAAAGGCCAGACTGAGAACGAAGGGGGCGAGAGGGAACATAGCGAGGAAACGTAACCTGGAGATATTCCGCCCCAAGTTTGCAGAATGCATGGTGAACAATGCACATAGATTTAAAGAGAATCCGCTTCTCAATAGGCAGCCAGTGCAGCTGTTTAAGCAGGGGGACATGTGAGCTCCAAACAGAGGACGAAGGACAGATCTGGCAGCAGCATTCTGGAGCATCTGAAGACGATTGATCAGAAAACGTGGTTGACCAAAGTAAAGCGAGTTACAGTTATTAACTGCATTGAGAACGAGCGCTGCCACCACCGGGGCTTTGGACAGAAAAAAGGAAGAACCTTCCTCAGGATATGCAGTTTAAAATGACCGGCCTTGCAAACAGCCGCAACCCCCTCATCCACAGAGAGAGACGATGTAATTTGAATCCCCAAATTTTTTACTGAGGAGGGCGGCAAAGGGAATGGACCCAGAGAGATTGGCCAAAAATCTGATGTCCAGAAAGAGAGAGGGCTGGGGGATTCCTTGCGGAGGTAGGATGTGAAACAATTGTACTAGCCATGCATATTGAATGTATCATCTGTTGAATTCGCAAAGCACTTGCTTATGTCAAAACCATTATCTTTAAAAATACTTTTAATCAACTTAGACAAACCCTTTCCCGTCAACAAGATGTGGTTGGTTACTGCTATGCAGCATCATGTACTGTATCTGTAACATACATGATGATTATGAAACGCTGATAAGTAACACTGACATCTTGGGTTGCGCCTAGCTGAAATGACAATAGTCTAGCTTCCTGTATTCCTTCACTGATAACCTTCTTTAGCATTTTTTAAATGGCTCCTATAATATACACAAGAATGGTCCTAGACTTGAAGGGCACAGATGCACCTCGTTCTTGCCAAATGTTTTGATGGGACTAGGACGTAAGAGCTTCAATATGTTCCTTTAGTTGTTAGTCATATTTACTTAGAAGCAGAAAGATTTAAAAAAGTTACCATGATCCAGCTCTTATTTATTCAGCTCCAACATGGAGGCCAATTTTCCACGAAAGCTGAGCCCCTTTTCCCAATGACGTTTACAATGTCAATGATACTCTCTGATATACACGTCTTTTTTTTCACTTCTGGCAAATTTCTGTCAGTGAAAGAGCAGGCCACTCATGTCAACCCTTGAGAAGGTCAGCATAGAGGAATCCATTCAACTCTGGTGACTTTTGCTTTGCGCAGGTTCTTTAATATACTGGTAAATATGTCTACAGTTTTCCATCTCACACGTGGAAAGGCCACTCTCTTGACATGTAATTAGTATAGCAAGTTAACATATGTTGTTTATCTCCACCTTTTCTCCAAAATGCCAACTGTGCATTCATTTGTTAATGTTTGGGAGGTTGAATTGGATGATGCTGAAATAAATGAGAAATTTGGTCAGATTTTGGATGTTAAAACAAACATTCTATCATCTGCAGATCATCTTCTCATGGCCTGTACTCCATCCATTCACTCCTTGCGTCTTCTTCATTTAGTAAGGCAGATAAAGATTCTTCTGAAAGTCTAGTGCCGCCTATGTGGTGATATCACAATGTATTTCTGACACAATGGCACCACTGGCTTTCACTTCCTCTAAGTGATGTTGTCACTTCTTTCTGGCAGACTTGTCTCTCTCTGCCACTTCCTTTATGGTGACATATTCATATATTTCTGCCATGGCAGTCGCTGCTGGAGCTGCCTCTATGGGGATACCCTCAATCATTTCAGCCATTCTGGTCTCAGTCACTTCCACAGCTTGAATCTTTTTTTTAATGAATCCAATAGGAACCAGGTTTAACACATGTGCTTGAAGAAAACTCAAGGTGACGTTTTACTGTTGTCCGAACATTGCCACATGACTTTGTGATGGTCTGCACTGTAACATATTCTTTTTGTTTTCTTTGATTTCTTCTTCAATCTGTTTTTTTCTTCTCTCTTTTCTTTTTTTTGATCCAATTCCCTCCTAAGTTAAATTGACCTTAAATGGGGATACTGCGTTTGTCTTGATCAGACCATGTAACCTGGCAGGAGGAAAGATAAGCTTCCAGTATATCCCAGAGATTAAACTGAAAGCAATACCCATCTTCACCCTGCCATTGTAACAATGATTACAATGAGAACATATGAAAACCTTCCATTATGTCAATGTAGACATTTTATGATCAAATCAGGTCGCTGTTGTTAGTCTAGCTGAGTTTTACTATGGGCCTCTGACAGTGGCCTTGAACAGTAGATCTATTAAAAACCTTTTTTAGTGACTCTGTAAAAGATCCAGGTCACCCAGCAAACAATCTAAGCACCTCCAAACAGAGAACAGCACCCATGTATATAAAATGTGCTGACATCCTGGCCCAACAAAAAGGGAGAGGGGCATGTCCTGTGACCTACCTCCCCCAAAGAGCTTACATCATCCATGTTAAGTGACATTGGTGCCTGCATGCTATTTCACCTGGCCTGGATTGTATTATGGTCTGACATTTAAGGCACAATGGTGCCATGAAAGGAAAAAGCAGCCTTTTGTGTGTACATAATATTTCCCTAAGTTAAAATGTAAAAGACAAAGAAGGGGCATGCAACATTACATACATGCCTATCAAGTGGTCTGCTGTCGTGTGCGCACAAAGGAGCCATTTATGCGACCCTTAGACACTGTTGGCTGTTCCCTGCAACAGGCCCTGGAAGGCATGAATGTTCCATGTTTTTCCTATGTGAGGGCACAAGTTATGCGTGGATGGATCATGCATTACGGCAACACAACTTGACCAATTGAAAATGTGGGCAATTGATTCGCCAGCTCTGATCTAGGTGATGGGGACCTGTATAGGCATTTTTCTTGGTCACTGCTGTAAACACACAGGAGCCGTGTTGTGACATGGGAGCAGCGAGGCCGCCATAATGGCTGAAGTGCACTATTCAAGACCACTTTAGCCTACATTACCGGTAAACAATGCTAGTGCCAGCAGTTATGTACTCACCTCAGCAAGCATGCTGTAGTATCCTAGCATCATATATGCTATGTTGTGCTGTGTGACTATGTGATTGAGTAGTGGAGCTCGGAGTGTTGGTGCGAGGCCTGGAATGGTGCTAGTGCAAGGATTCCATAGAGGACAGTTGGGGACTGGCAGGGAGAGAGCCAAGGGAAGCAGAAGCACATCACCTCATCTCCTATCTTACTTTCCCACTGTAACCTGTAACATTAAAGAAGACTTACCTTTTCTACAATACTGGCTCTGGTGTGGTTCCTGAGTATTCCTGCCTGTGTCATACCACACCAAGATACTTCATTTGGCGACGAGGGGGCACACAGAGCTTGCCGCGGAGCCTAGCGATGGTTCCCTGTACGTGGAACGCTTCGTTTGCAGCAAGGAGAGCAGGTCCGGAGAGGGGAAGAGGCCTGTGAAGAGGTGGGGGCCTGAAGAGGGACTGTCTCCGCGGCGCCTCGGAGCGTGGCGCTGCAGGGGGACGCTCTCCCCACTTTCACTCGAGCTGCCATACAAGGAAAGGCTGTTTCTCCTGGTGGGTGCCGCCCACTCCCCCTCTCATTGGATAAGAAGGTGAGGAGCAGGGAGAGGGGGGAGGCTGGGGGCACAGCCAGGGAGGAGGTACAGCCGAGAGGAACTCAGAGCCAACAAGAGCCATCTTAAGAAGGAAGCGTGTCTAGTACATTGAAGCTGTGCAACTGTGAGCCCCTAGTGCACATTTAAGTCATTGCAGTGTTCGCAGGAAGAATGCCTCCCAGAGGACAGTATAGTAACTGCATAGCCTTCACACAATACTGTGTGTTAAAGGAATACTGAAATACAGTGAACCTGTGCTCTTCATACATAAGAGTCGCATAAGAGGGCAAGCACATGAGACTGGCAAATAGTAGGAGATAAGGATAACAAAAGTGAAAAGGATTGGAGACAAGGGCACAGTAACGCAAGGGGTGATAATTGGTGAATAAGCCACTATTTACAAAAAAAATGGCTGCGGCTAGTATGTCACCTCCGCCACCGTTCCTGTCAGAACCTGGTGCTCCACCTATAAGGTGGGATAGGTGGAAGAAGCGGTTTGATTGCAATTGGAGGGGATAAGTTTGCAGCAGCGAGAAAAGAGGCGATCCTGCTGCACAATCTGGGAAACGAAGGCAGAAGTGTTTATGATGGATTACCTGATCTTCCACAACAAGGACAGGGAGAGGTGGACCAGTATTCCATGGCAGAAAAGAAGTTGGAAGTTCATTTCGAAGCCAAGAAAAATATAACATTTGAGAGACACAAGTTCTTCCAAAGAGTACAAGATCCGCAAGAGCCGGTGGAGAATTTCATTGCAGCATTGAGGTCTCTTAGTCATACGTGTGAATTTGGGCTGCTCACTGACTCTCTTATAAGGGATCAATTAGTTCATTGCACAAATAACATAAAGATACAAGAGAGGCTACTATCTAAAGATGCATCGCTGGAGTCGGCCATAGACATGGCAAGGAGTATGGAACAGACCCATAAATATATGACCACTATGAAGGGAGACAAGTCGGAAGGAGAAGTGGCTGCTGTGAAGGGATTTCGCAAGGCTGGCTTCAACAAGGAAATTAAGTGCTACAAGTGCGGCAGTAACCGTCATATTTCCACAAGCATGTTTTGCCCAGCCAGAAATATCTCGTGTTTAAAATGCAAAAAGAAAGGGCATTTCGCGAGAGTTTGTCGTGAATCAGGGACGGTGCAGAGCATTGAAGCAGGTGGAAGAATGTCGGAACAAAGTGAAGATTTGGAAATGGGAAAGAGCAACCAAACAAAGCATGTATTGGAAGTAACAGAAGTCTCAAGGAAGGGAGGTGCACCTACAGATGTATTCATGGTCGATGGAAGGGTGGTGACAATGAAGGTGGACAGTTGCTCACCATGGACATTGATGTCAAAGGCGACATTCCTGAGTTGCATGCAGGGAGACGTAACAAAATTGAAGAAGGACAATATAGAGCCATATGCATATGGAAACGTTAGAATTGGAATTATAGGGATGTTCCAGGCTTCCATCAAGTATAAAGGGAGGAGCTGTGAAGTAGAAGTATACGTTACCCAAGAAGGTTCTTCACTCCTGGGATGGGAAGAACAGTGGAAATTGGGAATTAGAATACAGGCGAACGCGGAGAGACCAGTTGATGTAGCTGAACTGAAGGATAAATGGGAAAAGGAGTATCCCATGGTGTTTCAGGAGGAACTAGGAATGTTGAAGGGTTTTGAACATGAAATTCAATTAAAGGCAGGGGCCAGTCCGAAAGTGCACAGGGTGAGACCAGTACCTCATGGATTGAATGAGAAACTCAAAGATGAAGTGGAGTCGTTACTCCAAACGGGAATAATAGAGAAGAGTGAAAGCTTGGAATGGCAATCGCCGGTAGTAGTAGCAGCTAAGGCCAATGGAGACATTAGGTTATGTGTGGATCTGAGAGATCTGAACAGAAACATATTAGTGGATAGGCATCCCCTACCAATAATAGGTGACCAGCTATCAGTACTGAACAATGCCAAAGTGTTTTCGGTTATTGATCTCTCACAAGCTTATCATCAGATTGCGTTGAAGGAGGATTGTCAACACCTGACAGCATTTATCACGGTGTTTGGTTCATTTAAATACTGCAGGATGCCATTTGGGCTTGCGTCCGCGGCAGCCGTATTCCAAAGGGTCATGGAGATGGTGTTGAGTGGAGTAAAGAACATTATTGTGTTCCAGGACGATGTGTTGATATATGCTAGTTCTACTGAAGAACATGATGAAGTGTTGAGACAAGTGTTAAGCAGATTGAGTGAGGCAGGGTTGACGGTGAAGAGGAGCAAGTGTAAGATTGCACTACATAGTGTGGAATATCTGGGACATGAGATAGATGAGCAAGGGGTGAGGCCTAAAAAGAACTTGGTGGAAGCAGTGAGATGTGCACCCGTACCCAAAGATAAAGAGCAGGTGAAATCATTCCTTGGTTTGGCCGAATATTATCATAGGTTTGTAAAGGATTTTGCCAAAGTATCAGTGCCCCTCAGAATGTTACTCAAAAAAGGAGTGAGGTTTGAATGGTCTACGGAATGTGATGTGGCTTTTGAGTGCATTAAGCAAGCAGCGGGTGAAGCGCCATCCATAGGTAGGTTTGACCCTAAGGACAAAACGGTTTTGGTAGTAGATGCGAGCATGTTGGGACTGGGCGCGACGTTAGTGCAGTACAACAAGGACAATACTGAGAGAGTGATAGCATTTGCGTCTAGGACGCTGGGAGGGGCAGAGAGCAAATATTCAGTCATTGAAAGAGAAACGTTGGCCATGTTTTGGGCAGTAAATCATTTTAAGTTCTTCTTGTGGGGAAGAAGATTTGTGGTCAGGTCGGACCACAAACCCATGGTTCAGATGTTTGAGAGTGGCAGGTGGGCCATGGGTTCTCCAAGAATAAGCAGGTGGGGTCTGGGGCTCCAAAACTTTAACTTTGAAGTGAGCTATTTACCAGGGAAGTGGAATGTTGTGGCAGACTGCCTTTCCAGACTACCTCTTAGTGGTGAACCTATGGAGGACAGAGAGATAGAGGAGGAGTTAGTAGTAGCAGAGGTAAAAAGTGCGGTCAGTAAGGAGGAATGGGCGAAAGAAGAGAATTCTGATAATGACCTCAAGCTAGTCAAAAGTTGGACGGTGACAGGGTGGCCAGAAAGGAAAAATTTGGATTGTAAGTTCAGTACTTGGTGTGAAGTAAAAAATGATTTAAACCTATGTGAGGACAGGTTAAGGAGGGGGAGGTGCATTGTTCCTCCTCATTCCCTTAGGTCGATACTAGTTGAGCTGGCTCATCAGGGGCATCCTGGAGAAGCGGCTATGAAGAGGAAATTGAGGAAGAATTATTGGTGGCCGGGAATTGACAGGTGTGCGGAAAGGTGTGTCAAGGATTGTATAATGGCCGACTCCAGCGATGCATCTTTAGATAGTAACCTCTCTTGTATCTTTATGTTATTTGTGCAACAAACTAATTGGTCCCTTATAAGAGAGTCAGTGAGCAGCCCAAATTCACACGTATGACTAAGAGACCTCAATGCTGCAATGAAATTCTCCACCGGCTCTTGCGGATCTTGTACTCTTTGGAAGAACTTGTGTCTCTCAAATGTTATATTTTTCTTGGCTTCGAAATTAACTTCCAACTTCTTTTCTGCCATGGAATACTGGTCCACCTCTCCCTGTCCTTGTTGTGGAAGATCAGGTAATCCATCATAAACACTTCTGCCTTCGGTTCCCAGATTGTGCAGCAGGATCGCCTCTTTTCTCGCTGCTGCAAACTTATCCCCTCCAATTGCAATCAGGTACGTGTCAAACAGCTTCTTCCACCTATCCCACCTTATAGGTGGAGCACCAGGTTCTGACAGGAACGGTGGCGGAGGTGACATACTAGCCGCAGCCATTTTTTTTTTGTAAATAGTGGCTTATTCACCAATTATCACCCCTTGCGTTACTGTGCCCTTGTCTCCAATCCTTTTCACTTTTGTTATCCTTATCTCCTACTATTTGCCAGTCTCATGTGCTTGCCCTCTTATGCGACTCTTATGTATGAAGAGCACAGGTTCACTGTATTTCAGTATTCCTTTAACACACAGTATTGTGTGAAGGCTATGCAGTTACTATACTGTCCTCTGGGAGGCATTCTTCCGGCGAACACTACAATGACTTAAATGTGCACTAGGGGCTCACAGTTGCACAGCTTCAATGTACTAGACACGCTTCCTTCTTAAGATGGCTCTTGTTGGCTCTGAGTTCCTCTCGGCTGTTCCTTCCTCCCTGGCTGTGCCCCCAGCCTCCCCCCTCTCCCTGCTCCTCACCTTCTTATCCAATGAGAGGGGGAGTGGGCGGCACCCACCAGGAGAAACAGCCTTTCCTTGTATGGCAGCTCGAGTGAAAGTGGGGAGAGCGTCCCCCTGCAGCGCCACGCTCCGAGGCGCCGCGGAGACAGTCCCTCTTCAGGCCCCCACCTCTCCACAGGACTCTTCCCGTCTCCGGACCTGCTCTCCTTGCTGCAAACGACGCGTTCCGCGTACAGGGAACCGTCGCTAGGCTCCGCGGCAAGCTCTGTGTGCCCCCTCGTCGCCACTTGGCTGTAGCAGTAGGCTTATCACCTACTCTCCTACCTCTTATGACTATGCTATGTAACTAAGAAGAATAAAGCATGTTTCCTTTTACACTAACCTGAGTCAGCCTGGTTCCTGCTCCCTGTCATCACTGGCTCAGGGATACATCATTTGGCGATGAGGATTTTAAGAACCTGAAGGACAGTGGGGAAGCTGTAGAAAACTGGAGAAGGAGATCCAGTGAGACGGAGAAGAGAGGCCTCAGAGGTGATGTCGGACCAGATGGAAAGCAGGGTCCACAGAAGTTGAACTGGAGGCCGTAGCATGTGGAGAGCATGAGGGTCCATGCTACCTAGAAGTCTTGTGAGGACTTGGAGCGGTGTAAGTCCTGCATGTTACGAGAAATGGTGGCAGAACATCCTTGCAGGCAGCCATAAGAAGCGGTAATACTGGCATGTAAACCGGAATTTGGGCAGCAGCTAATCCAGAGAGCGTGATGTCACAGTGAAGAAATAATGCAGAAAAAAATAAATAAATGCAGGCGCTTGAAGTTGCCAGCCCGTGCTGATAAGCAGCAGCACATAAGGTACTGTGGGGAGAACTACGCGGTGCTGGACGTAATTGGGGCCATGGAGAGGGTCCATCAGGGCTGTGGGTGGTGCGCGCGCCCAGCAGGCCCTCCCGTAGTTGCGTTCCAGCATGTCCGTTGGGCTGAAACGCAGGGAGAGAGGCCCGGCGCCAGTGTTCTACATCTCCGTGTACGGAGAAAACATTAGAGGAAAGCCTCTAGCAACGTTATGACGCGTCATGACGTTTACGGAACATGTGGAAGTTCGTAGTGTAATGAGGAGCAGCATGACCGAGTAGGTATATGTGACATACATGTGTATGTTGGGTGCGTGTGTGAGGTAGCACTCTGATTTTCGTATGTTTTGCTGCAACGCTGAAGGGAAATGTGTGGCATTGTTTTGGATGCTATGATTTCAAGGTATTATGAACAGCTAATTGACTGCCAGCACGCACCACTGGTTGAGTTTTGATGAATTACCCAGGTGTTCTGGAGCAGTTTATGTTTACACAGCAGTGCTAAAATGAAACGGGAACTCACGTTAATTGCTGAATTGACACAAGTTACGAGATTAGAGGCTCGTGCATTTTATAATGGCATGTTTATTTTGTGCTGCTGATCAAGGCAAATATTGAGATGAACTGTATAACAAGTGACGTGATTAATATGATGTGGGAATGTCATGTGTTATTTTTTAAATGATATGGAACATGCACAGAGTGTATGAGTGCAGAGTGTGTTAAAGGATAAGTGGAGATGCACATTTTTTTTTCAAAACAATATTTACAAGTGGGAACTGCACATGATTTTTTAGAAGTTGAAACATTATCGATTTATTATGGAGTTTGTGTGTACACAACGTTTAAGGGGACATCATGAGTTTAAAAATGAAGATTATGATGAAGCCTTGCAATCTCATCCATGATGTTTTGATGTAGTTAAACGGGATATGATGTTGTTTTCTTAAATGAAATTGGTGAAATGTCCACAGGATTTTAAGATGCAATTTCTGGAGAAATGTTTACTTTAAAAACAAAATGATAATTACGTGTGTGGGGATTGTTTCAAAAAGAATAATTCATGTCAAAGGTTATACGCTTTCAGAATGGTGCCTGATCAACACCATGTCTGAAAGTGTCATTCATTCCTTTCATGAGGTGTTGTGGGTATTAATTAAGTGCATGTGTTATGTTAAATGCAATTTAGTCAATTTGCATGCGTGTTGAAGTTGCATTAGTAGTATGAGTGTACATTGGAGCATGCAACTGGAGGTATGTTCGGAGCGTGTGAGAAGTAGCACGTTAGAAGCGAATGTGATTGCAATGGGTGTGGGCAATCGTGAGTACGTACGTTTAGAGGAGTAGGCGTGTGAGAGGTAGCACGTATGTAGTACAGGGTGAGGATTGCATGCTGGCCAGGTGTGATACCTTATAGAGACCCTAGGGAGACCGGTAATTGGAGGTGGAAAGCAACAGGGGAGTTGTGTTTCAGGTGTTTTTTTTGGAGATAGGAAAGGAGTTCCTATAGTAATACACCATAGTAGGAGACTTTGAGGTGTAAGTAGATAGTTTTCTTTGGAGATAGGAAAGAAGTTCCTATAGTAGGACACTATTGTAAGAGACTATGAGGCGTAAGTAGTACGCGTGAAGTTGTAGGAGTAGGCTCTACAAAATTTTGAAACATGCGGTAAGTGGATCCGTGTTGTCTCTGCTGGGAAGTTATAGTGTCGGGTTTTAGGAGTGAGTAGTTAGACTCCTAATGTCTGTGGTATCAGGTAGTGCAGTAAATGTGAGAAGTTTTGTTCCTGTTTATGCCTAGTTAGGTTGAAGTTACTGCGAGTTGGGCACACAGACAGTAGAATTTAGGTTTTCAGTGTCATAGGGGACACAATGTGTTGATAAATTATTACTATCATAAAATATTTTTATTTAACATCGGAGAAGCACTACATTTTTCCACCTTGTTGTGCTTGCACTGAATTTTTTTTCTGTAGGTGAAACTTTTAGCAGGTGCCACATATTTACAATTTGTTGGAGTTTTAGCTGAAGGTTTGTTTTGCACGGTAGTGTCTGTGCACTTTTTACGCACCACGCCTTTTGTGGTTGTGTCGTGTTTTTGTGATCTTTGTGTTGTGAGTGGCTATCCTTTATTTTTCCTTTCTTTCATATGTGAAGAGAGGGGTGGTGATGTTGATAGTTGGTTACTAGCAAGGTTAGTGTCATCTAGACCATAGTTATTCTTCATGTGTTTTATCTTTGATATTTTATAGGATGTTGGAAGTAGTGAGTATGCTTTAATTACAGCGACGGGAGTGTCCTGTGTTAGGGTGAGGTTGTGCCGGGACGTGGCAGGTCCAGGGTTTGGGTGTGGCAGGCCCTTACAGAAGGAGAAAAGCCATTGTATAGTTTGGTTAGGTAGTTAGATGTGTTTTGCTCATAGAGGGCAGGTTGTGCTTGGGGGTGGCAGCCCTGAGGTCCTGGTGGGCAGACCAGGACATAAGGCGAAATGTTCCTCGAGGGTTGTTTCCTTTTAACACATGTATGTTTATACTTTTCCTTTTCTTCACATGCCTAACTGTCAGTGGTTCCGATAAAGCCTGGCTGGAGTGAATAGCACACTTATGCTATGATCTAGTCATAGTGTACAGATTGTAACAAATATACGAGCTGGAGCTAAAACCAGCTCCCACCCATTATTCGTCATGAATTAGGTTTGACTTCCCTGCGTGCCTGTAGAAAATGGAAGTTGATGCAAATATATGTTAAGTTGTTGGAGCCACCGCTGGCCTCACTTTTTGAGAAGCTGTCTGATCAAATGAAGTGGGGGTGTTTGTGAGGTTCTGGGGGATTGGTCTGTGCTCTGTAGAGATATTGTGAGTGGGAGTTGGTATCGACCCCTGCAAAGTGAAGGGCAAGATTTATGAGCACGACTGGACCAGTAATAGAACCCAGATAATGCATTAACAGCGTTTTAAAAATCATTTCCAGCTAGATATTAAATCTGTTAATATGTTGCCACCGTATTCCCGGAAGCACCCTACTAGGTCATTTAGATGGGGGTTCCTAAGATTTAGGTTGAATTTAAATCTAACCAAAGATGTATGGGCGCGCTCTAATGTAGCTAGGGTGGAAAGGTTATGCAGTCATTGTAAAACTGAGATTGAGCGGTTATGCCACTTGGTAACATTTTGTACAGTATTGTGCCCTCATCAATGTGAAATGGTTGTGAAATTCGTGACATATGAAGAAATTGTATCTGTTTACGTTTTTTGGTTTAGGATTTTTTCAAATTCATTTAAAATGTCATTGAGTATTGGGGTTTTACATTTTTTTATAAAAAGTATTTCTTTGAACACTGGTTTTGAATTGTTTTCAGTAGTTTCATTAATTCTAGAAAACTGGCAGAAGTCATTTTTTTAAAAATTGTATGTACTGTGTAATTTGCATAAGGTTTACATTTTTTAACAATATGTGCAATAAATGAATAGAAAAAAGCTCCCACCGCCAATAGTGCTTAATGCTGGATTCCTCCTGCTTCAAAGAGCTGTAATATCGGTGCTATCATTCCATTTAATGATGGTCAATTAACCTCATAAGGATGAACAGCTGAGTTGGCCTGCTGCAGGATATGTGCAGGGTGCCCCACAATGACAGGCGAGCACTTAACTGGTGCCCTGGCACCACCTAATGCCAAAACCAATATTATTTTAAGAGAGAAAGGGAAGTTCGGGAGCAATCTAACATAGGCATGGCAACTGGTTGATGCTTACAGGATGAACTGGCTGAAGCATTGATCGGTCAGCACGAGGACCGCCTTCCGCCCCCTCCTTCACGGGTTCCACTTCTGCACATACTTGCCGTTATGATGGGTTTCACCATATCACATAGCTCCACGTTAGGCCTGACTTTTGCACAAATTATAGCAGTTCGTGTGTAACCCTTACCGGCACTATGGCAATACGAGACGCTTGCTCACTATTCTGTGTCTTGCACTTGCATTTACGCGCATCATTGGGTGCACCTTGGTCCCTTGTGCTTTTGCTTTATAGTGAACTGGCATTTGCGCACTTGTCATGCAACGCATTCCGATCACAAAGCACACCTGAAGTGAACTCCTTGACCCACGGTTCATCCAGATCAGGTAATTGATCCTGTTGGCCATCCTGTCAGCATTTCTATTCACAGACCACATAGATCATTAAGATACTTTATTACTATTCAATTTTGAAACATGTTTTCTGTGTGTTACATCAAATTTGAACACACCTTGTGAACTCGCATGCTACATGCCAAATTTGTATGAGCACGGTAGGTTCCCCTGCTGGGGCATTTTGAAACAATTCTTGAGCCTAGGGGCTCAATTTTTTAAAAAATGGTTCCGGATATAGACCTCACTTAGTCTATGTCATTTGTCATTCTAGATTATCACCACAGGACATCTCTTAAATGATATAGCCATACAATTCCCCGTCCTGATGAAAGCCAATGTATTCACAGCATTCCAGTGCCGATTGGCCGAAACACAGTTGTGTAGACAATTCCATTACCACACAGTGCTCAATATTCAACACTGTTGATCATGCCGATTAATTTGACATATGCAGTAATACAGAGCTCCAGATAATGTCAAGGGGCTGTGTAACTAGGATCAAATCTTGTATTAGTCTTTTTGTATCGTTGGTTGTTCTTTATATGTAGGGAATGTATGTTGTTCATTAACCTGTGCTAATTGTCGCTTGTATTTATTCAATTTGTTGTTGGTCAAGAAAAGTGTAATATAACAGTGGTTGTTTTGCATATCCGGGCTCGCCCTGATCATTTTCTGATCATTTTCAAATTATAGATTATGTTTTCGCCTGGAGAGATCAGGGAGTAGCCAGGTGCCCCTTAAACTCTTTGTGAAACACTGACAGGTCTTGATTTGTTTCCAGAGGGGGCTGTGCTTCCGCCATTTTATGCTGTGCTTTAATGAGATACTTTACTTTGATATATTTGTAATGTGCACCACATGACCCTGAGGCTTAAGGGCGCAAACAAATACATAGGATAGAACAAAGGCAAGGCCTGTAGTTAGTCACACACTGACAACGAAAGGCAGACAGAGATACAGAAAAGTCTCCAGTACAGCAACCCAGAAATCCAAGGACCACTATCTAAACCGCAGGTTCTTTAGCTTTTTTCTAACCATGGCCGTTGATCTCAGTTCTTTCAGGTCTGGCGGGATTGCATTCCATGCCTTGGGTGCTGCCAGAAAAAAATGCTAATTTCATGGCCTAGGTGAGATTACAGGCGGAGATCTTGAGCTGATTACTATTGTTGTGCTCTACGAGTCCTTGCACTAGATTTGTTAACCAGAGAATCACGAAGATATAAAGGGCTAGAGCCCACCAGGCAATTGTGGGTAATCAATAAAAGATGAAATTCAAACCAAGCCTCTACAAGGAGCCAATGCAGATTGTGTCTAGCATCTGAGACATGATCTCAGTGGGAGATGGCACTGTCATGGTCCAAGGCCCTCAGGCCAATCTCCTCCTATTTGATAGGCGCTTCCCTCGCCTCATCAATTTCCTCCCATCTCCTGCTGTCCCCTCCTCTCCGCCCTTGGCTACCTTGCCCTCTCTCTCCTCCTCCTCTGCCCCTCCTAGGGCTCTTTCTCCCCCACAGGGCGTACCTCTGATCTGTACCCCTCCCCGGAAGGTCTTTAAGGCTGGCAACCTTCTTCATATTGCCACTCTCAACTCTCGCTCTGCCGTCAAACACTCCTCTGACATCTGCCACCTCCTTGAAGAACTAGACCTTGATGTCCTTGGTCTTACTGAGACATGGTTCACGGCCAGCTCTGTTACGAGCTTTGACACTCTCCTCCCTGATGGCTACAAGATCCTCTCAGCACCCAGATCCTCCCGGTCCGGTGGGGGGGTAGCCCTGATCTTTCCTGAGTGGATTTCTGCCTCTATCATTCCCACTCAGACCTTCTTCTCGTTTGAATGCCTTGTCTGTAGGCGTTCTCTCTCGCCTACCCATTCTCTCACTGTGGTTACCATCTACCGGCCTCCTGGTCAAATCACCTCATTTCTCTCTGAGTGGGCAGACCTCTCCTTCTCCCTCCTGGCCTCTACCACTCAACTCCTCCTCCTCGGTGACCTAAATATATATTTAGACTCTCCTTGCTCCTCCTCTGTACTCTTCCGTGACCTCTGTGACTCCCTCTCCCTGTCCATCCTCCCTTCTGGCCCGACTCACTCTGCAGGGCACACAGTGGATGTCTTGATCTCCTCTGACCTCCCCCTCTCTATCCCTCTGACCATTCCTCTCTCCTGGAGCGATCACTACCTCCTCTCATCTCATCTGTCCCTCTCTTCCCCCCAAGCCAACCCTACCCCAACACTGCCACCTACCTTCTCGGACATCCTTTCCATGAAGCGTGTGTCAGTTGAGGCTTTTGCTGCCACTTTCTCTCCCCTCCTCCACCTTTGGGTGTCTCTCATCCTGATACAGCCCTGTCTCTGCTCTACTCTTCAATTTCTGATACGCTTGATGCTCTTGCCCCTGTCATGAGGATCCGTTTGAAGTCCAAAGCCAAGTGCAATTCCTAGTATGATTCTGACCTAGCTACACTTAAATGTAAGTGTAGGGCAGCTGAGAGGAAATGGAGGACTTCCTGTTCATCCTCTGACAAACTGGCCTGTCGCCTGCTACAAAGACAATACCGACTCTCTGTCCTCACAAAGAAGAGAGTCCATATTCAAGCTTGTGTCTCTGCGGCATCTAACAACTCGGCCAAACTCTTTAAAATCTGCAAGGAGCTGGCCAACCCTGCTGCAGTCTCTACCCCTCCTGTTGCCTCCCAGGCTCTTTGCAATGCCCTTGCCCCTCACTTCATTTAAAAAACCCAGGACATCCTGTCCACCCTCCCCACCCACACTCCTCCTCTTCCCTCTCCATCTGTGCTTGCTGACCCTCCTTTAGCCACCCTCCCACCATCCTTCTCGTCCTTTCCTCTTTTCACCCCTGACGAGGTTGCTAGACAAGTCCGATCTATGAAAGCCTCTTCAAAACAGGTTCATCCCTGTTCCTCTAAAACCATCAAGGACCACATTGACACCCTCGCTCCGGCCCTTGCTGATTTTTGCAACCACTCCTTTGCCTCTGGATCCTTCCTCTCCCCTCTGAAGCACTCCTTTGTGCATCCTCTTCTCAAGAAACCCACAGCTGATCCTTCTTGTCCAGCTAACTATCGCCCAATTTCCATTACTCCCTTTCTTGGCAAACTCCTGGAAAAGTTGGCCATCTCTCAGCTTAACCTTCATTCCAATTATGTTGGCTGTCTCCATGACCACCAGTCTGGCTTCAGAGCTGCCAGAAGCACGGAAACTGCTCTCCTAAGCATCCGTGAAGATCTGCTCACCAACCTTGACTCTAACATTCCCTCTGTCCTCATCCTCCTCGATCTCTCTTTTGCCTTCGACACGGTCAACCATACCATCCTGCTCAACCATCTCAGTGAAAGCCTGGGTATCACTGATCAGGCTCTGGCCTGGCTGACCTCTTTCCTCTCAGATCAACCCTCCCAGGTCCAACTTGGGTCCTTCCTTTCATCTATCTTCCTCTCTACCTGTGGTGTTCCCCAGGGGTCTAACCTCTTGCCCTGGCTTTTCAACCAATACCTGTCAACTCTTGCCAACTGCATTGCCATTTTCTGCTCACATTTTCTGTGCTACGCTGATGACACTCAACTCATTTTCAGGCTGTCCTCTGCCACCTCCTCTCCCTCTCTCATCTCTGATTGCCTAACTGCCATTCAAGATTGGTGTGCCGCCAATGATCTTTGTCTGAATGCCAGCAAGACGGAGATCCTCCTCATCGGCACACCTTCACCATCCTTTCCCCTCACTCTCTGGCCGGCCTCCCTTGGCCCTCCTCCAGCCCCACCTGCGAGGCTAAGAACCTCGGGGTCATCTTTGACTCCACTCTTTCCTTCTCCTCCCACATCTCTGAGGTCTCTAAAAAGTCAAATTTCCGACTGCACCTCCTCAGAGGTACTCTGCCTTTCCTCTCCTTCCCCCAGAAGCTCATGGTATCTCAAGCTCTGGTTCTCTCTAGCTTGGACTATTGTAACAGCCTCTTTCTAAATCTACCTGCCTCTACTCTCCGCCCTCTGCAACTAATCCAGAACAGGACTGCGAGACTTGTCCTTGGCCTCAAGCCCTGGGATCGTATCTCTCCAGCTCTGAAATCTCTCCACTGGCTCCCAGTGGATGCAAGGATTAAATTCAAAACCCTCTGCATTACCCACAAGGCTTTCTGGGGCCTGGGTCCAAAATACCTTCAGCTATCCCTCCGCAAATACCTCCCCTCTCGAGCTCTTCGCTCCCCTACCTCCAACTCACTCAGGGCCAGTCGTTTTTCTAAGAAACAAGCTGGGGGTAGGTCTCTGTCTTCGGCTGGGGCCTCCCTCTGGAACAGCTTCCCTGCCACTCTAAAACTTGAGGAGAACCAACTCCGGTTCCGGAAGCACCTCAAGACCTTCCTCTTTTCTTCTGCCTTCGCTCCCCCTCTCTCCTGCTGATCTGTTCTCTCTTGGCACCGTGCACCTGGCCACCCTCTGTCTTTTGGGCCCAGGTACCTGCACATCCTGCCACCCTCCCGCACTGCCTCCAGGCCACCCCTTGCACTGGGGTCTGTATCTGTACCCATACAGCCCCTTCTTTTTCTTCCTGCACTTATCAGACCTACCCTGTCTGCTGCCTTAAACCTAGCACTTGCAAATTGCTGGCTGCATTAACACTGTTTGTTGCCTTTATTATTTATTTATTGTTATTTATCTGTTCCTCCTCTGCTTCGCACTTTCCAGCTCTCCCCCTTCCATGCACTTTTCCCCTCCCCCCTCTTCCATGAACCTGCGCGTTCTCAATGTCACTGGTCCTAGTAAGATTGCTGTTTTGTTGTCCCTTGTTCCCCTCCCTTGCCTTGTGGCGCTCTGAAACACTTGTGTACGAGCGCGATAGAAATAAAATATCAATCAATCAATCTCTCCTGTTGAGGCCAGTGATAACCCTCACTGTGCTATTATGTATGATTTGCAGTCTTGTATAATCTGATTTATTTATACCCACGATCAGGTTACTGCAGTAATCCATTTTTGAACACACAATAGCTGGAACCAGAGTCTCATAGTTGACTCACGAGATGGAAGGGTGATTTTGTGCTAGCAACTTAATATAGTATGCGGTAGAGGAAACCAGGCTACTCACTTGGGCATGCATGTTCAAATTTTGATGCAAATAGATCCCAAGTTATTTTACTTTCTTTTTAGTCTAAATTTCACAGCCCGCCACTAGACAATGGTTATAGTATGCTGCCAACTTCCGTACTTTATTCTCTGTGTGTCACCACCAGCAATTCCGTTTTTTTCTTATTGAGTGTCAAACCATTTTCCACCATCCCGGCTTGAATTAGTCCATAGACCTTATTGACATTTGTTTCATCTTCTGCTTGATTTCCAGTAAGAGGGATGACACACTGCGTGTCATCCGCATATTTAGTAAAACCAACACCTTTCTCTTCCAGAAGATTAAAGAAGGGAACTGTGCAAATATTATATAGGGACAGGGATAAACAAGCCCCCTGAAGCACCCCATAATCCTGTAGTGACAGTTGAGCTTTGGAAGCCTCACGACAGACTCTGCCCCATTGATTACTCAAAAATGATCTAATCCACAGTGCAGCATTATCTGAGATGGATACCACTTTTAATCTGGTGACCAATAATGTATGATCAACCAGATCAAAAGCTGCGGCATATCCAGCAGCATATGCATTGCAGTTTGCCCCTCATCCATGACCTGTAATAATCTAGATTTTAGGGTAAGCAGCACTATTTCTGTGCCATGCCCTTGCCTAAAACCTGACTGCCATTTGTTTAAAATCACGTGTTTATTCAAATATGCCGAATTCGAGATGAATTTTGGTCTACTCTGAGAAAACGTAATGATCCACCACGATATCTCCACATTTTTCTTAACTGGTTCCTGCGTCAGCAATACTTGAGATTTCGGTAAATTATATGTGGTCCTAGATTTGCTAGATCTACCATACAGGGTGTTGAATCAAATGTTATTTGTATCCTGTGTAAAGAACAATTTTCTATTCCGCCAATTAAACATCTAGTTATGAATTGTTTGCTCCTGAAAACAGAAAGATTTAGCACTATGGGAGAAATCATTACTAAATATGGGGCTTCCTCGGAAAAGCTTTGGTGGACTATTGTGGTCGAAGGAGAGAAATTAAAAAATTATAATTGCCCTGACGAAATTCTTGCTACTGATTTTCACAGAACTAGAAATTGAAAAGAGTAGCACTGTAACTCAGAAGAGCTCTGTTGACAGCGATTAACTTTGAAGGAACCTTTGAAAGAAGATCTGTGTTTTATTTGTGACTTTATGAAGTTAGTGCATTCCATAATGAATTATTTTTCTTTTTTTGTTTTTCTCTCTATTTTTTCTTCTTCTTTCTTTATATATTAATTTTATTTATTTTTTGCAAATAGTTGTATGGATATTTATATTTTGTAAGGGCTAAAGGTTTTCAAAGAAGAAACCAAACAAGACAATAAATAAAAAATAAATAAAAATATACCGAATTTTGAATATATGCCACATGATCTAACATTTTTAAAAGAAACAGTGTATTAGTAATAGGCCAAAAATTGGCTGGTGTTAATGGACATTGACCTGGCTTTTTTAGTAAAGGGGTAATCCAGGTATTATTGAACACATCTGGAATGTGATTTTCTCTAAAAGAGGCATTCAATGAGTACCTCCAACTCTCTCTTCGTAAATGCCTTCCTACTCAAGCTTTTCGCCTTCCACCTCCAACTCCCTCAGGGTCAGTCGCTTCTCCAAGCAATGAGTTGGTGGTAGATCTCTTTCTTCGGCTGGGGCCTCCCTCTGCAACAGCCTCAATGCCGCTCTGAAACTTGAGGAGAACCATCTCTGGATCGGGAAAAACCTCAAGATGTTCCTCTTTATTTCTTCCTTCTCTCTTTCTGTCTGATACTGCACTGGTCACCTGGCTACGCTCTGATTCCGGGCCCAGGTCCCTGCCCGCCCAGTTGCACATCCGCACCGCCTCCCGGCAACTCCTGCACTTGGGTCTGTATCGGTAACCCTACAGTCCCCCTACCTGCACTTTTGGACACCTGCTGTTTGCACTTAACCTTGCATCTGCCACCTGCTGGCTGCACATCTTGTTATTGTTTTGATCCCATGTACAGCACTGCCCTTTACCCTGGCACTTTTCCTCTCCCCGTCCCCTGCACTTGTGTGATCTCAATGTCACTTGGCCTAGTAAGATCCTTGTCTTTGTCCTCCCTCTGTTCCCCATTCTTTGCCTCGTTGCACCTTGAAACACTTGTGTATAGGCGTGTTACAAATACCATATCATATCATATCATTGACACATTTACACAGAATCCCTATCAAAGCAGCTGCACATGCCTTAATTGTCATCACAGGGCATGAATACCCTTTACAGCTAGAAGGTTTGAGGTTAGAATTAATCACCACCAGCTCAGAGTCCAATATAGATTTAAAATTGAACTGGTCTTTCTGCAATTTCTGAGTGTATGCCACACTATCCTGGGAACTTGCTACCAGTCCAATGGTATTCTTGTTGATCTCAATATTCTTCTTGATCCAGTCAAGCTTCCCCAACATAGCTTCTTGAATGGACGGGCATCAAGCAACATCTTTAACAAGTGCATCCAGTTTGTTAGGGCTAGGATTTCCCAATTCCTTCAGAATTAAAAAAAGTTCTTTAGACTCAAATTGTTTTTTAACAATTCTGGCCTCAAACATAGTGTTTTTAGGTGCTATAACAGCTACTTTGTACTCCTTTGCCGCCACATTGTAAGCCTCCTTATCACACACATCCTGGGAGGATTTCCATACATTAAAGCATTTGCTTTCTTTAGTTTTGAGCTTTTGCAAGTCGGGCAAAAACTATGCGTTACCTTTTCTCTTAGCAACATACCTAGATCTGAGTGGAGTTAGGGCATCGGTAGCTTTCTGAAATGTCTTCTGATGGACAATAACAATGTCATCAACAGACTCTAGTTCATTTACCACCTTTCCCAAAGGCGCGATCCAGACCTCGAAGGCTTCTGGGGTCATCGTTTTAATAGTCCTGCAGGTTATCATAATTTCATTCATGATCTTGGTATTTATAATCTTTTCACAGACTACACTGAGGTGTACAGAAAAGTGATCTGACCAGGCACAGGGAGATACTGACACATTCATTCTTTTAATGTTAGGCGTAGCAACCCAGTCTAAGGCATTCCCTTTTGTATTTCTAGATGTCTTACTAAGTTGACAGAATCCCAGGTTTCCTACTGGATCTTCCAAGATATTGGAAGAGGGATCAATAGTGTTGCCCAACCAAAGATTGAAATCTCCCAAAACCATTGCCTTTGTATTAGGTTTAAGTATGGGTAGCAGTATATTACAGAGTTGAGCAGAGATGTCTGGCATAGAGGAAGTGGGTCTATAAACCAAAGCCATATTTATTGTGGTTTCTGCATCTATCCTAATCTTTATCTGTTTCATTTCACTTTCTTCAATGCCGGGTGCATCCACCTCCCAAACATCCAACTTAGATTTAAAAATTAAGGCCCCCCCCACGTATCCTCAGATAGCAAAATTTTAATCAGCCCTATCAAAACTATGTCTGCTCAGAGAAAGACTTGTGTTTATTCTGCTCAATTCCTTATAGTGGTTAAGCACCATTAATACTCCATAATTTCCTTGTATGTTAGAGTATTCATACCAGCGCATATCTCAGCAGCCGCAGAGAGCTCAATAGATGGCTCGTGAATGACCAGCCACAGGACCGCCTTTCTCTTAGAGGCTATCTTCCGTCACATCCAGACTTCCCCATTGCAGCGTTTCATTTCGTGATGCACATGGATCTGTTTTTGGATGCCACTCAGCGCGCCCCTCTGTGTGATTTGATTTACAATGGGCATGTCTGCTCCAGTGCTCTTCAACGGGGGCGAGCGGATCCCAAGAATGTTCCTTACAGACAGCAATGGCTTTCTCGTGGGGTGCCCCAGAAGAGAGCCAGGTCTGGCCGAGGAGGTTGAGCACTGGCCGCTAGTGTGGGCAAGAGAAGGGAAGGCAAAACTGATTTACTTGTTGGAGGAGAGCAGGCACGATCAGTCAATAATATGATGCCCACAGTCACTTTATGGAGTATTCCAGCAGTGCTGACCAGAGGTCGCTTTTCAGGACAGCAGCTGACTTCCGTGTAAGGGGAGTGGGTGGGTTGTGGAGGTTGGAAGTGGGTGGACTCAGGGACTTTGGAATGCGTGGGACAAGTGCTGCTCTCTGTCTCCCTGCATTTGTCCCCACACCACCTTTTTTATAATTATCTTTTAGTGCAAGCTTTGTATACCTCTGTGTGTCTTGTCCATATAATGACTGTACTAAAAGAATCCAGCATCTATATATGAACTCCCCTCTACCCCCATCTGGAGTAGCTTTTGATATGATATGATATGATTTGATATGGCATTTATAACGCGCCTATACACAAATGTTTCAAGGCGCGACGAGGCAAGGGAGAGGGAACAAAGAGAGGACAGACAGCGATCCTACTAGGCCAGGTGTCATTCAGATCGCGCAAGTGCATGGGATAGGGAAGGGGGAAAGTGGGTGGGGGGACAGTGCAGTACATGGGAATTGAATAATAACAATAAGTAAAAGTAACGGCCAGCAGGTGACAAGTGCAAAGGTAAGTGCAGACATCAGGTGTCAAGTGCTGGTAGTGGGACTATAGGGATACAGAAACAGTCCCCAAGTGTGAGGGTTGCCAGGCTCAGTAACCAAACATCGCTACTGTGCTATATTTCCATCATTTTGGGCTGATTTTTCCGACAAGAGATTGTCAAATTTCTCACCTCTGCAAAATTTAACAATCATTATCGTGACGCTGGGCAGCAGCAGCCAGCACAGTGGCAGAGCACAGAAGCTTGGGAGGCATCAATAGACCCCCAGTGGTCTTCAAAGTGTGGGGCTTGCTGGGGGAGGCCTGAGACCTTCTCAGGGGGATACAAATCGCACAGCGTGAAGCAGCACCTAAACAATCTAGACTCATGTGCATTTCCACTAGGGCTGCGTGCTGGTTACCTCCAGCAAATGGGCACCATAATGGAAATAAGCACAGCCTGAAAGAAAGTTTCAGGCTGTGTTTATTTCTTGGTTACTGAAGTCGACAGTAGTGTCCCCTGAAACTAAGCAGTCCTCAAATGGCAGGGCAGGCGCCTGGCTCAAAAACCCCTTGCTGTCGGCACATACTACCCACTACAGTTTTAACCCCTTCAGTCATGAATGGAGCAGGTGGCTGGAGATCAGAAAGGCTGCTGGATCAAGATGTTCACAGTCAGCTCTCCTGATGACCTGCTTTGTGTCCTTTGTGTTTCAAGGGAAATGGAAAACAGGACTATCAGCAAAATATTTAAAACCAGTGATTCGTTCTTGATTTCTGCAGACACAGCATTGAGGGGAGTGTGAAGGATGCTAAAAGTCTTTACTTTTTTTCCTGATGGTCCTACAGCTAACTCCTATTCCTTTCCCCATTTGTCTTTCTCCCATGGGCTGGCAGCCAGATCAGCGCCTTGTTATGGCCGTCTTTTAAGATCTGTTTAGAGAACTTGGACTCTGCTCGGGAAGAGATGCACAGTGAACAATCTCACACAGAGAGAACCGGTGGACTCTCTGTGAGCAGTGTGCCCAGGGTTTGCAAATGTCTTTGTGTTTGTTGTATCTAAAGCAGGCTTGTCCAACCCTTTTGAATGTGGGGCTGAAGCATTAACTTTTTGTCAGCCAGTGGGCCGGCGAGCCAAATGTCAACAACCTCACCCAAAGCAGTATATTAAAAAGCGATATAGTGTGACCTTTGACACAGTAGCATCGCAGGCAGTGATAGCCATGCATTCCCAAAGATAGCTTTTGGGGTCAGGGGCAGTGATCAAAGGTTAGTTGCTTGTGATTTCTTTCAGTGTGTATGTGTTAATATTTTTCTGAAATAGTGGGGCCGACCGAGCGTAGCGTGGGAGCTACAATGATCTTGGAGGGTTTGGAAGGGTTATCCCCCCCCCCAGGATTTCTTTTCAAATATGGAGTTGAAATGGTGCATTTTATAGCAGAAAAGGTGACCAAAAAGCCATAAGTTTACAATCAGTTCTAAACGGAAACTTGAAAATTCCATGTCACCAACAGCAGAAAAGAACATTTTACAACACAACACGTTTTAATGATCAATGTGTCCACAGTGTAAGACTGCACTGTCACTGATTTAACACATTGGGCCTCATTACGAGGCAGGAGGTAAGGGAAAAACGATGCCGGTAAAGGATTACAGGCATCGCTTCCCGCTCCGGTCTATTACGACCCGCCAACCCGCTATTAGCGGCACCGTAAATAACGGTGCCTCTAATAGCGCCATTGACGCGGGCACGCGACCCTACATGCCGGCAATAGCGGCATGGCGTAAACAGGAGCTGAACACAGTTCAGGTGGACATGCAAATAACGGCCTACAGAAGCCCGAAAAGTACCTTACCGGCATGGAGTAAATACCGGCATCGCAAACCACCCGTAAACCACCATGTGCAGTGTTCCCAACCGCCACAGTTGCACACAATCATCACAGGTGGAGGCAATGTAGACTGGGCCAGCACAAAAGGAGCACACCCCACCCCTTCCCACAGCCAGTCACACACAAAAATGATTCCAATACTAGTAGCAATGTTGGGGCTGGAGAACATGATTGCAGTGGAACTCCTGCAACAACAACAACAGGCAGCACAGATGAGATGCAAGAGGAGAAGGAGGGTGAGGCAGGCACAGCCTGCACCACCAGTGCAGGCAGTTGTACCACACAGCAGCCCCCAATCCCTCGAATCAGAGCCAATCCATTCAGCCTAAACCCTGAGCAGATCCACACCCTGTACCATCTGGACCGGGACACCATCACCACCATTGTGGACATGATACATAACGACATTGCCAGCCCCATAGACATCCGTAACCGCCATCCCCCCTCTACTGAAGGTGGTGTCTGTGCTCCACTTCCTGGCCACAGGCACCTATCAGCACACAGTAGGGCAGATCCATGGCATATCACAACCATTATTCTCACGGATGCTGAACCAAGTGCTCAATGCCCTCCTGAAGCACACAGGCGACCACATATTCCTACCACGGACAGCCCAGGAGATCTCCAACACCAAAGTTGGCTTCCATTCACTGGCAGGCATCCCAGGTTGCATTGGTGCCATTGACTGCACCCATGTTGAATTGGTGGTCCCACATGCCATGGAGGTAGTGTACGGCAACCGTAAGTTATACCACTCCATCAACATGCAAATGGTATGTGACTCAAACAAGATCATCACACATTGTTGTGCCCGATTTCCCGGATCAACCCATGATTCAATGGTCATGTGGAACTCCACGATACCACGCTACATGGAGCGACACGCAGGGCAAAGATCCTGGCTACTCGGTGAGTTGCATGTCAAGCTCATGGCAGCGCGATGTGGGGAGATGATTGGGGGAGAGATGCATGCTTCACCTGGCTGAGATGGGGGGAGAGAGATGCATACTTCACCTGGCTGAGATGGGGGGGGGGAGATGCATACTTCACCTGGCTGAGATGGGGGGAGAGAGATGCATACTTCACCTGGCTGAGATGGGGGGGGGAGATGCATACTTCACCTAGCTGAGAGTACCTGAGAGGATGGACTATTCTCATACCCCACATCATGCCAGACTGGAGCTGACATCAAAATGCAAGACATAAGCTGCCCTACTATGAAAATGAGGCAGTGCTACAACCATTCCATAGCCATAAACATGTACACTGCACATAATCAGACCGTAGCCCCCGCAACACAATGCTGCGACAAGCATTTACTATGGCCAATGCACAGGACCAAATTCCATCATCAAAAAGGACAGTTGTCCATTACTGCGTAGAAAGGAGTCACTTGAGGGCAAAATACATGAACCCACTCCTACACCAACACAGAGGTCCAGCATAACAGCATGGCAACATCTGTCGTGCAAAGTGAGATCATCAAGAGTCTGCCATCAACAGTGACAGGATGTAAGCATACGATTGACTGCACATCACCTAGATCATGGGAAAACAACCGGCGTGGACTACCACAGTGCATGAATACTCATAAGGAATAGGACACCCCTGCACCCACTAGACAATGCCACACACACCTGTCGATCAGATGAATTCACACATTGCAGTTACTTTATGTGGCTCTATTCATGCATGGATATGTGGATGCAAATAGGAAATAAATGCATGCTATTGTGTCATTGATACAGGTCACATTTGATGTAATCACTTACACATAACCATTGTTGCACACATGCAGGTGATGCTGGCTATCCCTTGAAGTGGTGGCTCCTTGCCCCTGTCCGGAACCCGCAGAACAGGCACGAAGAGGACTACAATCATGCGCATACACGTACCCGTGTGGTGATTGAGCAGACATTTGGCCTTTTGAAGGCACAGTTTCGCTGCCTCAGCAGGTCTGGTGGGGCACTCCTGTACGGGCATGAGAAGGTGGGCAAGATCATCATGGCATGTGTCATGCTACAAAATATGTGCATCAGACGGAATGTGCCTCTGCCCCCTGACACTGAACTGCAGCCACCTGACGATGGGGATGAGGAGGGTGGAGATGGGGCTGCACTTCAGGGAGGTAGCGATGCACAGGAGGGATGTGCCGTGCGGCAGACTTTGATTAACCAATGTTTCTAGCACACATGGATGCGGAGTGTGCCATGGAGGTGGGACTCAGGGCACTGGGTGTGTCAGGGACATGGACACTGTACACTGTTCACCAATAAAGCACACATACACAATAAGGAATGTCCGGTCATGTAAATTCTCATTTCACAACAGGTGTATTGAAGAAATATAACATAGAAAGTGCACAAGCCCTCCACCCCAAACACCCTCTCACCCCTCCCCCCTCAACTTCCCCACACACCCACTCCCCCTTCCCCTCCCCCCTCAACCTCCCCACACACCCTCTCCCCCTCCACCCTCAACTTACCCACACACCCTCTCCCCCGCCCCCTCCCCCCTCAACTTCCCCACACACCCTCTCCCCCTCCCCCTCCCCCCTCAACTTCCCCACACACCCTCTCCCCACTCCCCCTCCCCCCTCAAATTCCCCACACACCCTCTCCCCCTCCCCCCTCAACTTCCCCACACATAGTGTGCACCATTAGTCTTCAGGGGTTCCGAATGGCATGCTGCATCTACACCCCTTGTCCACTGCCAGCACCAGGTGGACCCCTGTCCGACCTGCGCAAGTTCCGCCCAGACCTACGCCGGGGGCTGGTCTGAGTGGAGCTGGCATTTGAGGAGGTGCCAGGTTGTTCAACCACCTGTGCGGGATGCAGGGCCTCCAATGCTGCCACCAAGTGGGTGAGGACCTGCCTCACAGCCGCCAATTCATTGCATATGTCTTTGGAAGTGGACTCAATGGCAGATTTGAGGGACGCTGCAAATTCCCTGATATTCTCCCTTGCCTGGCCACATTCGATGATGTGCTGTGTCACCAGCCCTGTCAGCTCCTCCTGGTGCTGTTGGATTGCCCATATCCCCTCTTGCCTGTCCTGGACACTGGTGGATGTCGAAGGTGCTTGCAACATGGTTGGTGCTTCATGCATGCTCGCCGTGGGGCTGAGGCTCCCTGCCCATGACTCCACAGCAGACAGCTCATGGCTGCTGGTATTGTGTATGCTGGGTGGGGAGAGATGGGGTGACTGCAGGGGGCCTGTAGCGGTAGGTGTGCCAGGTGTCAGACTATGTGCCTCATCATCTGACACGGCTGCTGTGGCAGCTGCCTCTCCGACAGTACTGCTGGCAATGGATACAGTGCCTTCAGCCACTGGCTCCTGTGTGGTGGTGGCTGGCATTGGTGCTGTGGTGGTGGGCATATTGTACATTGGTGTTGTAGGTTCTGCGGTTGTGTGGGGCTTGAGGTAGTGCTGGTTTCACTCTTGCCCTTTATGTTAAGGGCCTGTTTGCTCCCTCCATGCCCCTGGACTTCTTGACTGGTGTCGCAGGCTGCTCCCTGGGGTCATGTTCATCGCTGTCAGATTGTGTGCCTTTGGGGACGAAGAGAGGGAGAGCATTAGTGATGGGGGTACGTGCATCAGGCATGTATTGGGGTAGGACCATTTCTATGGAATGGGGGGTATTTGCCGTTGGAGCAGTGACATACGGGTTGCTTGCCTTTTGGGTGGGTCATGCAGGGATGCATCTAGGCTGACACATGTATGGGGTGCATCATGCATGTGGACAAGATGGTGCTGTGCACTGCCGGTAGGCAGGTTTGCATACATGTGTCTGGTGGCCCCTGCTTTGCATCATTACACTGTCAGTTCGGGGGCACATCTTCATGGTTTCCATTACACTGGTTTATTTGGGACACCTACCTGCATCAGCCGATGACGGGGATCCTCGCTCCATATCCCCCACTCCCTCAATTGCCTCCATTCCGATGGTGCTCACACAAGTCTCCTACCAGCAAGTCATCTTTATTGGTGAGCCACCTCCACCACCTGTTGCCATTCCCTGGCTATGGTTTGCCAAGATGATATTCCGGACGCGTAGCCGTAGGTCATCCCAGCTCTTCCGGACATCTTTCACTGTGTGCGGGGTGGTGCCAACCTCACTCACTTTACGCGCCACCTCCGCCCAGATTTCTCTTTTGCGCAACAGTGCAGGTCGGCGCATGTCATTGGAAAACACAACATCCCCATTTTCTGCCAAGGTGTCAACGAGCTGCCTGTCCCATGTTTAGGGGGAATCTCCAGCAGGCAGAGCCCAACAGAAGAGCAGATTGTAGCACAGTTCCTTTCTCCCATTTTGAGCTCTTCTTCTGGGAAGCGCTCCTTGCGCATGCGGCATCACCTTTTTTTAAGGGCCTTGGGCATTGTGATATGCTGCTGGTTTGTTTTGAGACAGGTGTGGTGGTGATGTGGATCCTGGGTGCAGAGGATGGCAATGGATTGTGTTTTTCAAGATGGCCACCGTGCTCTTTCCCGTTCCTGTGCGGTGACTCTGCTTCTGGTTCCGCCTATTTGTGGTCACCGCTTTTAGCGGTGGCCTCTATTAGCGGTTACCGCTAATAGCGGTCACCGCTATTGCCGGAGGCATGGATGGCGGGGGTGCTATCTGCACTTTACTCGATGCCGCTAAGGGCAATTTTGGGGTCTTTTGCAGCATGGCGGTAAGGTCGTTACCGGCATAGCACAAAGCTAGTGCCTCTAATAGCGGGCTCAAGGCTACACGGACACGGTATTTGCTCCATGCCGGTAAGGACCATAACTTACCTCCAACCTCGTAATGAGGCCCATTGTCATTCTGGTTGTACCCAAAACATGCCTCTGTAGCAACATGTCTATGCTGGTTGTTCCCAATTTATGCCACCATTGTCCTGTACAAAGCATGATTGATGCTGCCTGAGCATGTGCAGTGTGCCCAATACATATGGCAGCTTATCTCTGTAATACACATTACTTCTGTGATAATGAAAGAAGCATAATTCAATTCAAAAGATAAAATGTGGAAAAGCGATCACCCAAAGGTGAACCTAATTGAAGAAACGCAATGTGAGCCCAAACTTAAAGTATGCAACCTAGCAGGCCTCGTGCACACTTTACCTTTTCTTTCTTTCACCAATGAATCAGGGGAGAGCACAAACGCAGTCCTCCACTACCAGAAATAATGCAGTCGAGTATCCCGCATTTGGGGACATAGCAGGGGTCAGCAAATCCGATGTGCAATGGGTCAGCCTCACCCTGGGAGATGTGCCCTTGAGATCACAGATTCTCCTCTGCCAGGTAAGTATGAGTTGCAAGCAAGAGGGCAGGGGTTGGGCCCATTCTGGAATCCCCGCTAAGCGAGGGTGAGACTGCAGGCCCTGACCCAGCCCCAGACCCCCGGAAGCCCTGAGCATCTGCAGATCTGCCTGTCCCATGTTTAGGGGGAAGCTCCGGCAGGCAGAGCCCAACAGAAGAGCAGATTGTAGCACATTTTCTTTCTCCCATCAGGCCCTGCTCAGCCCGTGATTTGTATAAATTCGGGCCTGGTCGCCAGCCAGCGGGCCCAGTCAGATAGCAGGATGGCTCGAGCAGGCCTGTTGCAGTCTGTCCACTGGCCCGTCGGCCCCAGATGGGTTGCCCCACTTAACAAGAGCATCTCAGACGGGTGCCCCCCAGCCGGACACAGCAACGCCGTGAAGGCAAGGCCCGATTGGTGCTCGGACGGGGCCGGCGGCAGGCAGCTGGCAGTTAGCCCCCCAGCCCCAGGAGCTGGCTGGGCCTTCTTAAGGTTGGAGGGCCTGGAGGCAAAAACAGAGCCCGGGCAGGGCAGGGTGGCTTCAAGAACAACACGGGCAACTGATATCATGGGGCACAAAAGTCTTAGGTTAGGGACCTGCGCACTTCACCCCTCCAGTGAATGCTGTGGACCTGAGCTGCTCAGCACTGGCCCCATTGACTGCAGCAAAATAAATTCTGCTGCAAGACCACGGGCTCTGTGTGCAACCAACATACTCGCACACTTTACTTTTTCTTTCTTTCACCAATAAACCAGGGGTTGGGCCCATTCTGGAAGGGTGCTTTACAACCCTACCTGGCTGGGAATCACAGAAAATTACTTACCTTGTCCCTGAAACCCTGTATTCGTCTCCCAGCAACCACAGAACCAAGGACATGACACCTGGCTGTCCCTGTATCACCAAACTACATTGATGCTGGGTTGGGCACCTTTGAATTGAACAAACTGTTGCATGAACACCATCACAGCCATCCTGGACCTCAATGTCCTACCACCCCTGAATCTCAGAGTTCTGCTCAAGGACAATACTAAAGCTTTGACATCTTTGCATCTGAAACACACGAGTATTCGAGTGTCCATAACTCGACACTGCCAGTTTCTTCACATTCAAAGACGATGCTGCTGCAGTACTCATATGCCGTGTTGTGTCAGCCGAGCCCGCACACCGCAAAAGGCAAGTCTTCCCTTATCCGGCCCAGAGGGCGCTGAGTCTTCCAGTGCCATCCACTTTGCACGGCCTACTGTTCCCAGCATTTTCTACCCGCAAGCCAGCACGACTGCCAAACAGAACTGCATCATTGGGGCCCATCGCTGCTGTTCTCCGACTTGACCCCAGCCCAGCGCAAAGGCACCCATGCTCCTGGTCTGATGCTGAAAAGCCTCACTCTGGCTGCTGGGATTCAAACGACAAGAACTAAGGTATTTCGGGAACATAGTACTATTGTTGTGTTGTATCAGCTCGCACATCTCCTGAAGGGTATAGTCTGCCCTCAGCCTGCATTACCAGAGTGAAAAAAAGTTATACCTGTTGGGCTTGCGTATTTCACTTTCATGATTGGGATCACTGCTGCTTTAATAATAGTGTTTGGTTGAGTAGGTGGTTTAGCCACAACTCTTCCCTGCACTCCTGCTGAGCAATAGTCATTTACATATAAATGTAATCCTGCTGTCCCGGAAGGATAGCTCAGCGGCAACATGTTCGCCATCTTGCTTCTCCACTCTTTTTGACTGCTTACTCTCTGGTCTCTCCTCCTTTCCCTTCTCCCTTTTCCTATCTCCTCCCCTTACTTTCTTCTATGGACTTACTCTATCAGAATATTCCATGAACCCAATATGATAGCAACCTCGTCTGTTTCCTCCACCCTCCCATTACTGTTTTTTCCTCCCCACGCCCCCTCCAGCACTATCTGAAATGTGGTCACTTGTTTTGTTCCCCCCTCCCTTTCTGCACCCTTCTCCCGCAACTTTTGTTTTTCTCCGGCTCAACCAGCAATGTTGTCAGGCCTAGTATGGTAGTCGCCTGTCTGTTTCCATTTCCTTCCTACTCTCTCCTTCCCTTCCTTATCTATGTCTTAGCTCTTGCACTATCTGAAATGTCGTCAGGCCGAGTACAATAGTTAATTTCACATCCTTACTGTTCATGGCCTGTAAGAATGTCATTGTATTTTCCCTTGTTGCCTCCCTTGCTTTGAAGCGCTTTGAAACACATTGTGTATAGGCGCTATATAAATAAACTATCATATCATATCATATCATATCATGGAAGCAAGACGACACAAACCAACACAGGTGCGATCCCCGGGTCCACGCTTAGAAACCTCTGGGTATTAAGCGTGTTATAAATAACCTATCATATCATATCATATCATACATCAGAGCAAGGTATATCATACATCAGAGCAAGGTGTAGGACTGAATTGGCAAAGGGATTGAGGGCTGCCATCTGCGATATGACAAGCCCCCATCTCCCATCCCCCCTATGTGGATCTGAATAAAATATGCAATTTACAGAAACATTGGTAGGTGGTCCACTGAGGCCCATTTGCAGGTTGCAGTTTGTTAGTGGGGCACTACTGGGTAACGTGTTGTGCTGTTCATGTGGTATTTGCCACGCCTTGATACCCCACTGGCCACATCTATAATATCCGCACTGTGCTTAGAGGTAAACGTAACTGAGCTTGCGCTATTCTTCTTTGTCTCGAGACGAAAAAAAAAGTGCTGCAAAGGTTACGTTTCCCAGCTGATAAAGGTTCACCTTCGTTGATATTCTCAATTCAAAAGAACAATTTTTGGGGCAAACAGATTGTCTCGCCACAACCCCTGCTGAACATATGTCCAAAGATGACAAACCTTGAAAGTAACTCGGCACAATGCCCTCTATGCAGCAGCCCACGGCTAATCAGGGTTTCAGGAATCCGGTGTGCTGCCCACGCTGAGAGGGGCTCTTGCACAGCACCTGTCCACATAATCCTTCGCCCGGGCCAATGCTCTCTTCTCCTCAGCTTGCCACCTCCTCCCTTCATCTGGGTTACGTAATTGCCCCTCGGAGCAATTACGTAACCCAGGTCAGCAGTTACAGGGGAGAGGCGTGTACCTTGGCTTCTGTGCTTCCTTCTCCAATCCCGGAGACATAGCTGTGGGCATGGGCGTAGGACCTGGTGGAGATAGGGGGGACAAATCCCCCCCCACAATTTTAAGGAGTGGATATAATGGCATTTATCCCCCCAGAATCTCTGAGGTGTGACATGTGCACTGTCACTGCAGCTGCATATTCCGGGCCAAGGTAGGACTAGGACTTAAAATTGTCTCAGGCACAAATGCAAAAAGTGGCCCACAGTTGCAAATGGCTATTCATTCCTTTTGTGACACTGTTTGAATAGTAACCAAGTTTTTTTTGTTTGATAAAATGTGCTGCAAATTGTGCATTTTAAAGAATATTTATTCAGCAACATTGGTCAAAACTACTAACCGCAGAGCGAATTAACTCATCAAACTGCCACAAATTGGCCAAAAATGCGGCCCTCTTTGACCGAAAATACTGGCCCCACCAGCATTTTGTGTTTTTGGTTTGGCCATGGGCCTATTGCCCTATAGGCCAGTCCGAACCTGTTCCTGGCTGAAGACAGTTACCACCATATAAATGACGCCAGTTTTGCTTGCTGGGCGCTCTTCGGCTCCTGCTCATTTGACTCGGGCACTGCCCCGGCCGGGGCACAAACTGCAGGTGCCCTGCGCATTGTACTGCAGCCCAGCCCGGGTGCGTCCTGAGTCTGCTGCTGACTGACCTGTCATCATTGACATTCGACAAGGAGGCAGAGAGCAGGAGCAGGCAGCGACACATGCTATGTGCTTAGTCAGAGTCAGGCTGGGCTTATATTTGCCGAATCGAAATTCAAGTGGTTGCTGGCTGGCAGTGGCTACTGATGACTCTCTTGAGTCGAGCTTGTCTGATTAAGCAAGACTCAGGCTGAGTCTGAGACCGAGACAAGCTAAAGGTTAGTAGTAGTGTGGGGGTAAAGAAACATAATATGCTACATGAGTGTGCGAGGTACTAGGTGGGTTAAACGGACAGCACTGACCAAAAGACAGAACCTTCGCTTCGCTATAATCTCAGCCCCCCGGTTTATGGGTAGCTGAAAAGGAGAACGCTCGTACCCCCATGCAATCCCCAAATTGACTGCAGTGACTAAGCAGATGGGGCATTGGTGTGTGCATGCTTATAAGAGCTTTTAAAAGCTAAAGACAGACTAGATTATTTCTTCTTGCTCCTAACTTCTTAATGCCTAACGTGGGTTTTCGGGGTTACATTTTCCATGTATTTCCTCAAGGAAGCTCTGCAGTGAGCGTTTTCCAGCTTCTAGTCTGGTCTCATTTTAGCTTGCAGTCTGTAGTCGACTGCATCTCCCCTGGAAGGAACTTCAAATCGTGCTGAGACTGCCCTTGCTGCAACCAGGATCCTTCCGGCACTGCATGCTTTGCGATTGCGCCATACAGAACGAACCATCTGTAGGAGTGTGTATATGCATATAGATGTTAGCAGCTAATCCCATTCCTTTGTAAAAACTTAAGTCCAGGACTGAAGCGGTTGATTGTTGGGGACACGGATAGGTTCATTTTATCAGCTAAACTTTTTAGCGATTGACTCTGAAATGTTTGAGAAACCGCCCCATCCACCAAAAAGCGACACCGTTCCAAGAGGGATCTCCCTTTGGCATCTCCAGCATTTTCTTCACCCCTTTGCCACTTGACACAATGAGGTGCATCAGAGCACTCAAATAGTTGCAAGATGAATGTACTTTCTGTATACATTTTTATATATTGTCTGACATGCGGGTGCAGTAATTCTAGCGCTTGTGATTATAAAGTGCTGTTTAAGCGCTAGGCCACCGTTACTGTCTGGTATGTAGTTTTCTGGGGTTGTGCGTTTATATTCAGAACCCCACTTCTTGGATTCTGCAGGCTGCAGCACTGCCCAAGAGAATGTCAACGTCATCTACGTTTTTGTACAAATAAAGAAAATTCACATCCTACCTTTGCATATTCTTCCTTTGTTACCTGAAAATGTAGGAATTATAAAATGCAGTTCAATAGAAGTGTTTGTTAGTGTGTGATCATTCCATTGTGCATCGCTGACATAAGTCGGTTTGACGCATAAGGTGACCAGTAAATCATCTCACAGTGTTCCTTCTTTCTCTTTCTAGAATTATAATTTTAAAACCTTGGTAAATATTTAAGCTGCAGAGCCTAACTCAATAAAAAATCACACCTCACTGAGGCGCTTTAACTGAGACCAATTTGGCAAGAGATGTGGAAATTCCAGCAAACATAGGTCAAATACTCTTTTCTCAGGCATTTTAATCCATTTCCATTCACAGAGCGGTGTAAGGGGTCGCAGTGAGTTACCGTTTTTGCATAGGAGCCCATCAAGGTAATGTTTGATTCTTTTGCGGTATACATGCAGAGGATGTAGTGGGAGATGCAAATAGAAAAAACAATCTTTTTGGCCCCATATTACATCATCACACACAGGTTGCTTTCTTTTTGGTAACAGTGGCTTGGAGGAGCCCATCTGTTAATGTCCCCAGCGGTTGCTATATTCCGAGCATTGTGCAAATTGACCAGGTTGCAGTGCAGTCAGTAACATGATGTTAAATGTGCCAGTGTCAGGAGTCCTACTCTCTACGGTCATGGGATTCTCAAATAAGCTAGTATGTGTTACCTACCATCCTATATTGTTCAGCACTCTTTGGGCCTGATTTAGAAAGTGTTTTTTAATGGGATTCCTCCATTGTAAAAAGCTTCAGGCCCTTTGTTTCTAGAGCCAGAGATGTTAACAAGAGCCTGACACTTGATCCCTTGTGCCCTTTGCAGTGTTCGGCAAGTGTCAGGTGATGGAACGATAGTAACTGCAATGTGCATGTACCAAAACATTATACATATATATGCTGTGCGCATCATAACATTGTGCTTCATATGTCTTTAGTTCAAAAAGGAACTTTGAAGTGAAACAGTGAAACTCATGTGCCTGAAGAAAGCAGAACCAGAGCTGATTTTCGATTACTTGCAGCAGTCAAACCTCACACAGGAAAGTGGACAGATTGCACAGCATATTAAGCTAGTAAAGTTGATTAACATAAAGCTTTTGTGAGGCGTACAGAATGCCGCAAAAAATATTTGTGGTTCATTTGTGTCTGTAGAAAAGTCCCTAAGGTATCCCCTGTCCTCCCAGATCCTATGTATCTCCTATGCCCCTGGTCCTACGTGCCAGAAATGGGATATTTAAATGCAAAGTAATTGCTACTATATTAATCCCATTGTTCATAGTTTGTGGGAGTACTGGGCAATTGTATGGCCCACGCTCACTGAAAATGAACCGTATTCCCGAGGTGACCCATGCCGTGATACAAATTAGTCTCTCCTGCCTCCATCATCAAGTCCCAAAATCTTCTCGACAAATGTATTTCTGCAATGTTTGTCAGATATCCGACAAACATTGCATTATGTCCGACAAACATTGCAGAAATAAATAAATTAACCGGGTCGTGTCTGAGGACTGTAACGCCACAACCTGGTTAATTTTTTTTTTCTGCAATGCTTGTCAGATTCTGCAATGTTTGTCGAATACCGACAAATATTGCATGAATAAATAAATTAACCAGGTGGTGGCTTACAGTCCTCAGCCACGACCTGGTTAATTTATTTATTTATGCAATGTTTGGTGGATACAGGTATCCGACAAACATTGCAGAAATAAATAAACTAACCGGGTCGTGGCTGAGGACTCTTAACTTCCTCAGCAGAGAAAGTTATGGTTTGCGCACAGGCACATTTTTTTTCTTTACTCTTGAGGGTTGTCCAACATACGGCCTCGCGGGCCACATAAAATGGCTTGGAGGGCTTCATAGTGGCCTGCAGGCCGTATGTTGGACAACCCTGATCTAGAGTATTCACCATCGGTTTGTATAGTGATTTATGAAGTGTGAAAAAAAAAAACATGCCAGCAAATGGGATCTGCTTTATTTCACGTTCTGGTTTCGTAGAATCCTTTGTTCCTGGGGTTAACGTGAAACTTCAATATTTGTTGACTGTAAGGCTGCTTTCATAACCTTGTTCATTTACAATGTAAAACTTAACTTTAAAGCAGGACACCCTTTCTTTTAAAGTCATGACGTGCATCCTCTACACACTTTAGATACAACACCTGTAAAAGGAGGGTGCTGATTCCTTGTGTCTTTCATTGCTACTAAACAAGCTCATGGGTCGCTGGCTCAGAGAAGCTCAGAGGCTTCTCTGGGGAAACTAACCTTTCATAAAATCCTCTCTACCCCAAGTAACTAGCAATAGCATCATTAACTATTGTTACACCAAGTGCAACTGTGTACCCGGAACACCAACCTGTTTAATGTTGTGTAATGTCGTGGTGGGGCTATGAGTCTGGTCTGTGAAAATGCCCATGTGGCTGTCTAGCAATAGCTTTAATTGACATATATTTGATCTTCTACACCATAACTGACTAGGCTTTACCACATAACATCTACTGCATCTTTTCTTAGGAGTTTAATAGCAACAATAGAGACACATCACTAAGTACCAGAGAAAGCAACGATGAACCATGTGGGCTGTGATTGCTTAGATAAAAGATAAGTATTTATTTAACCAATCCCAACACTCGCACACAAAAACCAAATTCCTTTGCTGGAACTGAAGCAATGAAAGCAGGAATGTTTCATTTACCGGAGTGAGGAAGGCTATAAGTGTGAAAGCACAAACAATCAGTCAATTCCAACCAATGAAAGGAAACATTTAGGGAAACTGGAAGTGATCCTCTGTTCACTCAGGACAGCCCAAGCCTCAAAAACAATTGCTGAAGCTGGCCAAATGAGTTTATATGGGTCATTCTTTGAAAAACTTTCACGGTTTGAGTGTTTGAGTGTTGTGACAAATAAAATCTGCACCAAGTCTAGTGAGCTTTAGGGAGGGCCCTCTCAACCCGGCACTTCGATGGAGCTGTCAGTATCCATACCTCTGGCTCTGCATGACTGCCACAAATGATTGTATTGAAGAGGAGGCATCAGCAACTCCCTGAAACACAGTACTTGCGTTAGTATGGTTTTCAATATTGTAAACATAACACACACTTGGGGTTGACGGCACAGGTACATATAAAGAGATAACCACAAATGTTGCATGTCTAAAAGAATCAAGGAATATTTAAATATGATCAGATTTAATCGACCGATTTCTTTACATCTGCATCATCTAAATGGGATCTTGTGATTGTAGTGGAAGCTCCATCGTCTCCCTGAAACACAGTACTTGCGTTAATAGGGAAGAAAGTATAGCAAATGGAATCACGTTATATGATCACGCTCGATGGAGCTGTCAGTATCCATACCTCGTGCTGCTGAAGAATATCTAGGGCTGTTTTCAATGTGGTGCGCACTTCCGAAAGCTGTTGCGCCGATTCGTATCCGCATGGTCCCACTTCCCCTGGAATTACTTGAATGTCAGGCTCTGCATCAAGTGCGTGGGTTGACGATTCAACAACTGCCTGAAACATAGTATTTGCATTAGTAAGGATTACAATATTGAAAACACAACACACGCTTGGGGTCGACCGCACAGGTACATATCAATGGCTAACCACGAATGAAACATGGTGTAGAACAATCAAACGACAAGTGTTCCAGTCCTGATGATCACGGTCGATTGAGCTGTCAGTATCCATACCTCGTGCTGCTGAAGAACATCTAGGGCTGTTTTCAATGTGGTGGATGCTTCAGCATCTCCCTGAAAGACAGTACTTGCATTAGTATGGATATCACTAATTATAACTGAAAACAAACACCAGGGGACGACAACTCTTCATGCCACACCCATCACTTAGGCCACAGCCATTTTCACAGCCCCCTCTCGATTTCTCATGCCACTTAAAGCACCTAGTAGCACATACAGAGCTGAAGGGAGAAACAGAATCAAAAGGGTGAAACGGGATAGCCATATACATTTAAAGGAATGGTTTGGTCAAACATTTTTATTGCCCCTACGGGTCAGCCATGTGTTTTTAAGCCTAAGTCGCTCGATTTTAGAAAAATGTCCTATGGACCTTACCCGAGTTTTCGTCCATTAAACGCATGCGAAAACAGGCATCAGGGAGCTGCCATTTTGTGATAATCCTATCATTTCCCCCATCGCCCTGGCTGACAAGCTTTTGCGGCACTAAATCATATCCCCCGGCCCTGAGCCTGACATTATCAAAACATTCATATTCCCCGCCTCTCTCCGTGACGTTTCTGTGCTGCGTAGGCAAACGCGCCCAGTGGTCTTCTAGACGACTTCACACAGAACCCGAAAACCAACACAGATCAACTTACAACACAGCGCGCCACAATTCGGAATATGAAACTGTACTTTAAAATCAAACAGCAACACGGTTTTCGTTAAAAAAAGTACTTTTGTCGCACGTTGAACCGCAAGGCTGCTCCATCAAGTAGGCACTAGGCCAGCGTAAATGTTGATATGTTGCTTCTAGCCACTATTACCGCGTAAGGGCATATGGGCCCTTGGCGATCGTCCCATAAAATCATCAGAATTGTGCAGTGGAGTATGTTTGGCTCTAAAATCAATGCAAAAAGTAACGAAATAAATCGAGGTTAGTACACAATGAGAAACAACTTTTTGTCTACATGCGTGTGGAATGTGGACCTGCATGCCCATGTGCCCGCTACAAGGATGATCCCACAAACGTTTTCCAAGCTCTTCATTCATTCATTTATTCATGCATCCATTCATTAATTCTTCATTCCGGTATAAAAGCGTCTAAAGAGTTACTTACATTATATTTGCAATTTCCATTCTGTCTCTGCGTAATGCTGTCCGTAAATCCCACTGTGCTCTTGACAACGATTATTCGTATACTGAAGTAACATGAAACTCGGTCTTGTTTCAGAATTTTCTGCCTTATTGTCTCTTACGTTATTGCACCCCCCCCCTTCAAATGAAGTTCTTTCGGCATGGTCCCTGTCTCTCAAGGTAAAAAAACAATAGAACCTTATACTGCCAGTGCGAGTTGTGGGTCTCTGCAGGGCGCGAGCTGAAAATCAAAGCCGCTGACCTTCACTAGAAATGAGCATACATTCTTTCTTTGCAACATCCCGTAGTAAAGCCATCTGTGAGAACTTGAAGTTTCGAATCCATCTATGTACTGCACCTTAATGTGCAAATGCGAACTGGCTTCTCTCCCATCTGCAACGGCTCGCTTGGCACGTTGGCCCCCAATTTTGTCCTCGTTGTCTGCGAGCTTTGAAGCCCCAAAGAACCATAACTATTGAGACTTTTAATTTTTTGGGGAAGGTCAGGGAAAGTATAAAGTACCCGAGGAGTTGAGTTGAAAGTGAGATTTATTGTTTGTTTGTTTTATTATTTGCAATACGCAAGCCTCCCCTCGGTTAACAATGCCCAGCATTTAGAAGAGATTGCGAAAATTAGTTACATCAACAAAAATATATACATACACATATAGACAAGGTCAGCAATATGAGGTGAATAGAGAGAGAATTACAAGATGACACACAGTTTGTTCGGCACCCAGGATGGTGAAGGTAGGGGTTAGGGTTAGCGTACTTTGTATGCACACTGTACAATAACATTTATTTACAAAAAGACAATCGTATTACAATTATTTAAACCGAGATTTGTACTTCACAACCAGCTCTCCTTTGGGTGGACATGGCAAAGTGGCAATGTTGGGTGGCAATGGATCAGTGCTCTGCACAGAAACGTTCAAAATTCCATATCTGTGCTTCTCTAATACAGCAACAATAAGGCTTTTGACAAAGTCGAACTCCATTTCCTCATAGACTGGTTTGATCACCCATTGCTTTTTTCTTTTTGAAAAGGCCTTAGTGTAGCGAGGCATCCTTACATTACCCTTAGTCCTAGATTGTTCACGGCCTAGATTCTCGTTATGGGCCAAGACCGCTAGTAGAGTCCTATGTCTCATGCCCTGTATGCTGAAATGCAAGCGCTTTGGCCTGTACTTTAGGCACATATTGTAGAACACCTCCAAACCTTCTGTGTGACAGAATTCTGTCAGTCCTCTCAAATCTCTTGCTATAGTTTTATCAAAAACAATCTTCTCAATGGCTTTGTGTGTCGGTGAAGATGGATTCAACCACTTCTTCTTCCGTGCCTCCACTGGGGACAAAGGGCCATGTTCACATTGGTGGAAATGTAGGTTTTCTGACCAGCGGTGCACGTTGGTACAGTGGTGCATCAGTGACCGCCATTTTTCAAGTAGTATTTCCACTGACTCTTCACAAGTTTTGGAGCTCCACCAAAGATGGTTGCTGATAGACTGGGACCACTGTGAAATACTTCCCAAACCTTTTTTTTTCCCTGCAGCCGAGATTTTCTTATTGATTGATTTAGCAAGATGCCATACGTCAAATTGATGTTTAATATGTGGGAACTGCTCTCTCATTGTCTTGGCAATTGAAACGTGTCTGTCCGTGGCTATGAGGTCGATGTGCATTCCCCTCGATTGCAGATATTCCACTGATTTTATAAATCCTAGTTTCTTCATGGCCACTGAGGATGTACATTGTGTTACCTGCACGACCACCGAACTCACAATTTTATTACTATCCATGTCCTGAAAGTGGTAGGTGCAGTACTTGGCAGAAAATCCAGGGCTGTCGCACTGTCCATCGCCGGCTAGCCTGAATCGTTTGCCTTCGAATGTACTTGCTAGAGACAATTGTTCAATTTTCCAAGCATCACTAATGGCCGGAAACAGATAATCACGCTGGTATTTGTAGTACTGCGTTTTTTAAATGAAATTGAGTCCCACAAACTGAAAGAAAGACTCTAACTTTCTAAAACTGGAGCCACTAAAAAGTAATGCAGCTGCACACAGTAGATTGCCTGTGGCAGTTTCCCCAGCATCGGTTGTGCAGACCATGAAAACGTATGATGTAATGTACAGGTGGCATGTATTGTGACGTTACTGCCTTGTTTTTGACGAGTCACATGAATCAATGTCTTCCCACATACTTTCCCTCTGACGGAATGGCCACATTTCAGCATACTTATAATATCCATCAAACAACTGTCGAATACTATGTATTTGCCCTCTTTCATTAGACTGTCATCCTGCGTCAAAGTTGTTTCGGCCTGTGACATTGAGGACATATCACCACATTTGAAAGAAATATCGCTGCTATCAAGTTCTGATGCGTCGGTGAATGCTGCTGCTGGTTCAGTCTCTGTCATTTCAACATCTGCTACTTCAACATTGATGGGAGAACACAACAATGTCGACAGCTTTTTTGGTGGCAATTTTTTGGCAGGTGTAGATTGTGTGAATTGATCTGCGTCTACTTCAGAGCTATCTTCAATACATCCAGTATCATGTTGTTGCGGTGGTGCAGTCGTACTATAGCAATGGTCCAATACAACTTTGCCGGATTCTCCGGACACATTAATTTCATTTTCTGTCCATTGGACATGAGCATCCCGAGTCTCAACATGCCGCGTCTGAATTAATAGTTCCTCCATAGCCTCCATAGTGTAAATGGTCTGGCAAGCAACATCTCTCATTCGCTTCACTGTCTGTGTATGTATAGTTCGTAGACCCACGGGTAACTAGAGGACGGATTGGAAAAGGGGTGTTCAGTTTAAACACAAGATAAAGTATAGTACAATTGACTGGAAAAAAACATAAAATAGTCCCCAGCACAAATAAATTTCTAAAGTTATGAACTGTTTGTAACTAACCTTATTTTTGTTTCTTTTCTTTGCAACTTTTTTGACTCGACCTTCAACATCTGCACGCTGTTGCTCCGATTCGTATCCACATGTCTCCCCTTCCTCTTGCGCTGCAACGACTATATTTTCTGTATCCGCATAGACAGCATAGAATGAGGCTCCATCGATTCCCTGAAACATAGTATTTTCATTACTGTGTATCAAAATATTGTTAGCATAAAACACACATGAGGACGAACACACATGTACATCTCAATAGCCAAACACGATTTAAACATTGTGTGGAACAATCAAACGACAAGTATTCGAGCTCTGATGACCTAGTTCGATGGAGCTGTCAGTATCCATAGCTCTGGCTCTGCATGGACTGCCACGAATGATTGTATTGAAGAGGAGGCATCAGCAACTCCCTGAAACACAGTACTTGCGTTAGTATGGTTTTCAATATTGTAAACATAACACACACTTGGGGTCGACGGCACAGGTACATATAAAGAGATAACCACAAATGTTGCATTGTCTAAAAGAATCAAGGAATATTTAAATATGATCAGATTTAATCGACTTATTTTTCCGATTTCTTTACATCTGCATCATCTAAATGGGATCTTGTGATTGTAGTGGAAGCTCCATCGTCTCCCTGAAACACAGTACTTGCATTAATAGGGCAGAAAGTATAGCAAATGGAATCACGTTATATGATCACGCTTGATGGAGCTGTCAGTATCCATACCTCGTGCTGCTGAAGAATATCTAGGGCTGTTTTCAATGTGGTGCGCACTTCCGAAAGCTGTTGTGCCGATTCGTATCCGCGTGGTCCCGCTTCCCCTGGAATTACTTGAATGTCAGGCTCTGAAGAAGTGCGTGGATTGACGATTCAACAACTGCCTGAAACATAGTATTTGCATTAGTAAGGATTACAATATTGAAAACACAACACACGCTTGGGGTCGACCGCACAGGTACATATCAATGGCTAACCACGAATGAAGCATGGTGTAGAACAATCAAACGACAAGTGTTCCAGTCCTGATGATCACGGTCGATTGAGCTGTCAGTATCCATACCTCGTGCTGCTGAAGAACATCTAGGGCTGTTGTCAATGTGGTGGATGCTTCAGCATCTCCCTGAAAGACAGTACTTGCATTAGTATGGATAACACTAATTATAACTGAAAACAAACACCAGGGGACGACAACTAAGGTGTATATCAATTGGAAAGCACTAACCAAACAATTGGTAAAATAATCACACGATACATAAAAACTATTACTTGACATGCATAAAACAAGTCTGTAGCGGAATAGCCAAGTATGATTACCTGATACGCGCTAGAAGTGGTTGATAACTGCGAGCACGTCATGGAAGTAGAATGTTCTTGCTTCATATTCAAGGGATAGTCAAGAAGTTGTAAAGGCAAATTATTGTTTGATAATGAAATGCCAATATTTAAAATTGCCATGTAAGGAGACAGTATACTTAGGTAATGCACAATATAGCACAGTTCCCTGTGCCCATATATAGATTTCGTTTGTGGGTTATGAAATCTAAAAATAATATATTGATAAATGTCATTATTCAAAAAGCTATACACTCATATCAATGTCGAAAGTATTACAAATTGGAAGCAACACCTAAAATATCAATGAATCCATTCGGCTACCTACACACTACCGCAAGGCCTAAAGCTAAAAACCGACACTTGACTCACCAGTGGCGGAATGTGGACGAATAGAGTGGGAATAGCGTTTGCGAGCAATTTTCGTGTCGATCCTTTTTATTCTTCTTTGTTACCCAAGATGTGGTGTACATGTTCGAGGGAAAGTGCCTGCTGCAGATGCGGTATCGTCCACCCCTCTTGTCCTCAAAGACTTGTTGGACTCTACTTTCCAGCTCATCCAGTGGATATCTGCAATGTCTGACCCATTCTCTTATTCGATCAACAGTTTTCGGGAATACATGCATTGTAGTGCCTTCAGATTTAGCATGGGTCTTCGAAGGGCAACCGCTAATTGAACAGGCAGGCATTGTTGAAAATTCTGAAAAGTAAATATCAAGATTATTATAAAACCTTGATGAATAATAATGTCATAAAAAAGTAAATGAACCATACCATGCTCAATGCAAGGTTTGTTTTGGTTGCCGGAACTATACCAGTTCATCATGTGCGGCTTAGTATTTGCATAAGTTGCAGACATTTTTTAAATTATGTGACTGAACTCTGAACATGTGACTCGTCCCTTGGATGTTCTGTCTTGCACAAAAGGAAATATGGTTACATTATAGACTGGACCCCCGAAGGATGCAATTCGATGACAATTGACACATATGAAAATAAATAGATCTCTTGATAGCATAACAATTGAAATTCAAGTCAATAGCAATGAGACCAATGACCATAGCTCTATTGGGTACTGTAATCGCAAATAGATAGAAATGTAAAAATTACCGAAATATGGCTAGGATACATGGCCTTACCTTGACCAACAAACAGTTGGATTCAGCAGGCCGAGCAGTATGTTGCAGGAGAACAGGTAGATGGCCACAGGTAGCACACTGACGAGTTTGCTCGAAGCGGTCACAGATAGCACGATGACGAGCAGATTAGCATACATCTCAGTGCTTCTCAGGTAGAAGGTTCAGGAGTTGACTTGCAAAGCACAAAGATGTTCTCATGAGACATATCAAGTGGTTTATAAAGTATTAGAAACAGGGGTGTGTTTGTGAATGAATGACGTGTGTATGTCATGGTATTATGTGGATTGCAGGGGGGCGGCCTGCCTCAGGGGAGGCCTGCCTGGAGACACGGGGTCTGAGGAGGCCATGTGAGCGATGGCCCCTGGGCGTAGGATACCTTTTGAAGTGTACATGCTGTTTGGCACCTTGGCCGTTTCCGCCCGTGACAGCCCCCCATGCCAGCGCTCATCCCCGGGTGCGAACCGCCTTTGATAGAGGGGGGTGGGATGGATGGGCCTGGGGCGTGCAGGCAAGTGTGTAGGAGTGAGGGGCCATCAGGCCCCTCTCATCCTTTACTCCTCAGTAGAAACTCGTACCAAGTGCCTCCAGTAGTGGGTTCGCCCCTTGCCCTTATGTGATGTTAACTTTGGATGACATTCGCGTAGATGGGACCACTGAGCAGGACACGGGGCATCCATTTTTGTACCCCCTTTCCACTCCATTTTGGTGACCAGGCCTCACTGCGATAGTACAGCGCGCAGAGCACATGGCCCCCACCCTCATTCCCACTCTGACTGGAAAACTCCAGAGGTATTTGCAACAGCTAATAAATGTAACACATCACTCTTCCTCTGACATCGCGGTCCTGCATGTGAACCAGCCTGAACTAAGCACATAGCTTGTTCATCTCCACAAACGTGTCCTTGCCCACGCACCCTCGCCAGTGGAAACTTACTGCCATTCTGACCCTGTCTCCCTGCAAGGTATTCTCTTCATGTGCCAGACCACTGACCATGCCATGATGCCCACCTAGCAGATCCCCAACTAACATTAGACCCCTACTGCAGTATATCGTTGCCTATCAATAACAAATGCCACATACCGGAGATTCTTGTGAGCACAGACCGACACTTCAAACAGTGTATTATAGTGGTCAAGACCCTTGAACTAAGGCCTGTATAATCCAATGTTAATTGATAGTATAGATATATGTGTGACTTTTATGGAGACATAACCGACTGAAAGACTTTGAACAAGTGTTATTTAGTGCATGCATTATTGAGAATATATTATGTTAGCTTAGATAGTGACCACCCTGCTTCACAGCGACCTGACCTTCACCCATTCCGAGCACAGATGTCTGACGTTCATCCTTGAATGGAGACACACTTGATTCATTTAAAAAATCGAAACAACCGTTGTTAAAATATATGTGGTGTTTTATTTTGTATCTTATTTTGATGACACAAAAATACAAGACTTTAAACATTGTACAGGTCAGGATGCAGCACAGTGAGAGAAAATCCCCTGTACTGACCGCTGTCACTCGGGAACGTTTATCTTATGGCACAAACGGCACAGGCGGGTATCACTTTTTCGAACGCGGTGTCCAAGCCTCCCATGAAGCCACCATGTAAAGGAATGATAGGCCACCAGCCTGTACCACCTGTGAAAAGGAATGAAACAAACTGTTTTTAAAGGACCAAGATAAGTTTAATAAACGTTTGTTGTCAATGACAATTCTTGTAACTAATGGCATTCTGCTCGGACAAATGCTATCTAGACACTGCACACTATTGAACGACTTTCATGCGTTACAATGATATGAATATGTAATTTTGGATATAGTAGAAGACCATGAAATAGGAGTCGCATCACAAGCAGAGTATACTTACTCGTTACTCGGATTACGAGGACGAAAAGTTGCACGAAGTTCGTGCATAAGCACCATCATTATACTCAACACGGACCGTGAGAGGCAGGCTGCCCTGAAGTCTGGCAGCTCGGTGATGCATTGCGGTCGTGGCTCGCCTTCCGAAATGTAGGCCACGCATCCTGAGTTTTCACAGCAGCAGCAGTTCTCGTCCTCGGTTGGCATTAGCTCGCACCGATTGCATGTTCACCAGGTGGAAACACCGTCCATGCGACTAGGTCCAGGCTCTTCAGCTGTTGAATCGTCCTCCCAACTGCCGTCCGAAGACCCATCGTTTTCGCGTGTTTCCCTTTCCAGTAGTTCCTCCTCGGTATACTCGGGCTCGTACATGTAGGGCATTATTGTAGCGATTGTGTGGTAAACAAACTAAAATAATTTATAGCAATGATACAGGTGTTCACACGGGCTACAAGCAACAAAGGTAGCTGACCAGAGCACAGAAACGAGTCACAGAATGCTCAAAGTAACACAGAGAGAGGAATGGAATTGAAAATCTGCTGCTGTGTGTTGTGAAACGGTCTTTTTATACTTATTGAGGAAAGAGGCGTCCTGCCATTTCCATGGCGACACGTCATTAGCTGAAGCGCAGCGAATTTTGACACGAGACATGCTTTGGTGTTGTGAAATGGGCGGTACGCGTCTGCTGATGACAGGCTCAGGGGTGGGGGATATGATTTAGTGCTGCAAAAGCAGGTCAGCCAGGGCGATGGGGGAAATGATAGCATTATCACAAAATGGCAGCTCCCTGATGCCTGTTTTCGCGTGCGTTTAATGGACGAAAACTCGGGTAAGGTCCATAGGACATTTTTCTAAAATCGAGCGACTTAGGCTTAAAAACACATGGCCGACCCGTAGGGGCAAATCAAAAATTTTGACCGAACCATTCCTTTAAGGGGCGAAGGACAGGGATGAGCTAGATTGAGACAGAGGGAAAGAGGGACAGGATGAGAGGACAAGGGGTACAGAGAGCCAGACTAATAAAGGAGTGAGAGAGATAGAGAAAGGCACAGAGAGAGAGATAACGAGAGAGAGAGAGAGAGAGAGAGAGAGGGAGAGAGAGAGAGAGAGAGAGACAGAGAGAGAGAGAGAGAGAGAGAGAGAGAGAGAGAGAGAAGGAGAGAGAAGGAGAGAGAGGGAGAGAGAGAGAGAGATGAAACGGAAAAGGTGGAAAATAAAGAATGAAAGAGGAAATATAATGAGTAAGAGCAAGTACATGGCAATAGAATTTGAGTGTGATGGAAGCAAGAGATTGAATGAGTGAAGAGGAGGCATAGGGGTAGATAGAGTACAAGGGAAAGAGAGAGAGAGAGATAGAGAGAGAGAGAGAGAGAGAGAGAGAGAGAGGTGCATGTTACAGAATGGATAGATGGATAGCTAGAGAGGGAGAGAAAGAGAAAAGGGGAAAGAGGGAGATAGATACCAAGCTTTAGAATTTGCCCATGTGGTATATAACTGCATATTCCAGTCCAGGATGTATTCTTTGCATACTGGGACTTTTAGTCTTGCTGGAAAGGAAGCTCCAGGACTGTATGGCCTGCTCATGGATGGCATGGGATACATTCAGTGCTCTGGAGAAGGGGAGTTAGAGAGACAAAATACACAATTGGAGGTGAACATAGAGCAGACCTAAACAAGGGGAAACGAGAGACCGAATAGCAGGGACGGAAAAGATAGATTAAAAAGGAGTCAAAGAGAAAGAACATGAGAGAGGGTAAGACAGAGGATGTCAGTAAGGACGACCCAAGTAAGAGTAAGAGACAGAAAGGAAGTGCGGGAGAACCAGGAGACTGCATAAGAGGAAGAGAATAGTAGGCACAAAGGGAGGGAACTAAACAAAACGTGAAATCAGGATGAGGGAAATGAAGTGATACAGAAGGAACAGGAAGGAGTGACAAAAGCAAAGGACACTAAATAGTAAGGGAATCAAGGAGAACATTGATCAAGTATGCAAGAGGGAATACAAGAATACAAAAGGGAGTGTGAAAGAGTGAGTAGGAATACAAGCGGACATCTGAAGGAGGAGGAGAGTCAAGGGTGACAGAACAGGAGAGGGACAGAAAGAACACAGGAGGGAATGTGAAGAATTTTGAGATACTGAAGAGAGTGAGCAGGGTAAGGTGAGTGATATGGGAGAATAGAAGGCAGTGGGCCTCATTACGACCCTGGCGCTAAGTGAAAAACGATGGCGGTAAATGGTTACCGCCATCGTTTTCCGCCAGGTCCGATCATGACCCGTGACCGTTAACTACGATGCCAATAGCGGCATCGTAGTTAACGCTGCCGCTAACTGCGCTAAGGGTGCGCGCCCGCGCCCGCCCACACCGTACTTAGCGCCATGGCGGTAAGGTATGCAAATGCCGACCCAAGCGGACATGCACCTAACGCCATCACCCAGGCCGTAAAGTACCTTACCGCCATGGTGCAAATAACGCCATCGCGAACCAACCGTAAAGGGCCATGTTAAGTGAATGCAGCTGCCACAGGTGCACAGAAACAGCACAGGTGAAGGCAATACAGACTCAGGGGAGTACAAAAAGAGCACCCCCCACCCCTTCCCACACCCAGTCACACTCCACAATGATACCAATACGACTAGCAATGTTGGGGCTGGAGGACCTGATAGCAATGCATGTGCTACAACAGCAACAACAACAACAGGCAGCACAGAGGAGACGCAGGAGGAGAAGGAGGGCAAGGCAGGCCCAGCAAGCCCCACCAGCACAGCCAGTGCCACCACGCAGGCAGCCCCCAATCCCACGCATCAGAGCCAATCCATTCAACCTCACTGCTGAGCAGATCCACACCCTGTACCGTTTGGACCGGGACACCATCACCGCCATCGTAGACATGACACACAACGACATCGTCAGCATGATAGAAAGTCCAACCGCCATCCCCCCCTACTGAAGGTAGTGGCCGTACTCCACTTCCTGGCCACAGGCACCTACCAGCACACAGTGGGGCACCTGCATGGCATCTCACAACCATTATTCTCACGAACACTCATCCAAGTGCTTGATGCCTTCCTCAAGCACACAGACGACCACATCTCATTACCACGGACTGCCCAGGAGATTGCAAACACCAGAGTGGGATTCCATGCACTAGCCAGCATACCCGGTTGCATTGGTGCCATCGACTGCACCCATGTGGAATTGGTGGTTCCACGTGCCATGGAGGTACCGTACCGCAACCGGAAACAGTTCCACTCAATCAACGTGCAAATGGTCTGTGACTCCAACAAGATCATCACACATTGTTGTGCCCGATTCCCCGGATCAACCCATGATTCCATGGTCCTGAGGAACTCCACAATACCACGCTACATGGAGCGACATGCAGGGCCAAGATCCTGGCTACTCGGTGAGTGCAATGTCATGGAAGTGGGCAGGTGAATGACGTACCAATGCATACTCCACCTGGCAGAAAGGGGGGGGGGTGATGCATACTCCACCTGGCAGAAAGGGGTGGGAGGATGTTGCATACTCCACCTGGCAGAAAGGGGGGGGATGATGCATACTCCACCTGGCAGAAAGGGGGGGGGATGTTGCATACTCCACCTGGCAGAAAGGGGGGGGGGATGATGCATACTCCACCTGGCAGAAAGGGGGGGGGGGGTGATGCATACTCCACCTGGCTGTGAGTAACACAGAGAACGGAGACAGAGGAAGGGCACTCACAATGCACACAACCCCTCTGCATACATTGGGTGATGGCATGCAAAACAGGCCATGGGAGCCATGAGCACATACTGGTTGCATTGTGTGAATCAATTAGTGCATGTAGAAGTGAGCCAAAGTAACAGTTGGATGCGAGCCATGGTGGGACATCATGTACCTGATCAGACAACATGACTGACACATACATTCTCGCCTACATACAGGTGATGCAGCCTATCCCCTGAAGAGGTGGCTCCTCACACCAGTCCAGAACCCGCAGAACCAGCACGAGGAGGACTTCAACCGTGCACATACACGTACTCGTGTGGTCATAGAGCAGACATTCGGCCTCTTGAAGGCACGGTTCCGAAGCCTCAGCAGGTCTGGTGGGGCACTCCTGTATGGCCATGAGAAGGTGGCAAAGATCATCATGGCATGTGTCATGCTACACAATATGTGCGTCAGACGGAATGTGCCCCTGCCCCCTGACGCAGAACTGCAACCACCTGACGATGAGGATGAGGAGGGTGCAGATGGGGCGGCACCCCACGGAGGAGGCGAAGCACAGGAGGGGCGTGCCATGCGCCAAAGTATCATCGACCACTGCTTCTAGCACACACGGCTGGTGTTAATCGCATGGAGACTGCACTTGGGGCACTGTGTGTCCCTGGGACATGCACACTGTGGACTGTACACCAATAAAGCACACATACGCAATGAAAATGTCCACACATTTCTTTTTTGGAAAGAAAAAAGTGTATTGAAACTATGAACTGTCGTGTCACACCCCCTCCCACCTCCCCCCTGCACACCCCAACACACCCCCTCCCACCTCCCCCCTGCACACCCCAACACACCCCCTCCCCCCTGCACACCCCAACACACCCCCTCCCACCTCCCCCCTGCACACCCCAACACACCCCCTCCCACCTCCCCCCTGCACACCCCAACACACCCCATGCAGGTGTCAACAGATGCCTGTGTCAGTGGCCACAGGCCGTCACAAGCCCCCTCTCCCGGCCCCCGGGGCACCCCTGGCTGTGGAGCGCAGGTTACGACCGGAACGTCGCACGGGGCTGCTCTGCGCAGAACTGGCAGTGGAGGATGTCCCTGGCTGCCCCTGTGCATGCACGTCCTGTCGTGTGTGGGTGAGGCCAGTGACCGCACGACGCAAGGCCGCTAGTTCTGCACAGATGTCCCTGGACATGGCCTGCATGGCATCCCTCAGGGTGGCAGTGCTCTGCGCCACTTCGGCCCTTAGGGTCTCCGTGGCCTGTTCAATGCTGGACCTAGCCCCCACACATTCCGCGGCATGCTCATCCAGCATTGCGGACAGTTGATGCTGCCGTTGAGTGATGTCCTGGAGGGACTGCTGCCCGTGCTGGCCCATGGCCAGTGCTGGTGGAGTGATGGAGGGGCTGCTCCCCTCCTGTGGAGTGTGGACAGGGCATGGGGTGGATGGCCACTCCTCTACCTCTGTGTGCCCCTGTGAGTGACCCTCATGGGGGCTGGCGTCTGAGAAACAGGGGGAATGTAGCAGGTCAGTGGGGCTTCTGACCTCGTGCTCCATGTCCGAGTCTGAACATGCAGCTGTCTCCCCGATGTTGCTGCTGGCCGCTGACCCCCTGCCACCTGTGGCAGGCAATGTCGGTGGAGGTGGAGCAGCTGCTGCTGGCCTGCTGCCAACAGGGGTGCTTGCCGGTGGGACCTCCGGCATGCCTGCAGTGGGACCTGCTTGTTGTGGGGTCTGCCTCACTGCAGCTGAGGTTGAGGGTGCAGGGACGTTGTTGATGGCCTTCTTGGCCCTCTTTGGCGCAGGGGTGTCCTGGTCCTCTGGGTGTGAATCTGTGCCTGTGGTGGAGCAAAGGAGGGAGGGCGTTATTGATGGGTCTGCGGACTTTGGAATGAAATGTTTGACATTATTGTGGTCAGTGGATGAGGAAGATTTCAGGCAGTGCCATGCAGGTTGTCACCTTTTAGTGTGGAATGTGGATGCAGGTATGCGGGTGCCAGCAGTGTATGCAGGGTGGTGCTCGCATGTGGCTATGGCCAGTGTTGATATGTGTTGCATTTACACTCTAGGGCAACCTTGTGCTACACATGAATGGACTGCTGTGACTATGGCATGTCTTGTTTGAGGCACCTACCTTCATCGCCTGATGTCGGAGCTCCCCTTTCCATCCCTCCGACGCCTTCAATGGATTCCATGCCTATCGTGGTTGCACAGATCTCCTCCCACGGTTGGAGTTTCAGGGGGGATTCCGACCCTCCACCGGTACCCAGGGCAAGGTTGCGGTTTGCTGAGATGACGGCTCTGACCCGTATGCGTAGGTCATCCCAGCGCTTCCTGCACTGCTGTGGGGTGCGGGGTACGGTCCCCACCGCGCTGACGCGCTCAGCCACCAGGGCCCAGATGGCCTTCTTTTTCCCGATCGCCGTCCTGGTCATGTCCGGGGAGAATACGACACCTGCGTTGTCTTGCAGGGTCTCCGCAAGCATGCAGAGTTCCTCCCGGCTGAATCTCTCCTGGCGCTGGCGGCCACATGCCTTTTTCACAGATTTAGGCATTTTCGGGGACTTGGATGGGTGGGTGATTGGTTGGGACAGGTGTCAGGGTTGGGTCTGGTGTGGTTTGGTAGGATGGCGATGGATTGTGTTTTTCAAGATGGCCGACGGGCTGTTTCCCGTTCCGACGCGATGACGCTATTTCCGGTTCGGCTTTTTACGGCCGTCGCTAATTGCGGCGGCCGCTACTTACGGCCGCCGCTAATTGCGGTGGCCGCTACTTACGCTGACCGCTACTTACGGTGGCGGAAGTGCACCTTGCTCGCTTAACGATGCCGGTAGGGGCCTTTTCCGCCATGGCGTTAATTGCTTTACCGCCATGGCGTAATGCTCGTGCGCGATGGGTCGTAATGTGGCGCTCTTTACGCCATCGTCCCACGGCGTAAACGATCATTACGCCATGGCGGTAATGACGGGCGATTACCGCCAGGGTCGTAATGAGGCCCAGTGTAAATTAAGAATCCAAACAAAAAAGAAATATGTTCAGTGTGAGCCTTTTCCCTGCTGTGCAAATTCCATCCACTGTGATCAGTCTTTTGGAAACATGCACCCTCTCTCATCCACCTGCAATGAAATAATCAGAGACAATTGGTTCGATGAGTTGGCTTCAACTCCTCTTCAATCCTCCTGCTGCAGAAGTATACTATTCAATTCCTCCTTGGTATGCATTTCCACCATCCAAGCAAAACAAATGTCATCTGGACCTCAATAGGATACCCCTCAAAAACATCAAAGCTTGTCCTCCACTTCAAGACTAAATAGGTTAAGTGGTATGCATTAGGTTGGGAGAAAGTGTCATCTTGGCATGCCGTCACCCACAGCCCATCCCTCGGCATATCACATGCCTCCCTTTCCATATGCCTGCTAACCCATGACCACGGATAGGTGGGTGGTAAGGGCTTCTGTAAAAAAAAATCTTTAAGGGAGGGTTGGTATACAAAAGTGTGAAGACCAGCTAAAGACTTAATTGATGGGCTCAACTTTTAGATGGCCAATGCCTCCCATGATTAGCCTCTTTGTGAAACTAAATAGCCTGTGAACAGCACAATTGGTTTAATGGCTACACTCATTACCAGCTTTTTAAAACTGCCATTCAGCCCCCCAAATGTTGAGTCTGGCTCCACCCCTGACCAGGGGTTATATAGGATTGCATTGCTGGTTCCAGACTCCCAGTGCACAAGCACGAAAGGGACAGCGGACAGGACAGCTCAGCACGCAGAGAAGTTGGGGAGGTGTTGGAAAACATCTCTAATAAACTGAAAGTTAAGAGAAATACTTTTGTTTATTCGGTTACAGCGTGAATCGTGTGAAAGCAACCGTGTGTTGTTTGTTGATATGTTCTCATAAGGAAAGTGTGGCGGAAAGTGTTCTGTGGTCTTCATCGGGGCTTCCGCAGGGACTGAAGAGTTTGCCGATTGGGACCGATGCTTACCGCGCTTTCATTGAGCCCCTGATGTCTGCATTAGCCCCATGGAACTTCATCGCTGGAATCTGACTGAATTCTGGAAACAAACCTTTGTGTTGCATATAAGAAAATGTCCGGAGGCTTCCTTTGTGGCTTGCTATTCGTTATTAGGGCTGACTGTGCCCGCTGCCTTAAAACTGTTTGTGTCTAACGACATGTTCAAGTGCACAGAGCCGAATATCGGTGACTGTGGGTACTTTCCTCTGAACCGACTGCACTTGCAAACAAACTGTGCTTGTTAAGTGGAAGAGAGCTGAGTGAACTGTTACAACACTTGAATATGCGTAACCTTCAGTTACTGAATTTAAAGTTATCGCGCGCACTTGATCTATCACTCAGCTAGCTTATTTATTTATTTACTGCAGAAGTGCAGGATGTGGCATGAGGACGAGAGGGAAGCGCGCTAGAAGTCAAGGAATGAATACATCAGATTTAAGATCGATCCCTTGTAGCAAGAAGGTTTCGGCATGGCCAGCGCATAATGCTCCATGTGCTCAACAAAAGATAGAGTTCTTTTTTAAGCCAACTGTGACTTCGATTGTGGATCTCATGGAACTGGTTAATATGGCCACCAATGCGTGGACACTGGAACACTCTGATTTGAACTTTGTAACCTCCTTGGAAAATAACGGCTCACTTCTGAAATTATGCCACGTGCTCAAAAGAAACTCAATGGTACCGGACGATTTTGAGCAGGATAATTTAATGCCATCTAACCTCTCTCGCTCCCCTGCTTTGGAAAACTTTGTGACTTCTTCTGAGTCATCACCAGGGGAAAGCGACTCTGAGGAGTGTCCAGAGCAGGGCAATGAGGTATTTTCTGAGCCCAATCGCCCAGCCCTCCGGCTGAGAAGAATTTATTGGGGGCATTGGAGGGTAAGATAAAGGCTTTATTTATATTATGCTCAAACATGGTTGTGGAATAGCGGTCCTTGTAGGAGGGAGTGTCCTCCTTACACAACATTTTAAGAAACATAAGGAATGTCCATGATCAGGAAGAGGGGAAATGAATGGCCATCTCCATCAGAGCTACATCCTTACCTAGACTGCAGAACACTTGTGAAGACAGGGCCTATGTGGTGGCTAATTCGGACAGTGGGACTCTGGAGGCTATCTGTGCCAAAGTTTCCCTTCTAAATTCCTCCAGTCCCTCCTGCAAATTAAGGATACTTAAGAAAATCTCAATGAAGAAAGGGGGACTTCATCTGAGAAAACAGAAGAGTAAAATGGCCAAGACTGGGCCTGCTAAACAACAAGGGTCGAGCAAGGGGGGACATTTAGTTTCTAAAATGCTTGAGTCTGATGAAACAAGGCAGGCATACCTCCTAGGCCCAGTTGACGGCTGGGTAGTCAGTACACTTTCTAAGCCCTCTGCCTCGCAAGCATCCCCAGTGAGGTCTCTACCCCATTCCTTTGATACAAAAACAAATGGTAAGCAACCAGCGCTTCGAACAATGGTGGGCAAGCCGGTCCAGTGCAGCTCATGGCTGGGGGTGGAAACAGCAAAAGTGATTAATTTGACCCCCCTCTTCCTAAGTGTGCAGGCACGGGATTCTGGAAAGGTGCTTCCAGTAACCCTGGTTCCCTTGGTGGCTGGCACTCAGAAGGCTCAATCTGCGGCAGTCTCAACTACTGCACCCCGTAGTTGTCCTATAGTGTTTAATGACAGACAGGTCACCTGGCTTGATTGGGTAAACCCATTAAGGCTCAAGACCTGGGGTCAGGGGTGGGAGTCGCACGATCCAGCATGGTGCTCAGACCTGTTGCACATTAAGTTTGTGGAAACAAACACTTCAGTGCATAGCCCTTTTCTCAACCGATCTTGGCACCTTGAAGTATTACATTTGATACTAGATCGGGCAATAATTTCTTCATAGGACTTGGTAAAGCTGGAGATCCCCAAATTTAACAGTCGTGACAATTGGGTGGTGGCAACGTTTTCTCACCCTTAGTGGTTGAGTGGATATGTAATAATGCTAGTGCCTCAATGCAGCTGGGCTTCGAAATCTTGGTCTTCCTACCAACGACTTCGGACATGACAAGTAAGTTGGAGTTGCAATGAGGGGCCTTGAGGGAAATATGCAAATCCAGGAGTGGTCGGGATAGAGTGGGCAATGGTCCAGGGTTCATCTGGCCATGCAGTGACAGTCTGCGGTTGAAGAAACAGGTGCATTCCATGTGCTCTCCTGGAACTCCAGGGCCCGTAGCTCTTTTCTCAGTGATGTTCCAACAATGAAGACCCTGAGGAGCACAGTGTTGTTTACAGGAGACCTTGCTGTGTGCTGCATTCATTATGGATGGCTACTCGCTGATTTTTCATCTGGCTCGGGTGCCCTTAAGAGGCCGCCGCAAATGACGGCCTCTGTATACGTGCCAGAGTAACAACCAATTTATCTGAGTACTACTCTGGCATGCCCCACCCCAATTTTCTAGCAGCCCACATAAACAACCTCGGAGATGGAACTGTGCCAATTTTGCTGCCGACCCTTTATGACCCCCGGGTGGTGCGTTGACAGCAGAAATAATTGATATTACTGTGGAGACATTTAGAGTCTGGGTATTGCACTTTTCTGGAGGATGTATTTTCCTCACTGGTGATTTCAATGTTGATCGTGTAGGCAAACTTTCAACGGGAGAGGGGATTGATAAAAAAGTATGGTTGAGTACTAGGGCTAAAGAGTGGCTGGGTGCAATGGCTGAGTTTGAACTCAGTACATTGCGTTTGAAGGAGGGGGTGGACAAAATGACCTGGTCTAACGGCCAACATAGCAGTCTTATTGATTTTATTTTTACGAGTGATTGTTTTGCTGGATATGGCCCAGAGTTGGAAATGAGGTCCCCCCGGTAAGTGACCATGTAATGCTTACTCTGCGCTGCCATATGGCCTAGGGCAGCACTAGAGCGAGATTGACTTGCAATCCTGTGGTGAATTCACAGGGAAATAGGCTGCGTTGATCAGCTGGTACCATTCCAAGGTTCAACCTCTGTCTGAGAAATCGTGGCCTCAATGACCCCGGAATATTGCGAAATTGTAATATCGATCTAGGATCATTGCAAGCCCAGTATGGCCTTACTGTGCGCAGGTATGTTCTTAATTAGAACGGCCCTATAAATAGGGCACACTGCTACGATAGCACCATAACTAACAAAAAAGTGAGCTAAATGCAGCTGTACTCAGGTTAAGCAGAAATGCCCTTCTTGCGGGGAGGGATAAGCAGAAACGGCTAAGGAGGATTAGAGCCGGCTATAAGAATTGGCTCCACAATCAAAGGTTTTCTGTAAATGACACTGGGTGGAAATATTTGAATGGGTTGATATCCACAAATCTCTCCAGGAAATGTTGCCATTTGCTACAAGGCCAACAGCTGAACTTGCCGGCGCCAGAGATAGTGGGGGAAACAGAGGACCAATGGGCAGTTTTTAGTAGTACTTTTGATGGTGGGGAGTACAAAAATGGGACCGGCAAACCCAAATGTATGGCCAACTCGGGAGGCAGACTTGGTGGCATCCATAATTAAAGCTAAGTCCTCAAGTGCGGTTGGCCCGGATGGCTTTTCCAACTTGGTGCTGAAGACCGATCTGCAAATGTGGGATTACCCATTACACCAACTCTTCCGGCAGGTCTATGTAACTGGATGTATCCCTAAAACATGGAAAGTATCAACCGTAATTCCAATTATTAAGAAAGGACTCCAAGACCTGCAATCTAACTATAGATTGTTAGCAATGCTTGACCTCAGCTCAATGCTTTTTGCTATCTTACTATTAGAGTTGTTGTCAGCTACGGTGGAGGAAAAGGGCTTGCTAAATTATCACCAAATGGGATTTAGGAAGATTGTTCTACTACTCATTCGATCTGGACCCTCCTGATCCTAATCTTGTACACCCACTGTTATCCTGGGACATCATAACAGTGGGTAAATATGTTTAAAAGTTTTAAATGTTTAAAAATGTTGCTTTTTCCAGAACCTGTAATTATGTATCTCTTGCCATAACTTGTAACTGCCTGCAAACATGCGCCCAGATGCCCCGGGGCAAGGTGCACACTATAAATAAAATAAATACAAATATAAATACAAATACAAAATCATTATTTGTCTGTTTGGTTCTTTATTCATCTGCCTTCGACAGCATGTAAGAGCTAAACTTTGGGGCATGTTAGAAACCTGGCACATCGATCCATCATTGCTTTACTTCATTAGGGCGCTCTATAGCGATACTGAGGTTAGAGTCCGATTATCCCAGGAGGGAAATTGGTTTGCACCTTTCTCCACCAAGCAAGGTTTAAAGCAGAGGTGCTTGTTGGCCCACCTGCATTTTCACCTATACATTTCCCAATTGCCACAGAGCCTGAGCCAGGTCCAGAATATCCTGCCATTATATGGTTGAGAACCCCTCCCTTATCTATTTTATATGGATGATGTTGTCATTTTGGACCGAACCCAGATAGGTCTCCGATGCTCCCTCCTTGATCTCCATTTGTTTTCGAGTGCCTTGGGTCTTAGCCCAAACATCTCTTAGACCAAAGTGATGGTATGTGGGGTGGGGGGCACATACTAGTGCCCCTTTTAACTGGTGGGTGGGTGGGGCCAAGTTGGAGCGAATTTTCCAATTCCATCATGGCAAATTTGTCTTTCGCTCATTTGGCCAATGATATAACCCGTAAGGTATGTTGCAAGTGGCTGGTACATAGAAATATGATAGACACTCAGGGGGGGCAGATGTATCGAAGCAAGAATTATAGCATACAAGACCTCAATTGTTCAGCTATGTTATATGCTCCAGAGGTCTTCCCCCGAGAGTGGTGGGGTTTTTAGGTAAACTTGAGGGGAAGATACTAAGATCGTTGCTCAACCTACCGCCCTGTGTCCAGTGGAGGCAATTAGGTTTGAACTTGGCTTTCTTTCATTTTGGGCAAGGATTTGGTATGATCTGGCAGGAAAGGACTCCCTCTTGGGCCATTCGGTCAACATTCCTTGAGATACTCTAGGAGTATTTGGTACAGGAATTTGGACACAAGGTCATAACGATGGGGGTTTGGGGTGTTCCCAGTGCCTGAATCCTAGCTTGATTTTTCAAACTCGCAGATAGGTTCGAGGGCTACTAGGAGTTCACAAACTCTTGGAAGGCCCAATACCTTCCCCCAAAGGAATGTAGACCCAACTAGACAGCAAGTTCACACTGTGGTTTATTACAGCAAAACCAAGAGGGATCAGTACAAGGATAGGAGGAATCCAAGGACCACTCAACGTATCCTGGCTCACAGGCCAGTTTTGTCCTAAAGCTTCATCATAGTGAAGTCACAGCCTGGGACCCTCTCCAGAAAACCTATTGCACTTCTGGATTGGGTGTTGAGTAATAGTCCACCTATAATGGACACTATACATGTTAGTCTATTGGCTCTCGCATGTCAGGCGGCTGGCCTGGTCCATCCCCAAAATTGCTATCTCTTAACAATGTTGCAGTGTGAGGGTCTACCATTGGTTCTTGCCCGTTACTGCCCACACCTAGGAGCCTGAACTGTGATTGGCTAGGGCTGACCTCCCCAGGCCTGGGATCTGCCAAGGTTCTCAGCTCCTGATGTACCTTGTCAAGGTAATAAGACCGACTATGTGTCTGCATTGTAACTTGTGTGCACCACCTTAGACTCTGAGAGTGCTTGTTCATCTCGTGCAATACTTGTCTCACATTGTAACATCTTTTTTGCAAGCTTCTGTCTGGCGGCGTGAGATTGGCTTTCTTTCCCAGCTCTGGTTTATATTAATTGTCTGATTCGGCTGGTTAACGTGTTTGGAGACCATGATTTGGAGCTTCTGCAGCTCTGAATTATGAGGAATAATTCACAATTATTGCAGCTGGTATTACTGTCATTCAGGGAATGGAATGTTGTTTGTATCTGGTAGCCTTGGCAGCGGGTCTTGTCTCACACGTTTGCTCTTGTCCAGCCTGAACTTTCCTCAGCTCAGCTCTTGCTGAGAGGCTTGTGGCCTGCTCTGATTGTCCTAAGCCATAACAGAGCTTCTGCATGTTCGTGCTATTCTGTATTCTCCATATGTTAGTCACACTGGGCTCTGTCAGGTCCCATATGTGCTCCTCCAGTTCCATAAGGAATTTACACATAAGCATCAGCAATCTTTGTTCAGGATCTCTTGCTTCTTGCTGTTTCTGCATTGCTGCATTAAGCTAATGACAAAATAATAAAAGCAATGACAATATGTACATGTATCTGTCCTCGAAACTATTCAATTGTACACTTGTGTTGTTCGTGTATTCGAGTGTGTGTTTGTGTCCTGATGTGCGGATGGCATTTGCACTTCCTGTCTAAAGGTGCTAAATCGTGGAGTCTCTAACAACCTCAGTGGCTTTGCTTTCTCAGCACTTTAGTCAATACTGTCAATTGAGGACTCTTTAGTTGCAGCCTCAGGTTCTTCATCCACTCTAGGGTAGACTTGTACCAACCCTGGTCTGTAAGGCTGGCTGAGTGGGTACCTCTCGACATAGTTATCATTGGAGTACTTGGAATTGGTCCAAAATAATATGGACGTTCACGATATCTCCTGGCCTTCTTCCGCGTCATGTACGTTAAAGGAGGGGGAGAAGGGGGAGAATTTCCCCATCCCTCTTCAGACCCCTGTAGCTTCTCTGCAGAAATGTGCCAAGTATTTCCAGCAAGCATTTGTACTCAGAGCCCCAAGTCATATCTTTTAAAACATTGTGTACCAGTTCTTACTAGATTTATCCTTGCACTGCGGATGCAGATCCTTCCGGTTTCGGAAATTACTGTGGCATGGCTGGGCTTCCCCATAGAGACAAAATAAACAGACTCTGTTATAAACATGTTGAATCTCCCAGCAATGTACTGACACAATGGCAGGTGCTTGATAGCTCCTATGAGAGAGCATACAGTAAATTCAGTGTGACCACAATTGACCAACTGTGGAGCACTATTTTCGGGACTGAGTCTTTGGTTATTTCGGCAGCGGCATATTATGTTTGGATGTTATTTTCTAGCAGATTGACTTCAATATTAGAGAAATGTTAATGGAATCTAAATTGTGAATTTGTTTGTTACTGAATTTTATGATTTGGCAACTTCTATTTTAATGAGATTTTATGGGCCTATTCAAAAATTTTAATGTTTGGTTCTTAATTATAGATTATGTAGATGTTTTTTTCTTATTCTGTAGCAGTTGAAAAGGTTACAACGTAACCAAATGTACTTTAAAAAAAAGATAGGTTATCATCAGTTAAATAAAAAGGTTGAGTGGTATTTGCAATTGCTGTTAAACTCGTTGGTAGTTGTACTCTTCCATATAGACCGACGTGGATGCTGTTTGGGCATTGAGTTGTACACTTATGGCCTGCATTGCTGGGTTGATTCCGTGTTAAGGTTCACATATGTACCTATCCTTGTATTTTACCCGATTAACACTGGCAATACAAGAACCACGTTTTCCCTGGGTCAGCAGCCTTCTTCTAGAAGGACTAACATCTGGGCAATCGACACATTCAATCACTGGACCACGGATCACCAACCATTGTCTCCAAATGCCACTTTCACGGCCATTCCAGCTCAAGCTTCGGCATAGAATTTGCTTCTATAAAGGTTATTTTGAAGTATTAATGAGGTTGGGAGAGCTACTTTTGGGGCAACCTCTTCCTTATCATATGCCTCTCTACGGCAAACAATCATATCACTCGACAGTGCGCCGGCGTCACTCTTCCATATGAATTGGGATCCAGGGTGCCTGATTTCTTTCTCTTCCTCTGAGGGCAATTCAGTCCTCTGCTAAATTGTGGCATGACTATTCTACAATCGCACATGCAATCTAACCATGCCCTTTTAAGGATTCTCCGAATGGGTAAATCTGCTTAAGTTAGAACGAGGGGAGCTTTTAGGTGGCTGGAGTGTGTGCATGAACACTGGAATATTTGCAGTGCCCCCACCCATCAGCAAGTTGTGGTGGGGGGAGGTTGGATGATAGGTCTGTCTCTGATCATCCTGCAATGATGTGCATTGCGGGAGCAGGTGTAGGTGTATGTAGTGCCCCATCAATGCCCGCGTCTGGGACTAATGCCTAGGGAGAAGCCATCACCGTCAAATTCCATTTCCAGGCCGATTTTTCACTTGACTATTTTGTCAAAATGTACCACCCTATTTCCTTTTATTTACTTATTTTGTTCATATTCTAATATGGCAAGTTTATCTTTTTATTTTGCCAATCATATTTCGTAAGTCTATGTATTTGTGGGATTAAGGACTACTCTTTTTATTCAGAAAACATCCCAAGTTTGGGCAAATCTTTCATCTTCCCAAGCTTGCGCTCACTTCAGCATTCCATGGGGGGTTGTGATGTAGTCAAAGCCAGGACCCTATTCAAGTAGAGATTTCCAAATGTTTAACATCAGCCGAAACTATTGCTCTAGAGACAAATAGCATATGAAGAGGGACACACAGCTTGCAGGTGTTATTTAGGTATTTTCCCACCCATTCACTGTCCATGCAACTCCCTGCCGAAAGAAAACACTGTCCAAGGATCTCTTTGAGCTCACTTTATCAAGCCCTAGGATTCTACTGTGTGCCCGGTGTGTCTGCCAGTGTTTTTTCAAAGCAGTCTTCTGAGAGTTAATGACTTATTGGAGCTTTAAACATGCCACTGGTGCAATAAACATATTCTAACCAGGTCTGCTCTCAGCCACTCGATTTGTAAGCGCTATGCATGTCCTTCAATGCAGTTCTGTTGAAAACAAGCATTGGCAAGCCAACATTTTTGCCTTGTGTATAAGTATTAGGTATTTGCCATGCACTGTTATTATATGTCCAGGTGCTCGCACCATTTTGCAGTGGCTACCATCAATGGCCAGTTAATACCACACAGCAGTGCCTGGCAAATGGCTTTCCCATGCCTACACAAAAGCCCAAACTGTTGACATTGCCAATGCGTGTTTTAAACAGCTGCAAATTAAGCTACCTTCCTCTGAGATAGAGAATGTGGTCTATCTGGTCAGCAGTTTCCTCTCTGGGTATATAGCAGTTTGCCTTGTTTTTATGAAGGAAAACGTTTTACTTAAACATATTATGCTATACATTCGTTATCATTTTACATACGGGCGTCAAGAAATAATACACGTGAGGACTTTGCAAATCAACTTAAATTTTTCCACCGAATAAGTTTAGCTTCTCTATGTGCTAATTCATTAAAGGAATGGTTTGGTCAGAAATTTTTATTGTCCCTACGGGTTGTCCATGTATTTTTAAACCTAAGTTGGTCGATATTAGAAACATTTCCTATGGACCTTACCCGAGTTTTCTTCCATTAAACACACGCAAAAACAGGCAGTAGAGCGCTGCCATTTTGTGATAATCTTATCACTTGCCGCATCGCCCTGTGTGACCTGCTTTTGCGGCACTAAATCATATCCCCCGCCCCTGAGCCTGTCATCAGGAGACACGTACCACCCATTTCACAACGCCAAAGCATGTCTCATGTCAACATTCGCTGCGCTTCAGCTAATGACGTGTCGCCATGGAAATGGCGAGACACTTCTTTACTCAATAAGTATAAACAGACCATTTTACAACACATAGCAGCAGATTTCCGATTCCATTACTCTCTCTGTGTTACTTTGAGGATTCTGTGACTCGTTTCTGTGCTCTGGTCAGCTACCTTCGCCGCTTGTAGCCCGTGTGAACAGATACCAGTACCATTGCTATAAATTATTTATTTTGTTTACCACACAATGGCTACAATAATGTCCTACATGTACGAGCCCGAGTATACCGAGGAGGAACTACTGAAAAGGGAAACATGCGAAAACGATGGGGCTTCGGACGGCAGTTGGCAGGACAAATCAATGGATGAAGACACTGGACCTAATCGCATGGACGGTGTTTCCACCTGGTGCACATGCAATCGGTGCAAACTAATGCCAACCGAGGACGAGAACTGCTGCTGCTGTGAAAACTCTGGATGCATGGCCTACATTTCGGAAGTCGAGCCACGGCCGCAATGCATCACCGAGCTGCCAGACTTCAGGGCAGCCTGCCTCACACAGTCCGTGTTGAAGATAATGATGGTGCTTATGCACGAACTTCGCGCAACTGTTCGTCCTCGTAATCCGAGTAACGAGTAAGTATACTCTGGTTGTGATGCCACTACTATTTCATAGTCGTCTCCTATATTCAAAATTACATCTTCAAATCATTGTAATGCATGAAAGTCGTTCAATAGTGTGCAGTGTCGAGATAGCATTTTCCGAGCAGAAAGCCATTAGTTGCAAGAATTGTCATTGACAACAAAGGTTTAATAAACTTATCTTGGTCATTTAAAAACAGTTTGTATAATTCTTTTTCACAGGTGGTACAGGCTGGTGGCCTAACGTTCCTTTAGATGGTGGCTTCGCGAGAGGCTTGGACACCGCGTACCAAGAGTAATACCCACCTGTGCCGTTCGTGCCATAAGACAAACTTTCCCCAGTGACAGCGGTCAGTACAGGGGATTTTCCCTCGCTGTGCTGCAACCTGACCTGTACAATGTGTAAAGTTTTGTATTTTTGTGCCATCAAAATAAGAAATGAAATAAAATACCACTTATATTTTAACAACGGTTGTTTCGATTTTTTCAATGAATCAAGTGTGTCTCCATTCAAGGTATCAGGTAATATAATCGCGGCAAAAATGTCGCAGTAAAAACATATCGCAGCAAAAATGCCACTGTTTGACCCGGTAAAAGTGTGCCCCATTATACCATTTAAAGGGAGCGGGGGTTGCGGGGGTGTCCCCCGGTCTCCTTAAATGGTATAATGGGTCCGGGGGTTGCGGGGGTCCCCCTGCATGTTTTACATTGACTGCGACACAAAAACGGCGGCATTTTTGCCGTGATATTTTGTTATCACGGCAATTTTTGCCGCAATTATATCACATGGAAACCCATTCAAGAGTCTTCCTGTGCCTTGTCTGCACGCCCCAGGCCCATCCATCCCACCACCCTCTATCAAAGGCGGTTTGCGCCAGTGGATGCGCGCTGCCATGGGGGGCTGTCAGGGGCGCGAACGGCCAAGGTGCCAAACAGCATGTACACTTCAAAAGGTATCCCACGCCCAGGGGCCATTGCTCCCATGGCCTCCTCAGACCCTGTGTCTCCAGGCAGGGCTCCCCTGAAGCAGGCCGCCCCCCTGCAATCCACATAAGTGTGTCTCCATTCAGCAGTCTTCCTGTGCCTTATCTGCACACCCCAGGCCCATCCATCCCACCCCCCTCTATCAAAGGCGGTTTGCACCAGTGGATGCGCGCTGCCATGGGGGGCTGTCATGGGCGCAAACGGCCAAGGTGCCAAACAGCATGTACACTTCAAAAGGTATCCCATGCCCAGGGGCCATTGCTCACATGGCCTCCTCAGACCCCTTGTGTCCGGCCAGGATCCCCCCAACACGCTGGCCGCCCCCCGGCAAACCACATAATACCACAACATATACACGTCATTCATTCACAAACACACCCCTGTTTCTAATACTTTATAAACCACTTGATAAGTCTCATGAGAACATCTTTGTGCTTTGCAAGTCAACTCCTGAACGTGCTACCTGAGAACCACTGAGATCGATGCTAATCTGCTTGTCGTTGTGCTATCTATGAACTTCTGTGACCGCTTCGAGCAAACTCGTCAGCGTGCTAGCTGTGGCCATCTACCTGTTCCCCTGCCACAAACTACTGGGCTTGCTGAATCTGTTTGTTGGTCAAGGTAAGGCCATCTATCAAAGTCATATTTCGGTCATTTTTAAATTTCTATCTATTTGCGAGTACACAATAGTGCTATGTTCCTTGGTCTCATTGAAATTGACTTGACTTGAGTTTCAATTGTTATGCTATCAATAGATCTATTTATTTTCATCTGTGTCAAATGTCATCGAATTGCATCCTTCGGGGGTCCTGTCTATAATGTAAGCATGTTTCCTTCTCGTGCAAAACAGTACATCCAAGGGACGAGTCACATGTTCAGAGTTTAGTTTCATCATTTTTTAATTTGTGAAAGTAATGCAAATACTAAGCCGCACTTGATGAACTGGTATAGTTTCGGCGACCAAAACAAACCTTGCATTGAACATTGTATGGTTCATTTACTTTTTTATGACATTTTTATTCATCAAGATTTTAGAATGATCTTGATATTTACTTTTCAGAATTTTCAACAATGCCTGCCTGTTCGATTAGCGGTTGCCCTTCGAAGACCCATGCTAAATCTGACGGCACTACAATGCATGTATTCCCTAAAACTGTTGATCGAATAAGAGAATGGGTCAGACATTGCGGATATCCACCGGAAGAGCTTGAAAGTAGAGTCCAACAAGTCTTTGAGGACAAGAGTGGTGATCGATACCGCATCTGCAGCCGGCACTTTCCCTCGAACATGTACGCCACATCTTGGGTAACAAAGAAGAATAAACGGCGAATGACACGAAAATTGCTCGCAAACGCTATTCCCACTCTATTCGTCCACATTCCGCCAATGGTGAGTCAAGTGTCCGGATGTAGCTTTAGGCCTTGCGGTAGTAAGTAGCCGAATGGATTAATTGATATTTTAGGTGTTGTGTCCCTTGTAATACTTTCGATATTGATATGAGTGTATAGCTTTTTGAATAATGAGATTTATCAATACATAATTTTTTGATTTTATAACCCTCAAAGGAAATCTATTCATGGGCACAGGGAACTGTGCTATATTTCGCATTTTAAATAGCATTATTCTCAAGTATTCTGTCGCCTTACATGGCAATTTTTAATATTGGCATTTCATTATCAAACAATAATTTACCTTTACAACTGCTTGACTATCCACTGAATCTGAAGCAAGAACGTTCTACATCTGTGACGTGCCCGCAGTTATCAACCACTTCTAGCACGTATCAGGTAATCTTACTTAGCTATTACGCTACAGACTTGTTTTATGCATGTCTAGTAATAGTTTTTATGTATCGTGTAATTATTTTACCGAATGTTTGGTTAGTGCTTTCTATTTGATATACACCTTAGTCGTTGCCCCCTAGTGTTTGTTTTCAGTTATAATTAGTGTTATCCATACTAATGCAAGTACTGTCTTTCAGGGAGATGCTGTCAGCGTCCACCACATTGACAACATCCCTAGAGGTTCTTCAGCAGCACGAGGTATGGATACTAACAGTTCCATCGAACAAGATCATCAGATCTTGTATACTTGTAGCGTGATTGTTCTACACAATGTTTCATTCGTGGATAGCCATTGATATGTACCTGTGTGGTCGACCCCAAGTGTGTGTTATGTTTTCAATATTGTAATCCTTACTAATGCAAGTACTATGTTTCAGGCGGTAGATGGAGCGTCAACTCCTGCACTTGATGCAGAGCCTGACATTCAAGTAATTCCAGGGGAAGTGGAAGTGGGACCATGCGTATATGATTCGTGCAACAGCTTTCGGAAGTGTGCACTACATTTACAACATCCATAGATATTCTTCGGCAGCTCGAGGTATGGATACTGACAGTTCCATCGAGCGTGATCATATAACGTGATTCCATTTGCTATACTTTCTTCCTTATTAACGCAAGTACTGTGTCTCAGGGAGACAACAGAGCTTTCTCTACAATCAAGTAACAGATGTTGAAATGACAGAGAATGAACCAGCAGCACTATTCACCGATGCATCAGAACATGATATCACCGATATTAGTTTGAATTCTGGTGATATGTACACAACAATAAAGTCTGAAACAACTGTGATGCAGGATGACAGTCAAATGCAAGAGGGCAAATACATAATATTCGACAGTTGTTTGATGGATATTATAAGTATGCTGAAATGTGGGCATTCAGTTAGAGGGGAAGTATGTGGGAAGACATTGATTCATGTGACTCATCAAACACAAGGCAGTAACGTCAAAATACATGCCGCCTGTACATTACATCATACGTTCTCATGGTCTGCACAAACGATGCTGGGGAAACCGCCAGCAAGCAATCTACTGTGTGCAGCTGCCTCACTTTTTAGTGGGTCCAGTTTTAAAAAGTTAGAATCTTTCTTTCAGTTTGTGGGACTCCATTCCATTTCTAAAACGCAGTACTACAAATAGATTATCTATTTCCGGCAATTAGTGATGCTTGGAAAATTGAACAATTGTCTCTAGAAAGTACATTCGAAGGCAAACGATTCAGGCTAGCCGGCGATGGACAGTGCAACAGCCCTGGATGTTCTGCCAAGTACTGCACCTACCACTTTCAGGACATGGATAGTAAGAAAATTGTGAGTTTGGTGGTCGTGCAGGTGTCCCAATGTAAATCCTCAGTGGGCATGGAGAAACTAGGATTTATAAAATCATTGGAATATCTACAATTGAGGGCAATATACATCGACCTCATAGCCACGGACAGACATGTTTCAATAGCCAAGACAATGAGAGAGCAGTTCCCACATATTAAACATTTATTTGACGTATGGCATCTTGCTAAATCAATCAATAAGAAAATCTTGGCTGCAGGGAAAAAAAAGGTTTGGAAAGTATTTCACAGTGGTCCCAGTCTATCAGCAACCATCTGTGGTGGAGCTCCAAAACTTGTGAAGGGTCAGTGGAAATCCGTCTTGAAATATGGCGGTCACTGATGCACCACTGTACCAACATTCACCGCTGGACAGAAAACCAACATTTCCACCAATGTGAACATGGCCCTTTGTCCCCAGAGGAGGCACGGAAAAGAAGTGGTTGATTCCATCTTCACCTACACACAAAGCCATTGAGAAGATTGTTTTTGATAAAACTATAGCAAGAGATTTGAGAGGACTGACAGAATTCTGTCACACAGAAGGTTTGGAGGTGTTCTACAATATGTGCCTAAAGTACAGGCCAAAGCGATTGCATTTCGGCATACAGGGCATGAAACATAAGCCTCTACTAGCGGTCTTGGCCCATAACGAGAATGTGTGCCGTGAACAATCTAGGACTATGGGAAATGTAGGGATGCTTCGCTACACTACGGCCTTTGCAAAAAGAAGTAAGAAATGGGTGGTCAAACCAGTATATGAGGAAATGGATTTCGACTTTGTTAAAGGCCTTATTGTTAATGTACTAGAGAAGCACACACATGGAATTTTGAGCGATTCTGTGCAGAGCACAGATACATTGCCACCAAACATTGCCACAGTGCCATGTCCTCCCAAAGAAGAGCTTGTTGAGAAGTACAAATCCCGGTTTAAATCATTATAATCTGATTGTCTTTTTGAAAATTTTTTTTGTTGTACAGTGTACATACAAAGTATGCTAACCTTAACCCCTCCCTTCACCATCCTGGGTGGCGAACAACCTGGGTGTCATCTTTGACTTCTTTCTCTATTCACCTCATATCGCTGACCTTGTCAATATGTGTATGTATATATTTTTGTTGTTGTAACTAAGCTTTGCAATCTCATGTAAATGCTGCGCACTGTTACCTAAGGGGAGGCCTGCGCATTACAAATAATAAAACAAACAAACAATAAATCTCACTTTCAACTCAATTCCTCGGGTACTTTTTACTTTTCCTCACCTTCCCCCAAAAAGTCAATGCCGCCATAGTTATGGTTCTCTAGGGCTGCAAAGCTTGCGGACAACGAGGACAAACTTGGGGCCTTGGAACGCGCCAAGTGAGGCGTTGCAGAAGGGAGAGAAGCCAGTTTGCATTAGCACAGTGAGGCTTAGTACAAAGATGGAGTCGAAAATACAAGTTCTCACAAATGGCTTTACACGGGATGTTGCAAAGTAAGAATGTATGCTCATGCAGAGTGAAGGTCAGCAGCTTTGATTTTTTGCTGGCGGGCTGGAGAGTTCCACGACTCGCACTGGTAGTGTAAGGTTCTATTGTTTTTTGACCTTGAGAGACAGGGACCATGCCGAAAGGACTTAGTTTGAAGGAGGGGTGCAATAACGTAAGAGTCGATAAGGCTGAAAATTCTGAAACTACACCGAGATTCATGTTAGTTCAGTATCTGAAAAATCGTTGCCACAAACAGAGTGGGATTTACGGACTGCATTACGCAGAGACAATGGAAATGGCAAATCTAATCTAAAATATATAAAATCTTTAGATAATTTTATACCGGAATATAATAACAATAGCGTTCAGTTAAAGACAGGTTAAGTTGTACTTGTTCTTTCTGTGTGGCATATTACAATGAAGAGCAAGTAAAGCATTTGTGGGATCGTCTTTCTACCGGGCACATGGGCATGCATTTGCCCATTTGACACGCATGTAGACAAACAGTTGTTTCTCAGTGGTTCAACGTTAATAAATCATTACATTTTGTGTTAACCTCGATTTCTTTCGTCAGTTTTCGCATTGCTTTTAGAGTCGAACATACTCCATTGCACTATCCTCGCAAGCAAAAAGTTTCACCTCGGCCCTAATAAATAAAATGAATAATAGTAATAAAGATCGGCTGGCGAGACTAATTTCAATTTTTATGTTTTCAAAACAGGTACATCCTACCGTACTGCGACTGCCACCTATTCCAGACCCCGGCCGACAGATTCTTCAATCGCCAGCTGCAGCTTCTTGTGAACAACTGCACTACCTTGACTATCCTATGGGACGATCGCCAAGGGGCCATATGCCCTTACGCAGTACTAGCGGCTAGAAGCAACATATCAACCTTTACGGTGGCCTAGTGCCTAGTTGATGGAACAGCCTTGCGATTCACCGTGTGGCCAAAGTGCTTCTTTTAACGAAAACCAACACCCTGTATACCATAAAGGAACAGTGCGTGTCTCACGATAAACTTTAGCGGATTTGCGGATCGAGAGCAAAGAAAAAAAATTCCATTCCGATTTAATATGCCAATTGCTGAATATTCTCTAAACATTTAATGTCAAATAAATGTACTTTACCAAATGTACAATCTTGCTGTTTGATTTTAAAGTACAGTTTCATATTCGGAATTGTGACGCGCTGTGTTGTGAGTTGATCTGTGTTGGTTACTGGGTTCTGTGTGAAGTCGCGTAGAAGACGACTGGGTGCGTTTGCCTACGCAGCACAGTAACGTCACAGAGAGAGGCGGGGAATATGAATGCTTTGATAATGTCAGGCTCAGGGGCTGGGGATATGATTTAGTGCTGCAAAAGCAGGTCACACAGGGCGATGCGGCAAGTGATAAGATTATCACAAAATGGATGCGCCCTACTGTCTGTTTTCGCGTGTGTTTAATGTACGAAAACTCGGGTAAGGTCCATAGGAAATTCTTCGAATATCGACCGATTTAGGCTTAAAAACACATGGCCGACCCGTAGGGACAATAAACATTTCTGACCGAACCATTCCTTTAAACGTTTGCAAGTGTTTCATAATCTCCGCCGCTTGTTCTAGGGATGTTGGTGTAATGCAGCCGACTGCAATGCACTTATGAGGGCCTTCATATTAGCAGTTCCTTCGTGATTTGTTTTAGCATCCCCGATTATCTCGAGATGCACTCTCCTCTTATTTTGCATTTAATGTTCTCCCAGAGGACCCCGGCCGACCCCACTGATCCTACATTGATGTTGAAAAACATGTTGATCGCTCCCATTAGGCCTTCTCGAAACAATGCATCCGTCAGGGCCTCACTTTTAAACAGCCAGGGCATCCTCCCTCTCCCGCGGCCTGCCAGTTCCACGGTCAGTAATACCGGGCATGATCTGATAATGTGCGCGCAGGGATGACTACCTCCGTGACTACTCCCATCAGTGCATGGGAGAGCAGAAAAAAGTCTAGCCGCGATGCTGAGTTATGGACGGAGGAATGGTATGTGTACTGCAGTTCCTCTTGATTCCTAATCCTCCAGACATTGTCAAACCTCCCATGTCTGACCCATGCCCTGTAGATTGCCTGTTCCCTTGGGTGCTAGGCGGTGGGAACCCCTGGCACGATCTCGGCCCGGGTCCATGACTGCATTAAAGTCCCCCGCCCAAATGATTTCCCCAGGTAGAAGCAGTCCCAAGTGAAGGTCTAGCCACTCAAGCATTGCTACAGTGTCTTGATTCGGGCCATAGTAATTGACCAAAGTATAGAGTCGACCTTGTGTAGTACCACCATGATTTTTCCCTCCCGATCCTTAATTTTGGTAATGATCTGAAAACCAACAGAGCTGTGAATGAGAATAAACACACCTCTCGTATATGAGGAATAAGATGAAAAGTAGAGGTGGAATCCCTAGTTTTAACCAAATTTTGACTCCACCTCCGATGTTAGATGCGTCTCCTGTAAGAACGCAATTCCCACCTGATGTTGATGCATATATAGTAGGACCGTGCAACACTTAGACGGAAAGTTTAGCCCCCTCATATTCCATATGATACTCCTAAGTGACCCAGTCATTACATGTCCATGGTAACATTCCTATTCCGGATTTATCAATATGGTCAATGCAGTTCCATGTTATACTTGAAGGCTCAACACAGTTGCATGACACTTGACCCCTCTGAATCTCAGTGTGCCCCCTTAATCCTCTCCATCCCCTCCCCATCCCACACCAACAACCCGAACCTGTCAGTATTCCGAGCCCCCATCCCCACCCTCTGCTGACAACCCCAACAGATCAGCATCACCCCCCCATTAACAAACTTGAGCTTCCGCATGAGGAGCAGCTTGGTGCCCATTCATCCACCGCACCCCTGCTACATAAACACTTGTGCCCCCGGCTACCATCAGGACGGACACCCATCCCAATGGCTACAAGTAGGGATATGCTATATTAGTATCACCCATTATTTCCCCCATGTCTGGGGTTCCGTGGCAACTGTTTGAGGAAAACGTTGGCAACTGTTTGAGGAAAACGTTGGCTTTGTTCGGAATGTGAAAACAAAGTGCTCACTCCCCGTGTTCTGTTTGTATTTTGGCAGGGAACATCATGGCATAGCGTATGCCTCTCTCCTACAGTTGTTTCTCCACATCCATGTATGTTGTCCGGGATGCTTGCACCTTGTCTGAAAAATACGGGAAGAGTTTAATGGTGTCTCCTTTGTACTTCAAGGTTCCCTTTTCCCTAGTTTTGCGAAGAGCAAGATCTCTGTCCAGGTATATCAGCATTGGGGCTGTGATCGGTCATGGAGGGGCTCCAGGTATCGGCTTCTTCCGGCTTGGTATCCGGTGCACCCTTTTCACTTTGAATACCGCTGACAGCTCCCAGTGCTTCTCTCAGCATCTCTTCAACTAAAGGTTCCATAAATCTTTGCACCACCTCTTCAGGCACTCCTACTATTGTCAGATTTTTCCTCCTGGATCTAGATTCAAGATCCTATTGTATATCAGCCATAACCTTTAGAGCCTGTTTCACTTGTGTCATTTCCCTGGATGTGGACAAGGATTCATCTTCAACCGTGGAGACTCGTCCCTCCACTTTGTCCAATCTCTCCCCATGCTTATCAAGGCGGACCTGGATTTGGTCCACCTTGCATGTTAGTTTGTCCATCTTCCTATCAAGTGATTTTATGCTGTTCTGCAGCTGATTGAACATCTCTTTGATGTCACGAAATGCCACAGAAGTGTCGTGAGTCATCAATTGAGCACTCCCATCTGGCAAATCGTCCATGGCCTTGTGGTTTTTAGCCTATGAGGCAGTGTCAAATTGAAGTTTGGATTGCTATTTTCCCCCTTTGCCCACTTTTGACACTACACGGGCTCCTCTGGGTCATGAACTGAACACAGTTTCCCAATGTGATCAATGGTCGTCCCACTCAGTGCCTGCTTTCGCTGGCTCGACCTCCTGGTGGTCTCCCTGCAAGCTTGCAACGCCTGGCCTCAGCTGTTCAACCTGCTAGCCACCACTCACCAATGTCTAGTGGTCTCTGCATATGTTGTCTCGGTTTTCCCCCCTCCACCTCAAACTTTCAGGCTCTGTGGTATTTGACTGCCCCCTTTACTGTTGTAGTAGACTGCAGTTCAGTGATCAATCCATTATTTCGTGACGGGTTATACCTCCTCATTGCTCATTTATCACAGTTCCATAGAGGGGAGGAGACAGTGTACATGGGCCAGTGTATCAGCCTTGGATTATCTTATGTTAAAGGGGGGGGTCCCGCACTTAGAATCCCTAATGTGTCTAGGGGGGTTAGCAGTCAGTGGATTACCGCTATTTATTTGCCCCTCTATGTAGTTCAGCAATGCTGCTCCTCTCAAGTGGCCTTCAGCAGCCAGTGCCAGATTTAGAGGGGGGAGAGGGAGGAAAGTTCAGAGCTCACTCCCGGGGAGCTAGCCAGCATTCAGTGTAGCCATGACAATTATCGGGGCCCGGCACGTACCTTTATTGAATGCCCTGCAGTCTCCCAACGAGCTATACCCATGAGGCTGTGGGCTCCCTCCCTGCTGGGTTTGGTTTGTCACTTGGCCGCAGTGTGCAGGGCGATCGTAGGTCTGTTGCAGGGTTGCTCCCCTGAATCTTTCTGCAGGCACCACTAAGCTGATCTGAGCCCACTCCACTGCTCCTCCCCCACCCGGGGTCTGAAAACTTCTCGCAGCCTCCAAGCGTTCCTTCACCTGTGCTCCCAGCGTCCACTCTGATCCGGCAGCGGGACCACCAATGTTCCAGGTGACAGTGCCCCAGGCTGTGGGGGAGCATCTCTCCTCACTTGTCTGGCTTAGCAGCTATCTCGGGAGCCGCACGGCAGCCCTGACCAGTGCGGCGATCCCCTCCCCTCTTGTCCCTCACCTCTCCGACGGGCTCTCTACAGTATGTAGGCTGTGCGCTCCACTCAGGACCACCTCCTTCCCAGGGCAGTATTGAGGCCCAAAGCCGAGTCCGCTGTGTGGAGGAGCCTCTGGTAGTGATGTCCGTATCTTCGCTCTTTGGGGCACAACAGGCTTCAAATTTCGCCTGATTGTGGCCAGGTCATTCACATCACTTCACACCGGGTATAGATGCTCGAGCTACCCGGGGGACGGCTGGATCATGTCCAGATCTAATGAGGTACTTAGGAGCTCACAGGCGCGTGGCCATCTTGGCTGGGCTCTCTAGCGCCCTTCTCTGGTGATCCATTCTTGTATGAAATGTACACCACATTACAGTGATATTGTGACCATATTTTTCGAGGTGTACTTAGGAACAATGCTATGTGATGCCACTTCCTGTTTTGTCAACGGGTGAAAGGTCATGTTGCATCGCTTCCTGTGATGTCACTTCAGGGTGGGGTCAAATTACATCACTCCCTGTGATGTCATCAGAGGTCAAGGGTCATGTGATGTCACATCCACTACGCCTGGCATTTTGGTGAAATGAAGTCCCTGGTGGAGATTTCCCAGGCATTGTACTGCTGTGAAATTACAGTATGCCTGCATTTTCCTGCTTGAGAGTGCCATAAAGGGTATCCCTACATACAAAAATATTGCCTTATATATGGTCATCACGAACGCCATAGGCAATAATTTTGGGGGGATAATTTGTAGGAGGGGGGACTGCAGGGGTGTTCCCCACACATTTATAAATAATGCAGGGGTTGCGAGGGTGTCCCCTGCAGGGTCCATGCATCAATATCGCCACAAAAATATGGCAATGTTTTTGTATCGCGATATTTTTGCGGGGATATTAACACATGGAAACCCATAAAGGCAGTAGTGGCTGGTGATTTGTTTTATTGCAGGTGTGTAAATACTTCCTACAAACATGCAGGGAGGGACCCCTAACCAATCAAGGCGAAGGTCATGGGGGTTCTTCCCCCGAGAAATTGTTTTCAATAATGGATCGAAATTGTGCATTTTACAGTGTACTTTACGTGAAAAATTGGTTGAAAATGCAGTTTGCAATTGGTTTTGTAGGGTAACTCATGAAAAAAATAAATACATGCAAGTCACCAGCAGTGCAAGCTTTGGGAGGGACCCTGAACCAATCAAGGGGAGGGTCGTGGGGTTCTTCCCTGGTTGTGTCCATACTTTTATATATGCGAGTATTCACATACATCAACATATTCATGTTAGCTTTGTGTATATCAGTAATGATACAATAATAAAACATTTTCACGCTCGTTCTTGAAATATAGGGCAGTATTCCCACTTAAGAACATACTCCCGTTGGCTTGCCATTACAAATTCCATGCCACAATATGAAAACAGGTAGAAACTGACTGCACCAACATGCAAGACTAGACATGTAATAACACATCATACTTGCTTTATCATCATGTCCAGTAGAAATGTCACGTCACAGTAATAAATAGCCAGACTGGCTGCACCAAAATACCAATCTAGCCACGTAATAACACATCATGCTTGCTTTATCACAGGTACCCCTTAAAACAAGCATTGGCAAACCCAATAGTTTTGACATTTTTAGTTGTTTTGTCTATAGCATTTAACATTTGGCATGGAAGAAAGGATTGAGAAATGACAGCCCAGAGAGGATGACAGCATGGAAGAGAATGAAGGGCAACCCTGGGGGGCAGGCAGGGTTGAGAGAAGTCTTGGGAGGAATAAGAAATACATGGCATCACAAGGAAGAATACAAAAATTCAATAGATGAAAGGTAGACCAGAAACAGTACAAAGGAGCAATGCACAACATTTGAATGAAGGAGTGACAGTGCAAATGTGGGGAAGGAGTGACAGGGCCAATGCTGGCAGAGCAACAGCACAGGGTGGGGGCTGATCAACATCACAAATGTATGTGGAGTGACAATGCGACAGTTGACAGAGCAACTGCACTAGACGAGGAAGAACTGACAGCCCAAGGGGGAAGGAGTGACAGCACAAGGTGGGAGGATCGACATCACATTGGGAGAGGAGCAACAGCGCAAGTGGGGACCAACAGCACAAGCGGGAAGGAGTGACAGCACAAGGGAGGAAGCAGGGACAGCGCAAATAGGGGAAGGAGGGACAGCGCAAGGGGCAGAGGAGGGACAGTGCAAGGGGGAAGGACAGCGCAAGGGGAAGAGGAGGGACAGTGCAAATGGGAAGGAGGGACAGCACAAGGGGAGAAGAACAGTGCAAGGAGGAGCAGGAAAAAGCACAAGGGGGACAGGGCAAGGGGGTAAGGGAAAAAGGGTGAGGAGGGACAGTGCAATTGAGTGAGAAGGGACAGTGCAAGGGAGGCAGGAGGGATAATGCAAGGGTGAGAGGAATGACAGCGCAAGTGAGGGATGAGGGAGAGTGTGAGGGAGGAGGGACAGTGCAACGGGAAAGAATCAATAGAACAAAGGGGAAGAAGCAACAGCGCAAGGGTGAAGGAGTGACAACGTAAGTGATATGAAGGAGGGACAGTGTAAGGGGGAGGAGAGCCTGTGCATGGGGAAAGGAGGGGCAGCACAAAGGGGAGGGGCAGTGAAAGGGGAGATGCAACCGCACAAGGGGTGAGGGACAGCACAGGAGGAAAAGGGACAGTGTAGGGGGAGGATGAAAAGCACAAGAAGGGAGGAAGGAAAGCTCAGGTGGGGACGGTGCAAGGTGGCAAGGGTGGCCAGCACAAGGGGGTGACACTGTAAGGGGGAAGGGTTGACAGTACAATTTGTGGGGCAGAGTGAATGAGCAAAGGGGGAGGAGGGACAGCACAAAGCGGGGAGGAGGGACAGCACAAGAGGGGGAGGAGGGAATGCACAATGGGGAAAGGAGAAACAGTGTAAGTGGAGAGTGACATCTGCTGGTTGTATGTATAGTTACAACCTTTGGTCATAGTTGTTCTATATTGTAGTTTTGATCGTATGTGTGTGGAACTGCGGGAGCACTCCTACGCGCATACAGACATGCAATTCCCCATTACATTGGACGTGCACGCTGAGTAACACAAACTTTCAAACTGAAACCACATTTGCCTTTGACAGTTGAAGCCAGCTCAGGAGCACCCTTTTGGCTCCATAAAGCAGCAAGGGAGTGCTCAGTGTTTACATTGGACTGGCTTGTTGGTTCCGCCATAATGAGCGAGGGATCTGGCTGGTCAGCACTCCCTGTGGCCACTTTCTATACTGCATGTCAAGTAGGGGAACTAATAAGACCCATATTGCTTGTGAATTCAGGGGAGATACATCCACGTGCAAAAGCTGGCAAAGAAGGCTAGTGAAAAACTCAAATGTGACATGTGAGGTGGAAAATGATGATGTAATCCATACAACGCTGATGAGGAGGAGCTGTGCACTGATGGGAGTTTGATTATCCTCCGCGGCAACGCTGATGAATCGGGAGTATTTGCCTGACGAATCGGGAGTATTTGCCCTTCTCCCCAGGGGGGATTAACCCCCTTTGAGGCTGCGGAGGTGAGTTCGCTCTTCAAGACTCTCCCTAGGGGTATGGGCAAGTGGGAGCTCACTGGGACAAGACTCTCATTCTCACAAGGAACTCCCCATGTAAGCAACACTATCTGCCTATATGGGATTGCCTTCAATCGCAAGTAATGTGCTTTCCTTTTGATTGGCTCCAGGTAATGCTGGATCAAATATAAAAAATGGAACGAACGTCCCTTTGAACGTGAAATTCTATGTAACAGGGACGAACTGATCGAGAAGAGAGAGAGAGCCATATGCAGGGGAAGCCCTCTGATGTAGCCACGTCCTGGTGGGGCTGAGCAGTGTGGAGCTGCAGAGCGCACGGAAGCCAGCAAAAGAGAGAATGCCAGAGAAGGATGCCAGAGGGGCAGCATAGAGAATAGTGGCAAAACCGCTGTCAGGAAGAAATCCTGGAGACCATCCTTTGTGGTGATGTGACCACGGAAAGGTTGTTGTGAGCCCAGGGCCTAATCAACAACACCAAAACCAGAAGGAACGGGAGGAATGAAACCTCCCATCTGCAAACCTACACCGAACAGACCGACCCATGAGACACTGAGAACGATTCCACAGTGGAGTCGAGAGAGAGGAGATGGAGAGTTGAGGATGCCGACTCGTCCTGACTCCAAGCTCCAAAAATCTACACACTACAAGTAAAGCTACCAGGGTGGAACAGAGAAAGGGGAGGACGTAGCCAAAGTTGCAGTAGTGATTATGGGGTGAAGAGAAAGCCAGAGAAGACGTATTGGGAGATACCCAGGACAGGTGTTGGCATTATTAAATTAGAAAGCCCGAGCACACATATTATATGATACAAGGAGAGTTATAACCAATATTGATTGTGAAGCTTTGAGGAAGCCCAAGCATACCTATTGGAAGACACCAAGGAGAGCTGTAACGAATATTGTTTGGGGGACATTGAGAAAGCATGAACCTAAGGGCTAGGAGATACCATAAAGGGTCATCCCCTATATTACTGGGAACCATTAAGAAAGCACAAATATATTGATTGGGAAACAGATAGAAAGCTACCAAGTATAATTAGGGATGAACATTCAAAGCCATTACTGAAAGACTTTAAAAACCACTCTAATTTAAGTTCAAGTATCAATCTCGAAAATCAAAAACAGGAAAATGGGAAACACGTAGAGGCCTCAGGACGGGTGGCGCCACACAATCATTAAGGGTATACCAAACACCAACCCGAAAGAGAGTCAAGAATAAAGAGTCTAATGGACTACCATACAGAGGAAGGAATGTAAAAGACTACTTCCAGAAAGTCAGTAAGAAAAACATATAGGTCTTGCACACTGTGGGAAAGCTGACCTATGAGAATACAGCACAAGCTACAGTAGTTCATGAAAGAAACACTGTGAACCAGGATAAATAGTTTCTACTAACTTGTTTCTAGTTATTGTCAAAATCAGACTTGTTGCAATAGGAAAAACCCTGAAATAAAGCTCCAAGACATATGGCTAAAGGGAAGGTACCCGAAGATATATATTTTGGCAATCTTTAGTTATTCGTTTTAGTGTTAGGGTCAGATAGAAGTAGATTTTGGACTAAGGACATTTTCCTTTGGACTTTTGATGACAGGTGAGCACTCTTAGTTAGTTTGGTTAGGTAGGGAACATTCCCCCAGCAGTAAGGCGAGTTAGCCAGTTTTCTTATCATTTAAAATAAAATAGTAAAACATTACTAATGTGAGTCTGACTCCTTCTTCTGATTCGCCACACTACTCATTCAAATGGGTAAAAAGTACCACAATATGGGTAATACTAATTGGCCATTTTAACATCTGTTTCCAAGAGCTTTGGAACCATTTTACTTGTAAGCTGGCTCTATATATATAAAAAACAAATATGTATATTCTCCTTTCCCAGCGTTCCTCTTCACTCGTAAGCAGAGCTTATAAACTGAAAAAGCCATATTTTCAAATACACAAACAATGTATCTGAGGCAGGACCAACCATCTAAAACAATCATCTTTTTTGAATGACACATTTGTGTGACTTTTGTACCTCACTCGCCTCTTTGGCTGGAGGGAAATTAACATTGAATTTAAAGGTGTCTACCTGAATTGTGAGGAAATATTCTGCAGTTTAAGAGTGTGACTTATATTTTACCAGTGCCTGACTTCCCGTGCCGCCGGACTTGTAATTTCCAGGTGGCACCGGGAAGTCTGGCGCCAGTAAAATGTTAATGCCGGTAGCTTTTTGGGTTGAATGCCTTTCATACCTTATATGCCAATCTATTTGATATCAGGGTCTTCCTGAAATCCTATTTCTAAACTCGAAGAGGTGCTATTCAACCTCTGAGAGAAAACCAAAGTTAAGGTTTGTAACTTAATTTCTTGCTGCAGAAAACAAACATGGGCCTTGATCTAGGGTTATGTTAGTTTGTCGAATCTTTAATAGAAGCACTACAGGTGAACACATACAAGAAGAATATACGGGTTCCCATGGAATCCTAGACTATGTTCTACCATCTTCTTTCTAAATCAACATCTCTTTATATGTTTTGAATTCCATTACTTTCAATGCACTAAGCAGAATAATACTATGCCCTCATCAGGGAGGGTTCAGTCTTCTCCAGTTAGCACAATAACAAGATCTCTGATGCCTGTATATTTCAGACACATCCAAAGTCAAAACCAAGCCCTCATGTCATAACCTTTGAAGCTGTGTACACCAAATACAGTTGAGCATTACGATCTAACAGGGTTAGCCTGGAAGGAACCCTATTCTTCTAAAGAATTGTGCTTGTACAGCAGTTTCACAACACTGTTCAATAGCAAGTCTATTTGTTTTCTTTTTGCCTGCATTCACATTATTCAAAATTGATTCTCTTTCTTGGCTAAATGAAGGCCTATTTTTCTCAAAAGGAACACACATCTCATTGATACCATACATCAACTTACAGTTCCATTTCTCATCAACTTTCCAAATGTATATGCATAATAATTGAATAATTCCGAGTCAGAGACACACATTTCTAGTCTGCCGAAGTGGACTTCTTATGGGTCATAGAGGCAGAATGAGGATCAGTGTCTCACAGTCAGCCCATGCACTGATAAGAGGTGACATTCAAACTCCACTCTCAATCCCAAGACTGTAAACTATCCTAGTGCCCATAAGCATAGCTCCGGCTGCCACCAGATGCAGCTCAGAGGTTTAAGTCATGAAGCAGTTCGTCATTACAGCAGACATTGATCACGAGCTGGAGCTACTCAGGAAATGACAATTATTTTCACCCTTTCAGAGTTCAGGCTTCTGGGGCATATCACAAAGTCCCCTGTCTGGCTCCGTTTCCCACCAAACTGGTGACTTACAGGGACTAGTTGCAGGATGGGGATGACTCACCTACCGCCCTGCCTTAGTCCTTGTCACATGGCCGGGGATAATCTCATTGCCTCATTTCAAGTGAGTCTTGGAGTCCTGGATGCTTGGATTCTGCTCACTGCACCAGTCAATTTAGGCAGGCAAGAACTAAGAGCCTTAACCCTCCCAAATCCCTTGTGAGACCATGCAGGGCAATAGTACCACACCCTATCCACAATTGAGAGGGACTGAAGCTCTCTTTCTGAGTAGACTGAAAGTTCCAGCATATGAAAATAGGTCTTTCCTTTTAAGGGAAATCACTTCCACACTTGGTATTAATAGTTTGTCTTTCGATGCAGTTACAATCTCATAGGTAACATCAGAGAAGCCATTTTGCAGGGCTCGGGAAATGCATTGTCAACTTAGTCGTGCCACATATACAATCTTACAAGTCCACGGCTTACCAAATGTGGAGAGTTCAATGAAAGAAACCAAGTTTCAACAGCATTATTCAACAGCACCACCTCCACCCCCATCCACACCCAAACCCTCTTTGACTCCCTCTCAGAACACTTCCACAACATAGCCCTAGAAAGAAACATCTCCATCATCACTCAAATAGCAAGACTAGCCCCTCCATTCCCTGTGGCCTCCACAGAGACATCCCAGCAGCCTACAATGCTCCTGCTCTTCTCATCCTTCTCTCCACTCTCTGACCACAAAGATTCCCCTGCCCTGCAACTCTTCTAACATAAATCCTAACCTCTACCGGAGCCGGGGATGTCGTAATATCAATTGTCAACTCAACTCTCACCTCTGACATCTTTTCAACATAATTCAAAGCCTCCTACATCAATCCACTCCTCAGAAAGCCCTCACTCAACCCATTTTTCGACCATCTACAGACCCATCTCTAACAACTGATTTATAGCTAAACCAATCGGTGGAACAGCTTACTCACAACAATGCCATTTCTCAGAATCCAAACAAATCCTGAACCCTGCCCATTCTAGCTTCAGACCCGTAACGAGGAACTGAATCATGAATAGTCTACATCTGGGAAGATCTTAAAAGACATGCAGACACAGAAGGCTGCCCTGCCCTAATTTTTCTCGACCTATCGGCAGCCTTCAATGCTATTGACAACTTGAACCTCACGGACAGAGTCCACTCTCTCAGCATCAGAGACACAGCTTTGAAGTGGATATCGTCCTTCCTGTACAACATATCCCAAATAATACAAATGCCTCGTTGCTCCTCGACTCTCAGCCCAGTTGTCTATGGAGAGCTACTGGGTGCCTCTCTATCCCCTCTGCCCTTTAACCTCTACCAGAGCCCCCTTCCAGCAGTCATTTAATCCCACATCCTTACTTGCTACAACTACGCAGACACCCATTTAATCTTCAAAATTCCAAAGGACCCCTTCGCCACCTCCCTTGATCTTGCACCATGTCTCTCAGATATCTAACACTGGATGACTACCAACCACCTCATACTCAACCCAGGAAAAAACAAGTTAATGATCTGTGGGAAGACCACCTTCTTCCCCCACCCACGGCCACTCTCTCTAGGCCCACACCCCTCCACCTTCAACAAAGTAAATAAACTTAGATGCATTATGGACGCGAACTTGACCCTATCACATCACATCAACTCTGTGACAAATGGCTGCTACCTACACTTGTGCATTCTCCACTGCATCTTTGCCTACCTGACCTTCTCGCACAGAGTCTCTGTGATCGTTGCTATCATCCTTTCACACTCAGGCTATGCTAATGCCCTATACCTGGGGGGCACTGCATCCCAATTAAGGAAATGCAACTGGCTCAAAACACTGCTACCAGGCTCCTCCTAACCCGAGGCACTAGAGAACACATCTCACCCGCCGTCACTGTCCTTCATTCGCTTCTATCGGGTGACGGACCACCTTCAAGGCAATTACAATCACCCACCAACCACTTCACACAACATAGGTTCAGAAGATCTGTAGCATAAACCTACACACTAAAGGCCTAGCAAAATACTCATATCAGGCACAGCACTGCTCCTTGTCACCCCAGCGGCAAAATCAACAACAATAGGGGTCTCCTTGTCAGTCCAAGACCTCATCATCTGGAACTCCATCCCATTCACCATCTACTGCATAGAAGATCTACTCAACTTCAGGAAGGCGCTACAAACCTGGCTCTTCACTTAAGCAGCCTCACAGACTTAGCCAAACCCTGACATTATGCATGGACACCTGAGGAGTTGACAAGGCTGTCCCCGCCCCCCACAGAATACATCTCAGGTCTTATGATAAACTCTAAGTCTAGATCTACTAAGGTGTCAGCCTTCTTGGCTAGAATGTCAAGCACTTCATCAGAACGGAACAAAGCTGTATCCCACACGGGGCATGGCCCACACACCTCCATAAACCTGCAATAGACACCTCTTGACTTCACCCACCCTAACACACACAACCACCTTAAATATAATATAGCTGCATCCCAATACAGTCCAGCCATTCACATAATCAGTCAAATGACTCACCTAGTCCCCTAACAATCTGTCACATCTCCCATCCTCTCATCTGATAACTATAGGCTGTTATTAGGGACCTACCCACTCCCTACCTACCTCATGCTGGCTAAAAATCCTCAAGGCAACTTCGAAATCCTTCCTTCACATCTCATATCTCTGACTATGGTCTTCCAAAGGGTGTTCATCCCCACAGAGGTGTGAGGCCATACCAATGGCAGTAGGTGTTATACAAATGCAGTATAGTACATTTTAATCAGCCAACACTTGTTTTGCATACATAGTGCTGCCCCATAGATTGTAGAATTTAACAATGATCACGTCAGGTTTTGATTTTGAGTAAGAACATTAGCAGGTTAGCTGGAGACTGTAGCTGTATAGCTTGCTATCTCATTAGTCATTTGCAAAGCAGCATTGCTTCAAAACCACATCCCTGCAGCATACGGAACTTAGCCCATGAAAAATGGGCTCTAACAGAATTTTACTAAACTTTCCCAAAGAGATGGTGTCAGGCATGGTGAGGGCAGCCCGGAGTGCAGGGGACTCATTATGTGTCCAGCTAGACCGAATTGTTGTTGTGGGGATAGCTGCATCCTTATGGCAGAGGTATTGTGTCACGTGTCTTAAAGGTCGTTTGTGATAGCAGTTGCCCAATGGTGGGTGGCCTTGTCTTCGGCTATCATCCATAAGCATGGAGTGTGATACATACCTGTGTGTTCTGGCTGGTTTCTTGGTTTCATAGATGTGGCGTGGATTCTTTCCTGTGATCTGCTGGAGTTTATGCTCTCTGTCACTCAGTACATTTCATTGTGGGTTCATTGCTGTCCTGGCCTACCTGAGAGGTGGTTGAATAACCCGAAGTGTGGCATGGGTTTGTCAGGATATATGGGGGAAAGGTCAGGTCTTGAGGGCCTCCCGGATGGCAAGGTGATCCTCTATGCGTCAGACGCTAAGGGGAATTGAGTTCCAGATTGAGGAGCTTGGGTGAAGAAGGAGGATCCCCCTATTCTTGTTGATTTGAAGGGAGGAGTCACAAGGAGGATTGCAGTGCCTGATCGCAGGTTTCTGTTGGGTTGGTAGCAGATGAGTTTTAGTTGAAGGTATTCTGGGCCTGTTTTGTGGAGGGCAGAGTGGGTGATGCATGTGGCTTTGAAAGTGGCCTTGCACCAGTGGAGGCCCCATAGGGGGGGGTGTGATGTGCTTGCTGGGACCAACAGCCAGGAGGAGCCTAGGTGCTATGTTTTTGACCCACTGGAGCTCTCTGAGTTGATATGCGGGGGTGCCCAGGTAGAGGGAATTGGTGTAGTCTAGGTGGGAGAGGATGATGGCCATGATAGCAGTAACTCTGTGAGGGCAGGAGAGGTAAGGGAAGATGCATCTGAGAATGCAGGGATGTAGATAGTAAGATTTAGCCACAGAGTTAATGTGGTGTGAGATTGTCCGATCAGCATCCATGGTGCATCTCATGTTCTTTATGGCATTGGATGTGGCGGGGGGAGGGCCTAGGAAGGATGGCCAATGGGTGGGTTAGGGGAAGAGAGCTGTTTTCCTGCAGATCATGATGTTGTTTTTCCCATAGTTAAGGAGGGGGTGGTTAGCTGTCATCCAGTGGTCGATGTCTGTGAGGCAGGCTGCAAAGTCGGGGTAGGGGATGGAAGAGGCCTTAGGGATCTTGAAGGTGATCTGGGTGACATCTGCATAGTTGTAGCAGGTTAGGTTTTTTGAGCGAATAAGGGCAGCAAAGGGGCTCATGTAGAGGTTGAAGAGAATGGGGAAGCGGGGGCTGGTTGGGACCCCATTGGTGACAAGACAGAGGCCGAGGTGAAGGGAGCAAGGATGGTGATTTGTGATCTGTTAGCAAGGAATGAGGAAATCCACCTTACCGCTGCATCCCTTATGCCGAGCGAGTGGGGCCTGTCAATGAGGATGCTGTGGTCAATGGTGTCAAAGGCCACTGAGAGGTCGAGGAGGATAAATGTTGCACAGCCTTCTGCGTCTGCAATGCTTTTGAGGTCTTCCCAGATTGAGACTAGGGATGGATCAGTTCTACAGAGGGGTCTGAAGCCTGAATGGGCAGTGTCAAGGAGGAGGTATGATTTGGTGAAGGGGCAAAGCTGGGAGTAAGCCGTTCAATCAATATGTTTGGCTAAGAAGCAGTTGCTAAGAAATAGGTCTGTAGTTAGCAGGAAGGAGATGGTCAAGGGAGGACTTTTTGAGGAGGATTTGATGTGTGATGTCTTGAACACTGCTGGGAATAAGCCTGGTGTGAGGGAGGAGTTGATGATGGATCGTGTGATGCCGCCTGCACAGATTGAAGAAACTATTTCTTTGAGGAGGGTGGGCGGGCATGGATCTCTCAAGGTTCCGGACGGGCGACTGCTAGCAAGTTGCATCAGGAATTCAGGTCGAGATATGGGAGAAAAAGAGAAGATACGGCAGGAGGTGGGAGGGTTAGAGGGGTTGGACCGGGGTGCAGGTGCTCAGGGCTGTTTTGCTGCTTGTTTCGCATCAATGGAGTGGTTTCTTTCTACTGAAATGTAGAAAGCCCCGAGAAGGCTTCACAGAATATTTGGGAGTTGGGAGGGGAGGGTGGGGTGCATAGGGGTGCCTTGAATTCTGAGATGATCTTGTGGAGTTCCTTGCTGCCGTAAAGGGAGTTGGAGATTCTGTTCCAGCAGAAGGATTTTTTGACCTTATGGATTTCTGCTTTGTAGACATGGATCTGGTGGGCATAGGCAGCTCTATTTTGGGTAGATGGGCCGGCTCACCATCTGCGTTCCAGGATATGGTTAAGTGTTTTGAGGGTTTTGAGAGAAGGGGTGAACTATCTAGGGGAAGGGCCTTGTCTGTGGGAAGCCGATCTGAAGGGGGTGAGAGGTTTGAGGGCATTGGAGAACCATTGGTTGAAGAGGTTATTGAGGGCAGACCTCCCTGGACTGGCAGATTTTGGGAAGCGGGTGTAGAGTCTAGAGTTAGTCAAGAGCCTAAGAGGGATGGGAGTCAAAAGCGAGAAGATGGATGCATGGTCCGTCCATATAAGTGGTTGTGGGGGAGCATGGAGATAAGGTTGGAGGAATTAAAGTTGCATCTAGGGTATGCCCTGCAGTGTGTGTGGCGCCTGATATCAGTTGAGTCATGTTGAGGGCTTCCAGTTTGTCAAGGGGTTGTGCGGGGCATCAAATCATATGTTGAGCTCTCTAAGCATGGTGAGAGAGGGGTGGGTGACCAGAATAGCCGGTTGGGAGTCACTTAGACCATTAGCAAAGTATCTATAGCCAGGAGGTCTGTAGAAGAGTAAGAAGCTTTGGGTAAGAGATGGATTGATGAGAAATTTCACTATGAGGGATTTGAAGTCTGTGAGATGAAGCTCTGCTAGTTGTGTTGAGAGTGATGAGTGTCTAGCCTCTGGGGAATGCCTCGTGTGCGATGGGTAAGAAGTCATCAGAGAACCAGGTTTAGGTGATGAAAAGGATTTCTAGGCTTTCTGAGGAAATAAGGTTGTATATGTTGTGTCGGTTTTTGGCAACAGATCTGGTGTTAATGAGTATGCATGAGAGTAGGATGGAGGGGCAGGGGTTGTTGGCCGCCCAGGGAGGTGAGCGGTGGAGGGCTGATGAGGGTGATGAGGTAGGGATGGGGAGGGGATTCACTAGTGGAGGCCCCACGGGGGTGCAGTGTGAATAAGGGGGCAGTAGGGTTGGATGGGAGGATGAAAGGGAGGGGAGTTAGAAGGGGAGTAGTTGTGGAAAGCACAGTGTCTCTGATGTTATGGTGGGTTGGGGAGGCACTAGGTATTCTTTGAGAGTGTAAAAAGAGTACTTGTAATGCATGGTTTACAGGGGGTGTAAGGAAGGCATGGTATAAATGTAGGACAGATACAAGTGATCACAGTTCAAAGGTGTTTATTAAACAGTAAAGTGGGTGAGATAAACACCAAATCTAAACCTAAATCTAAGATGGGAGCAAGCTACAAACATCAAATCATAATAATACAGTCCTAGTGGAGTCTAGCCAAATAAAAGGGCATATACTAAGAAAACATATTGCCAATCCTTACTGCTATGCTACAAAAGAGTGTGGGATAATGTTGTCAAGAAAAAAAAGAAGTCTTCACAAAATGTAAAGTCAGGATGTTTTGACCGGGGTCTCCCTTCCCCACATTTTTAGCATGGGACAAGGCAGGACTTCTCGTGCACAGCACACTCCTGGGCTGCTCCACCCCAAGTTTACAGCTCCTCTTCCAGTATCAGGGCCTTCTGTGCTTAAGTCTCTTCCCATGCAAAGTCTCTTGCATCAGAGGGCCTGATACGCCAAAACAACAAAACAACAAAGTTGCCTTCGGTTTCTCTTTACGGTGGCCGATTACTCTTCCGCCTTTGACCTCCTTCAGCCGGGCTCCCGATCCTTTCCTTTACGATAGCCTCCCTCATTCGGGCTCAGACTATCAACTCACTGTGGACAAATGTTCACGGGTATCTTACTATTTACCCAAAATAACAAATGTTGGTTTTACAAAATAACATGGCGCTCCCCTCATCCGGCGGCAAACGCCTCTTTCACAGTTCCTTTTGTTTCATGCCAACTTTCACAACGTGTCAAAGACTTTCGACTGTACAAGGGGTTTGGCTTGACCCTTGTATGACCACTTTGACACCATGTTTTTCCTGGTTGTTTTTCGCTAACCAAAGAAGTTCTTAGCTCAATAATTTCTCTTTCTTTCTGGAGAGGGGTACCAGCTAGAGTCTTTCAAATTAGCACCCACTTGGCGCCGGACCACTCTATTTCTGGTACCGATTTCACTCACAAAAGACCTATGTCTATTATCTTCTTTCTTCACATACAATGTTGCCAGTGCAACCTTGAGCCTAACACAGTCCAGTGCACTATCAGCTTCATCCAATTTACCAGCTGTTCTGAACTCGTTGGCGATTCCTTTGCCCCTGGAGTCAAGGACAGTACCACAATGGCAACCGCTTCTCCCCGCCCTGGTAATCAGTGCAGGAGGGTTCCAGGTACCGCTGACATCCGACACACTATTCGCAAGCTGGGATTCATGGTCTTATGCTTCTTTCATCGAAGGCTTTGCGGCTCTGGGCTGAAAATGGCAAGGGCAACCCCCCTCCTTGACGTCCTTTCAGGTCTCGCCGCCTTTCTCCTCCATTCAAACTGCCACCCTAGAATGGCTGCTTCCTCGTGCATTCGGCCTTGCTCAGAGTGTGCTTGTGTGCTCTGCCTTTTACCCCAACGGAGAAGGGAAAGGGTAGTCAGGTGTGTATAGTTGTCGGTAATGGCCTGTCTCTGCATGACTCTTGTGTTGGGACATGTCAGGTAAATGGCCCGATTATTGGTCTGTTAATGTTCACACTGTGAGAAAGTGTTTGGGCCTCATTACGAGTATGGAGGTAATGAAAAAAGGAAGGCGGAATGCTATTACCGGCATCGTTAACGGGTCTGGGCCATTATGAGCCGACAACCCGCCAATACCGCCACCGCCCATACCGTGCCCCTTCTTACCGGCATGCGCGCATACACGCGCCCCTTTGCGGTGGAAATACCGGCATGCCGCTAACAGGGGGACATCACACATTACACGGGCATGCACTTACCAGCATCCCGAAGGTGGTAATTAGGGCCTGCACGATGGGGGCAATACAGGCATCGTGGACCACCCACAAATAGCAACCTGCAGTGAAGCCAACTGCCACAGGTGCACACAATCACCACAGGTGGAGTCAATGGAGCATGTCTCAGTACAAAAGGAGCACACCCACACACCACACCCCTTCGCACTCTAAAATGATCCCACTAGCTGTTGCAATCCTGGGGCTGGAGGGCATGCCTCTACTGCTACAACAGCAACAACAACAACAACAACAACAACAACAACAACAACAACATCAACAGGCAACACAGAGGTGACGCAGGAGGAGAAGGAGGGTGAGACAGGCCCAGCAAGTCCCACCAGTGCAACCTGTGGTACCACGTAGGCAGCCACCAATCCCTCGCATCAGAGCCAGTCCATTTAATCTAACCCCTGAGCAGATCCACACCTGTACTGGTTGGACCGGGACACCATCACCCACATAGTGGACATGATACACGAGAACATCATCAGCCTGATAGAAATCCGCACTGCCATCCCCCCTCTACTGAAGGTAGTGACTGTGCTTCACCTCCTGGCCACAGGCACCTACCAGCACACAGTGGGCCAGATGCATGGCATATCACAAACTCTCTTCTCACGCATGCTGACCCAAGTGCTGGATGCCCTCCTGAAGCACGCTAGCGCCCACATTACCCTACCATGGACTGCCCAGGAGTTTGCCGACACTAAAGTAGGCTTCCATGCACTGCAGGTATGTCCAATTGTGTCGGTGCCCTCGACTACACCCATATCGAATTGGTTGTCCCTCATGCCATAGAGGCAATGGACCGCAATCACAAGCAATACCACTCCATCAATGTGCAGATGATATGTGACTCCAGCAAGATCATCACACATTGTTGTGCCCGATATCTCGGATCCACACATGATGCCAGGGTGTTGTGGAACTCCACATTACCCGCTACATGGAGCGACATGCTGGACAACGTCCTGGCTGCTTGGTAAGTTGTCTGACTGGACCATGGCAGTGCATTGGGGTTGTGAGGTAGAGGGATGCATACTCCAACTGGGTGGGATTGGGGGGGTGCATACTCCACCTGGGTGGGATTGGGCTGTGAGTGGACAATGCACTCAGAGCTAAACGCTGTTGTCCTGAATATCCCAACCAGAACATGACACATCAATCCCATACATAAGACCAATGCCGCACATCAATGACAACATGCCAGTCGCACAAGCAGGCCACCATGGGTATGTCAAGCGATGCATGACTAATCATGATTACAACTGTGCCAATGCCACTAGTGTGATTAGGTACAGAGTAGCTTACTCTGCAATAATGGGTGGCAACACATCGTTCCGCATCCACAGTGCATCCGCACCAGCATGCAAGTGAACACCCTGCATCACCTGTATAATGTAATCCACACCAGTACACCATTGTGCAGTACACAATGCATCAAATGAACCTGTGTGCAAACATCCAGGGACATGTGCATGTCAACATCAAATAGCTGCAGCCATGTCCTTTAATCCTAAAGGTGTCGGCTCAGATTGACTCACACATACCTCTTTGTGCTCCCATGCAGGTGATGGAGGCTATCCCTTGAAGCCGTGGCTTCTTACCCCTGTGCGGAACCCGCATAACAGGCACAAAGAGGAGTACAATAGGGCTCATACCCATACACGTGGTGTGATTGAGCAGACCTTTGGCCTGTTGAAGGCATGGTTCCGCTGCCTAAGCAGGTCTGGTGGAGCACTCCTTTATGGGCCTGAGAAGGTGGCAAAGATCACCATGGTCTGTGTCATGCTGCACAACATGTGCATTCGGAGGAACGTACCACTGCCACCTGACATTGACATGCATGCACCGGGTGAGGATGATGATGATGATGATGATGGAGGAGAAACAGCACCCCTGGCAGTACGTGATGCACAAGATGGCCGAGCTGTACACCAATCATTGATTGACGATTACTTCTGAATCACAGGGACGTTGATGATTATGTGTCAGTACTACACTGAGCACTGGGACCATGTGGACATGGACACAGGGTGTGTGGGGAGTTGGGCACTGCACTCTGTCATGAATAGAATGAACACACACGAAATGAGCAATGTCCAGGCATTAAATGATTTTGAACACAACGGGTGTATTAAGAAAAATAACAACATAGTGCGTCTTCCCTTCACCACTCACACGCCCTCCCCCCTCACCCCAAACCACCCAAACACGACCAAACCCCCCCAAACAACCCAAACCCCCCCAACAACCCAAACCCCCCAATGAGCACCCCCAAAATCCCCTCAACACCACCAACACCAACTCCCCCTCACCCATTGTCATCCCACACACGATGTGGTTGGACCGGCTATTTCCAGACTTTTTTTGTTTTGGGGGGCAGCATTTCTGTGTGCCTTGCACTGCGCCTTGTTATCCACACAGGGCTTGAGGGAGCGGAGTTTGCAGGTGTGGACGATGGGGTTGAGCGGAGGGGTTTTGCACCACCGTTGCTGGTTGTTGCTGCTGCATGTGTTCCAGCATCCTGTTTAGGATCTGTGTGACGGCCCCCAAACTGTCACGTATCATTATGGCACTGGAATTGATGGCCGGAATGGTTCCGGCATTCGCCTCCTGGATCTCACGGCGTGTTTCCTCTCCCCCAGCCACATACTGGTGCACCAGCTTGATCATCGAGTCCTGGAGGGCCTCTACCCTTGACAGGCGTGCCTCCATGTCAGTGGGGGCTGATGAGGTGGAGGGTGCTGCGGCTGGGTGGGCCATTGCAGGGCTGGCCTCTGGGGTGCTTGACAGTTGCGGACTCTGCAGTTGAACCGCTGATTCCAGCATGGAGCTGGACGGTGTGCCCTGTGTGGAGTGGTGGGGAGTGAACAGGAGGCTTGGTGTGGGAGGACATTCCACATGGATATTGCCGTCAATGTCCTCAAATTCCTCCACTTGCACATCCTCATCACTGAGGGGGGCTGTGGCTGCTGCCTCACCCACGGAACTGGTGGCAGCGGACTGGGTGCCATTAGGCTCTCATTCAGCAATTGTTGACAACTGATTTTTGGCAGTCTCGTCCGCTGCTGTTGTCTCCCCCTGAGCCGGCCAGGCCTGTACAGGTGCCCTAGGGTGCACTCTTGTCTGCGGTGCTGTCCTGGAGGTGGAAGGCCCAGTGTCCTGTGGTCTGCCCCTGGATGTTGATGCCCTTGGTGCAGGGTCCTTCCCTTCACCTTCTGCATCAGTGCCTGTGGGGGAACAAGAGATGCAGGGCATCAGTGATGGTGTTACATGCAAGATGAGTTGGTGCGGTACAGTATTTGATTACTCATGCATTGCATTCTTATAGGTGTGTTACACAGGGTACTTTCATGTGGGGGCCATCTTGGCATGAGCCGTGGCCTCTCCATTTGGTACTGATGTGTAGCAGGTGGCATACCGTTGTATTGCGGTTGTGTGATGTGTGACATGCGATTTGCCCCTGTGTTTTGGGTGTCTGTTGGTAATGGGATTGGCACACAGCATGCATTTCATTGTGCCAGGGGTTGGGCCTCCATCTGGACATGCATCTGTATATGTTCGTATGATGGGACATGCATTGGCTTGCTCACTTTCACATCTGTTGTACTACGTCATGGTTTGGCCTAATGGGGTTTACGTGGTCACTCACCTCCATCTCCTGATGTCACCGCACCCATCTCCATTTCGCCAAAGCCCTCTATGGACTCCATTCATATGGTGGTGCTGCAGGTCTCTTCCCAGCGCATCAATTTCACCGGTGAGTGTTCCAGCTGGGCCCTTCAGGCTTGTCTTGTGTATGTGTTTGCTGCTTGGGGTCCTTGACTCACATATGCCACTACTGCTTCCCTTATCCATGGGCTCGCAAGGATGGTTCGGTGTAACAGCCTATTACTCAAGGGCTTTGGACTGGTCTGTGGCATGTCTGCTGCTGTGGAACTTGTGTTAACACCCCTAGTGGGGATGATTGGGGTGTTATTGACCACTGTTCTGCTTTTGCTAGATGGGGTGTTTCATGATTCATGTGTACATTCATTGCTATGCATTGTGTAGTATGTTTCTTATCTTTACTGTACATGTGCTTGTTGCAATTCATGCCGTAGATAGTGTGTTCCACACTTTGGCTGTGAAAGACGGACTGTGGTGTGATTTCTGATGTACGTCCCTGACATGGTCCAGTGATGTGATGCCTGAAGAGACACACACAGATGAATCTAATGCATTAATCATGTGTTTCATGCCCTTTCTGCAGGGGGATGAGCCCCCACACCACCTTTGCCAGCAGACATGGGCCATTGGACGTCTGGAATCTGGACAGGTTTGGTGGTGCCCACATGCACATGTGTGCGCAAGCAGAGGCACAGGGATTGCAATCATACATCCTAAAACTGCTGATGTGTTTCAAGGGACTCCAGGCAAGGTGAGCAGCACAGGGGGACCACAACACAGCAAACCTTCCACCAGGCCAGTTGCACATGCATGCTTAGTAGCAGCACTGAGGGTGAGCTTGGACGAATATTGGTGTTGAAGCGCACAATACAGCTCAGATGTGTTGGCGGACTCATGGCTAGTTGATTGTAAGGTTGGCTGGGGCACCTGCAGGGGCAGTGGCACATACCCTCCGGTCCACCATGGTCCATTGAGGCACTTGTATCACCCATGTAGCGTTCCGAGACATGGAAAGAAGCAGCTCAAAGGGACAGACAGCAAGGGACAGACTCGGGTGCAGTGCATTTCATTTCCATGTAGAATTTGAAACATGCACTGCCTACTTTATTTCGGTCATGGTGGAACACGACTTGTTCTGAAGTCATACTTTGCTATATGCATCTGTCTGCTTACCCAGGGAACATTGCATGTTGTGTGAATCATGACACATTGGTGTTCCATTTGCAACACACCCACCGGCGCCTGACTTACTGCATTGACTGTGTATGAACCATCACAGGGGTAATGTTACGTCTGGGTACGAAGCATCCACACCAGATTGTCTGTTTATAGAGTAGTTTGTTACTTTGGGGCATATTTGGTGGTGTGTTTGTGTGTTATGGGCACGCACAGATTTTTAACTGTGGCTCTCTTTGCAGCATTGAAGTGCTCCTGTTACCGGACCTGAGAGTGCGCAGGCAGGAGGCCAGCACTCACCCCAGAGATAAGTTTCTCTTTGACTTCCATTTCAGTGAATTGCTGCTATGTGCATGATGAACAAGTTTGGTATGATTGTGTATGTGTTAATGTGAGTACTACATTTTTGGGCATTCCCTACTTTCCCCTGTCAATCCTACTCCCCTCTCCTACCCCTCATTCCGGTTACCCAGTATGCCAACGTCTGTCCTGACTGCATATACCTGACCCTCCTTCCCCACCAGGGTCTCAGAGGCCTGTGTGAGTTTGACCTTGCAGCCACCCAGACCACGGTGGGGGTGGTTGGTTCATGCCACTCCTGCGCCTGTACACGGGAGCAGTGACAGTACACATCCGTTTGTGGTGCATCATTCTATGTTATGTACCACACATGGTACACATCATGTTGTGACATTGTTTTACTGTGCTACCTTGGTTGTTACGTCATTGTGGTAGTACTTGGCCTTTGTGAGGCATTGCTACTTCAAGTCATCTACTGGAGGCTGTTCTGGTTCGTTTTTCTGCCTGTAGGCTTTTTGCTCTTGGCTTCTGTGTTGGCCTGCTTTGAGTTCTCTTGTATGTAGTGTTTTTGCAAATCAATGTGGACTCTGAGGGTGCAGGCAACCTTTTACACACAAGGTGGGAGATGGTGACAAAGGGGAAGGGTGATCCTGTGGCCAGGTGAAATTCAAGGATGAAGGCTCAATAACCCCAGTGCAGTTGTTCAGTGGGTCATGGTGATTTGTGAGGGAGGGGGGGTGCTTTGTTGGTGATAGTTGCCTTGCCCTGCAGTGTGATGGGCACCCTGACATTGTAATAGTGGTATCCTATGTACATGATGTGTTCTGCTGATCAATGCCTGTTCATGTGTTGTGTTTACCTTTCAGGTGTGAGGGGATAGCTGTGGTTTCACATGCTGGGGTGTACACATGGTGAATGTTCACATGTGATGTGTAGAGGACACTGATGGAAACTTGATTGCGCATGCATATGTTGAGTGCATGTCCCTACTGACCCACACACTCGCACTATAATGCACTACATGTACAACCACCCTTCAATGTCCACGTGTACACTCTGTTTTCCTTCTGGGGCCCACTGTGTCCCTGCAGCACATGTCCTATGACCAATTGTGGATCCTGTGCATGCCTAATTTGCTTTTTGATGTGGTTTGTCGCTTAGATGTGATGCTCAGGGTGTGCATCACATGCATTGGCTGTTAACTGTGCTGTGCACTGAGCAGTGTGTTGCAGCAGGTGGACATGGCACACAGAAGCTGCAGTGTTGATTTTGCAATGCACAATGTGCATGCAGACAGGCATTCATTGTTATGTTACAACTATGACTTTTGGAATGCATTTGGGTATGACTTATTTTGGGTGGGAGGTTGTTGGTCAGTCATTTCATCTGATTCCATGTCAGGCATCATTGTCTGATGCCAATTTACATTTTTCACATGGCAATGTGTACCTTATTCTTACTGTGTTGGTGTATGGCTATTGCTTGCCATGTCATTTTGTGGTTTGGGAAGGTTTGAGTGATATACCAGTGATAGTCGTGACCTGTTTTGCAGGTGTGTGTGATTAACACCTTGCATGTGTGCCTTTTGGTCACACAGGATTGCTTGTGTTTAAGTATCTAGGGATGCACAAAATGTGGCACTTCCATGGCAACAATCTCAGGGTGGTAAGGTTGTGACAGTTGACTGTCTCTTTGTCATCATCGATTGTCACCTGGTATGTGCCAGGCCTGTGTGCACTCCGCAGGGGTGGGAGTTTAGGTGAAAAATGTGTCCACAAGCTTGGTCCGGGCTTCCTCGCCACGTGCCCTATCCCCACCCATGGACAGCGCCTGTGCCTGTGGTTGGGGATGTGGGGGCACCACCATGTCCACTGGTACGCCCTGCTGTGTTGCAACATTGTGCAGGACACATGTTGCCACAATGATCCTGCACACTACTGGGGGTGCATAGAGTAGCTGCCCCCAGAGCAGTCAAGGTAGCGTAAGCGTGACTTGAGCACTCCGAATGTGCGCTCCACTATGGCCCTGGTTGCAATATGGGCCGCGTTGTATCTTACCTGGGGTGGTGTGGTGGGGTTCCGGATTGGCGTCATCATGTGGTTGCTCAGAGGGTAGGCATTGTCCCCTGGAGAGGTGATAATGGTTGTGATTATTGGGGTTTGTGTATTTGTGTGTGTGTGTGTGACATGCATGCATGTACAAGGGCATTTGTACTCACCTAGGAGCCATGTGTCACCATGCTGCGCAGCTTCCAGGGCCCGGCTTAGGGAGGACATTCTGTATATGAAACTGTCATGGGTCAAGCCAGGGTAGTTTGCATAGACAGAGGTGATGATTCCCTTTGCATCGCATACCACCTGTACATTGATGGAATGCCAGTGCTTGCGGTTTCGTTAGATGTGCTCAGTGGCCCTAGGTGGACGTAGGGCCACATGGGTGCAATCTATGGCACCAAGCACTTTGGGGAAGTGTGCCACCCTGTAAAAGTCCAGGACAATGGCCTCCCTTTCTGCGGGTGTTCTGGGCATGTATATGTGCCTGCGGACTGAGGGGCGCGCTGTCATGATTGCCAAGACCTGGTGTAGGCAGCGTGACTGCGTGGCCTGTGAGACCCCCCCCCACTATGGCAGTAGTCCGCTGAAATGACCCAGTGGCCAAAAAATGCAGGACATTGAGCACCTTCTCCAAGGAGCTCAATGCTTGGGAGCAAAGGGTGGGGGATGTAAGGTCATCTTCCCACTCCCTGACCAGGTCTAGGATGATACGGGGTGGAAACCTATAACTGCCGTAGACCTGGTCGTCAGGCATCCCAAAAAGGTTTGTCTGTGGTGAGTGAAAAAATGCGTGCCTTGGCTATTCTCCTCCTCCTGCGGTGTCCCACGATCAGTGCTGCGACAAATGGGGCATTCATCGTAGCTGTATATACGTGTTTGTTGTTTGCACGCACTTTTTGCACGCGGACGCTTCTGCCTGCCTTCGTGTGGCGGACGCGTTCACGCCTGTGTGCGTCTTTTGCCGTGCGTGGGTTTCCCGTATTTGAATCCATGAATAGGGGTTGTTCGCGTGCGTGTGGGCGTTCCGTGTGGTTCCCTGCAGTACTTCCCCAGTTACGCCTTCTTTTTCACGCGTTATTCCCCATTCCGCGTGTTACGCCCACTGTTCCGCCTACTTTTGTTGTGTGCGCTGCGCTATGTGTGCTTTTGCTGTGCACGTAGCGCACGCCGTTTGATGACGTGTGTGCCCGCGTGCGACATGCACCGATTTGGCGCACAACCAGTGGGAAACACGCGCAGTGCCTTCCTTGAATCGCACGCGTGGGCGTGCGCTTGCTTTCTCACACTTGCGCCACCTTGCACCTGCTTGCGCTGGGATTTTCGGCGCATGTTTGTTCCATGAATCGGCTCCTTAAAGTGTAATGATGTATCCATTTCAGAGCCCATTGATACCTTACCCATGCTAAGCGCTCCCGCCTTTGATGTTGAAGGCTGCTGCACTTTTGCAAGGCATGATCCAGTTTGAGAAGGATATTGTCTACCCTGATCTTTGGAAGCAGCATTATTGTTCCTCTGCTGCAAATCAGAGAATGCTACCACATTAGTCTCAGGGAGGTGAATTGACTGCACAAAGGTAGATTTTACAGAGTTTTTTTAAATCTTTTTAATTTTTTTATTCTTATACTTGGGCTCGCTGGTTTCCTGCACTCCATCTTCACCACTCTTGCCTCTTTTCTTTTTGTCCTTATCCTAGAACGAGCATTCTCTTGGGGTAGTCTGAGTCACTGTATTATCCACCTCATCCACTATATTGGGCAGTGTTCTAAATTCTTCTAATATTGTTTCTTATAGTGGAGTATCATCAAAAATAGAATCCATTGTGTTCCTCACAGGGAAGCTGGCCATGCCTTGACAGTCCGCATCAGTGTTCTGCTCGGCCCCTCCCTGCACCTGCTTCATTGCTACTGTATCTTCAATCCGTTTTTCAGAATCTACCATGACTTCCTGGAATTCCACCATGTTTTGCTCCTGATTCATGGCACCCAGCTTCAATTCCAATACTTCTTTGAACAGTTCAGAATGTATAACTGAACGTAAACCTGTGAGAGATGCATCACATGCGCCCAGTCTTTAGTTACCACTAAGAGGATTCCAGATGGAGCTTGCACCTCCATTTGTAGAAGCTTAAAGACATTTAGCAAGGATGTGAGGGCATAGTTTGAAGGCAATAACACGGCCTCAGAATTCGTCTGTGAAGGACCACTTACTTCCTCATCACATTCCTCAATAGCATCTTTTTTTAGAGAAGCATTAATTTATCTTCTTGTTAATGTTTTTGGTCATTGTATTATATTCCAAACCCTCCGTCCACAGATTGCGGACTTGTGCCGCAGATGGCGAGGATATGTCTTCCATCTTTATTGCGTGGTGTATGTTTTAGTAGCTCCCATCAATGGATCAACAGACATCATATTACGTGCCCCAAAGTCGGGTTACTAAAGACCTGTCATCAGTGATAAAACCGCCCTCACTTCATAAGCCACCATTTTCAAGCTCCGGGCTCGCAAGTCATCAGTCAGTGCCCCGCTCCGTACATTATACATTTTGGCGAGCTGGAGTTTTTTTTAGCTTGACATCTCAGTAAATTGAGTATGAAAAAACAATGGGAGTAACGTAATATTCTCTCCACACACGTCCAGAAAGTTTTCACTGGCAAGGCAGAAATCCGCCACAAAACAACCCAACAGCAGTCACAGTCGAGTGCACTTCTTGGAATTATATGTAGCCTAAACTCAGAAATTAGCTTGATGCAAGGGCACAGGAGCAAATTGCAGCTAGCAACAACTAGCTGCAAACGTTGATGCAGTATTTGCCAGCTTCCAAACCAAAGCCAATACAAAGCCTTTGCTAACTTCTGGAATACTATACCAGTCAATCAAATGGTTTGGAGCACACCGCTGGGTACTGTCTCATCAACAGGGGCACTGCACTCTGTGACATGCGCATGCCAACCTCAGCCCCAGCCGCCCTGGTCTCAGATAATGAACCCCCCATCAGCCCAACCGGCCCTCCTCCTCTGGCACTCACGTCCGCTCACAGCTTCTCAGCTTATAGCCTTGAGGTCTTGGCTTGCAGCCTGCAGCTCACTGCGATCGCGACCACGATGAGACTAAAGCAAAGCACGTTGTGGCATCAAGCCACAACGTGCAAGGTTCAAGAAAGAACACGAAGAACGGCCGCTTCTGACACTGCTTCTCTACCACAAAGCAGAGGTATTTTGGAACATTCTCTGTATCACTTCACCATAAGGCTTTGTGCGCCATTATAAGGCATGAACTACACATCATAAACCAGCAGGACAGGGTTGAAGGAGGAGAAGGATGGTAGGGTGAGAAGGAAGGAGAAGAGAAAAAACAACAGAGTCTAAGTAATTAGATCATTGTGGAACACTGAGTAGGATGCGGAGGAAGGCATGGAGGAAGAAGAAACAGAGGGATGCGAAGAATGGAAGGGAGTGATGGGAAAGTAAGAGGCAGTGCTAGCCAACCTTTAGGAATGAGAGATTTATGGAATGTTGAGGAGGAAAAGGAAGGAAAGAGGAAGTAGAAGGACAGGAGAAAGGAAGAGGAACAAAAGAGGTAAAGGAAATCTCAATATGAATGAAAAGATTGTGATCCCTTAAAGAGGCAGAGAGGTAGAGCTGAGAGAAGGTGCCAGCACTCTGCGAGAGCAAAGTGGTGAGAGAGCTCAGCAGAAAAGGCACTGCTATTTGAGATCCCTGTTAATTCGGTGAGAAGCCTTAATACCAACATTCTTTCCCAGACCAGCGAAATTGCAGCAGAGGTGAAGCCCAGATTCAAGTGCTGAATTAATTTGCTTGATATCATGTCATGACAATACCTGACTTTGAATGGAGAGTGCCCAACAACTGGAGGACGAGAAACATTCATGAGGAGTTTGATAATCAAGTGTCATGAAGGACGCACAGAAATATCTAAAAGCCTAGGAACTCATCACGAGTTGGACGGAGTGGGAAAAATGTGGCGGTAACGCTATTACTGCCGCATTACCCCTCTGCCCAATCCCGAGATTTACCTTCAGCTTTAAGATGGAGGTAAATCTCCAGCTTTCCACTCATTTTTGGCTATTTGGCTATTATAGACAGCTCCATTACCGCTGGCTGTAATAGCACAGAAAAGCCCCATAGAGTCCTACAGACACTAAATAAATGGGGATTAACAGTGCCACCGCAACTTGGGATCAGGCAAAAATTGCGCCAGACCGAGTTGCAGTGACGCTAATACCGTTGGGCGGTATCCTGACGCATTTACCGCTGGGATACCACCCAACTCATGATGAGTGCATCCCAGCTAAAGAACACCAGTAAGACCTACCTGAACAATATCAAACGTGCCGGCGTCAGTGAAGTAACTGGACCGCACTCGCCCATGAAACACAACGCACCCCAGCAAAGAAGGCACGACGGAGAGCATGCCTAATTCTACCACAAGGTGAGGAGAGAGCGCCAGAGGGACTGAAATCATACGGGGGAGGAGGGAGGATACTTACCCCAGTCGGTCAGTCTTGAACACAGTCCTCCTGTATTTTCAGGCAGAACCTTCCCCGCAGACCACATCAGGGCAAAGCTGAGAAGCATACCAGCAAGTAACCCGGCTGGGTGGCGTCCCTGTGGATACCAGGTGAGCGTAACAGAACGCAAAGCCTACCATAACAAATCCACCTGGGCGCCATGGAGACATCGAAATGGACCAATTGGCCCAATTACTAGGAGAGCTTCGTGCTGAGGTTCATTCTGCCCGACAAGAGACTAATGCCCTCTGGAGAGACCTAATAGTGACCAAAGAACGCACTGAAGAGATTAGCAGGCAATACTTGCAATCACAGGCAGGACAGAAGCCTCTACCTTGAAGCAATCCAACAATGCAAAACCCTGCCATACCACCCACTCCGGTACAGATCACGTTACCTGGAACAGTGCCCCTGGCACCACCAGGAAGGTTCTCAGGTGACCCACGGAAGTATACGGCATTCATCAATCAGTGCCGCCTTCATTTTCTTTGTAGGCCTGGTGCATTTCCAAACGACCAAGCTCGGGTAGCTTTTGTCTTATCATACCTGAGTGGTAGTGCAGCAGATTGGTCGGTGCCGTTGGTAACCCATGACGATCCTCTATTTTTAAATTTTTTTTAATTTATTTTTTTATTCTTTATTTGTTTTGGTTTATAAAAAAAAATCTTTACAAAAATACATAAAAGAAATCCGATATTTCATTTTCATTTCATTTACATTTCAATTTTTCCAAATTTCTCCAATAGCTTAATCACAATTAGACAAAGTTTAAAAATTTCACTTTCCGATCATCGAAAGCTAGGTCCAATTGAACACAGTTAAAAAAATCTTCATTTTCATTTTCAAATCCTCAATAACTAAATCACAATTGGACAAGGTTCAAACAAGAGAACACACCAATTAAAACTATTTATGTTCATTTCAACTTCCTTATCAAAACTTCAATAGCTGAATCGCAATTGGACAAGGTTCAAAAAGAAATCAAATGCTAAAAAAGGGCACAAATGTTTCTCAAAAAAGTTGTACCCTAACATTTAGATTACCTTTACTGTTGTGTAACATTTTGTACCAAATAAATTCTCTGTCGACCTCAGCCGGGTTATGTACATATTTTCCAAAATATAGCAGTCTTTTTTCCCTAAGGGCTGGACACACCGATAAGATGTGCTTCAGAGTCTCAGCCGTACCTTCTATATGACAGTATCTACACCATGACCAAGAACCCTGAACATTCTGTCTGATAGAGTTAATTTGATTCATAGGTAATACATTAAACCTAAAACGCATAAAATCATTTTTCGTTCTTTTGTTTGGATACTTAACTAGAAAACTTTCCATTAACGGAAACCATTAATTAAGAGCACACACATGATTGTACAGTTTTGTCTTTAGTATACCATTTTTTGTATTCAACCAGTCGAAACCTAGGACACTTTCTTTAACCCTAGATGGTTTGTTCTTCAAGGAAGTAACTGACATACCTAGGTCCTTAAGGTTTTTTAGGGTTTCTTCATGCAGTGCCTCTATAAAAGGGTTTTCCGTAACCCTTCCAGCGTGGAAATATAATGAGTTCTCCTCTGCAGATTTACATTTCCTCCAGAGCATCATTCTTTTCCAGGTCACCAGGGCCTGAAGAGAATTTAGCCCAAATTCATATTTAATTAAATTAAAAGGAATGCATTTGGGTAGCCAAAATAATACAGATCTCCAAATATAGCTCTCTATAAAGGAACAATTCCCCTCACATCTTACAGATTCTAATTCGGCTCCTTATATTAAGCGGGGGATAACTTTTTTTGTATAAAATTATCTCAATGGAGACATTGTAAATTTACCAAATTTGGAGTCTGAGGCCTGCATTTGGGAGATGGCAATGTCTGTTTTGAGTTTCAGTTGAGTCCTAAGCAGGGGTCTCGAGTTGGTGCCCGATATTACAAAACCCAAATATTTCAACTCTGATTGAGCTTTAATTCAGGTAGTACCACATAACCAAGAGAATAGATTCAACTTCTTGTTTTTCCTGCCTAAACGGAGTATCACCGTTTTGGCTGGATTAATCCTTAACGCTATAGAGGAGATGAAGCCCTCGAAGGCCTTAAGCAATCTTTGTAAACCCACCTTTGTGCTATCCATAAGGAGAAAGTCAAAAGTCTAGGAGAAACAAGGCCCTTATTCAGCAGCGCCAAATTCGCACCGCTCACATACAGGTTGAAAATTGTAGGTGCCAATCTGCACCCTTGTTGAAGACCATTATATATAGTAAGTTCATCTGAGAGCAGTCCCTCTGAATCTAGTCTCACCTTCACACCTGTCTGTGAGTAGATTGCCCTAAGTATGTCCAACAAAATTGGAGGCATATTCAATGCACTTAATCTCTGCCACAGAATTGACCTATCAACCAGGTCAAAAGCAGAGCTTAAGTCCATTGATGCAACAAAAACAGAGGCTGCCCCTTTCTTCAAAGCCTCTGCTCTTAGACAGTTCAAAATCAGCCCCCACATTCGGTGCCCATGTTTTTTCTGAAGCCAAATTGCCTCATATCCAAGATTTGTTTTTCGGCCATCCATTTTTGGATATCTCTTAGAACCAAAGATGAAAACAATTTTGATTCTGGGTCCGCAATGGCTATTAGTCTGTAACTCGTAGGACAGAAACCAGATCTCTTTTTAAAAATAGGGATAATAATTGATACCCTCCAAGACAGGGGGATCATTTTCATTACCAGTATATTAGTAAACAGAAGGGTAAGTATTTTAGACCAAATTTCGGGGTCACACTTGAAGATTTTATTGGATAAATTATTGGGCCCTGGTGCCCCAGAATTTTTAGATTTGTTTATTACATTTTTAATGTCCCACTCGTTAAAGTCCAGCAGCCATTTGGGATCATGTTTTCCCATAGCATAAGTCTCTTCCTTTTTGGTGTGGTACAAATTTGAAAAGTGGCCCAGCCACTTTGATTCGTTTATCGGATTCAGGAGAGACACTTTTGGGGGTTTGTCCTAGTTGTTAATCAGGTTCCAGAAATTAATTGACTTATTTCCCCGCAATGCCTTGAGCATATTTTCTCCATCTTTCTGACTTCTAATGGTTCGATGTTGGATAGACCAGTTTTTATATCTTTGCTTGATTTTCTTAAGCTTATCCAGTGTGTCTACAAGCATGTACCCTGCTTTCCTTACTTGTCTAATCTCTTTTCTCATCAGACGTTTTTTTTTTGTCCCTTAATTCCAAGTCACAATTATGAGATTTCCACTTGGCACCAGCCTTTAATGTAGCTTCTGAGTCACCTAGTTTGCCCAAGGAACAACTTATGTAATCTATGAATTTAAGTGCAGAATATATCTCCAGCCTCTGATGTTCAGAAAAAGAATCATGGTCTTCAATCATAGTAGCCGTGAAACTACTTGTTTTTTTACCCGACTATTTGATTCTATTCCCCGCACAGTTGATATTCAGGCTATATTTATAGTTAGTTGTTACTTCATTTGGTACAATGATGTCTAGTTCCAGGACAAGCATACAGTGATCACTGAGATTGGTTTCAATTATATCAAAATTGCCTGTATAATTGAACACACCAACTGAGCATATAATGTAGTCAATTATGGAGTTATGTCCTCTGGCCTTCCAAGTGGGCAAACGATTGACCAATATTTCCAATCCCCACACCTCGGAAAAGTGCGTCCACATTCTTCCCCTGCATTTCAAGTTTGCACCTGTATGATTATGCTCTTCCACATTACTGATCAGGGTATCTCCAAATAAAGGGTCAACATAAATGTCAGCATTAACATCCCCAGCAATCACAATATGTCCTTTATTATTCACTGCTAGCCAAGTCTCCAATAGGGATCCCAGACTACATAATTCCAACCAAAGTTGACAATCTGAATATTCTGCCGTGTTCCAGTATATATTTACCAGCAGAAAAGGAGTTTCCCTAGCGTTAAAAAGCAGTGTTAAACCCACCGCTAAGAAATGAAAAGAAAAAGCCTATTCACCCATGATTATAGGATTCAATTCATTTTTAACAGCAATTGTAAGGCCCCCTTTAGGGCGCCCCCTATTACCCCCTTGAGCACACATTGAACAGACCGTGTATCCCTCCCAGCATAAGGGAGCCCTCGACCAAGTTTCTTGGATACACAGTATATCGTATTGGGCAAGTTCCTTCATAAGGGGCACGTTATGTAGCAAATTAAATGACCCCCTAGAATTCCAGCTCAATAATTAAAAAAAACGCTTTCCAGTCACTATAGGGGCTTCCCTAATTTCTTGAGAGTAACAATAGATTCTCGCAAATTCAGGGCATGGCATCTCCACTCCTGTTTCTCCACCATACCCTGTGCTTCCTCTTTCTCACCAGAAGTCCCATTCTGATGTTCTTCCTTAAATGCCTTATAATTATTACCCAAGGGAGGTAATAATTTAGGTTGAACGGGCACATATTCAAAAATGTCATAGCCTCTACGGTGGAATTGTTCAGCCTCTTTCATTACTAGGTTTCTAACCAGAGGGGACGGTATTACTAGACGCACATAATCAAGGTGCTGCCTATGTATATAGTCTACAAGGTAAATGTCAGCCGATTCAATCAGACCCAGATTAGGGATCTGTCCAAATAATGACAGTATAAATGGTCTGTTTAGTGAGCAATTCATCGGATCTTCAAATAAAGTTGTCAGGATCAGCCCCGGTAGACCAGGTCGTACCGGGTGTTTCAGATCAAATGACTGATGGACCTGTAACTGATCCTTCACTTTTACTGAATTGGACTCATTTGCCTTTGCATTCTCCCCCAAACCAGCACAGTAGTCTTCATATGTGCCTTCCCCGTGGCTTCTCCTCCTCGACTCGGTAAACATTTTGGCAGCTTCCTGAGGATGCTTATCCCTCAACACCCTAATAATGGATTTATGTAGAGCATCATCATTCATGTCTTCCTTGGATTTCCCCTCTGTGTTATTGTGGCGAAGCTCGAAATCTCCTCCCATCGCATTTCCAGTATTGCCATTAGTAATGACTTCAAAGAAATCCTCATTGGGCTGCTCCCCCCTTATGATTTGCACTCTGGTGTCACCTCGGCCAGTCATGGGCAGGCTGTCTGCTTGGAGCATTTTATGTATGGTATGATCAGAGGTTTTATTGTTAACCATCTTTTCTATGTGATTCCCCACTGACTCAAGAGATCTCCCAAACTCACATATTCTAGTGTTCCCAGGAGGACGATAAGAATTAGCATTAGAATTTTTCCCCGAAGCCAATTTCCAGTCCGTACTGCACAAACCTCTGTTCAATGTGATACCTACGTGGTTTCTTTCCCACCCGCTTTCACCTGTACTTCCACTCCTCCCTTTATTTATGTTTTCTGTCCTGTCTACAATCATTGTTATTTGTTGGTTAGACTCCTTGGCCTTTGGAGGTCCAACTAACTCTACCCTTAAATCCGGCACTAAGGCTGCATTGAAGATCTCATAAAGATCTTCACTATGCTTTTTGTTCTTCATTACTTCACAGAGTTGTAGATCACCTTCAACATATACACTCTGTGTGGATTGATCTATACCCCTATTTACGTTGCGGGGCTCCTCCCCCCTAATGATTTTACTAAATTGTTGTTCATTTTTCAGGGAAGGGAAATCCTCATTCTCATCATCATCATGGAGTGAGTCTCTCAAAAACATGTTTGGAGGATTTAGCTAACCTTCCGTTTTTATTATTGTTATTTTTCTTCCTTTGTTTAGCTATTTTCTTTACTTGTCTTTTAGACAGTTTGGCATCTGTCTTGCCCATCTCTGTTAATTCAGGGATTGCTTTTTCCTCAGGAACATCTTGTTCCTTTTCATTCTGATGATTACTATTGCCATCCCCCATTGACTCTCTTCCTGGGTCCTGGGAGGCTTCTATAGTAATTATCCCATTAGTAGGGGATTGATGAGATGCACTAGAAGTCACTATTTTATGTCCCCTATTCATAGACGCTTTATTCTCCGCCATATTCAACCTTAGTAATTTGCTCAGTGAGTCCGACAGTTTGTCTGGTAGTGAGGTTACTTCTGAAGCCAGATTAACTACGGCCTCAGTTTGTTTACGTAAATTGGACAGGATTAGACGATTAAATATTGTCATCATTACAGTAAATTCGGAGTTAGAAGAGTCCAAGCTTGTGGCCACGGACTTATCCCTTCCGAATGATGTACCGTTTGAAAAATCCAGTAAAGCATCATAATTTACATTACTAGGGGAGTCTTTATCTTTTTCAAAGGAGAGAGGCCCCTGATGTATGTTAAAGTTTGGCACCTTCAAGTTAACCTGTGTGTTAGTTTGTATATCATCCTCCAAACAATAGTTGGGAGGGATCAATAAAGTCCTCGCTCTGTTTGCCCAGCAAGGAGCGTTCCTCTGCGCAGTTAGTGAGTTTGGCCTTGTTGGCTTCACTCTGTTTGTCCAATAGGGAACATTCTTGTGCACATTGGAAGAGTTCAACCTCAGCATCATTGGCCTCGGGCAGCGGTAAGGCTGCAGCACGAGCGAGACTAGCTCTCCTCGTGCTAATCGCTATAAAAAGTCTGCCATTGCATCTTTACGAAATAGCGGAGCTTTAGTCTTCCCCATTTTATGACAGGGACAGTTTATTTGTATTTTTTTTTTAATTTCAATGACGTTTCAACAAATATGGCACACAAGATAACTGCAAAACCTATTTTTCCCAATTTCAGTAAGGATTTAGCAAGTATAGCACATAGAGTAACTGCAATACGAGTTTTCCCAGTTTCAATGCAGTTTCAACATGAACCATACACAAGATATCTGCAATGCAAGTACAGCACACAAGGTGTCTGCAATGCCAAATTTTCTCAGTTTCAATGCGGTTTCAGCACTGACAGTACACAAAGTACCTGCAATACAAATGCAGTACACAGGATGACTGCAATACCAATTTTCGCAACTTCAGTGCAGTTTCGACATGAACAGTACACAGGGTACCAACAATACAAATACAGCAGACAAAGCCACTGAAATACCACTTTTCTTAATTTCCCAATTTCCTTAAAGATTCAGCTGGTGCAGCACACCGGGTGACTGCAGTACCAGATTTTCTCCATATTCATGCAATTTTAGCATACATAGTACCAGCAATAACAATTTTTCCCAATTCCAATGCAGTTTCAATGAGTACGGCACACAAGGTACCTATATTACCAGTTTTCTCAGATTCTATGCAGGTGTATCAAGTATTTCACACAGAATAACTGCTATACCTGTTTTTAAGAATGATACCACCTTCCCCCGCCGCCAGCCGAACAGCCCAACAGCCGCACTTCCCAGGCACTTCCGGATGCGTGTGCCGGATGCGCGAGCACGTGTGCAGATAAGGAAGTGGCTGGAGGCTTGTGGGCGGGCCTGGAGGCGGGTCCAAAGAGGCGGTACTATGGGAAAAAGGAGAACAACAAAGTCAGAAACTCTCGCTATGCGGCGAGACCCGCGGGAGACCCGCGGTCATTGATAGTAAAGAGGAAAGTTCTTTTGTCTTATAAATACCCGCTGAGAGTACGGAACAGTCATTAATTCGGGAGTTTCACGTGTCAATCAATCCAGGGGCTTCCTCTTGCCGATGGCTTGGGTCCAGAAACAAGTTGCAGGAGGGCAGAGTAAACAGCCCAAAAGCCGTGCTTCCCAGGCACTTCCGGATGCGTGCGCCGGATGCGCTAGCCCGTGAGAAGATAAGGAAGTGGCTGGAGGCTTGTGGGCGGGCCTGGAGGTGGGTCCAAAGAGGCGGTACTACGGGAAAAAGGAGAACAACAAAGTCAGAAACTCTCGCTATGCGGCGAGACCCGCGGGAGACCCGTGGTCATTGATAGTAAAGAGGAAAGTTCTTTTGTCTTATAAATACCCGCTGAGAGTCAGGAACAGTCAGTAATTCAGGCATTTCGCGCGTCGATCAGTCCAGGGACTTCCTCTTGCCGATGGCTTGTGTCCAGAAACAAGTTGCAGGAGGGCAGAGTAAACAGCCCAACAGTCGCACTTCCTAGGCACTTCCGGATGCGTGCGCCGGATGCGCGAGCCTGTGTGGTGATAAGGAAGTGGCTGGAGGCTTGTGGGCGGGCCTGGAGGCGGGTCCAAAGAGGCGGTACCGCCGAGAGTCAGGAACAGTCAGTAATTTGCGCGTTTCGCGCGTCGATCTTTGCAGGGGCTTCCTCTTGCGACGGCTTGGTTCCAGAAAGAAGTTGCAGGAGGGCAGAGTAAACAGCCCAACAGCTGCACTTCCCAGGCACTTCCGGATGCACGATCCTCTATTACATGACTTTGGGGGGTTCCAGAGAGAAATGGAAAAACTTTTTGCTCGCCATACCCAGGAACAAGCAGTAGACAATGAACTCTTGTCCCTCCGACAGGGGAATCAGGACTTGTTAACGTACATTGCTACATTCAACAGACTGGTTGCCGAAGCTAAGTGGCCAGAAAACAAAAGAACCACGTTATTCCATCAAAGCTTATGAGGCGAATTAAAGGATGTCTTAGCCCAGATGGTTGATCCACCCAGAGACTGTGCAGAATTCATAAATCTGGTCATGCAGCTAGACCACCGGTTGCAGGACCGAAAGGCAGACCGGTCTAAGACGGACCCTTGGACCGTGTATGTTCGACCAAGGGAAAACACACCCTGTGTACCTGAAAAGGCTGTAGAACCCATGCAGATTGGAGGGATACGGCCTCCATTAACAAAATAAGAGCAGGACAAAAGAAGACAACAACAGCTTTGTTTGTATTGTGGGAAACCAGGACATTTCCTGAAGGACTGTCCAGTAAAACTCCCAAGAAGAACAGTCGGGGCCACAGAGAAGGATGAAGCTAAGGAATCAGAAAACTACCAAGCTCGACAAACGTAGAGGTCAGTTTGTCGAGTGAGAAGAAAGAGTTGCTGACCTCGTACTTTGCAATACCAGTGATCTTAATTAACCACCAACAGTCGTCAAGAATGCATGCCGTTGAAGCATACATCGATAGCGGAGCAGTTGGAAATTATATTGATCAAGAACTGGCGGCAAATTTGGGGCTTCCTTTGTGTTCTAAGCCAACTATGGACAAGGTAACCACCATGGATGGGACAGAAATCGCTTCCAGACCAGTTACCCAGTGCACAGCCAGGGTAACCTTGCTGGGCCAGGACGGACATCGGGAATCTATTTCATTCGATCTCATCAAGGCACCTCAGTTCAGGCTAATACTAGGGATGCCATGGTTGGTTGCTCACAGCCCTTTGATAGACTGGCGGGCACGAAAATTAACCTTCCCCAGTGACTGCTCCCCTGCCTGCTATTACCAAGAGGAGAAACCCAACGTCTGTATCCCCAAGACTCACGGAGTGACAGTATCAACCCTGGGAGCAACTAATACCTTGCCAAGTGAATACCATGATTTCCAGGATGTTTTCCGAAAGGACCAAGACAATACATTGCCGCCGCACAGGCCCTATGACTGTCAGATTGACCTTGTTCCTGGTGCACAAATCCCTTGCGGCAGGATCTACACTCTCACAGAACCAGAAAACCTTCATTTGAAATCCTATTTAGACCAGTACCTTGCAAACAGATTTATCCGTCCTTCGAAGTCCCCCGCATCCAGGCCTTTGTTCTTCGTACCGAAAAAGGAAGGAGACTTGAGAACCTATATTGAATACCGCACATTGACCAGATCACCGTGAAGAACCGCTACCCCTTGCCACTTATCCCTGAGATGCTAGACCAAGTTAAAGATGCCCAGATTTATACCAAATTGGACCTTCGAGGAGCGTACCACCTGGTCCGAGGCAGAAAAGGAGATGAATGGAAAACCGCCTTCCGTACTAAGTACAGCTTGTTTGAATATCAAGTCATGCCCTTTGGGTTATGCAACACTCCTGCGGCATTCCAATATTTCATGAATGACGTCTTAAAGGAGTTAATTGATGTGTGCGCCTTAGTGTACATAGACGACATCTTAGTATACTCAGCCTCGGAACAAGATCATGTCAGGCACGTTCGTTCAGTCCTCACCAAACTCCGTCAACATCGCTTGTTTGCAAAGCTTGAAAAATGCTTTTTTCATGTCACCGAAGTAGAATTTCTTGGTTTCATCTTTACTCCAGTAGGCATCAGAATGGACGCACAAAAGGTAGATGCCATTCTGAAATGACCTTCACCGACGTCTCTGAAAGGGGTACAAAGCATGCTGGGCTTTGTGAACTTCTACCGCCGGTTCATCCCAGACTTCTCTTAGGTTGTGCACCCAATCACAGTACTATTACGAAAAAACAATAAAAAAGTTTGCTTGGACCGAAGAAGCAGAAGAAGCCTTTCAGGAATTTAAACAAAGGTTTACCTCCGCTCCAATCCTGCAACATCCTCGTCCAGACCTCCCTTATGTCGTTGAAACTGATGCATTCAGTCTCGCAATGGGGGCTGTCATTTCACAGAGAAACCCGGAAACCGGCCAGCTACATCCTGTGGCCTTCTGGTCGAAAAAGTTCTCACCTCCAGAGATTAATTATGCCATCACGGACAAGGAACTCCTGGCTATCAAATCCACCTTTAAAGCCTGGAGGCACTACCTTCTGGGGGACAGACACACCATTACAGTCATCACAGACCACCGAAACCTGCAATATCTCAAAACAGCCAAAGCCCAGTCCTCGCGCCAATTACAGTGGGCCCTTTTCTTCACCAAATATGATTTTGTAATCACATTTCAACCAGGAGTCAGAAACAGAAAGGCGGATGCCTTATCTTGCATGGGCATAGATGAAATAGTATATACAACTCCAGACCCAGTACCTATCATACCTGAAGACAAACTCGTGGGTATCACGACCGCCTTAACACAAGCAGAACTACGAAAAGAAATCCAATGGACAATGAATCCTGATGCCTACCTCGCATGGCAAACTCAAGGAGAACAATATACCATTAAGGACCATCTACCCTTTTTTAGGGATTGCCTATATGTACCCAAGAAGGAATTAAAACAGCATATTATTTCAAACTATCATGATTCACTGATCGAAGGGCATCCTGGGATCGCCAAAACCCTAGCTAAGGTGAAAGAGAACTTTTGGTGGCCTACCTGGCATAAGGACATCATTCAGTATATTCAGTCCTGTGGTGTCTGCGCACAAAATAAATCACAGAAACAAAAACCATCTGGTCTCCTACAACCATTGGATATTCCTCCAGTTCCATGGCACACTCTTTCCCTTGACTTCATCACTGATCTACCTCCAAGCCAAGGGTTCAACACCATCCTTGTAGTTGTGGACTTATTCTCGAAGATGGCCCATTTTATTCCTCTCAAAGGCCTCCCAGACGCAGCCACTTTAGCAAAAGTGTTCCTGGAGGGTGTGGTTAAGCTACATGGCTTCCCTTCGGTTCTGGTCTCTGATCGAGGCAGCTAGTTTGTTTCAAACTTCTGGAAAAAATGTTGTGCAGTGGCGCAGATTGACATTCGGCTATCTACCAGTCACCATCCCCAAATGGACAGCCAAACCGAGAGAACCAATCAGACACTCAAGCAATATTTACGGTGTATGCTGCACCACGAACAAAGGAATTGGAAAGACCTATTATGGATAGCCGAATATGCATATAACAATTCTTTGCATTCAGACACGGGACAAACGCCCTTCTATACCCTTTATGGCATCCACGTACCTCTGAACTAGACCTTCCAGCCAGCTTGGAAATGCCAGCGGTAAAGACTTTACACACAACCATTACTCAGGCTTTCAAAAGGGCAAAGGAACAATTTCATGCCAAAGAAAAACAAAAGAGATTCGCCAATCAACACCGGAAAAAGGCCCCTGATTATCAAGTAGGAGACAAAGTTTGGTTAGCCGCTAAATTCGTACCCATCAAGGGAACCCGGACATTTCATCCCAGATTCTTAGGACCCTATACCATTAAGGCAATTATCAACCCAGCAACGTGAAACTGGATTTACCACCTAATCTACACATCCACCTGGTATTCCATGTGTCCCTCCTGAAACCAATGCAACCCGGCACACGGATTGGGACACCACCTAAGTCCATACTTGTTGACGGAGAACCAGAATTCAAAGTCAAAGATATCGGACTCCAAATACTCTAGGACCAAGCTATATTATCTTGTCAATTGGAAAGGATTTGGACCACAAGATAGATCCTGGGAGCCCAGTGAGAATATCCACACACCACATCTAATCAGGAAATTCCATCGGAACTTCCCAACCAAACCTGGGCCAGACAGAAGGAACACCAGGGGAGGGGCCTTAGGGGGGAGTGCTGTCATGACCCTCGCCCAAAACCCCCTCTGGCAAACCCATTGGCCAGGTGGAGTCAGGACTTGGGCCTCTAGAGCCTGGCATCCTCTTCAAAAGCCCTCATGGGGCCAGTCCTGGCGCCTATGGGGCCAGGCTCATACACCATGGAAAACAATGTGCTTGGGAACTACTTTATTGTATTGTCAGCCAACATGGAGGCATCCACATAGCTTGGTTCCTAAGAACCAAGCTATGCGGTCTAGTGTTTTGGGTGTGGTAGCCTAGGGACTACTTTACCTGCACTATTTTGTTGGGGCTATTTAAACCGGACCCGAGCAAGACAACACGCTTCGCGTTACTTTGCTGCTTGCAACGTGATGCTCACCGTGTGCAGCTATTCCCTCAACCCTCGGAGAAGCAGAACCTGCGAGGAGACAAAAGGAACATCATTAGCAGCAGCATCTTACCTGCAGTCTTCATCTTTAAACACTCGCAGCTACTGAGAACAGCTTCCTCGAATCTGCACGCCTCTGGGACAGAACAACCTGAAAGAGGAAGATAGAGGCAACATTAAAGAAAGCAGTAGAGACATTTACAAGTTACGAACTGCTCAAAAGGCTTACATGGCTGGTCGCTTCTCAGCTGGCACCACTCCGGACATTCCACTCGCGCTGAAGAACACCGCGACCTACAAGGAAGGAAAACACAGGTTAGCAAAGGCAAGACTTTGCAGCGCTGCGCATAGCGCTTACCTACCGCATCATAGCGCTCTTAATGCACCATCATTTACCAGCGGGGCTCAACCAAGCCAGTTCGCCGTGCTGAAGCTCCGCATACCTAAGGGAGAAACAAGAGACATTTTAAACAAAGAAAGGCATGCAGGATAGCAAAAAAACTAAAGAACAGCAATAAGACCTACCTGAACAATATCAAACGGGGCGGCGTCAGTGAAGTAACTGGACCGCACTCGGCCATGAAACACAACGCGCCCCTGCAAATAAGGCAGGACGGAGAGCACGCATAATTCTACCACAAGGTGAGGAGAGGGCACCAGAGGGACTGAAATCATACGGGGTGGAGGGAGGATACTTTCCCCAGTCGGTCAGTCTTGAACACAGTCCTCCTGTATTTTCAGGCAGAACCTTCCCCGCAGACCACATCAGGGCAAAGCTGGGAAGCATACCAGCGAGTAACCCGGCTGGGTGGCTCCCTGTGGATACCAGGTGAGCGTAACAGAATGGATGGGGGTGCAGATTTACTAATCCAACACCAATCAATAAGGACAACTAAAAGGTTTGGCAAAGGGAGTCCGTTTAAAGACAAGAACAAAAAACGGGGAGTTATGAATATCAGCAATGGTGCGATCATCCTTCTCGCTTCAACTCCAACGAACTTCATGAAAATTATAGCATTTATACTGAAAACTTGTCATCATCGACGTGTAACACTCACAAGTTGACATGCAATTCTATTGGTTAGGAAAAGGTAACTTTAATATAGGTACTATCAGGGTAATTCATAGAATTTCGCAGAAAAGTGTCGCAAGCGGCTGGCGCAGAGTGTCCGCGTGCGATTGTCTGCGCCATGCACGTGCGCTAAAACCGATTTCCGCGCACAGCGTATTCATGGATTTTAGGCTCCCAAACCAGCCGTGGCGCAGAGTATCGCAGCGACCCTGCAGCAGCGCCAGTAACGCCCCCAAGAACGCCCTCGCGCAAGGAAAAGCCATCACAATCGCTAAATCATCGCAAAGGGCTGCGCTAACCCTGGACCAGTTTACAGGGCTGCCAAACAAGGAACGCAAAGCGGGTAACGTTCATATCAGGGGTACGCGGGAAGTTTTACACGCGATTAGCCAGGGTACGTGTATTACAGGGGTACGCGGGAAGTTTAACACGCGATTGGCCAGGGTACGTGTATTAGAGGGGTACGCGTGAAGTTTTACACGCGATTAGCCAGGGCACGTGTATTACAGGGGTACGCAGGAATTATCACACACGATTTGGCTGGGTAGGTGTATTACAGGGGTACACGGGAAGTTTTACACGCGATTTGGCTGGGTACGTGTATTACAGGGGTGCGCTGGAATTATCACACGCGATTTGGCCAGGTACGTGTATTACAGGGGTGCGCGGGAATTATCACACGCGATTTGGCTGGGTACGTGTATTACAGGGGTGCGCGGGAATTATCACACGCGATTTGGCTGGGTACGTGTATTACAGGGGTGCGTGGGAAGTTACACACGCGATTAGGCTGGGTGGGTCCTCACAGGTGTTCCCTGTACACCCTCCACGGCCCCTGCAGGCAGCCCACAAAACAGGGGACTACCCTGCACACCTGCTCATGTCCCCCTGCACCCCCACCCCCCAGCCACCAGGGGCAGCCTCCACCAGGCCCCCACTCATGTCTCCCTGCACCCCCATCCCCCAGCCACCAGGGGCAGCCTCCACCAGGCCCCCACTCATGTCTACCACCCCACCCCCCAGCAGTGCAGGGGCACCCTCCACCAGGCCCCCACTCATGTCTCCCACCACCCCCACCCCCCAGCCACCAGGGGCAGCCTCCACCAGGCCCCCACTCATGTCCCCTATCACCCACACCCCCCAGCCACCAGGGGCACCCTCCACCAGGCCCCCACCCATGTCTACCACCACCCCCACCCCCCAGCCACCAGGGGCAGCCTCCACCAGGCCCCCACTCATGTCCCCTATCACCCCCACCCCCCAGCCACCAGGGGCACCCTCCACCAGGCCCCCACCCATGTCTACCACCACCCCCACCCCCCAGCCACCAGGTGAAGCATCCACCAGGCCCCCACTCATGTCCCCTATCACCCCCACCCCCCAGCACTGTGGGGCACCTGCCAGCAGGCCCCAACCCATGTCACCCACCACCCCCACCCCCCAGCAGTGCAGGGGCAGCCTCCACCAGGCCCCCACTCATGTCTCCCACCACCCCACCCCCCAGCCACCAGGGGCAGCCTCCACCAGGCCCCCACTCATGTCTCCCTGCACCCCCATACCCCAGCCACCAGGGGCAGCCTCCACCAGGCCCCCACTCATGTCTCCCACCACCCCCACCCCCCAGCCACCAGGGGCAGCCTCCACCAGGCCCCACTCATGTCTCCCACCACCCCCACCCACCAGCCTCCAGGGGCAGCCTCCACCAGGCCCCCACTCATGTCTCTCTGCACCCCCATCCCCCATCCCCCAGGGGCAGCCTCCACCAGGCCCCCACTCATGTCCCCCTGCACCCCCACCCCCCGGCCACCAGGGGCAGCCTCCACCAGGCCCCCACTCATGTCTCCCTGCACCCCCATCCCCCAGCCACCAGGGGCAGCCTCCACCAGGCCCCCACTCATGTCTCCCACCACCCCCACCCCCCAGCAGTGCATGGGCACCCTCCACCAGGCCCCCACTCATGTCCCCTATCACCCCACCCCCCAGCAGTGCAGGGGCACCCTCCACCAGGCCCCCACTCATGTCCCCTATCACCCCCACCCCCCAGCCACCAGGGGAAGCCTCCACCAGGCGCCCACCCATGTCCCCCTGCACCCCCACCCCCCAGCCACCAGGGGAAGCCTCCACCAGGCCCCCACCCATGTCTACCACCCTTCCCACCCCCCAGCAGTGCAGGGGCACCCTCCACCAGGCCCCCACTCATGTCTCCCAGCGTGCTACGTGTATTTCAGGGGTGCGCGGGAAGTCCCACTCGCGAATAGCCTGGGCGTGTGTATTTCAGGGGTGCGCGGGAAGTTCCACACGCGAATAGCCTGGGCGCATGCATTTCAGGGGTGCGCGGGAAGTTTTACACGCGACTTCAGCAGGGTACGTGTATTTCAGGTATGCGCGGGAATTCTCACACGCGATTTGGCTTGGTACGTGTATTACAGGGGTGCGTGGGAAGTTACACACGCGATTAGGCTGGGTGGGTCCTCACAGGTGTTCCCTGTACACCCTCCACGGCCCCTGCAGGCAGCCCACAAAACAGGGGACTACCCTGCACACCTGCTCATGTCACCCACCACCCCCACCCCCCACCATCCAGGGGCACCCTCCACCAGGCCCCCACTCATGTCCGACTCATGTCTCCCACCACCCCCACCCCCCAGCACTGTGGGGCACCTGCCAGCAGGCCCCAACCCATGTCACCCACCACCCCCACCCCCCAGCAGTGCAGGGGCAGCCTCCACCAGGCCCCCACCCATGTCTCCCACCACCCCCACCCCCCAGCCACCAGGGGCAGCCTCCACCAGGCCCCCACTCATGTCTCCCACCACCCCACCCCCCAGCCACCAGGGGCAGCCTCCACCAGGCCCCCACTCATGTCTCCCTGCACCCCCATACCCCAGCCACCAGGGGCAGCCTCCACCAGGCCCCCACTCATGTCTCCCACCACCCCCACCCCCCAGCCACCAGGGGCAGCCTCCACCAGGCCCCCACTCATGTCTCCCTGCACCCCCATCCCCCAGCCACCAGGGGCAGCCTCCACCAGGCCCCCACTCATGTCTCCCACCACCCCCACCCCCCAGCAGTGCAGGGGCACCCTCCACCAGGCCCCCACTCATGTCCCCTATCACCCCACCCCCCAGCAGTGCAGGGGCACCCTCCACCAGGCCCCCACTCATGTCCCCCTGCACCCCCACCCCCCAGCCACCAGGGGCAGCCTCCACCAGGCCCCCACTCATGTCTCCCTGCACCCCCATCCCCCAGCCACCAGGGGCAGCCCCCACCAGGCCCCCGCTCATGTCCCCTATCACCCCCACCCCCCCAGTCACCAGGGGCAGCCTCCACCAGGCCCCCACTCATGTCTCCCTGCACCCCCATCCCCCAGCCACCAGGGGCAGCCTCCACCGGGCCCCCACTCATGTCTCCCACCACCACCACCCCCCAGCAGTGCAGGGGCACCCTCCACCAGGCCCCCACTCATGTCCCCTATCACCCCCACCCCCCAGCAGTGCAGGGGCAGCAGGCAGTCAGGCAGCAGCAGGTGGGAGCGTGCTCGGGCTCTGGGGGGCAGTAGTTCGGCCTTCCGGGCAGGAGCGTGGTATTCCGTGTGCGTACGCGTGGCCAGCTTGGTACGGAGTGATTTTGCACGTGAAAATCCTGCACGTCAGCGTGAAAACTGAGGAAAGGCCCTCAGCGCGTAAGCGCGTCTGTGACGTGACCCGCACAGGTGTTTCCCACACAGCACGTGTTGACAGAGCACACGTGGAAAGACTGCACGTCAGAGTGTAATCGCGTGTGATTGGTGGAAATGGCCCTACACGCAGAAGTGACAAAGCGTGTGATTGGTGGAAATGGCCCTACACGCAGAAGTGACAAAGCGTGTGATTGGTGGAAATGGCCCTACACGCAGAAGTGACAAAGCGTGTAATTGGTGGAAATGGCCCTACACGCAGAAGTGACAAAGCATGTAATAGGTGGAAATGGCCCTAGCGCGTACACGCCGCGTAAGTGACGCTGGACTTGTGGGCCTGTATAAAAGGTACGTGTAGAACACGTTTTCCTTGTACGTGCTTTTCGTGGAGAGCGAGTGGGTGAATTCTGTACTTCTTGTCGTTTCACACGCGATTTACTTCACGGCGTTTCAAGTTCGTATTCCCTGTTACCTCTGACAGCTTTTTCTCTTTTTTCTCTTTTACTGGTTTACCTGGGCCTGTTCCCTCAAACAGTGTTCCCTTCTACTGTTGTCCTGTCTCCTCAGACAGCGGACAAATCTTCTTTTGGCGGGGGTGTTGCCAACCAAACGTGCTCCTTTTACACGCTCGTTTACCAGGCAGACGGTGAGTCACGCACGTATCTAACATCTGTGCTTGCCCCGTGTGTAGCCTACCCCTTCAGAGGTCATTCTAGGCTGCGTGTGACACGCATACGTTCATTCTTGTGTTTCTGGGTACCACAGCGTAGTGCAGGTTTTTCTTTCTGCACACGTGGTCTAGGAGGGGTTGCGTGCACGTCATCTCCCTTTTTTGGGCCTCCTGTGCGTTGCGTGACCCGTCATCTTTCCCCAGGGGTTACATTCAGCCTTGCTAGAGCACTAGGGTACAATTACCATCTGGTACCCAACCCCTTTGACCCCCAATTGGCCAGGACAATAGTCTACATCCACTCCCATACGCACATTAACATCAGTGCCATGGCTGGGAGGCGAGGATTCCGTAAGGGTGGCAAAGGTGGAAGAGCCACAAGTGGTGGCCGTGGTGGATCCGGTAGGGGACGTGGTCGTAACTTGCAGGGTGAGCCTGTCCCCCCATGTGTGGAGGACCAGTCACGGGCACCCATAATCGCCCCCCCCCTCCCATTGAGGCTGATGTGGCTGACACCATCCATGCTCAGCCCTTGTTGGACCAGCCCATTGTGGCACCAGACCTGGCTGACTCCATGGCTGACTTCCAGGTCAGCAGGGCTACGACACGTGCGCTGGTGCACGTTGATGCCATCATGCCACGTGGATCTGGGGCAGCAAGGTCATCTGCTGCACCAAGGAGGCAGGGCGGAGAGGCTGCAGGGGCAGCTGCGGCTCCATCCACCCCAGCCCTCACACACCCAGCCAGGACAGTGTCGGTCCTAGTCCATGCTGCTGACATTCCCCCTGACACCATCACACTACAGCCAATGCCTGCACCAACTCCCATGCTGAGTGTGCAATCCCACACTCCTGATACAGAGTCCACCAGGGCTCCTGCCCCTAGTGTCCAGAGCGGCGCAGGACACTCAGGATCACCACCACCTTCCAAGCGGAAGAGGAAGAGTGCTCGTCTGGCACAGGCTGATGCCCCAGACACGGCTACACAGTCCGGCCCGTCCAGGAAGCCCAGCTTCACGGATGACGAACTGAATGCACTTGTCGAGTATGTGTCCGGACATGACAACGAGATGGTCATTGTTGCAGGATCCAAGACCACACCTGCACAACGCCAGGCACACTGGCAGACCGTTGCGGACATCGTAAGTGCCCTTGGAATCGTGAGGCGCACAGCCAATGATTGCTGTAAGCGCTGGAATGACCTAAAGCGCAGGGCAAAGAGTAAGCTGGCCTCAAGTCATGCCGCAACTCTAGTGACTGGAGGTGGGTCTCCAGTAGTAGACATGGAACTCACTCCACATGAGTCAGTCGCTGGGACCTACGTCACGGGGGAACAGATCCAAGGCGTGGGAGATCTGGCTGATTACGAGGCATTGTCCGGTGAGTGCACATGCATGTGTGTGTCATCCATGTGCATGGTGTGTGTGTGAGGGCTTCTGTTCGGGTGCCAGGTGAGAGTGTGTGCGCCTGAGTCGTATGGGTCAGCCATGTGCTTCATGCAATCCTTCCTGTGCAGCTGTATTTGGCCATAGCAGTATCCCTTCTGCCAACAGTAGACATCTAGCCCAACTGCACGCCAGTTGCCCTTGAAGTGTCACCTTGCCACAACATATTTGCTTCTTTTTCACTGTTCATTCAGTCAGTTTGTTTGCATTCCACCACTTTCACTAGGCATGTCGCTGTCCACTAGTCACATGTCTGACATGGGTATGGTAAAGTGGAGTGACTTTGTTACCTGGATATCATTTGTACACACATGTCCCTGTGCAATTTGACCATTTCAGACTGGCAGCTCCAGGTGAAAAATCTGACCTGTTAGAATTAGAAAAGCAATTACATGCGGGAACTGGACTGAATGAATAGGTGCTGCCCTCCTCTCCAACTTCACTCAATAGCAATGGTACATGCCATCTGTGTGATGGCATGTGTGTTTCACCTGCCAATCACAGGCCAATGTGTGATGCCACTGCCAGGCAGCATGCAGAAAATGTGTTCATCTTCCATCTTGGTGTCATCAGTGTGTGCCATTTGCCTGCACTTCATACGCAGTGAGGGTGCATGCATGGGAGGGTTTTAGTCATGTGGGACATGTGTCAATCAAGTACTGGTTCTCTTGCTTCTCAGCCCTCAATGTGTGCCATGGTGCTAATGCCTGTTTCCATTTCTTTGTTTTCATGTCTTTGCAGGGGAAGACGCACCTGATACTGCTGGGGTTGTGGAGATGGTGCAGACCCAGGAGGGGTCCGAGGGCCGACCAACCACCAGTGAGGGACGTGGTGTGGTGGTGGGGGAGAACCCACAAGTGCTGCAGGTCGTGCTCTCAAGGGGTGTCTCTGGCTGCACCTCCCCCGAGCTGTACTCAGGTGTTGATTCGGATGAGACCTACGTGCCGTCGCAGGTGAGTGTTCCAGGGAGGGATTCTGTTCTGTCTCACCCACCTGCACCAGGGTCAGAACCCCCCATGGGGATGTCAGTGTTGGCAGCTACGCCTTCGGTGGTTACGGATGCAGGGTCACACTCCGCGACATCTGATCCTGTTCCTGGGCCAGCAGGTCAGAGGGGGAATGCAGTCCTGCAGCCTCAGGCATTGGCGGCACAGCAAGGCGCAGTTCGCCTTGCCCCAGACAGGTGTTTTGCCCGCCGACGTGGTGGCCGTACGCCACCCGGCAATACCGCATGGGAGCAATCCATTTACGGTATGGCTACCCAACAGGCTGCATCATCCGAGATGATGGCTCAGGCCATGGATAGGGTGGCCACTTCCATTGTCCCCCCAGAAAGGCTGATGGAGCGACTAGAGCAGGCAACCGACTCCATCTGCCAGTCACACAGGGAGGACATGTTGGGGTCCAACAGGGACAGGCGGGCGGCACTGGCGACTCTGCAGGAGGCCATCTCCATTGAGTCCCAGGGCCACAGGGAAGCCCTGAGGCAGGAGCTCCTTCACCTCAGGACGACTCTTGTTGAGCTTGAGGCTTCAACACACCAAAGGACAGAACAGCAGCTGGAGCGTCTCACCCGTACGCTCTCAGCTGAGATGCAGGCAACGAGGGCGGACGTCCGGGCATCCCGTGAGTTGTTGCATGGGGACCTCCGCACACTCATCCTCCAGAACCAGACCTACCACACCCGCATGCTTGCAGCCATGGAGGAGCAGACTAGGGCCTTGCGTGGGCTGCCTCCCATAGTGCAACCACCTCCGGATGCAGCTGCACAGGGTGATAATAGCGACAGCAGTGATACTCCCACAATAGGGTAGCCGTGTGGGCCATGAGCCCATGGAGGTGTTTTATCTTCCCAGGATCCACGCAGGTGGGTTCTGGTGTGCATCCTGTCCTCGGACCTCCTGGGTGGCCTCCCCAACCCCCCCGAGCCCATCAATGGCCATTTTTGATTGTTTCTTATTTTTATTTTTATTTTGATTTCTTTTATTCCCAATTTTTTTGGGACGATCTGTTGGCTTCCGTGGTTCCTGTGGGCATACGCTGCATTGTGGCTGGGCACATGCAGGCTTGTAATGTATTTGGTTCAGATGCTTGGGTTTGAGTCACACACACCCCTCCTGCTTCCCGTTTCCATGGGCTTGCAAAGGGTGTGCCCAAGTGACAGTGAATTACACAGTGACGTTGGACTCCCATGAGCTGTGTGGGCAGTCTGTAGTCAATACTGTGTATACATTCCTAGTGCATATTGCTGTTGTGTTGTACACTGCATGTTGCATTGATGTGTAACTCTTCTTCTGTGTCTACCTCCCAATTTGCAGGTCCCTTCCTCATGTCCACACAAGGACCTCTAGTCTGGAGATGGGGTCCATGTTGGCAGCAGTGCACCTACAACTCTACATGGCGACAACACTGCACAGTTGGTAGTGGTGGGAGTGCAGGCATTTCCAGGTGGTGAGACTACTAATATGTAACATTTGTGATGTCATGTTAATGGTACTACGTGCTCAAGTATGTTGTTGGTCCGGCATTGCTGTGAGCATTTCAGGTGTTTCAGGTTTCTAATAGTGCCACTGTACATAGTGAGACTGATGTCTTGTTGTGGGGATTACTTTGTTTACCTGCAATTAGCATGACATGGCACGGTGTGTCGTGTGGCGGTGCTGGGGTTGGGTTGGCTGACATGGCACTGTCCTCTTGTTGCATTTTGCAAGTGGGTATTCATTTTAGCTGCTTCAATGTGTAACTTCACAAAACTGCATTGGTGGTGTCTGTGTGGGTAGGGATGCACACATTGTGACACTTCCAGGTGAACAATCTCAGGCTGACATGGTATTCCCGGTTCATTCTCCAGACATTCAGGATCAGTGTCAGGTTGAGTCATCATTTATTGTCAGATGGAATGTGCCAGGGCAGTGTGCACTCCACAGGGGTGTGATTTCTATGTGAAGTAATTAGCCACTAGCTGTGTACGGGCTGCCTCCCCCCGTGCCCTTTCCCCTCCCATGCGCAGCGGCTGTGCATGTGGTTGGGGATGTGGGGCCACCACCATGTCCACGGCCAGGCCCCGGCGTGTTGCAACGTTGTGCAGGACACATGCTGCCACTATGATCCTGCACACTACTGGGGGAGCGTATAACAGCTGCCCGCCAGAACGGTCAAGGGAGCGAAAGCGTGACTTTAGCACTCCAAATGTGCGCTCCACTATGCCCCTGGTTGTAATGTGGGCTGTGTTATATCTTACCTGGGGTGGCGTGGTGGGGTTCCGAATTGGCGTCATCATGTGGGGGCTGAGAGGGTAGGCACTGTCCCCTGTGGAGGTGGTGATTGGTATCATTGGTGGGGTTGTGACCTTGCTCAGTATCCAACATGCATGCATGTGCAGTGGCATACATACTCACCAAGCAGCCATGTATCGCCATGCCGCCCAGCTTCTAGGTCCCGGCTTAGGGTGGACATTCGGTAAATGAAGCTGTCGTGGGTGGAGCCGGGATAGTTGGCATATACTGAGGTGATGATTCCCTTGGCATTACATGCTACCTGCACGTTGATGGAATGCCAGTGCTTGCGGTTCCTATAGATGTGCTCAGATGCCCTGGGGGGACGTAGAGCCACATGGGTGCAGTCGATGGCACCTAGCACTTTGGGGAATCGTGCCACAGCGTAAAAATCCAGGGCGGCAGCATGCCTTTCTGCAGGTGTTCTGGGCAGGTATATGTGCCTGCGGACTGATGGGCGTGCAGTGATGATGTTCAAGACCTGGTGTAGGCAGCGTGACTGGGTGGCCTGTGACACCACACCCACTATAGCACTTGTCCGCTGAAATGATCCAGTGGCTAAGAAGTACAGTACATTGAGGACCTTCTCCAGGGGGCTGAGTGCTTGGGAGCACAGGGTGGGTGATGTGAGGTCATCCTCCCACTCACTCACCAGGTCCAGTATGATGTGTGGTGGAAACCTGTACCTCCCATACACCTGGTCATCAGGCATCCCGAAAAGGCTGGTTCTGGGTGTGAATATTCTGGCCCTGACTATCCTCCTCCTCCTCCTTTGGTAGCCCACTGCCACTGCTGCTAGGAACGGTATGTTCATCCTGGCGTCTGAGCTTGTTATTGTTAAAGTCCGCAAATTTATGCTTTGCGCGTGTTCTAGGCGAGCGTGTGACCCGCGCACCCCTGGAATCCAGTTCCCAGTCCAATAGCGTGTGGAAATTCACACGCACCACGGGATACAGCGTGTGACCCGCGCACCCCTGGAATCCAGTTCCCAGTCCAATAGCGTGTGGAAATTCACACGCACCACGGGATACAGCGTGTGACCCGCGCACCCCTGGAATCCAGTTCCCAGTCCAATAGCGTGTGGAAATTCACACGCACCACGGGATACAGGTTCGCTGACGTACTTGCGTGTGTAAGTGGCCGCGCACCCATTAAATACACGTACATAGGCCAATCGCGTGTACGCGCACTTTTGTCCAATTACACGCGATGACACTCTGACGTGCAGTATCTCCACGTGTGCCCCGTCATCACGTGCTGAGTGGGGAACACCCGTGCGGGTCACGTCACAGACGCGCTTACGCGCTGAGGGACTCTGGTCCAATAGAATCGCGTATGCGTGCTGACGCGCTTACGCGCTAAGGGCCTTTCCTCGGATTTCACGCTGACGTGCAGGATTTTCACGTGCCAAATCACTCCGTATCAAGCTGGCCACGCGAAAACACACGGAAGACCACGCTCCTGCCCAGAAGGCCGAGTTACTGCCCCCCAGTGCCCCGAACAGCCTCCCACGTGCCATCTGCTGCTGCCTGCCTGCCTGCCTGCCTGCTGCCACCGTGCCCTGCCATTTGGTGCCTGCACATCAGCCATCTGCAGGGGTCCAGTTGCTGTGTCCACCCCTGCTGGAACTGAAGACTCCCGACTGGGATTACATCGCTCCACAGCCCAGCCCCAGGACCCAGTTGCCCACCCACACCTGCCTCTGGGGTTGCCATGTCGGGCACTTCCACATCTGGCACCAGTGGCAACCCCAGGCCAGAGGGGCAGAGGGGCACCAGCTTCACTGTCACCGAAGTTGGTGTCCTGGTGGAGCATGTCCTGGGGCAGTATGATGCCCTCTTTGGATCGTCCCGCGCCAGCAAGGAAGGACGGCAGAGGATCTGGGCCGACTGTGTGGTTGCCATCAACGCGGAGGGGGTGGCAACCCGCGACGTCCTGAAGATCAAGAAGCGCTGGGAGGACTTGAGGTCCAGGACCCTCGTGAAGGCCCGGCGCCTCGTGGAGGGGGGCCGGGGCCGCATGAGTTCCATCCAGATGAGGGTCCTGGAACGCGTACGCCCAGCGCTCCACGCCCAGATCCTTGAGAGGGAGGCCCGTCTGGAGTTGAGCGGTAAGTGTCCATGCATTACTGTGTGAGACAGGGCATGTTGCGGTGTGCTGGTTCTATGATACTTGCCTGTATGTGTGCCATAGGCCATGTATGCATGTATGTGTGCAGGGACATCATGGTAATGCATGTGCGACCAGTGATGTGTGATGCACATGGTTGTTGCATGTGTTGAAATGCCGCATGGGGAGCCCTATGCAGATTTTGAACATGAGAGCATGCCAGTCTCTGTACCTGGACATGGGTGGGGGTGAGGGATGGGTGCTGATGCCAGGTACATATATGGTAGCCATGTCTGTGTGCCTGACCTGCGTGTCTGTGACTTGTGCATGCCATGGATGCATGACACATGTGTGTGACAATGCACAGATTCAGTAAAGCAGCCAAATTACCCTTGTATCCGCTGTGTTTGGTGTGTTTGGGGCCAGATGGATGTGACTGAGGTGAAGTGTGTGCATGTGATAGGCATGAGCCATGATGCATGTGAGTTACATATCATTGAATGTTTCAAGAGTCCATTGGACATGCATGGAAATGTCCATGGCATGCACCATGCCTGTTACTGTGTGTGTTTTGCCTGGACTGACCCATGTGTTGTGGAGGGACATGATGGAAGTGTACTTTGACAGTGGTGCTCATCTGCTATTGCTTCCTGTCTAGGGGACCATTGTACAGTGCACTGATGCTTGTGTTCTTTGTCTCCCTCTACGCAGCGGCTAGTGAAGAAGAGGGCGGAGACGGCGCTGTGGAGCAAGGCGGCGGGGATGCCCCCACGGCTGCAGCGGAAGGGGTGGGTGAGCCCCCACAGGGGCCTGCTACGGTGGGAGACGGTGAGGAGCCATCCAGGTTGGTGGTTTGCACAGAGGAGGAGGAGGCCGCCACTGGGGCACACATGGGGCCTGGTGGGGGCATCCCTGCTGGTGCAAGTGGTGCAGTCCAGGGCCAGGGGCAGGAGGCAGCACAGGTCACCGTGGAGGGGCCTGTGCATGTCGCTGTCCCTGACCCTGTGAGTGCACCACCATGCACCAGCAGGGATGCCCCGTCCCAGGCCTGTCCGCAGGTAGAGGGGATGTCCATGTCACCTGACTCCCCTCCACCTGCGGACGTGGGAACCCCTGGCCGTGCGGAGAAGGTCCTGATTGGGGTTGCGATGCGCACGGCTGTGATTCGTGATGCCGTGCGTGCTTCCCGGGAGGAGCACGCACGTCATCACGAAGTGCACCGTGCCGACGTGGCCCAATTGGGATCGGCCATGTTCGGGGGTTTCCTGCATGTGTTGGCCAATGTGGCGGCCCTCTCCTCCTCTGTGCAGGCTATCCACCAGTCGTTCTCCTTGCCGTCTTCCAGCCCAGATGCCACCAGGGCCCCCTGTGGACCTGCCCCGACCAATGCAGCCAGCTCGGTGGGGATCCCATCCCTGCCACAGTCGGGAGTCAGAGATCCAGCAGAGGTGGACACCACAGCAACTGGACCCCAGCAGATGGAGGATGTGACGGCATCATCGGGCAGGGCACGTGCACGACGGCGTCGGTGGTTTCCATCAGCCTGAATGCCGTCGTGCTGGCACAGGCAGTTGCGTCGGAGGCAGCAGCAGGCTCAACGTGGGAGGCATCATGGCTCGGGGCCATCAACATCAGGGGTGCAGGCATCGGTCGGAGGGCAGGAGAACCCTGGAATGGGAGTGGCTTCCGTGTGGGAGCGGTTGTGCCAGCGGATAGGTGCGGAGCGGCAGCGGGCAGAGGAGGAACGGCTCACGATGGTCAGGGCGGAGGACTCCATGCGGAGGGCGCTGAGGCGGGCTGAGTGCCTTGAGGGTCTTCTCAGGGAGTTTGAGCTTGACACTGCGTTATCCCTGCGGGACCTCGGGGCCAGGGAACATGCCCGCCTCCAAGCCATTGACCAGGAGTTCGATGATGCCCTGGCCCATGACAACAACCAGTGAGCCGTCCGAATAGCCCGCTGCCTTTGTATATAGTTGTATAGTTAGGGTTATGTTTCCTTTGTTTTTTTGATTTTTTTTTGGTTGCGATTGGACAATGCACCACTTTTTTGTATATAGTTCAGTTTTTAGTTAGTAGTCATAGTTAGGTTTAATTTGGTTGGGCTCATGGACCCAGGATGATCTTCTTCATGGTTCTTCATTGGCTTATTTTAATTTTTCAGATTATTTTCTTGGACATTCATCTTGTTTTGTTTGATTTGCTTTGTGTTTTTTCTTATTTCATTTCCATTCTACTTGCTGTTCAATACATATTTATTTTTTAATCTTCAATGTGTCGTATCATCTCATTGCTTTCAGGCATGTCATGTTGGGTGTTTTGTCATTCACTTGCAGCCATTGTGTGTGACAGACATGTGTTCAATTGCATTATTTGAATTGGGGGTGTAACATGTAATTGCCTTTGATATGTGGGTGGGTGTGATAGTTGGTTGGGCCTTTTGGCAGGGGAGGATGGGCATTACGGACATGATTGGGGAATGTTGGGACCCAGGTGCAGGGGGGCATGGATTGGACATGGGTGGGGGCCTGCTGGCAGGTGCCCCACAGTGCTGGGGGGGTGGGGGTGGTGGGAGACATGGGTGGGGGCCTGGTGGAGGCTGCCCCTGGTGGCTGGGGTGTGGGGGTGGTGGGAGACATGAGTGGGGGCCTGGTGGAGGGTGCCCCTGGTGGCTGGGGGGTGGGGGTGGTGGGTGACATGAGTGGGGGCCTGGTGGAGGGTGACCCTGCACTGCTGGGGTTTGGGGGTGGTGGGAGACATGAGTGGGGGCCTGGTGGAGGGTGCCCCTGGTGGCTGGGGGGTGGGGGTGGTGGGAGACATGAGTGGGGGCCTGGTGGAGGGTGACCCTGCACTGCTGGGGTTTGGGGGTGGTGGGAGACATGAGTGGGGGCCTGGTGGAGGGTGCCCCTGGTGGCTGGGGGGTGGGGGTGGTGGGTGACATGAGTGGGGGCCTGGTGGAGGGTGACCCTGCACTGCTGGGGTGTGGGGGTGGTGGGTGACATGAGTGGGGGCCTGGTGGAGGGTGACCCTGCACTGCTGGGGTGTGGGGGTGGTGGGAGACATGAGTGGGGGCCTGGTGGAGGGTGACCCTGGTGGCTGGGGGGTGGGGGTGGTGGGAGACATGAGTGGGGGCCTGGTGGAGGGTGCCCCTGGTGGCTGGGGGGTGGGGGTGGTGGGTGACATGAGTGGGGGCCTGGTGGAGGGTGACCCTGGTGGCTGGGGGGTGGGGGTGGTGGGAGACATGAGTGGGGGCCTGGTGGAGGGTGCCCCTGGTGGCTGGGGGGTGGGGGTGGTGGGTGACATGAGTGGGGGCCTGGTGGAGGGTGACCCTGCACTGCTGGGGTTTGGGGGTGGAGGGAGACATGAGTGGGGCCTGGTGGAGGGTGACCCTGGTGGCTGGGGTTTGGGGGTGGTGGGAGACATGAGTGGGGGCCTGGTGGAGGGTGACCCTGCACTGCTGGGGTTTGGGGGTGGTGGGAGACATGAGTGGGGGCCTGGTGGAGGGTGACCCTGGTGGCTGGGGGGTGGGGGTGGTGGGTGACATGAGTGGGGGCCTGGTGGAGGGTGACCCTGGTGGCTGGGGGGTGGGGGTGGTGGGAGACATGAGTGGGGGCCTGGTGGAGGGTGACCCTGCACTGCTGGGGTTTGGGGGTGGTGGGAGACATGAGTGGGGGCCTGGTGGAGGGTGACCCTGGTGGCTGGGGGGTGGGGGTGGTGGGTGACATGAGTGGGGGCCTGGTGGAGGGTGACCCTGCACTGCTGGGGTTTGGGGGTGGTGGGAGACATGAGTGGGGGCCTGGTGGAGGGTGACCCTGGTGGCTGGGGGGTGGGGGTGGTGGGAGACATGAGTGGGGGCCTGGTGGAGGGTGACCCTGGTGGCTGGGGGGTGGTGGGAGACATGAGTGGGGGCCTGGTGGAGGGTGACCCTGCACTGCTGGGGTTTGGGGGTGGTGGGAGACATGAGTGGGGGCCTGGTGGAGGGTGACCCTGGTGGCTGGGGGGTGGGGGTGGTGGGTGACATGAGTGGGGGCCTGGTGGAGGGTGACCCTGGTGGCTGGGGGGTGGGGGTGGTGGGAGACATGAGTGGGGGCCTGGTGGAGGGTGACCCTGCACTGCTGGGGTTTGGGGGTGGTGGGAGACATGAGTGGGGGCCTGGTGGAGGGTGACCCTGGTGGCTGGGGGGTGGGCGTGGTGGGTGACATGAGTGGGGGCCTGGTGGAGGGTGACCCTGCACTGCTGGGGTTTGGGGGTGGTGGGAGACATGAGTGGGGGCCTGGTGGAGGGTGACCCTGGTGGCTGGGGGGTGGGGGTGGTGGGAGACATGAGTGGGGGCCTGGTGGAGGGTGACCCTGGTGGCTGGGGTGTGGGGGTGGTGGGAGACATGAGTGGGGGCCTGGTGGAGGGTGACCCTGGTGGCTGGGGGGTGGGGGTGGTGGGAGACATGAGTGGGGGCCTGGTGGAGGGTGACCCTGCACTGCTGGGGTTTGGGGGTGGTGGGAGACATGAGTGGGGGCCTGCTGGAGGGTGACCCTGGTGGCTGGGGGGTGGGGGTGGTGGGTGACATGAGTGGGGGCCTGGTGGAGGGTGACCCTGGTGGCTGGAGTTTGGGGGTGGTGGGAGACATGAGTGGGGGCCTGGTGGAGGGTGACCCTGGTGGCTGGGGGGTGGGGGTGGTGGGAGACATGAGTGGGGGCTTGGTGGAGGGTGACCCTGCACTGCTGGGGTTTGGGGGTGGTGGGAGACATGAGTGGGGGCCTGGTGGAGGGTGCCCCTGCTGGCTGGGGGGTGGGGGTGGTGGGTGACATGAGTGGGGGCCTGGTGGAGGCTGCCCCTGGTGGCTGGGGGGTGGGGGTGGTGGGTGACATGAGTGGGGGCCTGGTGGAGGGTGACCCTGCACTGCTGGGGGGTGGGGGTGATGGGAGACATGAGTGGGGGCCTGGTGGAGGGTGCCCCTGGTGGCTGGGGGGTGGGGGTGGTGGGAGACATGAGTGGGGGCCTGGTGGAGGGTGACCCTGGTGGCTGGGGGGTGGGGGTGGTGGGAGACATGAGTTGGACATGAAATACACGCGCCCAGGCTATTCGCGTGTGGAACTTCCCGCGCACCCCTGAAATACACGCGCCCAGGCTATTCGCGTGTGGAACTTCCCGCGCACCTCTGAAATACACGCGCCCAGGCTATTCGCGTGTGGAACTTCCCGCGCACCCCTGAAATACACGCGCCCAGGCTATTCGCGTGTGGAACTTCCCGCGCACCCCTGAAATACACGCGCCCAGGCTATTCGCGTGTGGAACTTCACACGCACCCCTGGAATACACGCGTCCCCAAGCTATTCGCGTGTGGAACTTCCCGCGCACCCCTGAAATACACGCGCCCAGGCTATTCGCGTGTGGAACTTCCCGCGCACCCCTGGAATACATGCGCCCCCAGGCTATTCGCGTGTGGAACTTCCCGCGCACCCCTGGAATACACGTAGCCCGCTCCCCCAGGCCCGATCGCGTGAGGAACTTCACGCGAACCCCTGTAATACACGTAACCCGCTCCCCCAGGCCCGATCGCGTGAGGAACTTCACGCGAACCCCTGTAATACACGTAGCCCGCTACCCCAGGCCCGATCGCGTGAGGAACTTCACGCGAACCCCTGTAATACACGTAGCCCGCTCCCCCAGGCCCGATCGCGTGTGAAACTTCACGCGAACCCCTGATATACACGTAGCACGCTCCCCCAGGCCCGATCGCGTGAGGAACTTCACGCGAACCCCTGTAATACACGTAGCCCGCTCCCCCAGACCCGATCGCGTGTGAAACTTCACGCAAACCCCTGAAATACACGTAGCCCGCTCCCCCAGGCCCGATCGCGTGAATTACTTCACGCGAACCCCTGTGATGCACGTACCCTGCTGAAATTGCGTATTAGACTTCCCGCGCACCCCGGTATACACGCACACGTATTTTTTGTCAGCGGGTGTCCGTGTTTGTGGGTACCCCTTTGCACGTCATTTTTCCTGGAGGGCCACAGTATGGGACATTCATCATGGCAGTATATAGGTGCTATTTGTTGGCGCACCTTTTGGCGCACATTTCTTACAGCCGCAGAGACGCTACCGCCTGCTTTCTTGTGGCGGTCGTGTTTGTGCCTGTGCGCTGGTTTGAGCGTGCGCTTTTTTGCCCTATTCTATTCCATGAATATGTGTTGTAGGTGAGCGTGTGGGCGTTCCGCGCACTTGTGCCCTGTACTTCCCCCGTGACGCCCACGTTTTGGCAAGTTGTTCCCCATTCCGAGTGTTACGCCCGTGTTCCGCCTACTTTTGTTGCGTGCGCCGCGCTATGTGCGAATTTCGCTGTGGCCTGTGCGATTTTCGCTGTGACCTGGCGCACGCTGTTAGATGGCCTGTGCGCCAACGTGCGCCGCGCACTTTTTTATCGCACATCCGCTGGTTTTCTCGCGCACGGCCTTCCATGAATCGACGTGCGCTGCTTTTCGTGCGATTTTCGCAATTGCACTGCGATTTTCGCTATTCCACTGCGATTCGCATGTTTTTGCCCACTTGCGCCGCGCTAATTATTCCATGAATCGGCCTGTAAATCTGTATATGGTAACAGAATGAGGGTATTGGGTAAACACTGTCAGGTGGGTATCTAAGCCCTTCCTTCAAAAATGACTACTGCAGACATCACTAAAAGTACAACGTCCTATTGGTTCTACTAACTATAGGACCCTAGATTATTTGGTCCATTGTGATTGGGTTGGCACCAACCCCATGCATACTTTTCCACTTTGCTTAGCAGCACACAGAATGGTCAGCCAGGTGCAGGGTGCCCCTTAGTTACTCGGCCTTCCTCCAGTCATTGTTACAATCGATCATCACTTTAGTAGCTATGTGTCAATTATTTCACTGTGGTTGGCCTCGAGACTGCATCTTCTGTCTGGAAAAGTTTTGATATCTTCACCTGGCCTTGTGCCATGCATAGGTGTGAGCTCTCGTTTTCGTCCGGCTCGGCTGGTCACGTGGTTCAGACACGTGAATTTGCCTCTTTTCCATCAATTTGTGTATTTGATTCTTGTTTCACACACCACCTGCTTTCGCCTTCTTATCTCGACCTTTCAGAGGCATGGTATTCTGTTCTTAGTTTCAATTAAATGTAGCTACTGTTCATCTCTTCTATTGGTATGACCTTGGCTTTCCCGGCACGAGTTGCCGCTGCTGAGTTTCGTTTCAGCCGTCTCTTCTAGTTTTTGCTACATATGAAGCTTTTTCTCGTGTGGCCTTTAGAAATCTGGGTCGATTTTGCTTCTTGTGCAATGTGGAAATATACTTATAATAATGTGCTTCGTTTGAAGTAGATTATGTATAGTGGCGCTTGCTGCAATATTCTTTTACTAAGCTTAGCAAGCCGCACTGTTTTCTTAGCTTTCTTGCGATTCCAAGCATATGTACAGGAGTAAACTGGCCAAATATCTTTGCCATGCTTACAGCTTAAGCTTAATACATTTTGACATTTTCCTTTCACTTTTGGTTAACGATATCCTTGTTCATGGTGTTTTCGTCTCTTTGTGTCCTTCTCTGGTTGTCATTTCTTCTATATGTGAGTCAGTTTGGGCTCTAGTGATGTCACCATTCGTCCTCCATTAAGACCTTTTTGGTTTCTTCAGGGACTGTACTCAGACGATCTTCATTCTGTTTCATTTTTTGATATGGTTTTCTCAATGGATATCTTACTGTCCATGGTTTGCTTGTTATTGGTACTTCAATAGGTGCTGTTCTTCTGATAGGTACTGGGCAGAGCCCTACTGCAACTCTCTGCTGGTTTATTTGCTCATCATACGTCACATATCTTGATGTGAATGTTCCTGGTACTTCAAAATGGACGGTTGGAGTGCAGGCTTTCTTTGGGACCTCCTCTACACGCACCCCTCTGGGCGATTCATTGACCACTTTCACTTCCTTCTTTGGATCCATCTTCTTTGATTCCTCTGTATTAATTTTTACTTCATCGTCTGGGTCCATTCTTTCTTCATCTTCTGGGTCTATACATGATGGTCTGAAGAAATGCCTCTTTGGGGTCCATATCTTTATTACTCCTTTTAAACTTCCTGCTGTTCTCAAGTGTTCGTCCTTGTTCTATGTCATCACTTGACACTGTCCATTTGGGCTGCAGTAAACCCATCTCCCCACATAATTTCTGTGCTTCCTGGGATAGAGAAATGTTGTTCCTTCTGATGTGTGAATGCTGGCCTTCAGAAAGTCTCTTATTTCTTCGTCAGTCAGGTCTTTGGGTTTCCATCCTGGCCTGAAATCAATCATTATCTTCATCCCTATGGCTTTCTTCACATTCTTCTGGCACTGAGAGATTATTATCTTGATAACACAGAATCCTAGCAATATCATCACTAACAGGGCTCCCAGGAACTTGAACGCATCTGCCATCCATTGTGGAACCCATGAGAACAGTTATCCAAACCAACTATCATCATCAACTTCGTCAGATTCATCAATCATCTGATTCTGTAGTTTTATCAGCATGCCTACGGCTTCTGTTAGAGTTCCATTTTCTTCACCATGAGAAGGTATACATGTGCAACATGATTCTCTGATTTTTGCACAAACACCTCCATCCATAGCTGTGATCATGTCAAGTAAATGTCTACTCCTCCTTGATTGCGTTGAATCCCTTTATGGTTGTGTTGATGGTCTGAAGTAGCTCCCATCTGGTTATCTGCAACCATTTGGTATTTGCTCCAACTTGGAATCTTGGCATGAAGTTTATTGCGAACACTGATGAGGTGGGGCTGAACAGCCTGTGTTCATATGGAATTGCATGAAAAGCTTCTTCAGATTTGGCAGAGAATTAATTCTCTCTCTTCAGTCGGGTCATCATTTCCACAGATCTCTTCTTCTGCAGGTGTGCATCTGCTTTCGGGAAACTCGGGATCACTGGAATGTGGACATTCACTATTGTTCATATACCTCCCCAGTTTCTCAGCAATCTGATGTATGCTTTGGATCCACATGCCCAGTAATGATCCATAATTACTGCAGTTCCATGCTCCATTCCTGGGGCGTCAAAGATGCGTCCACAGTTCTGATTCTCTCCTCTTCCTTGCACCATTATTCCTTAAGCACAATTTTGAGTTTTCCAGCGGTGCTATCTGCAATGGTCCTCCTCTGTCTTCGACCCATGTCAGCAGTTTTGCAAGCTTTGGCCGTAATGGCTTGAAATCCTTTGTGAATGTTCAATTGCTTCCTTGCAGGCTCCGAAGACCATCCATGCCATGCAAATCACTACCCCTTTTTCCCATCCATCTGGAGAAAGCACTGTTCCCCAAATCTGCATTTGACCTCTGTTCTTCCAACTTCAAGCCTCTTCTGGAGTCTTTCCTTGGACATGTAGCTTCTGATTCACTTCCCATCTAATTTCAACTAATTTTACTCCAGTTTCCCGTACCTGATCACGTGATGTCTAGTATGAGCTCTATTTCTTGTCTTTGGGCCTCATCACGACTTTGGCGCTAACCCTTAAATCTGGCAGTCGCACTATTACCGCCGGATTTAAGGGTCCGCCAAATCAGGACTTTGGCGGATTTCGCCCCAGCTCTTAGCTGAGGGGAAATCCACCGAAAATTCATGCTATTACGGCTGGCGGGAAATCCATTGATGGAGCATTCCCGAATGGGCTCAATGGGGGATGGGGAATTACATTACTGCCGAACTCGTGATCCAGCGTTATTAGCGCCGGGAAGTTCAGCGGTAGGGCTAATACTGCTGGCCGTAATACCGCCGGCATTACTGCCAAAGTCGTGATCATGCCCTTTATGTCTTGAACATAATCATCTTCATCGGCATAAGCTGTTTCATTTGCCCATATTAGTGAGGCATCACTACTCATGAACTGGCCTCTAGTTTTGCACTGTCTGGACATCAATTTCTACAGCTACGAAAATCTTGGATTTACCCGTGCTGTATGGTAGGAGTGCACAAACAAAGCATTCCCCTTCTGAACTTCATCTTCCAACTTCTTTCATGTGCTGGTACCAAATGTTGTTTCCCAAATGTGCTGTGTTGTCCAGGTAATCATTTAGTTCACTGTCATCTCCATGCATGCTTCTCTTGATTATTAAGGTTTTCATGTAATTCGCTATGACTACATCCCCGAATGCATCTGTATGGCTCCTTCGTGCTGGAGAATTCTCAGGTATCCCGGTCCAAGGTGCAGGCCTTCTCATCTGTGCCATTTGAGTAGACAAAAGTCTGGCAGCTCTTCCCTTGTCCTCATATATCTTTTTCTTTCTGGTTAGAAATGCCCATATCCATGCTGGCATTGGTCCTGTATATGGTTTTATTGTGGAGCTTGTACCTTTCGCTGGAACATATGGGTTTGTCCATGCTGTCTCTGCTGGTCGATTCTCTAACTCCTCTTGTCTCTTCAGAGGTTCAGCTTCTTCCATTTGTCTTTTCACTTCGCTTGTAGTGGGGTTTCTCATAGTAGGCAGTCTTTCTTCACCCATGCTTTAGATTGTGGTTCTGCTGTCATTGACACTAGCCCTGCTGTATGTACATTCAATGTTTACATGCGTGTGGTTGTCAGTAACCTTTTTACATTCATACTTTCCCGACCCTGTCTCCTGCTTTTCGATTTGCTAGTTACCACAAGAGTGTGTGTGTCATTGTTAATCACATCCATCTCAAGTTCATTCATTCCACCATCGGATCTTCTAGGGACTGGAATGACTATGTAAGGTCTGGGTACTTTCGTGGTTTTCATGTGTGCATCATTAAGTGGGTGCACTGGAATCGGAACGCTTGGTGCACCAATAAAATGATAGTAAAACAATGATGATTATAATACATAAATATATTATGCCTCTGTAGGCCAGGCAGCAGCATTTACTTTCAGAAAAATGTGGATGTCTTTGCTCCTGCGGGAGGACGAGGTTGCTGCTCTGGATCCCCATCTCGATCATTCGCCAAAATGTTAATTTTTAATGTAATCCTTTAAACACTATTGTCTTTTGAATTCTGTGTGTGAGTTGCAAGTGTTACACAATTGTCCCCCCTCGTTTGAATAATGAATTGTCTATTATCTCAGGACACACTTCTCTTAGGCTATGGGAAGTGTCAAAATCAAGCAATAATTCAGCAAGTCTCTTTACTGTGCATGTTCAAAATATGTCAGCGCCCAGTCTATGCCTCTGATCTGTTTCCTTCCCGAAGACATGTTGTGTCCTTGTCAATATAAAATAAGAAATGAAATCTTTGGAATTGCTCTCTCGATCTGTCCCTCGGCAGAAAGTCTAAAATCTTCTCAAGTATTTCTGTTGATGGTTAGAAAGTTCCACTTGGATCACTATTCCATGCAAGAGCATGCCCATCTGAGAAGAATTAGCTGGGTCTCTGATGAATGTGAGGACGTCAACATCTACAGGTCTCCCCACTAGCTCTGGAAAATCCTGGATTAAGTGGAAAAAGACATTGCTCGCCAATCTGCTGTCTTCTGGTGACAGGGACATTCATCCTGCCTGCTGAGTTTCAGGACTGAAGACTTTCACTTCACTATGAACAGTGTCTGCACTTTCCGTTTGCGTGGAGGGCAAATTGAATGACTATACTATATAGGATTATGCTCAGATGTTCTGTATTTGCTGGATCTCGAAGAAAAAGTAGTACGTCTGTTGTTCTCCCGACAAGTTGTGGACACTCTTCGATTAGGCGAAAAAATAATACATTGATAAGCTCATTTGCTTCCTTCTCCGCTTGGGACATTTGGCTTTTCCTCACTGTACTACCGAAGTAGGAGGAACTGCTCGGCAATCACAGTAAGCAATCTCTTTATAATCTTTTAATTTTCAGGATCTTGAAGAAAGTCAGTGGGGGTCATTACAACTCAGGCGCTAATTGCGCCAACTTTACCACCATGGTGTAAACTATGTTTACACCATGGTGGATGGCGGATTTACCGCCCCATTCCAAGGTGAGTGGGGCGGTAAATCCCCATTTCCCATTTTCCCTTCCCCATTCCCATTTTTGCCCCAGAGGGCATAATGGGAGTGGGGAAGGCGCTAATTACGCCACCGTAAATTACGGTGGCGTAATTAGCATCATGGCAGGTTAGCGCCATGGATTTTAACGGCTGCTAAAAGCAGCCGTTAAAATCAGAATAGGCGTTAAGGGTTAACGACGGCGTTAACCCTTAACGCCTGGGTCGTAATGAGGCCCAGTGACACTTGTGAGCCTCCCCACCAGAGACAGGTACGATCTTAGCACTAGATTGAAGTATGTCACCACGCCTATGGTGATGTTGCTAATGTGGGACACCATAAGTGATTCCGAATGAAGTCTCTGTGCGGAAGGAATCTGGGTACTGTATTTTCTTCCAATTTATGTGTCCTCGATCAAAATTTGGCATATTATTTTCTAGTCCAGGCTTCAGCGTGCCTCAGTCCAAAGTTCAAAGTTAACAGACTATGGGCCTCATTAGGACCCAGGCGGTAAGGGGTTTACGGCGGCGTAAACAGCGCCGACCCTTACCGCCTGATTCCGAGGTCCCTTAGCGCCATGGCGGATTTGACACCTGCTTTTAGCAGGTGTTAAAATCCATGGCGCTAAGGGACCATGTTGTTAATTACGCCACCGTAATTTACGGTGGCGTAATTAACGCCTTCCCCACTCCCATTATGCCCTATGGGGCAAAAATGGGAATGGGGAAGGGTAAATGGGGATTGGGGACTTACCGCCCCGCCAACCTCGGAATGGGGCGGTAAGTCCGCCAACCACCATGGCGTAAACGTAGTTTACGCCATGGTGGTAAAGGTACGACTCAGGCGGTAATTTACCGCCTGGGTCGTAATGAGGCCCTATGGCCCTCATTACAAGTCAGGCGGTGGACCATGGTGCTATTAGCACCATGGTCCATGCCGGATTCCGCCATGGTGGATGTCGGAATTACCGCCCCATTCCAAGGTGAGTGGGGCGGTAATTCACCATTTGCCCTTCCCCATTCCCATTTTTGCCCCATAGGGCATAATGGGGATGGGGAAGGCGCTAATTATGGCACCGCAATTTACGGTGCCGTAATTAGCACCAAGGTCGCTTAGCGCCTTGGACTTTAACGCCTGCAAAAAGCAGGTGTTAAAGTGTGAATCAGGCGTTAAGGGTTAACGCCGCCGACGGCGCCGTTAAACCCTTAATGCCAGACTTGTAATGAGGGCCTATGTTGTGGTTTATAAATGCAGTTGTCTTCTTCACCCTGCAAGTAGGACGCACAGAGTGTCCAGTTTATCTGTCCTTATCCTCTTTCTTGCTAAGAGGAATGTCCAAAATGAAACTACAACTATCTCACAAATGTTCCTTGTCTTTACTTTGCTGCTGCTCATGTGTCCTGCTTCTTCGTCATGGATCTTGTCTGCACGTGCTGTAGTTCTTCTGTGTCATTCGTAGTCTCCTCGTGCTGGGGTGCAGGCAGGGGGCCTTCTCCGATATATGGTTTGATGTCACCCAGGAAGATCCAAGCTCTCCTTCCTTGTAATTTCACTGCAGAGGGAGTGCAGCACTCCACTGTAAAGGGACTGTTAAACCTTGGTTTGTTCCACCTTTTTCTCGTATAATTCTTCACCAAGACGGTATCTCCAGGAAAAAGGATGGAACACAAAGTCCTTGAGCTGTGCCTGAAGTAGTATCTCCTTCTGTGTTCTGTGCTGCCCTGCACCCCTTTCGTCGTCGCTGCAGCTGGTCTGAAATTACAGTAAGGCAAGATGTCATGCAATTCAGGTAATTTTGCATTTCAGACCCTAAGATTTCTCCTGTTGACTGGGCATCACATCTAGCTCTGTCTCTGGGTGTCAGGGGAGTGCGCATTCTTCTTCCTGTGGCTATTTCGTGCGGCGTAAGATGGTGGTCGGAACCGGGTTGATTCCTGAGGGCATACAGTACCAAAGGAAGGCAGTGCAACCATCCCTTTCTTAGAGTAAGGTTCAACTTGGCTATCCTCTCCTTTAATAGGCCGTTCAGCTTCTCACATATCCCGTTACCTTGTGGGTGGTACGCCGATGAGAACTTGTGCTTTATACCAAGCAGTAAGCTGAGCTGCTCAAAAACCTTGTTTACAAAATGGGTCCCGTTATCTGATCTCATGACTTCCCATACCCTCCACCAGGTAAATACCTCTCTTACTAAAAATTTGGCCGCACAGGTAGAGTCTGGGTGTGTACATGCCTCTATCCATCTAGCGAATGGACACACCACAAAAATTAGGTATCTGTGTACCCATTACATACTTGAATCATGTTGATGTAATCGACATGCAAGTGCTGAAAAGGCCCATTTGGCCTTGGGATGACTCCTCTCATTACTTTTAATGTGTTCCCAGCTGTGAATTGTTGGCAGATGATGCAGTTCACTATGAAAAATGCAACGTGCTCAGTTAAGTTCGGTATGAACCAGTCTTCTGTGAGCGTTGCAGCTAGATTCTCTTTCGTCATGTGTGCCGGATAGTGTAACTGCTCCAACACTCATTTTAACAGTGCTATAGGCTATTACTGGTTTACCAGTGTCACCACAAGCTTTGAGAGGGGTTTAAAGAACACCCCCGCTGCTTCCATAAGTTTTTTTCCTCCTGTGGTGCCTGTCCTTTCAGTTCCATCAACTGTGTTTGTCCTAGATTATTATAGCATTCAGGTGCAGCCCGTGCAACCATCATTTTCTCATTTGTGTCGGTGACTTCTACTTCCATGATTGTCTCACTCTTGGATGCCATACGTTTGACTTACATGTCTGCTGCTTGATTTCCGCGTGAGATAAAATCTGTCCCCTTCGTGTGGGCGGTGCATGTCATGACCGCTATGCCCACTGGGAGCTGTAGTGCCGTGATCAGCATGTCCAATAAGGCTGCGTGCTGCACTGGCATGCCGTCTGCATAGAGGTAGCCCCTCCTTTTCCAGCGTGCTACACCTGCATGCACTGTCGATATCACACAGGCGGAGTCACTGTACACAGTTACTTCCTGGTCTGCATGATTCTCAATGACGAGTATCAATGCCAATAATTCTGCAGCTTGTGCTGAATAATGAGATGGTATTCGTGCACTAAGGAGTACTTGAAATTCTCCGTTGGTGTTGTGTTTCATTACAGCGACGCCTGTATATCTTTGCACATCGCTTTGATCAATTCTTGAAGAACCGTCAATGAAGGCACTTTCTCCCTCTGTCAATGCATTTTCTTTTACTCTGGGAATTTCATCATAGAATTCTTCATAATTTGCACAGTTATGTATTGGTTTTCCTTCAGTGACTGGCTCTGCTATGAACATAGCGGGGTTCACTATCTTACATTGGACTATTTTAATTGATGGATTTTATATGATCACTTCATAAGCAGAAGCTCTCTAAAATGTCAGTGTGCCCTATGGTTTCTCTAGAATAGCAAATAGCGAGTGCTCGACGTACAAAGTCACGGAGCACCCCATTACAATGGTAGTAGCCTTTTCAATGGCGAATGCTGTGCAGCTTAACTTTGTTTCCACAGAAAATGGCCTCTCTTCATTGGGTCCAAATTTCCATTATAATATGCCAGGGGCTTGTACCCCAATGTGGTTCTCTGTGTGAGCACTGCCGTCATAACGCTGCCATTTGTGTGCAAGAACAGGTAAAATTCCTCAGCATCATTGGGGATTCCTAAAACTGGTGCTGTGCAAATTGCTTTTTTGAGTTCAGCAAATCCATCCTCCATGGTCTCAGACCATTCAATCTTTTCCTTTGTCACTTGCTCCTTCTTTAGGGTCTGATGCAAAGGCTTGGTGTAAGAGCTGTAGTCGAAGACCCATGGCCGGACATAATTGCACAGGTCTAAGAAACTCTGCATTTGCTTTACCGTGTGTGGCTTGTCTGTGTTTAGTATGGCTTCAGCTCTTTCTGGGGTAACCTGTGTCCCCTTGTGCGAGATCAGCTGACCTATGTATAGCACTTCTTTTTGACAATATTGTAGATTTTCCTTGTCAATCTTATATCCTTTCTCAGCCCGTATAGTCAACAGCTGAACATAATCGTGTCTGCATTGCTCCTCTGTTGTGCTGCAAATTATTCACATATTGCAGGACAACACTTTCTAATGCAATATTGCTTAGGTCCATCTGCAGGACTCTGTTAAAGACAGAAGGAGACTCACAGTACCCCTGGGGTAGCCTCTTGCTTTTCAGACGCATCTGTCTGACGTCAGTTTTTGTGAGTCACAGTGCAAAAGGATTGAGAAAAAGGCATTTTTCAAGTCAATCAGCGTGAAATATTTTGCTTCAAAATGTTTATTACATAGAATTGTAGCTGGGTTAGGGACTAAAGGGAACTCGGCCTCAACAATATAATTTCTTGGTCGTAAATCCTGAATTAAACGCCAAGACCCTCCCTTTGATTTTTTGATAGGGTAAACTGCAGTGTTGCATGACTATTCTGACGTCACTAAGATGCCCTTCTCCATCATAGCCAAAATTGTCTTAAAAATCCCTTCATCTGCCTCCCTGGACATGGGGTATTGCAGTGCTTTTTGTAAAATTGCTCCTGGCTTCAGTTTGATTTTCACCTCTCTGACTCCTTTCAATAAGCCTACGTCATAGGGGGCCTGTAGTCCATACTGAGACAGGCACCTGGGCCATGTCGTCATCAAAATATTCGGGACGGTTTCGTGCTAACATCATTCTCTGAGGCAATTCTCTTTTGATCATTCTCACCCAAAAGGTGAGGCTCACTTCAACTGTTGTCTCTCCCATATCTGCTCGCTCATCAAACAGATCATCATCAGTTATGTCAGTCAATCGGTATCCTCCTTCAATGGTGATTACTGTGCACCATTGTCGGCCTTCATCATCACAACCATCGATCAAAGCCATTTTCCCTCGTACTGCAGCTGTGTGTATCACTAAGGGAAATACTTGTCCCTTTTCCTCGTGCATAGGTATTCTTGGCCTGAATAGAAATTCATCTGGAGTCCTCATGATTTTGTCTGCAAGGCCTGGTAGCCGAGCCATTAGCACATGTATTCCGTACACAAATATTTCGGGCTTTAATGGTACAGGCCTCATGGCTGTGTGTCCTGCGTATTCTCCAATCATTTCACATATGTTTAAATAGTGCATTCCTGGAGTTGAACATATCATACCCTCCTCCGTGAATGAGATTGTCATATTTAACTTCGTTATTAGATCTCAAACCAAAATGTTTACTGGGGTTTGTCGTGAATATAATAGAGGCACATTCATTTCACATTCTCCTATAGAGACTGGAAGTGCGTTTGTAAAGGGAACATGACTTGTAGCTCCTGTGAAACTCTGAGCATTTATGGCATCACCGGACAAGGAAAACTTGCCTTCACGTATACACGAACGTGTTGCACCCTTGTCAACGAGGAAGGAATATTCTTTATCCCCTATAACGACATCCACCCTTGGTTCTCGGTGAGGGTCTGGTGTCACTGATAGGATAGAACACATCAGGGTCCCCAGTGAGTTGTCCTAGTCCATATATAATTTTGTCCCACCTTGTGCGAATGGACTTCCCCCATCACCAGTATTATTTTTTATTCCAGGGTTCGCAGCCTGTCCGGTACTCACTGTCTCTGACAGTTGCATAGGCGACTGTTGAGACTGTCCTTGTGGAAAACTCAAGTTTTGCTGTGCTCTTGGCATTTGCTGTTGCAACATGTGATTCTGTGCAACTCCCTGCTGTCAAATGCAGGTGGATTAACCATGCCCTCTCCTATTCCTTGGCCGTTTTGCATCGTGCCTTGATTTCTGCATGTGCGTGCTAAATGCCCTGTCATCCCACACAACCAACATACTGGCGGTGTTCGAATCACTTGTCCATTTGACATATCTTGATTGCTATTTTGCATATTTTGAAAACCTGCTTGATTGTTCTGGAAACCTCCCTGATTACTCTGCCATCCTCTTCATCTAAATCCTCTTCCCCTGGTGTAAAACCCAGTACTGCCCTGATTATTCTGCTGTGGATTATTGGCTTGTTGCATGCTTGAGCTGTCTGTGCTAGTTATCATTGCTCCTTCAAGAGCATATTTTGATAATTTCTTCTGCACTAATTTTGCCTTTTGTGCAGCTTCTTTTTTGCAATTCTTTTCTTGCAGAAGCCTGCAATAGTGTACAATGGTCAACTGTATTTCTGCCAATGGCTTGGTCTCAATTCCTACCAATTTCTTGAGCTATTTCTGTACCGGCTCTGGCAGCCCTTGGCACAATATATGGTAGAACACGGGTATAGATTTCCCCCAAGATTCACGAGTCTCGAGTACCCATGCGTCTTGAAAATTCTGTACAGAAAGTAACAGATCTTCCGACTCCTTCATTTTACGTGTCATGATAGCTCCCATGTCGGAAGTTTCTGGGTATAGTACTCGTAGTGCTTTCCAAACCGCGGCTCTGCAATTGCTAAATAGAGCTCCGTCATGTGCGGTATTAACTGTGGACACACCAGGGTAGCCTGCCCATGTACACACATCGTCTGCTCTCTCACCAAGTATGGCGATTAAGAGACCCTTGATGTCCCCTATAGCTAACGTGTGCCCTCCCATCATTTTTTCTAGCTCGTGTATCCATTTTCCGGCTCCCGATCTCAACATTGGAAGCTTGTTTTTCAAGTTTTCTTGATCCATGTGTGGCCATGGAATATACTGTGCTCTGGCCCCTCCTTTCTCGAGCAATGGAAATTGGGATGCATAGCCCTCTCTCTCTCTTTTTTCATTGTTCTATCTATCTATCACAGGGGTAATATTTCTGCATCGTCGCCTGCCTGGCAATGTCCTAGACCGGCTCACATAAGGTGGTGGAGACACCCCCCTCTGACCGTGAGATACTTCTTCATGTCGGCCTGGCGGTGTGGCTAAATCTGATGCCCTTGGTGCAGACTCACTAGTGTCTGACCATCTTATCCCTTTTCTTTCTGAGAATCATTTTCCGCATCTCCTCTCTTCCTTCTTTTCCTCATGCTCCTCTCTTTCAGTGTCAGCCATTGTCTGCCCACAACTTCTTGCGTCCTCTTTGTTCTTGCTTATTTCTAGTCTATCTATGGACAGTTCTCTATTCCCACTACTTCGGGAGACATCCTCAGGGTCATAAAGCTGAGTGGTCTCCAGGCGCTCTTCTTCCCCCTCCCCTTGGGGTACTTGATCTAGCCCCATTTTGTCATATATTCTATCAATCGTTTCTCCGATGCTTCTGGTGTCGAAGTCATCCTCAATATTCGCCCTAGACGTACCTGGTACTGAATCGTACTCAGGAAATAATTCTTCTATATCTTCCTACGCTACCACTTGATCAGGTTTTTAAACCTCTCTTTCAGATATTCAAGATCGCGTGCTCTCTGTCTTCGCTTATGTTCTACATTGTCATCAAATTCTCTGCACTTCCTGGCCTTATTCTATTTTCTCGTATTCTTTGTTCTTCCTCTAACCTTCACTGTTGCTGACTGTCTTGATCATTGGCTGTTCTCTGTTTACGATCGAGATGCCTCTCTTGCTCTTCACGATATAACTGTTCTCAGCTCTGTCTATCTTTTTTCCTTATTCTCTCGTCTCTTAATCCTTTTTCTTTTTCCTTCTCCTCCCTCTGTACATCGTCTAATCTCTCCTTTTGTTTTGCATCATCAATACCTTTGCCATCGAGTTTCAATAAAATCTGTCCTCCCATGCATTCGTCTTGTGCAAGTGCTATCTCATCAGTTCTATCCTTGCTTCTTTTCCATCTTTTACCTTCTCTCTCCTTGTCGAGAGATGTACTTGCCTGTGTCTGGTCCCCTCTCTCGTCATTGCGTCTCTCCTTGTCCCTCTAGACTTTAGAGGTAATATCTATATCTCTACCTCGATCCTGATTTTCATCACTAATTTGCATAGGTGACTCATACGCTGAGTTGCTATACCCCATAGCTGCTTTAAGTTCCCTGAGCGAGTATAACCCTTCTTCCTTATTGTTCTCAATTTCTGTTTCAGACGGGGAGGGGGGCACTGTGTGCGTCTCATCCTCCTCTGTGCATATGTTAAGTATCCAGTCTGATGGAGGTTCTTCTTCCTTGTCTTGTTGATACATTTTCCACAATTCTAGACTAGCTAGGCGTTTGTCTAACTTTTTTCCCGTGTATGTGGCGTGCAAGTATGTCGTCATATGTTGCAAAACTGCTTTAGATAATGACCCGCCCTGTGGCCAAGGCATAAACATTTTGTGGGCAGTTCCTTTAACCCACTTCACACTGAATGTTTTCAGCTTAGGTGCATGTTTTGGAAACTGTTTGCATAAGTGTGCTAATGGAGTTATGTCCTCCATGCTCAAATCTGTTTCCTTTACCCTTATATAATACTTGTCAAAGCTTCACGTGACTTAAACAATTTCAACAATATGAGCGAGCACCAATCACCACAAGCTCCAATCCCCATTTTTCCACAAAATGTTATCTCTACTATTTTACTCAATAAACATCAGGTTACCTTATACAACATGCCAAATATCTAATCGCACAGTTTTTATGCTAGTTCCTTGAGGAACACTTTCTGTCCTATGACGTCACAACAATCAACAAATAAGACAGACGTTAACAGACTAGATGAACTCCAGCTGGTCACATGTATCTCTGCCTCTAAAATTACCCCGACATGGAATTTAAACTTGACCCTTTCACGGTGTCTTTAATCGCTGTGGTAGTCTATTCGTTCACCTTTATTTGGGACTCTGGATACAAGTTTCTTCTAGCCGCTTGTATGAAAAGAGTAGGAATAAGGCTGATCCTCTCTCTTCTTGGGTATCCTCCCCGGTAGCCTCTCTCTTCTCGGGTGTCCTCCCCGGTATCTTTCCTTTGTCTACTTAATTATTCCAAAGTCATTATTCCCTTCCCTATATATATATATATTCACTGAAAAAAGTTTGTTAAAGGGACGTTATGTTTAAGTTGGACTAATAAAAACCTATGGGATTCAAAGAAAAAACTTTGTTAAACAGATGTCATGGTTCCAAGTAAAACCAAAAACCCCCTGAAAATCGCCAGTTATGGTAAGCTAAGCAACCATAACTCACGCCACCACCGTGCACTGCTAAGGCTAACACCCAGGATATCAAAGATGATATCACAAATGTGATCACACTACATTATGTCACTTGTCAAATAAGAAAACACTGCCACATTTGCAAAACCATGCTTTTAGATCGTTGCCAATGAGCCTTACGCAAATTTGCTGGAAATCCACCCATGTTTTATTTTTTCAAAATTGTCAAAAGAATACACAAATGATTCGTCATATAAGGTGTGCACAAAATGCCAACAAACTTTGTAAACCCATTCGAAATCACGTCAGAAATATTCCACCCATCAGCATTACCCCTCACCTCCCCAAACATTATTTCATAAGTTTCACAAGTGCAACGCTCAGAAAATATTATTGTCCCGATGGTTAGACCATGTATTTTTGTACATACGTTCATCTATCACAAACATTTCCAATGCACCTTACCTCATTTTTCCTCTTTTACAAACATACCGAATCTGACAGCAGGGCGCGTCAATCTTGTGCTATTCTGCAGCCTAGTTACAATTAGTACACTAAAACCTAGAATAAGTAAATAATAGCACTCTGCTTAGTGGAACCCAGAAACCAAGATCAATCTCACCCAGTGATATAGCCGAACTTATAAAGTCCAACATAAAGTGTAAATAGCACCTGAAACTATACCTAAAAGCATGTACTAACCATGAGTGCACCCAATCCACCAGGGTGGGCTGGAAACGACCACCATGGACCGCCTCCACTCTCCGGGCAACCTTGCCTCCCGTCCCCCCCTTCCCAAATCATCCCACCCTCCTTCACATCCCCTACCCATCCTCTTTCCAAACACCAAGCCAGAGGGGCACGATGGTGAGCCAACCACCCTAAGACCACTGCTCCCCCGAGCCCCACCACTGACCAGCCTACGTTGATCATGCCCGCTCCCCTCACTATCACACCGGGCACACCCTGCCCTGCAATCATGCACCCACTGCTTTTCCCACTAACCCCATCATCATCAACCCCGCCTGACCACACCCCTTCCCCTCCCTAAAAACCACACGCCTAGCCCTAGCAATAACAGAAGCCTCATCCCTCTCCCCCTCTGACTCCCCTACCCTCTCGCACACACCAATCGCAACAAAGACACTAAAGAGGAAACATACCTGGTCCCCCTCAATCTCGCAGCACTCATCGCCTCCCCTGTCTCGACCCACCACCTCATCCCCCCAATCACCACCATACCCCTTGCTTCACCCTTCCAGAAACCCCTCTCCCTCGATTTCTCACCGACTGCAACTGAAACTCCTAACCGCCCACACCCCACCTTCAGATCCCCCATGCCTAAACCAATAACCCTAACACATGCATTCATCCACTCCCACCCGAAACCCGCCAACTTTTATGCTCGCCCACTTTTGCCATCGATCATCAACCACCCAACCCTCTCCCTCTCCAGTTTTCACCCACTCCCTCCGCCCCCCTCCGCTGCAGCTCCGGCACCAACCTCACCTGCCGAAGTGAATTGCATCCTATTTAATGCCCGATCCGTAGCAAAAAACAGACACAGCATCTTTGACCTCCTCGCCACTGACAAACCAGACCTGGTTTTCATCACCGAAACTTGGTTCTCTGACGACTTCGCCCCAATCGCCAATGAAGCCTTCCCCCTGACTACTCCCACATCCCACTGAACCGTCCCTCTAGAGGAGGGGGAATAGCATTCGTCTTCAAGTCTCACTTCCATTCCTCAATCATCGACAATCAACGGCCCATTCCTTCCTGCGAATCACTCCTTGTTAAACTATCCCTCTCCCCGTTATTCTCAATCAGCTTCCTAATAATCAACAGACCCCATGGCTACAATAGACAATTCTCAAACAACCTCTGCGACTCTATTGCCACCCTTCAACTAAACCATCCCAACCTCACCCTTCTTGGAGATTTCAACATATGGCTCGACATCCCCACCAACCCTATGACACACTCTCTGGTTGACGGTCTAGACGTGATTAACCTCCAACCCCACATAAACGGCCCGACTCACTATAAAGGACACACTCCTGACGCCATCCTTATCTCCCACAACCAGATACATCTAAACCCCCCTCACCCTTATCATCTGGTCCGATCACTTCATTGTTTCTTTCGCCATTCGCTCACCCGACCCGCTTCCCGTACTCGAACCTGAACCTCTGAATCTATGCAAATACTGGAAAAAACTAATAATCATTCCTGACCTAGTCGATGCACTCCTCCAGTCCCCTCCACCTACCTGCCAACTCAATAAACAACTAACCCCCAACGCCTTTGACTCATGGCTCAACACCTCACTAATGCGCTCACACCCTCTTGCAAACCATAAGCCCGCCGTGGCCTGTTCCCTTAATGGTTCACACCTGATTTGAAGAACGCTAAACAACTATATAAATACCTAGAACGCAAATGGCAGAAAGACAAAACCCAAGAGAGCAGAGCCACCTTGGCCCGACACCTTCATCAGTACAAGGCCGAAATCCGGAATGCAAAAAAAGCCCACTACAACTCCCGAATCCTAAACTGCAAAAACCCCAGCAAAGAACTTCACAAAATCATCACCGAATACACCAAACCGGCATTCACTACCACCGTCCCGGCCCCCTCACAATCACTGTGCGATTCACTCTCCCTCCACTTTTACTTCACGGCTCTCTCTCGAACAAATGCACTAACCACTACACTGGCTCGCTTACATCCACCAGGCAACCCTCCCCCATACCAGCCAACCCACCACCTGCGACCACTGCGCAACCAACGTTCGACTACTTTAGTCCAATATCACCCGACCAATTTCTCAAACTTCTCTCTGCCCGCAAACCATCCGGCTCCCCGCTAGACCCTTGCCCAGCCACAACCCTCAATGAAATTTTCGCTTCAACATACGCAGGAGAATACGCAAGATCCATCATAAATGACTCCCTTTCCTCAGGTATCTTTCCCGATGCATTCAAAACGGTTCATGTCAAACCTCTAATAAAAAAACTTCCCTCGACCCTCTTGAGCCCAAAAACTACTGCCCCATTTCAAACACCAGGTTCCTTGCCAAACTCATTGACCGAACCACCTACTCCCAACTAAATGCCTTTGTCAAAGCCAACAATCTCCTAGACCCCGCACAATCTGGTTTCAGAGCCTGACACGGAACTGAAACCACCCTAACCTCAATCTGGGATGACCTTAAAATCACGGCAGACTCCGTGGGATGCGCCGCATTAATCCTTCTTGACCTATCCACCACCTTCGACACAATCAATCACTCAATCCTCCTTGACCGCCTCCACTCGCTAGGGATCCGTGGAACCGCTCTCAAATGGATAGCTTCATTCCTCAAAGACAGGTACCAAATAACGCTACTCTCCACCTATTCCTTCCAAGCACGACCAGTCGACACGGGAGTTCCACAAGGAGCATGCCTATCTGCCCTCCTGTTCACTCAACTAATTCTAATTCTCCTGAACTCAAAACCCAACTGCTGACCTGACCTCGCCTCCTGCCTCCTCGACATAGAGCTCTGGATGACTCAAAGCCACCTCTTGTTAAACCCCTCCAAAACTGAAATCATTGTATGTGGCAACTCCAAACTTCTTCCACACCCACTACCCTGGCCATCGGCCATGGGCAACTCACCTACTCCCTCTAACTCAGTAAAAAAACCTTGGATGCACCCTTGACTCTGACCTAACACTCTCGCGCCAAGTCAACAACGTCTCAAAGTCCTGCCACTACCACCTTAAAACTCTTGGGCGCATCTTTCCATATCTCTCCTTTCCCAACAGACTCTCTGTGGTCCAATCAATTGTCACTTCAAGACTGGACTACGCTAACCCCCTCTACCTCGGAGTCCACGCTTACCAACTGAATAAACTTCAAAGAGTACAAAACGCCGCAGCCAAACTGCTACTAGTGCTCGGCCCGAGAGACTACATCTCGCCAGCCCTTAAAACTCTGCACTGGCTTCCAGTGGCTCGAGGGGTGACTTTCAAAACCTTATGCATTTCTCATTGAGCATTGCATAAAACCGGACCTCAATATCTTCAAGACAAGCTAAAACCCTATCACCCTCCATGTACTCTAAGATCAAGATCAGCCAGCCTCCTATTCATACCCAAAACAAACTCAGTCAGGTTAGGCGGATCATCATTCTCAGCCTTGGCCCGCACGCTGTGGTACGCACTCCCACACCACATCCGCCTAACTGAAGATCTAATGTCTTTCCGCAAACTACTGAAAACTTGGCTCTTCCCCTAAAACTAACCTGTACGCAAACTAACCCAAACAGAACAACAGCATCCCAATGACACCAATCCAACGATCTACTAGATCCTGTATAGCAATAAAACAAATAACAATCCAACATCAAGATCCATGCGAGAAATCAACAACTAATAACCGCTAATGTAAACTATGAGAACAAACAGAATAGAACGAATAAAGTAGATCAAAGCAGTGAAATGGATAAAAAGAATAAATCGTACGAAAACAGTAATGAGTTTTAAATTAATTAAATGGATGTAATGAGTGCAATAGACAAAATGAACAAAATGGGTGAAATGAAGAAAGAGAAGAGGATGGAAAGATGAATACAAGAGACTGATGAGTACACAGACAGATGACTCCGCCTGTACGAGCACATGGCATAGATGGAAAATACAGAATAGACGATTCAAGTACATGAGACAGGTGTAGTGCATGAAATAGATAGAGAGAATGGAACACATCCAGTGCGCGTGACAAATGACATGGCTTGAATCGACAATGCATGATGAATGAACGAAGCGAATGGAGCGGATGAATTTGTTAGATTGGAGCGGATGAAACGATTAGAATAGATGAAGCACGTGGAATGGACGAGTGCGCTGAGCGGATGAATGCGTTGATCAGTTGAGTGTGTAGAGTGTAAGAGTGTGTAGAGCGTAAGAGTGTGTAGAGCAGAAGAGTGTGTAGAGCAGATGAGTGTGTAGAGCGGATGAGTGTGTAGAGTGGATGAGTGGGTAAAGCGGATGAGTGTGTAGAGCAGATGAGTGGGTAGAGTGGATGAGTGCATAAGCGATGAGGAGTGTGTAGAACGCAGGAGTGCATAGAGCAGATGAATGTGCAGAGCAGATGAGTGTGTAGAATGGACGAGGGTGTAGAGCAGATTAGTGCGTAAGTGTGGATGAGTGTGTAGAACGCAGCAGCGGATGAATGTGCAGAGCGGATGAGTGTATAGAGCGAATGAGTGTATAAAGTGGACGAGTGTATAGAGCAGATGAGTGTGTATGAGCGAACGACTTTGTAGAGCTGATGAGTGCATGTAGCAGTGAATACGTGGAAAGAACGAGTACATGGAGCAGATGAGTGCATGGAGCGGATGAGTGCGGGGAGTGGATGAGTGCGGGGAGCGTGATGGGCGTGCAGAGAGTGATGGGTGCACAGAGCGTGATGGGTGCGCAGAGCGTGAGGGGTTTGCAGAGCGTGTTGGGTGCGCAGAGCGTGTTGGGTGCGCAGAGCGTGATAGGTGCGCAGAGCAGAAGACTGCGCAGAGGAGGGGTGCGTAAGAGCGAAGAGTGCGTAGAGCGGGTGAGTGCATAGAGCGGGTGAATGTGTAGGGCATGCAAGGGCATCAAGCGGACGAATGCCTAGAGTGGACGAATGCGTGGAGCGTGCGAGGGCATAAAGCGGATGGGTGCCTAGAGCGGACGAATGCCTAGAGCGGAGTGCATAAGGTGGATGAATGCGTAGAGCTGATGACTGCGTAGAGCGGATGAGTTGCAGAGAACAGATGAGTTGCGTATTAGAACGGATGAGTTGCGTAGAGCGGATGAGTTGCATAGAACGGATGAGTTGCGTAGAGCGGATGAGTGCGTAGAGCGGATGAGTGTGTAGAGTAGATGAGTGCGTAGAGCGGATGAGTGCGTAGAGCGGATGAGTGTGTAGAGCAGATGTATGCGGAAGTGCATGTAGAGCAGATGAGTACCTAGAGCGGACGAGAGCGTAGAGCGGATGAGAGCTTAGAGCCGCTGAATGCATAGAGCAGACGGAACTGGTGAAGTAAAAGGATAGAACGATTGATGTATATGGATGGAACAGATGACGTATGTGGATGGAATGGATTGCATATGTGGATGGAACGGGTGACGTATGTGGATGGAACGGGTGACATTTGTGGATGGAACGGGTGACATATGTGGATGGAACGGGTGACGTATGTGATGGAACGGGTGATGCATGTGGTTGAAACGGGTGATGTACGTGGATGGAACGGACGATGCATCTGTATGGAATGGGTGATGTAGGTGATGGAACGGGTGATGTATGTGAATGGAACGGGTGATGTAAGTGCAGAGAACGGCTGACGTATGTGGATGGAATGGGTGACGTATGTGAATGAAACGAGTGAAGTATTTGGATGGAACGGATGAAGTATGTGGACGGCACAGGTGAAATAAGTGAGTGGAGTGCATGAAACAACGTAGAATACATGGAACGGATCGGAGTTCATGGAACAGATCCGAATGCGTGGAGCGGATTGGAGTGCGTGGAGCAGATTGGAGTGTTTGGAGCAGATTGGAGTGCATGGAGCGGGTTGTAGTGCGTAGAGAGGACTAGAGTGCGTGGAGCGGACTGGAGTGCGTGGAGCGGACTGGAGTGCGAGGAGCGGACTTCAGCGCATAGAATTGCGTGACTTACATGGAATGGTTTGGAGTGCATGGAACGTTTGGAAGAGCATTTAACCCATCATATCACATCACCATGCTTACTCTCTTCTCTACACCACCATTCAACTAGAACACAGAGATACTATGACACCATTCGGTATAACTGTTCTCATACCAACATCTGCCTCATACTCCCCATCACTCTAACTAAACACTGCTGGTTACACACCCCCCAGCCAGGCGTTCTCCTCAGGCCTAACGCAGCCACAATCGGTCTGGATAAATCCTGCCAGAACTAACACATACTCTTGATCTCTCAACCACCACACCTACCGCTAAGAAGCAGTTACTACACGAATGCCACACCAGCTGCACACATATTCGGTGCTCACACGCACCTTTGACTCTCTCTAATCTCTCTACTGACTTCAACTTCGGTTCCCAAGGGCATTCAACCTACCAGCGCCTTCAGACCATATCAATGGTACATAAGGCACTATATAAATGCAAAGTAACATAACATATTCTTATCCATTGCTGCATCTGCCTAAGGTGAACTGCCCTGACGTCACTAAATCGTATGCTCCCCCCTAACCCTCACATAACCAACCCAAGTGATATTCAACACCTTTCTCAGTGACGTTCCTCTTCAGCATAGCCAAAAGCGCCCATAATCACCTACGTACCGTGATGCAGAACCCGAAAATCAACACACATTGACTAACAACATAGCACGTCACAATTTGAAATATTAAACCGGTCTTAAAAAGAAAACAATAACACTGTACAATTTGTAAAGTACTTTTATTTCATAATAAACTCTCTGAGAACATCCAACTATTCCCATATTCAATCAAATTGCAAATTTGTTTCTTTGCTCGTGATCGAAAATGCTAATCGTGAGGCACACGTTGTTCTGTTCCCATACACAAAGTATTTGTTTTTTCTATAAAGGAACCGTTGGGTCACACAGTGAATTCCAGGGCGTCTGCATGAACTTTGGCCTAGACCACCATAAAAGATGTTATGTTACTCCTAATCGCTAGTGCAGCGTACGGGCACATGGCCCCTGGGCGATTGTCCCACAAAACAGTCACAGTGATCCAGCCGTTGACGACTACGTGCACCTGCCAAATTAAGAATCCATCAGTAGGCATCTGGAATCCATGGCAATCGCAGTAAGGCAGCATGTAGCTATTTGGAAAACATAACAGAAAATATGTATCAATACCCAATCTTTATTACAATACATCGATTTCTTAGTTCGGCATACAGTTTAAACTAATGATTAGCACGCACAGCAAACAATCTCAAAAAAGACAAAAAGAATGTGGAAACTGATAAACAAATCGATATGGTCATGCATGACATTTTAAAGAAATATTAGCGTTGAACCTGGGTGAATCTACTGGTAGTCTACATACATCTAGATTCTGCACTCCCCATAACCACAAAAAAATGACAACCACACAGAAAGACAGTACTTCAGTTACATTGTCAAAATTAATGTTCAGATAATAATAAATGAAAGCTTGTTCCGGTGTACAGTCGTCAAAAGCAAACTTACATGATATTCACTGTCTCCATTCTCTTCGCGTAACTTAGACTGCAATGCTCAATGCGCTTGCACCAAATAATCTTCATGAACTGATTTTACATGTTCCTTACAAACCTTTGGAATGCATACCTTTATCAAATGTTCCTTATTCCAAACCTCCTCTCACTGCATTCTTACTGATTATTCCCTTTCCCTCAAGGTCAAAAAACAATTGACTCTTACAGTTTCTGTCCCATGCGTAGGCTTCCTTAGCTCGCAACCAAAAAATCAAAGCTGGTGACCTTCACTCAGAATCCAAATACATTCTCACTTTGCAACAACATGGCTCAACGCATTAATGAGAACTGGTACTCACATACACGTGCAGAGCCGCTGTTTCCATCAAACACTGCAGGTGGCTGCCTCAGATGCCAAACTCTAGGGGGCGCCAGCCTGACTCCAATATTATTTTAAATACATTGTAACACAGACACATTAGTCCTTCGCCTGTACTTTACGCACATTATATTGAGGCACACCTCCAAGTGTACGGTATAACTTTCGTGACAAAAAACACCACTTTTTTACTTCTTGCTGCCACATCCCATCCCATCCTCATCAACCCTCACCTTCCGAGACAGTATTTGATAAGTTTAACAAGTGCAATGTTGTGTTTTTTATATGTTTTTGCGGCGATGTCCGCGGACATCAAAACACGGATGGAAGGTGGCGGGTGCATCGGAGCAATCTGACGCACTTCACGCTCTTCACCATCCAATGAGCGAACGCGTCACATGTCCGCGGACATGACGCGCCCGATTAGCCAATCGTTATCTTGTCCACGGAGCGAATAGAGAAGTGTGACCGCGGACCGGACATAGATATCATTAATTTTTTGAGACCTACTTTTTGATCGTTTAAAAAAAAAGTACTGGACCGATTTTCACCAAATTTGCAAAAGCACATTTTTGGGACCAAACCGCTGCTTCTCCCACAAATTTGGTAACAATCTGTCCAGCGTTTTGATCTGTGCCGTGTGCAAAGTTTTTCCCCCATTCAGTCTATGGAAAAAAAGAAATGTTGGGACCCCCCTATAACTTTGCCCCCCCCAGGACCAAACCTCATCAAACTTTGGAGTGGGCCATATACTTTGTTTGCAAAGTTTGGTGAGGATTCGTCCAGGGGGAGCAAAGTTATAAGCTGCCCAAAAAGTGCTCCTCCTATGGGATGGGATTAGCAACTTAACCATAACTACACGGCCACTACCGTGGCCGTTAATATATATATTATATATATATATATATATATATATATATATATATATATATTCTTCTCTAATTCTTCTAATTCTGACTATATTTTGTTTTTTCCCACCTCCCTCTGTTAACTTTTCCCTTACTTGTTCTAAGGCATTCAATTTTGCCAAAGCATTAGTCTTTTTCAATCACCGTTCGCATGTTTCCTCTCTGGATCCTCGGGATCACCGCCTTCGTCACTGCCTTCTCCGGGTTTTCTCCTGCTCAGCTGCCTGTAGGAATGGGAAGTGGTTATGCAGGTAACACGGGTCCCTTCAGACCAAGTTCTGCAGATTTTGTTTTTACTCTACCACTGTCTACGGGGAGCTCAATGGTCTACTCAGCCGAATGGCAAAGGACTTGTGATATTGGCGAGGACCTAGAGTTACTTTATGTCGACGGTTGATGGCTGTCTTATTCTAATCGATAATCGATAACCATCAATCTCTGCTACCAAGTGTGCTCCGAGACCCCCAATGGCACATCGAGTTTGGGTTTGCTCAGAAGCACTTTAAGACAAGATGGCGGCACCCGTGAGATGGATGGCAGTGCAGATTTATTACTCCAACACCTATCAATAAGGACAACTCAACGGTTTGGCAAAGGGAGTCCGTTTAATGACAAGAACAAAAACAGGGAGTTATGAATATCAGCAATGGTGCGATCTTCCTTCTCGCTTCAACTCCAATGAACTTCATGAAAATTATAGCATTTATACTGAAAACTCGTCATCATCGACGTGTAACACTCACAAGTTGACATGCAATTCTATTGGCTAGGAAAAGGTCACTTTAATATAGGTACTATATCTGTATATGGTAACGGAGTGAGGGGATTGGGTAAACACTGTCAGGTGGGCATCTAAGTCCTTCCTTCAAAAATGACTACTGCAGATGTCACTAAAAGTACAACGTCCTATTGGTTCTACTAACTTTAGGACCCTAGATTATTTGGTCCATTGTGATTGGTTTGGCACCAACCCCATGCATACTATTCCACTTTGCTTAGCAGCACGCAGAATGGTCGGCCTGGTGCGGGGTGCCCCTTAGTTACCTGGCCTTCCTCTAGTCAATGTTACAATCAATCATCACTTTAGTATCTATGTGTCAATGATTTCACTGTGGTTGGCCTTGAGACTGCATCTTCTGTCTGGAAAAGTTCTGATATCTTCGCCTGGCCTTGTGCCATGCGTAGGTGTGAGCTCTCATTTTCATCCTGCTTGGCTGGTCACGTGGTTCAGACACAGTGAATTTGCCTCTTTTCCATCAATTTGTGTATTTGATTCTTGTTTCACCCACCACCTGACTTTGCCTTCTTATATCGACCTTTCAGAGGCAGGATATTCTGTTCTTAGTTTCAATTAAATGTAGCTCTTCGTTTCTTCTAATGGTATGACCTTGGCTTTCCTGGCACGAGTTGCCTCTGCTGAGTTTCGTTTCAGCCATCTCTTCTTGTTTTTGCTAAATATGAAGCTTTTTTTCGTGTGGTCTTTAGTAACCTGGGTCGATTCTGCTTCTTGTGCAAAGTGGAAATATTCTTATATTAATGTGCTTCGTTTGAGGTAGATTATGTATAGATTATGTATAGTGGTGCTTGCTGCACTATTCTTCTACTAAGCATAACAAGCTGCACTGTTTTCTTAGCTTTCTTGTGGTTCCAAGCATATGTACAGGTGTAAACTGGCCAAATATCTTCGCCATTCTTACAGCTTTAGCTTAATACATTTTGACATTGTCCTTTCACTTTAGGTTCACAATATCCTACTTCATGGTGTTTTTGTGTCTTTGCGTCCTTCTCTGGTCCTCATTTCTTCCATATGTGAGTCAGTTTGGGCTCTAGTGACGTCACCATTCGTCTTCCATTAAGACCATTTTGGTTTCTTCAGGGACTGTACTCAGACGATCTTCATTCTGTTTCATTTTTTGATATGGGTTTCTCAATGGATACCTTACTGTCCATAGTTTCCTTGGTATTGGTACTTCAATAGGTGCTGTTCTTCTGATAAGTACTGGACAGAGCCCTACTGCGGCTCTCTGCTGGTTTATTTGCTCATCATACGTCACATATCTTGGTGTGAATGTTCCTGGCACTTCAAAATGGACTGTTGGAGTGCAGGCTTTATTTGGGACCTCCTCTACAATGGGAAAAACGTTTCCTCAAATCTCAATCTCGGTGAGGAAAACAAGATGACCAGGGTAATTTATTTGACAGGAATATGGCCCATGCCGATGTCTACAACATGGAGCCTTACTATATCTCATCCTGTTCTTAGGGTGCCCAAGAGCTCAAAGAACCAGTTGATGCTTCTTAAGTTGTACAATTTATGGGCCTGAGCAACATATCGATTATAAGCTCTGAAAACATTGCTCCTATTATCAATGAAGAACCAATACAGGAATAGGATGCAGAGACCCTCCACACTAATCAGGGAAGTTGATGCAACCCAATACCCTTGGCAAAGCAGAAACAAATTATGTTAGGATGTTATCTTTTTTTCTTTTTCTCATCTTTTTTTCTTTTAACTTTTTGCTTCATAAGGAACTAGGAGAAGTACCCATTCTACAAATGGGTTCTGTAGACAGACATGATAATACTGATCCTGTAGGTTGCTGCTGGATTCGCTTATCGCTTCATGTGCTTTGCACACTGAAGTAAACTGCATTGAGAATGGGTGCGTGTGGCTGGCTGACATACTCCAGAGCAGACGTTAGAAGGAGGTGAAAGTTGGTATGCTGCTGCATACTGGGACCTTCTGTGCTCTCTCTGCACCTGTCGCCTCACCTAGGTGTGGTGCAGTTTGTTGCAGTGCATTGCGGTGCAAATATCTTGGAAACCGTGCATTGTAGGGCCTGGACCTCGAGTTTTGTTCTTCGTGCCGGAACGAGTGAGAAACAAAATTTTGTGTTTCCCTTCCCGGTGAACATGGTTTACGGCTTTGTCAGCAGGCACCATCTCGCAAAAATAATGGGGAAAACTAATTTCACCTGATGCAGCAAACATGTGAAAACTTCCGGAACGTTACCTGCTTTCACTTTCGCCTCTCAGGTCGATTCGCCTCTCATCCATTTTTTGTTCCCCTTCCTAGTGAACATGATTTACGACTTTGTCAGCAGGCCACAAAGCCATGAACACATTTTGACTTTTGTTTAAATCCTGGTAAGGGGGTGGGGTGTCCAGATGTCATGTAGCTAGTAGTGTTTGGAGGGTCCTAACAGGTAACTATGTAAAATTTGATGCAGATTGGTGAAACGGTGTGGAATTGTATAAGGAACAACGCTTCACCAAGCCACAAATCCACAGATTTTGACTTGTGCTGAAATACGGGGAACAGGGTGGGGTGTCCAAATGTCATATAGCCAGTAATATCTGGAGGGTCGTAACAGGTAACTATGCAAAATTTGATGCAGGTTGGTGAAACAGTGTGGAATTGTATGAGGAACAAAGCTTCAGTACAAAACCCACCACAAACAAACACATTTTGACTTTTATATATATCATTTTAACATTATGATGGATTTTAATATGATGAATTATGTTTTGTACTAAATGTGTAAGGTTTTATAAACCAAATCCCATAGTACAAAATAAATAAATACATTCATGAATGGGCTACTGGCCTGGGGATTAGTAGTTTCTGGAACGGGTAGTGACCATTTGCAACAACAGCCAGGGCTGTATTGCCCAGCAGCCAAAGGGCACCTAGTGCCCTCACACCGGTGCACAATGAGTATCATTAATGAATAGGCTATGTCACCTAGTGCATTTTATAACTCTGTTCCACAACAGTTGTTTCCTCTAAATGTTGTCCAAAAGACTTTCACAGAAGCATCCTTTGATAAGAGGTGACTGTCAACGCAACCCTGACTGCAAGCAAACGTTCCCACACTAGAAATCTGTGATCATGACCAACTTAGAATTCAATGATGGTCTTGGTTTACATTTTCGCTGGATGACAACAAGAATGCTTTTTGGGTCATAGCACTAAAAGCCATTTTGTTGTCTAAAAAATATATTACCATAAGAGTTGAAGGCCCCAAATGAGAAACCAGCTGTCACAGAGCACTGTCTCTTTAAGACAGAGACTAGGCTCTGAGGGAAGAGTACCGTGCCTCGTGACGTGAGGGAATGAGAAGGGGAGGAGTAAAGGAGAGGGCCGTTCCATTTTGAATTTGACATAAAGAACACGTTATTCCTTTAGCTGGTGTGTGTCCTTCCTTTGACAGGCCGTAATAGCCTAACAACTGGTGACGAGGATCCATCCGTCACACATCAGCGTCCTCCTTTGAAGCGTGGACGATCCCACTGCGCTAGGGCACGTTTGCCTGTCCCGCAGAAACCCGATCCCGGGCCCCGTTCTGCTCCAACGGATCAGGCACTCCGCCTCGCGTCATCTGCAGAACTCCTGATCCCGGGTCCTGCTCCTCTCCAGGTGAACCCGATCCCAGGGCTGCCTCCTCCTCCTGCTTCACAAGAAACGTTGCGCCACAGATGTCCACGCAAAGGCGGACCTGATCGCGGGCCCTGCTACCACATCTCCTCCAACAGCTGCACGAAGACATGTCTAGAAAAAGGCGCGGAACGATTCGCATGCCATTTTTGAAGCCGTGCAGCAGCCTGCCAGTGGCAGAGGAATTCAGGACAAGGACATACCACAGGTGGGTGGCGTCCCAATCCCCTCCAGTGGGCCACTTCAATCAGACCTTACACTACAAAAAAAGAAAAAAAAACACACTGATACTGGTAGCGCAGGCCCTATCAAACACTGCTAGTGCTAGCTCAGTGAAGCCTACCGTGGGCCCTACCAATCCCGCCAGTGAAGGCATGGACATTAACTGCCCACAGCCTCTAACCAACGCTGGTAGTATTGGCTCAGTGAAGCCTACCTTGGGCCCTACCAACCCTGCCAGTGAAGGCACGGAAATCAGCTGCCCACAGCTTCTAACCAAAAACTTGGCCTAACCCACCCACAGCCACCATGAGCTCATCCCCTGACCAATGAGGGCAAGCCCCAGAGCCGCCGGCACCTGTTACAAGATCGAATAACATAGCACGGCGGATGCCACCACCGTTCTCTCTCACACCACAAGCTGACAAAGGGCCCCGGTCGGTGGAATGGCTTGAGGATTTCAACAATTTCATTGCCGCAGCTGGAGAAGAGACCTCACCGAGACTGCGCAGCATGTTTCTCAACACAGTTGGAAATGAGGTCAAGACGCTAATTAAAACAATCCCACCGGCTGAACACCCTGACTTTACCTCAATAATCACCGCTCTTAACAAGAGACTTGTCATAGAACCTAATAGAGACTATGAAAGGTACATATTCAATCAATGCACCCAAAGAGCAGATGAAACAGTGGATGAGTTCATCACTCGACTACGGATCAAAGGAGCGCACTGCCAATTTCACACATTCTCACTAGAAGAAGCCATTCGCCTACGCGTGATTGAACGGTGCATCTCTCCTACACTCAAAAAACAACTACTCAAAAAAACCCTTGCCATCGAGGAAGTTAGCGAAATGGCCAGGATCCTCGAAGGGTTGACAGACAAGCAACCCAAATGTTGGGCATCACCATGACCAAACAAGAGAAAAATGAGGTCATAGCGGCAATCCATGCAAACACCCCCAGGGGGAGTGACAGAAGCAATGGCCCCAACCAGCAGATGACACCATGATTGCAGCGCCAATGCTATCACTGTGGGATGGCGTTTCCACACACAGGGACATGTCCGGCACTCACTCAAAAATGTGGAAACTGTGGAAGAGAAGGACACTTCTAGTCAGTCTGCCGGGAGGGCAGGCTATTCCCCACACCACGAGCACCCATGACGTAACAGTACAGGTCCTACCAAAGGCCACTACAAAACCAACCATAGCAAACATGCCCATTCCAGCAAGGGCCCAGGAGATACGTGAGAGTGGTCGAAGAACTCTATCTGGAAAATGACTCAGAGGAACGTGAAGAGCAAGGAGACTCACAAATCCACGATAAATATGATGGTCCGCCGTCTTCATACCAAGTTTACTATACCATACCACCCTATGGCCGCGACAACGTGAATGAACAATATGACCTATATGCAGCAGAGGAATATGTCAACCTCATCATGGATGACACGAAAGCAGGAGAAGCACCACGGATAGCAGGAGACATATGTGGGAAGCTGTTTCGTTTTCTCATTGACTCAGGAGCAACCATGAACATTATTGGAGAAAAAGAATTCTTACCAATCGACGACAGACCAAGGTTAATGCAAACGACCTCCAACATTTTTAAATGGGGCGCTTACACCCCATTACAATCCGTAGGACACTTAAAACGCTGCCTCATTCACTGAGGCCACACCACGAGGTCAGTCATTCATGTGATCAGGAGCCCAACAAAAGGAAGGTGCCTTCTCAGCTACAAGACGGCCTCATGTTTAGGGCTCATCAACATCCATGTGCAAGAAGGTGACACCATCCTCTCCATGCCCCCACTTACCGAGACAAAGGAACAGATATGCAACTTAGAAACCTATACACCAACAGCATCCAGTATCACGAAGGAAACAATCTTAACAGAGTTTCCACTTCTATGCACAGGTCTGGGCAAAATGAAAGGCCCACTCATCAAACTACATATTGATTTGTCAGTCCGCCCCGTTCCTCAGCACCCGCGCCGAGTTGGTTTTCACCTTCAATCAGCTTTGTCTGAGGAGCTTAACCAACTCTTAAAAGTTGACATCATCGAACCCGCCACAGGCCCAACCCCTTGGGTTTCTCCACTCGTCATCGCCCCGAAAGAAAGCGGCCGCATACGACTCTGCGTAGACATGAGGAGGGCCAACACCGCCATTCAAAGAGAACGGGATCCCCAGGAAGGATAGAGGACATGATTGTGCAACTCAATAAAGCCATCTTTTTCTCCAAACTTGACCTCAACTGGGGCTACCACCAAATGGAACTTCACCCTGTCATGATTCCTGCCCCTCATGTCCCCAGCCCTCCAAGATGTCAGGCTGGAGCCAGGCCACGATCACCTAGATGGCCCTCAAGGGCCTCTCCATCCCTCCAAAGACCCACTTGGAGTCAGACTTGGCGCTTGTGGCACCAGACTCACTCACTCCCATCGGATAACATTGGGGATTGGACTTGTAGTGCATTGATGGGGACAAGATGGATGCCCTCATATATTTCGGTTCCCAGAACTGCATGTGCGGTCTAGTCTTTTGGGTGTGGTTCAGCCCAGAGACACCTGGGATACCCAGAGACTATTTAAGCCACACCCAGGCTGAGAAACATGCTTTGCGTTTTCTGCACCTGCAGCGTGACACTCACCGTGTTCGGATCGGTCTCCAGTAGGCCTGCATCTTTCTTCTGCGCTCAGCTCCTGCAAGATCAAGAACACCGTTAGGAACAGCCTTACCTTGCGGCGCTTCTGCCCATCATTCATCGCTCCTTCTGTTCTGCGGGCATCTTCGGCGGTGTCATTCCCATCCCGGCACGCCGCTTCCTAAGGAAAAGGGAAAAGAACAGAAAAAAGGCATTAGTAAGCATTCTGCAAATCTTCGCTTATTTTTAAATACTGTACGAGCTTCAAACGCTTACCTGAATCCCAGCCGCTCTGGAGGAACTCTGTCTCCGGAACTTCTCATCCATCTGCAAGAGGGAAAAGATACTCCAGGTTAGCGTGGAAACATCTAGAGGCGCCGCATACCGCGCTTACCCACCGCATTTATTCTTCATAACCGGCATCCACGCTGAAAACGACGCGGCACCTAAAAGACACAGAAAAAGAACTCAGTTCAATGCAAATACGAAAGGGGTGCATCGCGCATCTCTCTCTCACTCACCTTCAGCGCTACTCATCTCAGCAGTACGCCGCCATCCCCAGATGCCGGCCATCATCTAAGGAAGGAAAGGAACGAAGTTAGAGAACTGTTCAAAAGGCTCATTATACTTACCTGTCGGACTCTTGCCAGTGATGTAACTAGGCAGCAACGAGCCAACATCAATCAACGCGCCCCTGCGCTGAAAGCAGGACGGAGAGCACACTATCCAAGAAAACAAGCCCAGTCTCCAGTCAAATAGCCTCCAGGGAATGGTTTGAGGTCGTAAGAGGTCAGAACAGGCTCAGTGACGTCCCCGTGGATGCCAGATGAGCATTACACACCCACACTCCAGGACCATCACCACCTTTGCCACACATGACGGACACTTTCGCTACAAACGCCTAAACTTCGGCATATCATCAGCAGCCAACATTTTTCAGGAAGCAATTTGGCAAGTTATACACCCAATAAAAGGGACACTCAACTACAGTGATGGCATTCTCGTGTTTGGACGATCACAGGATGAATATGATACAGCCCTAAGGGCGACTTGCAAAGCCATCCAACGGGCAGGCTTGACACTGAATCTAGAAAAATGCAGGTTTAGCAAATCCAAACTCAAATTTTTCAGACATATCTCTTCGGCGGACGGAATGACCCCTGACCCTGATAAAGTTGCCACTATTTTCAACCTGCAAGAACCCAACCAAGCAGCAGATGTTGGATCATTCCTAGGTATGGCGGGCTACTGTGCCAGATACATTCCCCACTTTGCTACCATCACAGAACCACTCCGACGCCTACTACAGAAAAAAATTCCATTTGTGTAGTCTGACGAATGGCAATCAGCCTTCGATTCCATCAAACAGGCACTGGCAGAAGCCAGGAGGCTTGCGTATTTTGACCTGGATTGGCACAAGAAATTGTAGTAGACGCAAGTCCAGTGGGGTTGGCTGCCATCCTGGCTCAAAACAGCGGAGCAGATACCCACCCGAGACACATAGTGGCTTACCCCAGCAGAGCGCTAGCCCCACCGGAGTCAGCATACTCACAAGCCGGAAAAGAGAGCCTTGCCGCTGCATAACTTTGTCATAGGAAAGAAATTCACCCTCATCACGGATCATCAGGCCCTACTCTTTGGAAACCCTAGGACGAAGATGCCTCCAGGAATCGAGCGATGGGGCATCAGACTTCAGGAATATGACTTCCAGATCATCCATCGTCCAGGTGGCGAAAACAACCGAGCGGTCTATTTATCAAGACACCCAGCAGGTAAGCCTGTCCCAAGACAAGGAGACACAGAATACATCTGCTATGTGATGTCCAATGCACTGCCACCGGCCGTCTCATTGAAAGCAGTGGCGTTAGCCTCAGCGTCAGACCCGTCCATGGCTCTGGCAATCAGCCTCACTGAAAACAACCGGTGGAAAGACTTTCGCCACGCTGTGTGCAGCCATCCAGGCGTGTGCAGAGACGAACTAGAAAGACTGGCTAAGATTCACACAGAACTAACCGTACAAGACAAATCAATACTTCTGAGCGGATGCAGACTAGTCATCCCAGCGACCATCCATTCGGAGGTCATCAAGACGGCCTATGAAGGTCATCGAGGAGTTGACAACACCAAGAGACAACTGAGGTGTCATGTCTGGTTCCCGTTTATGGATGCTATGGTGGACCGGTGGGTGAAAAACAGCGTAGCGTGCCAATGCACGGCCAGAGTCAAACCTCCAGTCCCGCTCCGAACGACACAGATTCAAGACCACCAATGGGAAGGAGTTGCCATCAACTTCTATGGACCGCTTGAGTCAGGTGAATACTTGCTACTTTTCATCGACGAACACTCCAGATTCCCAATTGTTATGAAGGTCAAGTCCACAGCCTTTGCCCAGGTAGCCGCCATCTTTGATGAGGTCGTCAGCGAATGGGGCATCCCAGAAGTCATCAAATCAGGCAATGGTCCCCCCTTCTGTGGACATGAATTTGGAATATTCGAAAAACACATGGGATTCAACCACCAAAAAATTACACCATGCTGGCCTCAAGCCAATGGAATGGCAGAGAGATTCATGGCTTCAATCAAGAAGGTGTTGCAAAGAGCCCAGTTTTAAGGCACTGATCCGCACCAGGCACTATGCCGAATTTTAAGAGACTATCGCAATATGCCCCATGAGGCCACAAACAGAACACTGGCGGAACTAATGATTAGATACCAAGTCCCCACGTGGATCATCAGGAACCCAGCAAATCAGCCCGCAGTGGATCCAGATGTCCTAAGGAGGGAATCTGAGAGAAAGGAAAAGATAAGACTAGAGACTGATGAAAGAAGAGGTGCCTGACCAAAAGAGTTTCAGATTGGGGACGAAGTATGGGTGCAATAACCCATGCACAAGAAAACTGACATGCAGTTTGCACCAACACCCCTCCAAGTCGCAGCTGTAAAAGGGACAATGGTTACTGCCATAAAGGCAGAGAAAGAAGTAACCAGAAACAGCTCTCAGTTTAAACACGCCAGTAGAGGAGAAAAGGAGGGACCACTGACTCCTGAACCAGATCTGGAATATCATGATGCCCGAGACGACCTGTGGATTCGCCCAGAACCACCTAACCTACAACAAGTGGAATTGTATGACACACGTGACGGGACCCCAACGTCAGAACCCCTACAGCGACCACAAAGAAATGTCAAGAGACCTCCCAGACTGGTGGAAAAATGTTGAGCACACGCAAGGATATTCGTCTGGGGGTGTTGTCACAGAGCACTGTCTCTTTAAGACAGAGACTAGGCTCTGAGGGAAGAGTCACATGTCTCGTGACGTGAGGGAATGAGAAGGGGAGGAGTAAAGGAGAGGGTAGTTCCATTTTGAATTTGAAATAAAGAACACGTTATTCCTTTAGCTGGTTTGTGTCCTTCCTTTGACAGGCCGTAATAGCCTAACACCAGCCACTGACACGTTCCTTATTTCCTAGCCACCCCACTCTTTACATTCTAGTTTCTGTGCCCTTGTCTTGTCTCACCCATCACCGCTCACCTCATACAGCATGCTGCTCTACGGAGCACCTCATGTGAAGATGCTGTTGCTAGAATAAGACAAGTATTCGCTTCAAAGGGCTACGCTGCTGATTTGAGGTAGGTTGGTTCTTTATCAAATACCTACAACAATGACATTAAAAAAGAAACGTGCTTGGAACAACTTTCACCGTACAGAAAAATGATACTTACTCAGCAGGCATCAGCACTCGCTCCACCTTTAGGGTTGTCTGGATACACCACAATTTCATATTTTAAATAGCCTCATGGCAATACCTTCAGACAGCCTGGCATTTGTAGCCAGCATAACTTTTGCATATACGCCAGTATTTTTCATAAGAAAATCCGAGCCTAAAGTCCCATGATGCAAAGTGCTAGTATTTTACTATACTCTCTGCAGATGTCACATGACATGGGAGAGGTCACTTTTTCTTGTTTGGCAGTAACATTTTTAATGTTTACTAATAGAAACATCGCACACCACGTGGCCTAAAAACGTTTGTGCTGCTGGCTGGCTCGCCCCTCACCCCACTTCCCCCACATTGATAAAGGACCCGCACTGTGCGTAACCATCTGGCCGGAGGCCTCAGTCAAAAGTACAACTGAAGAGACGGCACAGTGTCACTTTCAAACATGAGGGAGTGTGTACTGACTGCAGGCAACACTCTGTTTTCTACCGTTTTTTGCCACGCTGGTGCTCGAACAAGGAGCAGCAAGCAAATAGCAACTAAGAAGCTGAGAAGAGTACAACAGCACACAGAGAAGAAAGCAGAAGGAAATTAAAAATCAGAGTAGGGTATATCCAACTGTCTAACCGGTTGTCATCAGTGTTATACTCACCCCTGCTGCCCTACTGGCCACAGCCCTCCACAACTTGTGGCTAGTGTAGAGCGTGATCTTGCAAGACTGCAAAGCGAAGGTGCGCGGCATGGCACTCAGTGACGAGATGCGAGTGGACCGTGGGACTGAGCATACGCTCTTTGGTGCTCCTCCTGCCTGAAGATTGGGGCCTACTCTCCTTATAGAATATAAGGCCCACAGCAGACTATAATTTAAGACTGGACATTATGGCAGTATAATAATTATTTGTCCACGTCTGATTTACTTGTGCACAATAAATACCCCCTTAAATCATCATCCTGTGCAGAGTTTTTTTTTAAGTTTAAGGATTTTTATTTATTGAGCATAAAACAATTCATAACAGTAACCATAAGTTACAATGACTGAATGAGATTGATATAATACAAATATTATATATACAGTAACCATAGCAGAGTTTATGTAAGGCCACTAGGCAACTAATGAGTCTTCTCATAGCAGCCGCCTACCACAGCAAACTGAAGGAATCAGTGACGGAAGAACTGATTTAGGTTACAGTGCCTGAGTATTCATTATTATACTGACTGTTTCATAAATTGAACTGGATAGTAGTGGCTTATTCATTTCACATTCATTCAGTCATTCTCATTGGTTGGGGTCTCTGTGTGCTGGTATTTTGTGCCGGTAGTGTGTGCTCCTTCCAAGCCTAGTTTATTTGGCCTCTTTCTCATGGGATTCTTTACACTGACACATTTACATTTCCCAAAGTGACATAGTATAAATCATTCAATCAGTTGCATCAGTCTCCCTTCTCCCTCAATCTCTCTCCACTACTGGGTCAGCATCACTGTGAACCGAGGCCTCCTCACGTTCTCCGACAGACCCACCCCCCTCACTCCTGGTGGTCAGTAAACCCCTCCTCTCAACTCTAGCGACATGTCCACACACTACCCTAAAGGGCCAAGCCAAAGTCCAGCCGTGCCTAGGGTGGCTAGGCCAAACCCTCAGTTAGCCAGTAAGACAAGTAGTGAAGCCTACCTTGCTGCCACTGCTTCACTTCCCAGCTCCCCCTTCCCTCTTCAATCCCGAGACAAGTCCAGTGACTGCAGCTATTCATCCTCTCACTACTCTACTACACCCAGCCGGGGCCAAACCCCAGATCACCAGCGATTTGACTAGGCCCCAGTTATCCGACAGCCAGTAAGAGCAGTACTAGAGGCCATGTCGAGACTCAGCACCAAAGAAGAGGGAAGATGGGTACTGTCTTCTCCCCTTGTAAGAGCTTGCCCTAGGGCCCTCTCTAGATTAGCCTAGGATTAAAGCTGGTGGTCATCAAAAAGGGCAACGTGCAATGTGTTGTCTTACTTCTTTTTTTGCTTAGTTGATTTGCGTTTGCGTCAATGAAGGGCTTCCAGGCACTGGAGGACCTAGGACTCTCCAAAATAGTTCTAGTGGAGCTGAGATGAAGAGATCACAGGTGAAAATAAAGTAGTCATACTCTCATATTGTGCACAAACGTACTGCCTGGTGTAAGAGGATTCAATTCAACACTACAGCTAAGTCAATGCCTAGTCTGGGATACCGAATGGAAACCCTTATTGATATATCTTTATGTCCAGTTCATGCGTTCTGGATGACTACCCCTATATAACACCCCTCTCTTGGAATCCTCCTGACCCCACTGAGCCAAGAAGTAGTTCTGTTTTGCAAGTTTAAAAGGTTTATTTGATATTTTAAACAATAGATATATATATCACGCTTTATAATAAATTAATAATTGGATATCACACTTAATCTGATATGATAAAGATTAACAACGGAGAATCTGGCACTAGCACACTTGTGAATAGGAACAGAAGAATAAGGTGGTAGAGAATACTTTATATAAGTTCAGATGGATGTAATGTTGAATGAAAAATGCAATACAGAAAATACTCAATATGATTTCAACATAACAATGTAATCACTTTTCTCTGGCAATTCCCTCCCCCTTTTATGCAATGCAAGGAAATGGAAGGAAAGCACACAGTTCTCAGAAATGCAATCAAATGTAATTCAGTTCACCCCAGCAAGCTTAGACTACAGAAGTTGGAAACACAGGCCCAAAATGCTTTTATATGTGCTGGCAATGAAGTGAAAAATATGCTAAAATGCTTTTAATTCCCTCTAGAGGTTCAGGGTGAGTGGTATCAAGTTAATATTAGTCCAGGCTCACTTTAGCAAGGATCTAGAAGTAACTAGCAGGTTAAACGAATTTTTAGCAACTGAAAGCAAGAAAACTGCTGTTTTCACACGTTGAGAAATTTTGCAAATCGCGGCAAATTCGCGAGTGCGTTATTCGCGATTACAGAGGAACTACAAGGACTAGCACTATCGTTTTGGGGTCCTAGGACAGCCTAGGATCTCAGCTTCCAGATGAAAGTTACTGCAAGTCTCTAGGACAAACGGTCACGGAGATATGAGCGATATGGTAAAGGTCGTTTTTCAGATTTGAAATTTTAAAGTTCAAAAAGACAAGTGACAGCTAGCAACTAGAAAATGACAGGTGACAGTTAGGAGGCAGTTCTACTTAGATTAAAATAGATTGAATTATATTATTTTAACTAAGAGATTGGTTCTGCACAGTCTTGCTAGGTACTCACACTATATTCTTGAATTAGATGGGCCTCGCCACGAATCTGGTCAGGTTTTAGACTGGACTCTGGTCTGGTCTCTGAAGGTGGATAGATTGAATTCTCTATGTTGGCTCTCTGGAGGTTTAATGGAGGTAAAGTATGGATTTTTCCGGCAGAGCGTCCCGCAGCAGATGGAAATGAATGTCCCTATCTGTCCTGTCTGTCTGCTTTTATCTGTTTTTAAAATGGGTGTGTGTGCAGCATCACTAGACCCTACCCCTCTACACTTGCCATTGGCCCAATTCTCCCCTCTCCCATGATTGGGGAAGGAACTGTGAGTCAGAGTGATGCTGTAGGTTTTATGGGTCAGAGGATCCTCCCCTGTCAAATTGCACACAATCTATATTTGATAAAAAAAAACATATTTGCACAGGTACACATTCGTTTAAAATTACCCGCACCCATCACATATCACAGGAGGTATACCCTGTCCAAATCTGCTCTTCCTGGGGGCTTGCATTCAGAAATGGCAACATTTGCACTTTTTAACTGATTTTGCAATTTCGGACATTAACCCAAATTTACACACATGTGCGCAAGGAGTATGGACATTAGTTGATGAAGTGTCAGATTTTTCACATGCACACATTTTGAGTAATATCCTCTTTTCCGCTAAAACCCCCCTGAACATACCACCGGGTCCTAACACGTCTTAAAATGTGGGCAGAAAAATCACAAGAATTATGGTATCATTTAAATAATTTTCACAAGTCCATACTATGAGTTATTCATCTTTTTCTAAAACCATATTCTGGCTGGCAGGGGTGGGTCTTTTCAGGTCACATGGTACAGAAACCAGTCTTTCCAGTTTCTGCCAAGCTCAGAGACCCTGCCCCTCCCAGCTTCTGCCAAGAGGAAGCTGTTTTACGACATCTGCAATAAACCATCTGCCTGGGTGAAGGGGGTTGCATTGTTCAGAGCTCCTGTATTCCGTGGGGGCTCCCCTTAATTCAATTATCAGAGAGATGGCATATCCTTAGTGTGGCCAGCAGGAAACAGCCAGGCCTGGGAAGTTACTTGTGAATCAAGTTTCACTCCTGATGGGGGTAGTTGCCAGGCAAAATTGGAATCTCTTTAAGCCAGTTTTTAGCCACATGTCATTTCTGTTCCCCAGTTTTCTGCATTCAAATAACTAACAATTTTTTACATATGCAGCTAGAATGCTGATTCTAAGTTTAAAACTATGACATTTAAACAATTGCAACAAAAACCCCGAAGGGGGAAGTTCACATGGAGGAGTACTATATTAATTTAAGTACCCAATTTATAGGAATAGAGGTGGAAAGGAATAGTGGCCCAATCATAACAGATTCATATTTTCATATTTTAATAATCATCAAAAAACATTATAAAATTACATAATACATAAACAGTATAACAACAATAAAATAGATGAATTAATGTTAGTATAAAATACTTGTCAAGTCTAATACATTAAACCATTCAATCGCAATTTAATTACCACAATTCATGACCCAGTATTAATCAGGGTAAAGCATCACTATCTTCATATTTTTGAATTTCATTCGAATGATAAGGATGCTATAAAACAGGAAATTACTGCCAATGGAATAAAGTGCTAGGTGCAAAAGGGTAATGAGTGCCTAATCCAGATAAAGCATCGTTGTCTCATGTTTTTTAAATTTCATTTGAATGATAAAGATGCTGTTGGAAAGGAAATTGCTGCCAATGGAATAAAGTGCTAAGTACAAAAAAAGTGCTAAGTGCCTACTGTACATACATGATATTCAAATGTCATTACAGTTTCGGCGAAATCAACCTATCTGGCTCAATTAAGTGAGCCAGTAGTCGCCTTCTTCAGGGCGCACGATATGCTGTAAATATTGGTGCTAAACTTTTAACAATGACACAGTAGTTTTCACAGGTAAAGCTTTAAACAATTCAAAAGACTTGATTGTAGATCTTGAAGTCTGTTAGAAGCCTTAACCCTAAATAAGTCCACGTATGGTGCCGAAAATTGTATAATTATTTCGAATCCGCCACCCAAGCAGGACTGAAGATGAAATTGAATTTACATCTTAAAGTATTCAATTTTTCACAATCTGGTCATCTCGCCAGTGGACTAAAATGTAGATAGAATAGACGACATTCCAAACATAAGCGTCTTGGACGATGTTATGTCGTGCCACGAGAAAAGTACAAAAGGGTGCAAACCTTGGGTTGAAAACCCTCACACAGCCTCCCCGATCGTCTCCTGCGATAGCCGAAGCAAAGGCACGCAAGCCTGCACCCTTTTGCACCCTTTTGGACTTTTCTCGTGGCACGACATAACATCGTCCAAGACGCTTATGTTTGGAATGTCGTCTATTCTATCTACATTTTAGTCCACTGGCGAGATGACCAGATTGTGAAAAATTGAATACTTTAAGATGTAAATTCAATTTCATCTTCAGTCCTGCTTGGGTGGCGGATTCGAAATAATTATACAATTTTCGGCACCATACGTGGACTTATTTAGGGTTAAGGCTTCTAACAGACTTCAAGATCTACAATCAAGTCTTTTGAATTGTTTAAAGCTTTACCTGTGAAAACTACTGTGTCATTGTTAAAAGTTTAGCACCAATATTTACAGCATATCGTGCGCCCTGAAGAAGGCGACTACTGGCTCACTTAATTGAGCCAGATAGGTTGATTTCGCCGAAACTGTAATGACATTTGAATATCATGTATGTACAGTAGGCACTTAGCACTTTTTTTGTACTTAGCACTTTATTCCATTGGCAGCAATTTCCTTTCCAACAGCATCTTTATCATTCAAATGAAATTTAAAAAACATGAGACAACGATGCTTTATCTGGATTAGGCACTCATTACCCTTTTGCACCTAGCACTTTATTCCATTGGCAGTAATTTCCTGTTTTATAGCATCCTTATCATTCGAATGAAATTCAAAAATATGAAGATAGTGATGCTTTACCCTGATTAATACTGGGTCATGAATTGTGGTAATTAAATTGCGATTGAATGGTTTAATGTATTAGACTTGACAAGTATTTTATACTAACATTAATTCATCTATTTTATTGTTGTTATACTGTTTATGTATTATGTAATTTTATAATGTTTTTTGATGATTATTAAAATATGAAAATATGAATCTGTTATGATTGGGCCACTATTCCTTTCCACCTCTATTCCTATAAATTGGGTACTTAAATTAATATAGTACTCCTCCATGTGAACTTCCCCCTTCGGGGTTTTTGTTGTCTTATTGTTGCTCCCCAGTTCCATGGTTTAGGGGATACCCATCTTGTTTGATGATTTAAACAATTGCAGCCTATGTGACATTCAAAAGTAGGTCACTCATTTCTTTTAAACATTTAGATTTTTTGTGTCTTTCAGTCCAAATTTACTTAAACTGCTGAAATTCACAGCTCAGCCAGTCTTGTTATAAACCTTCAAGTCACTTCAGAATATAACTTTACATTGTATCCACCTCTCAGTAAGTCTTTCTTTGGCATGTTTTGGGTTCATTTATTCAGTTTTCTACAAAAAAGTAAAATCTGGTGTTGTTTTAAAACGCCGGCTTTCTGATAGTGGTGAGTACTGGTACTGCACCCCTTTTTGGGATTTAAGAAAATTAATTCCCAACAGTTATGGGTTTGCTTTTGGCAATCAGCATTGCCATTCCCAATGGTTTCAGACTACTGTGTGGGTAGTCCAATGGTGGTTTTAGGCAGTGCCCTTCTGTGCCCATAACATCGGCAAAAATGAGTGGCAGCCTATTCTTCATGCATTTCCCTGTGCATTTTCTGGGAAGCTCTGGCCATCATGATGTTTTCCATGTCAGTACTGCACAGTTTTGAGGTAGGGCTTGGATGCGTGGATAAAAACATCCCACACTGGCCTGCCACTCATCTATAACTGGATCCACTACCAGGACCCCCATCAGCAGCATCGCGTGCATTAACAGCCAGTCAGGCTCATGCTCTTGGGCCGGCTCACCAGTGCATGAATATTGAGCTTTGTGGACTGGGATGATGGTGCCATAGTGACAGACAGTGGCAAACCTATTGCTGTGTTAAGAGTTAAATGTAACAAGTAGAATAAAGTTACAAAAACAAGTAATAGTGAGCAGCCAATGAAAGACTTTGAACTGAAGTTTTAAGCATGCACACTTTGAACCCTCTATTGTTAGATATATTAAATCTAGTTTGGCAATCATTCGGTACACACGAATGCTTGCAAGACCTGCCCACTCAAATTTTTATTTAATTTTGCCCAGGCTGAATGCCTGAGGGGCCAGTGCAAGGCTGATGAATGCCTTTAGAAGGACTTGCAGCATAATACCGATCTTCTAGATGCTCCCCATAGGTTGGGCAGGGTTTTGAAGATATCGAGTTGGCTCTACAGGTCAAATAAATGGCAGCACAATGCATAGGCACTGTTTGAGTATTACAGCAATGTCTACGAATCGGCATGGTTCTGTTGAGCTGTTTTGAAGTTTGTGAGAAACTCGAAGGTGATTGTTTACAGTTTGGATGGCTTTGACACAGGGCAGATGAACTGGTGTTCTCAGGCAGCTCAACAGGTGTAGTGGTAGCTCAAATTTCAGCAGGCAGTTAGGTCTATGATGGGATCTTCCTGCTTGATTGTAGTTTGATGTGGCTTGGCAGCTCCAAACAGACTCAAAGTCCTTCCATTCTGTGCAGCGTAACAGCAGGCTACAGCAGGTGCGAGAGATAATGCCTCTGCCTTTTGGGCGCTAACAATCTCCTCAAGGGAACCAGAGACACCTGGAACATCCTTCTGTGACTTATCCCCCCGTGCTAAAGCATACAGGTGCAACTCCAGGTACACTGTGTCCCTCCAGTTATGCAGGGATTGTATTCTGAGCCTCCTGCTGGGACCAAATGGGGACATCTACAAATATAGGACATCTCCAAATACATTGTCACTCTTTTACAGCCATTTCCGGAGTATCTTGCTCCTAGAGTAGCTACAAGGCAGAAACTAATCATGTTGTACATTTCCAAAACGGTGGAATGGAACTTCCCTATACAGAAGATCCCATGCTGCCTAAATCCTGTCAATGTCCTGTTTCTATCGAACAAGGGAATCTAATTTCATCTGCAACATCCTTTATTAATTTAATTAGTTAAATGCGTATATAGTGCACACTACAAACTTAATGAAGGGCTAGAAGCAGGAGAACAGTATATAGATGAAAAGTTAAAAAAAGTACCGCCTATGTAAAAGAAGTTAATCCTGGGGAAATTCTGGTCACAGTCCACAAGGATGCCTCCTCTGTCAGGGAGAAAGAGACGCAAGGGAAGAAGAGTACATTTAGGGGAGGGTAAGGCAAGAAGAGGCCAAGACAGAGTTGATAGATGTCCAGTGAATCCAGGACTGAGTCCAGAAAACAACCTGAATCTACTAGGTTGCAGTACAAAAGTCAGTGGAGCAGTGGGCGATCAACAAGGTTCCGGGGAGATTCATCAGGAGTGAGAGCAGAGAATAATTGGACATGTAGGAACTGAAGGTGAGGATGGCTCATCAATTCAGGAGAGTGGGAGCGCAGGGATGAGAGAGTCATGAGTAGAATCAGAACGACTTCCATTCGAAAACGTCAGCTCAGAAAAGCTGAACTAGTAGTTACCAATTTCTCGAATGTACTCAATGCCCGAAACGACCCCAGTGAGCCATTCACACTGCACGACCCGAATACCACAACCAACATGCAACGAATTCCCGCTTCGGACCAACTAGGCCCCGGTTCCCTGCTTGATGCATCTTGACTTGCCGCACCTGAACCTGGTTTGACCTGCACTGCAGTACAGCTTTAAGCCTAGTTCGATGCAGTCAGAATGCCTAACATTGGAGCAAGGTACCTTTGAGAGGCGCTTTTCTCCTACCCCATTTTTGAACCCTAGAGACTAGTAAACCACCCGTTTCACCTTTTTCTTCAACAACATATCTTTCTTGAACTATTGTTGCATTTCATGCCTTTTCTCCCTGGAGCAAAATATCCAGAGTGCAACTACAGACTTTTTTTTAAAACAATTTTTATTAGTTTTTTTAACAACCAATCAACACAAACACAACCAACAGTGCATGTCATGGTGCGTCAAGCATCATAGACAGTATCATAAAACATCCACTGTCAACCTATTACCTTCCTCAACTTGAGCGTACCCCACTTCGCCCTCCGCCATTGTTCCCTCTAGGGGCTCTTCCCCCTCTGTATTCTGGGAGGAGTCTTGTTCACTTAGGCAGGCCTGGGTTGGCTCAGACAGTGTGGCCACTAAGTGTCTCCAGGCCGTCAGAGTTCCTGCTTCCTCCTACTCCCCACCCCCCTTATTAGCCGCCTCTTTCCATACCACCATTTCCACCTCTGCCCATTTCTGGAGATCGTGCCAGCAGACCTCTACCCTTAGCCTGTTGTTTGCTTTCCAACCCATGGCAATTCTGTGCTTGGCAAGTATGTAGCCCAAGTCCTTGAGTTTACTCACGTGTTTCAGTTTACACGGTCTAGAAAAGCCCCCCACCATACATGCCCACACGGATTCCACATCTAATGTAATCCCCTTCTCAGTTAGGCATTGGGCTACTTCTCCCCAGAATTTCCCAATTTCTGGCAATGCCCAGAACATATGTATCATTCCTGCGTTCACTTCCCCACATTTGGGACATGTTTGTATTTCTGCGCTCTTGAATTGAGCAATCCTCTGGGGGGTCATGTATGCTCTGTGGGTAACATATAGCTGGATCTGTTGCAACCTCGCATTCCTAGACACTTTTTAATGATATCGCTGGACCCTCTCCCCCAACCCGTCATTCATGGGTTGCCCGCTTCCTCTTCCCAGTCTTGTCTCAGCTGGGTCACTTCCTTTCCTACCCTGGGCATCAGCAGTTCATAGATTTGAGAGACCTCATGGCCCTTCTGAGATATCATAAATTGTTTCTATAGCCGTGTCGGGTTGGTCTTCCAGCACTGTTTTGGATCATGTCTCCTTCACCTGTCGTACCCATCTGGTGTAGGTAATATACTGCCCTGAGTGTAGACCCATTTCTTCTACCAGTACGTTAAATTCCATTACCTTCCCATCTTGCCATACATCTCCCAGCGTTGCAATGCCCACCGGTTCCCAACGCGTACAACTGGTCTTCCTCAGTTGCTCATCCCCTCCGGTCAATGCCACTAACGGCATTTGTGGAGAACACGGGGTCGGGTTTTCCATGGCCTGGCAAGACTTACGCCACATCTTCCATCCCAGCTGTAACATCCTCGTGCACCCTTTTTTAGCTCTGGTTTTGGCAGCCATATCCATTCTTTTAGAAGAACGGAGCACATTCAGACCTCAACAATCTGGACTCCGATGTTGAGTCTTTCGTTAACCACTTAGCCACATATTGTACTTGGCTAGCCAAATAATAGACCTCAAAGTTGGGCAATTTTATGCTCCCTTTGCCATACGTATTTTTCAGTTTCCACAGGGCTATTCTGTTCCTAGTATTATTCCATATGAACCCTCTACATATGCTCTGAAGTTTGTCGAAGAACCGTTTGGGTATCATATATGGTATATTCCCCAAAAAATGTAACAACCTCGGCAATACTACCATCTTCAGCAGTGCCACACTCCCTACCATGGCCAGAGGGAGCTTAGCCCAGAATCTCATGCTGTTCTCAATGTTTGCCACTGCCGTCACTGTGTTATGTTTATATTCAGCCTCCTCTGTATAATAGACATCAATCCCCAGAAATCTAAAGGTTCTACTCTCCCACAGTATTTGTAATACTGGTTAATTTTCTTGCAAAATCCCTCTATATCTCCCCAAGGGGAATATACATGACCTCTTTGGGTTGACTGTAATGCCAGAGAGCAACGCAAATCGCTCCATTACTTCTAAAATATATTGTAGTTTTTCGTCCGGATATCTGAAGTATAACAGCATATCGTTGGCGTACATTGATATTAAATGTGGCCCACCTCCCTGTATTTTTGCCTTAGATATATAGCCAAGTGTTCTAATGCGAGGATAAACAGCATCGGAGACCAAGGGCAGCCCTGTCTGGTGCCCCTACTGAGTTGCCACCTCTCCGAGATGATTGCTCCTGTCTTGACCCTGGCTAGTGGCATGCTGCACAGTAGTTTCACCCACTTCAAGTACCTGGGTCTTATTCCATATTCTTTTAGGGCTGCCATCAGCCAAGGCCATTTGACAGAGTCGAAGGCCTTTACCACCTCTAATGAGACAATTGCCATTCCTTGTGAGTCCCCTTCTATTTGCTCTATGACACGGTGGAGCCTCCTGAGATTATCAGATATGTTTCTATGCGGAACATATCCGGTTTGGTCAGGGTGTATACGTTTGTTAATAACCTGCCTCAGTCTATTTGCCAACACAGCCGCGAGTATCTTGCTGTCTTGGTTCAGCATGGATAGAGGTCTATACGACCCGCAGTCCGTGCTTGGCTTGTTAGGTTTGAGAAGTGGGATAATAGTTGCCTCTCTCAGGGATTCTGGCAGTGTCCCTATTTCGAATGCTTCATTCAGCATTGCCAGTAGCGGGGGAGCACCTCCATTTTATACATTTTGTAGAACTCATTGGGGAGTCCGTCCGTTCCCGGGGCCTTACTAGCAGGTAATACCTTAATTACTGCTTCTAGTTCCTCTAATGTAACTGGGGCCTCGAGGTTCTCTCTCTCTTCTGCACTCAGTTTAGGTAAGCTATATCCTCTAATGTTTCCATCATCTCGCTCCATTCACCACCTTCAACGTGTCCATACAGTTGTTGATAAAACTCGAGGAACGCCCTGTTCATGCCCTCTTGGGTATCAAGTGTCTGTCCAGTCTCCCCCTTTGTTGCTCTAATCGTTAATCTGGGTGTCTCATTTTTATATAACCATGCTAGCAACCTCCCCGGTTTGTCAGCGTGCTGCCTCTCTATGTATTTATTGTAATTTAAGTTACATAATCTCTCCCAGTGCCCTCCACACTCCTGCTGCAATTGACTTATGGTTTCGGCATCCTCAAGGGAGTTATCTCCTCTCCCCGTAATTGCCTCTAATTTTACCTCTGCCCTTAGCAACTCCTGTGTTAAGCCTCCTTGTAACCCTTTTGATTTGGATATAGCCGTTCCCCTCACCACCACCTTAAATGCCTCCCACAGAGTGCCAGCCGAATCTACGCTGCCAGTGTTATTTTTGAAGTATTCTACAATTTCCTTACTCAGGTCCTCTTTGAACATTGTGTCTTTCAATGCCTCGGCCCTGAGCCGCCACATTGGGATCCTAGCTCTGGGAGGCGAGTATTGCCATGTTAAGATCAGTGGTGAGTGGTCAGAAAGGACCCTCGCTTTGTATTCCAACCGCACTAACTCTCCTGTCAGCTCTTGAGTGGCAAACATATAATCTAGCCGTGTGTACAAGTTTTGTGGGGCTGAGTAATGCGAATAATGTCTTTCATGTGGGTGGTGTGGCCTCCATATATCCTCCAGATGAAAGTCTCTCAACAGGGCCCTCAAGGTTTTGACGGCAGGGGTGGGTTTGTCTAACTTCCCGTCTGATCTATCCACCACAGGGTGCAGGTTGCAATTAAAGTCACCTCCCCATATCACCACACCCCCCAGGTACGGGCTCACTTTACTATATAAGGTCTTTTAATAGGCCATAGTGTCCTGGTTTGGGGCATATGTATTAATGACACACAGCTCTCTATTCTCTATCAATCCCTGTATCGCCACCATCCTCCCATCTGAATCCACAGTGGACTGTAATAACTGAAAGGGGACATGTGGTGCTATCCAAGTAATCACCCCTCGGGTGTATGCAGAATACGTTGCCCCTATGGTAGTCCCCTTCCATTTCTTCATATCACCGCCTGTTTTTCTTTTGTGAGGTGTGTTTCTTGTAATAGGGCGATGTCTATCCTCTGCTTCCTTAGATACATCATGATCATATTCCTCTTCAAGTAACTATTGAGCCCCCTGACATTCCAGGTTGCTATCGTAAGGTCTCCCATCTCTTCTCCATAACCCATCACGCCTCTATCCTCCCTTGTCTTCTGCCCCATGCGCAGTAGCGTGTGAATGTAAGCTGGTTCCCTGTCCCCAACTTTGCTCCAACTACCCCATACTCCCCACAAAACACCCCCACACCTCCCTCCCTAACCCCAACTGTTGCCCTCCTCCGACTCCCCTTCCAACTTCTCTAAACTGTTGCCCAGCACCATCCCTGGATCTCAGGCTACCCTGCATCTAGCCTGTCTCAGTATAACCGATACTCGGTACCCAGCAGGGGGATATCTTCCTAAAAGTATCCCTACTAAACTATCTCTGGGGGGATTGGTAGTGTGTCTCCTGGTGTTACCTCCTGCTATATGCTGACAACTTGTCATAGTGTGAGCTCCACGCTCTGCGCCAACAATCCCATCTGCAATTTGCTATAATCTAGTCCCAATGTAGACATATCTGGCGTACTTATCACTGTGTATAGTCATCTGATGTCTCTGTGAAGTGCTTGCAAGGCTCCTGGTCACTTCTCTGTCCCACTCTCCTTCTGATGTGCCGCTCCCATCTGACAATTTCTCTAGTGCAGCCATGTCATCACTTCCTCTGGTGAATCAAAGAATAGAGCTTTGTTCTTTAGGAACACCTTAATTTTTGCTGGGTATAGCAGCATGTATCTATATCCTGCCTCACGCATCCTCCTCTTCACGGCCACATAGGTCAGTCGTTTTCTCTGTACCATGAGTGTATAGGACGGGTACGCGGGGACAGTCGCTGATGCTCTGCTTATTGTTCCTCCCTTACGGAAGTATTCCAGGACCTTCTCCCTGTCTTTATAGTTCAGGATCTTTGCAAAAATCAGCCGAGGTGGGGCTCCCGGTGGTGGTTTTCTTGATAGGGCTCTATGTGCACTTTCTACTGCGAACCCTTGGCTTTATGTTCCGCCGGTTATTTCCTGCAGCAACATGTTCTCGATGTAGTTCGTCGGGTCCTATCCCTCCTCTCCCTACGGAAGCCCCACAATGCGCACGTTGTTTCGGTGGGCCCGCCCTCTGCTTCTTCCGCTCTACTTTCAAGGTTTTGCACCTGTTGTCGCAGCATGTGGACGTCCATTGTGTTGGCTTTACTTGAGCTTGTAATGTCTTTGACTTCCTTTTCCAGGGTCCTTGTGCGTTCGGCCCTGTGCACGTATTTGTTTGTTTGTTTGGGCCGCAGTAGATTCACATCGCTACTCACAGCGTCAATTTTAGATTCCAGCGAAATCCTTAGGTCTGAAATGGCTGTGTCCATCCTACTTCCCATTGATGCTTTCAGTTCCGCTATGCCATCCAGTATCCGTTGGTTGTTCAGCGCAATCTTGTCACTTTCTTTAGTGCTTTGTTCTTTCCCACTGGCCCCCTCCATTGCCTGCAGCGATTTAGCCTACTCCTCGATGGTGGATTGTTTCCCCTTGCCTTTGCGCAATTTGGACACCATCCTCCTATTGTGAGCGGGCTGCTGGCAGGAAATTGCCTTTGGCCTTGGCGCACTCCGTTATGTAGGGCCTTTCTTCCCCGCACCAGGCCCGTCTCCCTCCGCTTGTTGCCTCTTATTTCACTGAAGTGTCACTGGTTTCCCTTAGATAGGGGTACGTGCGCCTCGGGGGTCCACATAGTGTTTCTGCCAGCTGGGATCAGCTTTTTTCACATTGTGGCCACTTTCCATTCCTCGTAATGGCCACCCTCCTTCAACGGCTTACGCAATCAGAGTTTCTTCACGTCCTCAGTGCACCAGGCCATGTCAAGAGGCACCTCACAAATTACAAGAGTGCCCGCATATTTCCTGTCCCTCTGCCCAAGTTCTTCAATCCCTCCGCTGATGTAGGCCATTACAGGCTGTGGGGTTTGGGGGGAGTGCCACACTGCTTTGTCTGTTGTTGAAGCAATATATCCCAGATAGTCAGTCACACTGTCTCTGACCGCCCTCATATCAACATGGGCACCTCTCAGAAACTGGGCCCTCTCGTACCCCCCTGTGCTACATCACATGCAGCACTGCCATGTTCACTCCTGCAGTGTGCACTTTGCCACTTAGCTCCCCTTGGGCAGTATTTCCATGTGGAAGGGGCCACTGTGTGTTCTGTATATGCAGCGTGTGACCGTTGATGAGAACCGTCACCACTTTGCAGTGCCGGCGCTTCCGGCAGTTAGTCCTGGGTTTCGTTCTGTTCTGAGCTTCCCCACCGCCTTTGTTTGGCAGGATTGAGCGCTCGTTCTAATATGCATGAAATTCGGCGCAGCTCAGCCCGGGCGGAACGTTTCTGGATACTTAAGTGTCACAGATGTATCGCTTCTATCTGTAGTACCACTCGGGGCACTGCCACTTATGATAGGGGTTTGCACCATGCTCCCACCCCTTGCGCTGCTCCCAATGCCTCAAGATTCATCGGCACAATAGCGGTGACCTCAAGTGTCTGGTGAGCGGTTATTCCAGCAGTGCTACCTTGGCTGTTTCGGCGGCTTATTCCATACTTTGCTTCACAGAGCCACCTGCAGGCCACTGCACCTGACTTTTACCGGCCAACCTCCTGTTCGCACCCCACATCGCCTTTGCACTGTTACACAGTGCATGTCACTGCGCACTGTGCTTATTTGGTTCCAGTCTTGTTTTCACCCCAGGCTGGGCTAGTGTGCTCTCCCAGGGCCAGGTCTCTCCTTCCCAACACAGTGATTGTCCCTACTTAGCAGATGCAAGATATGGCCTTGCAGGGGCCAGCAGCAATCCAAGCAGCCCCTCTCTGTTGTGCGTATGTATACACTGCTATGATCCCACCTGGTGTTGTGTAATCCCTTAGCCTCCGGCACACTTGGAATATCTTGGTGTGCTTTATTTTTTTTTCCCCTGTTATGCAGCCATTTCTCTTCGTACCGAAGGACCAAGCTGCAACAGGCTGGTGTCAATTACTGTCCAGCTCCCTGTTAATCATATTACGTCTCCTTTGCCTGCAGACATCACCCGCGCGGCCAAACGCTGTCTGATGGGTTCGCGCTTGCAACCGTAGAATGCTGCAAACTCCTCAGAGCAACATTGTAGCATGCTCTCGAGAACTGTTTCAGTGCTCCTGCGGTCCCGCTCCATTCATTCCTTTGTGTCCTGTTCAAGCGGGCCACTGCGTCTAGGCAGAATATATTGTGCCTCTCATGAATCCTACCTCGCTCACAGTCACGCCAGCCCGAAGTGAAGGATGCACACTGCGTTACTCAGCCTATGAGCTTCCTCCCCATTAAAACCTTCCGTGTTTTCCGTGCATTCACCTTCTTGCTGGGGCATTTTACATGCGGGAGTGTTGTGCAGAAATGTTTGTTCACTGTCTGGTGTACACCAATCTTGTTCCTCCAGTCGGTCGGGGAGATCTAACGCTTAGACAGCCGCACTTCATTCCGCATCGCGTTCCATCTGTTGATCCTTTGTCTTGTTGCTGAGGCCATTTTGATTCTGATTGCGATGAAATTTCATCCTGTCACTTCGGCTCTCGCTTTCCAAGCTGCTCCACATTCCACTGTGGAATTGCACTCAAGTTGTGCACAACCCTTTCATGCAGCTGCAGTTCAAAAAAAGAATGTCCTAGTCAACTTTTAACGCTTCTTTTCGTCCGGATCATATAGGATCTGCAGGAGCACCTCAGGCACACTTCCTACTCCATGGCTCTGTAGCCACGCCCCCAGTGCAACTACAGACTTGTTCTGCATTTCTCTAACTCCTTTTGGATTTTTATTGTGTTTCTAATAGTTATTCATACAATTCATTTGTTTAGTAAAGTAATTATATTTATATACTACTTTGATTGGACATTCTTTGTTTTGGGACTGTGTGATTTTGCTTTTTGGGATTTTGGGTTGCTACTGGATCACATTCACTCTCCTTCTGAGAGTATAGCCTTCGCTTGGCCCTGTTACCACAAAAGGCATAGGAGGTGTATCTCTTAGCTGGGCCAGTTCGACCTTTATGAATGCGACCACTGTTGGTTTGTAGAAGTGTGGGGGCTGAGCAGGAAGTTTAGCCACTACTTATTCATATACTCCTGCTGATCAGAAGTAATTTTGTCACAATTGGAGCATTACATCAATAAAGTAAGCAAATGGGTGTTGCCTCATGCAATGCATAGCACTCGACATATGATATGAATTTTGCCACACATTGGGAACATTACCAAATTGTCAGGTGGAAATATATTCAACGTCCAGGGACTGGGTTTTAAACAACTTTAAATTGACAAAAGGAAATGCTGAAAGCCCCAGTACAAAATTGGACTCTCTGCATTCATGAAAAATTGTATCTTTGCTGCATTGGAAAAATGTACATTGCAGGAATTTACGAACAAGAAATGTTAATGAAGTGCAAACCAGCATTGCATTTCATCAATATAAACATCATTCCCCATAAATCATGGACATGCATATAGAAAATATGCACTCAGGCACAAGTGTGTCAGAAATTTTCCAAAATAAATAGTGTATTTTACTTTCCAACATCAATTGAAATCTTATATTATTCTTGCAATAGTATATGTTAATTACTGCGATATATTTACCCATTCAAGGAGATGTTTAATGTAAATACATTGGAGGTGATCATTGTAAGTTAGATTTTATATAGGGACCACATTACTGTTTAAATCAGCATGAACAAATAATGTTTGTTTTATAGTTGTTTTGTGATCATTCAGTTAATATGACAATAATTGACCTCTGGATCAACCCAGAATGCACAAATGAGCACAGCTGCGCCATCTGCATTGAATAACCTTATTTTACCTTTTTTGCATGAAAGCACATTAAATTCACAGAACAAATAGGCGTCTGTACAAGGCCCCTGAGTTAATTAGATGCCATGACCCATGTGAGCTCATTTCCAGAGAACACTCTTTTAAATTCATGGTATACATTCAAGCTGAGTCGAATCCGTGGTCCTCTGAAGAGAGAAGAATCTGGTCTAAACACATTACATAGGTCTCTGTGTTTATGCCCAGGACTTCAAAAGGCTGGAAGGCACATAGTGTCACCTCTTGACATCAAGTTAGGTAATAAGTTCTATCAGATGGTCAGCCTAATAGAAGAACAAATCAATCATTGACTGGCGCATTACAAAGAGACACTCACATGAATCATTATGTTGAAGATGAGGTTTCATGCCCATATTTCAAAATAGGGTTTTATTTAAATCTGGCATGATTTGGTGCAATAGAAACATATTTTTAACATAACGCTGCATTGATATGACCTCAAATCAGACAGAAACATGTGTTACCATCATGATATTATCTTCTAGCAAATGAGTCCAACAACTATATTTGAGGGATTTTGCAAAATTCGAAACATTACATCTATTAATAAATAATTCATATTTTATCACACATGAACAGGATGGGTATCCCTGCTTTTGTCATAACCAGAGTAAACCAGAAATATGTATTTCATTGATGTGACTTGTTGCAATGAAAAAATATGGAACAAAAATAGTTTTGAATTCAACAGACTTCAGAGCAGACATCCACCACATTTTCACATGTATTGCAAATATTACCACATATGAAGATTGTGGTGTATTCTCTGGGAGTTCCTGTCCATATAACAAGCCAATGGAAAGATTTACGAATCAAATAGTGTGGGGAAAATTACCATTGTAAAAGTAGAAACACACAGGGAATAGGGGGATCTTTGGAATCAAAGGCTCTAAAATGGGCCTTATCCATGGTGAGACTTGTTCCTTGGATAGACCTTCTTTCCAAGAGGAAGGAGAAGCTGACTGGGAGTTCCTTTGAAAACTCCTGTTGGTCCATCCTGGCTCAGTGCCTTAAAGAATTATTAAAACATGAGTGTTAAATCCCCTCACTGTAACTAGACAAAGGCCCTCAAGGCCATTTCCCTCCTAAGTCCCAGGAGTAGATGGATTGGGAGGTAGTGTCCACTAAGGGGAGCTCATTTGAAGTAGTATATTTTCATAATATATTGTGAAATGCAACAGTGTTTGCTCATTATATTTAAAGCCATCTGAGATTTAGGGGCCGATTCATGGAACAAACGTGTGCCGAAAATCTACGCGCAAGCAGGCGCAAGCGGAAAAAAACAGGCGCACGCGCACGCGCACGCGTGCGATTCATGGAAGTCCCTGTGCGTGTCTTCCTCGGGATGTGCACCAAACCCGTGCATGGCG